>NC_135803.1:45830311-47030311 GCF_964213995.1 Mustelus asterias
TATTCTGCACTGTGCACAAACACTATAATTGCCAGTAGCCATCCATCAATGAGTCACCATTTTGCTAGTTTCTATTGATTAGTCTTAACAAGCAGGGATCCTACTGCCGTTGACAATACTGATACTATCAATACAACATGAAAAGTTTGGATGGCAAATTGGATACAGAAATAATAATCATAGAATCTCTACAGTGCAGAAGAGGCCATTTGGCCCATCGAGTCTGCGCCAACTCTCTGACAGAGTAACTTACCCAGGCGCTCTCCCTCACCCTATCCCCATAACCCCACACATTTGCAATGGCTAATCCATCTAACCTACACATCTTGGGACATTAAGGGGCAATTTAGTGTGGCCAACCCATCTACCCTGCAAATGTTTGAACTGTGGAAGGAACCAGAGCACTCGGAGGAAACCCACATAGACATGGGGAGAATGTGCAAACTCCACACAGACAATCAATGTGGTATAAGTACACCCACAGTGATGTGAGGAAGGGAGTTCCAGGATTTTTAAACAACAGCAATGATGGTCAGCGATATAGTGCCAAGTTAGGATGGTATGTGGTTTCAGGGGAACCTGCAAGAGATGATGGCTCCATGCATCCACTATCCTTGTCCTTCCAGATTATAGAGGTCACAGTGTTGAAAGGTGCTGTCGAAGAAGGCTTGATGGGTTGCTGCAGCACATCTTGTATATGGTACACATTACTGTCATTGACTGTGTCATTAATGATGGGAGTGAATCTTGAAGGTGGTGGATGGGGTGCCATTCAAGTGGGCTGCTTTGTTCTGGATGGTGTTGATGTTCTTGAGTGTTGTGGAGCTGCACTAATCCAAGCAAACAGGGAGTATTCTATCACACTTTTGCCTTGTGCCTTGTAGGTTGCATCAGGAGATGAGTTACTTATCGCAGAATTCCCAGCCTCTGATGTGCCCTTATAGCCACAGTATTTAAATGGCTGGTCGATACTGTGGAATTCAGCAGTGGTAATGCCATTGAATGTTAAAGAGAGATGGTTAAATTCACTCTTATTGGAAATGGTCATTGCTTGACACTTAGTCGGCACAAACGTTGCTTGCCATTTATCAGCCTCAGCTGAATATGGCCAGGTCTTGCTGCATATGGACTCAGACTGCTTCAGTATCTGAGGAGGCATGAATGGTGCTGAACATTGTGCAATCATCAATGTACATTTCCACTCCTAATCTTATGAAGGAGGGAAGGTCATTAATGAAGTTGCTGAAGATGGTTGAAACTAGAAAATTGTCCTGAGGCACTCATGCAGTGAAGTCCTGAAGCTGAGATGACTGACTCCAACAACGACAACCAGTTTCCTTGTGCTAAGTATAACTCCAGTCAGTGAAGAGTTTTCCCTCTGAGTTCCAATGAGTTTTGTTTTGTGCTTCTTGATGTCATAGTTACTCCGACACCTCCCCCAGCGGGGAGGGGGGAGGTGTCGGAGCTGCCGGTGGAGTGATCAGGAAATTGGGACTGCGGGGGGAAGATTGAGATGGACCGGGGGGTGGGGTCCAGGCTGGCATGGACACGTAGGTCAGCGATTGGGTGAAGGGGGGGGGGACGGCGGGGAGGGCAATCGCATGGCCAGCAATGTGGGGGTCACAAGTGCATTGCCATTCTCACCTCACCGGTTCATAACTCATTTTATCATGGATTGCCCATGAATTCTTGGCTTCTAGTGTCAGATTGGGGGCATACCCCAAAGATACACTTGGGAATTTCTCTTGGAAGCTCCCAGGTAAAGGGAGCAATTGTCCAGAAGCGCCAACTTCCCCATGACAATTGTGCTGGGCTGGGAATTATCTCACAAATCACTAACTTTGGATGGTTCTGCCAGTGTTAGACCAATGGTTACTCTGAAAGAATTTGAAGAAATAAAACCATTTTTAACTTCAGCATAACTATTTTAAATATCCAATATGATAAGGGTTATGGATAACGGGCAGGAAGGTGGAGATGAAGCTGAGACAAGATCGGCCATAATCGTATTGAATGGCAAAGCAGGCTCGAGGGATTAAATTGCCTACTCCTACTTCTAGTTATTTTCTCTTCCCAGTCCCCATATGGGACATCCCCCACAATCCTCCCCCACCATGGTATTCCCCATCCTTGACTTCCCACAAGCACAGGATTTCCCACCCCCACCTCCGGCCTGACTTAAACCCCCACCCCGCCAACTGACCCAACCCAGCTGGATTACCCCCCCACCCCACTAACCCGACCTGACCATCCTACTGCTCCTATCCAACTTGACCCAAACTGACCTGACCACCCACCATCTCCATCAACCCGAACTGCACCCCAGGAATCTACTGCTGCGCTGCCTGAATCTCATCCAGTCTCGGTCAGGAAGGTTGGGAGAGACAGGCACTGAAGAAATTTAGCATATTCACATGGGTATGGAGTGGCAATACGATGCTGCTTGCCACTCTGAGGAAGTTATGGCCCTATATGCTCTAATACCAGCCATGTTGCTGTGGTGGACTGCCTAATGGAAGGTAGTTTTCTCACCACAGGAAATGGACCTGATTGCTGACTGTTAAAGAATTCATGTAGGAAGACTGAGGAACATAGAAAACAAAGTTTTACTTCAGTTCCGTGTAAGTGCTCATTAAAAATAACTACTGTATAATTGAATTCAATCGACTCGTAATGTGAGAGAGAATTTAATTCAAAGGGATTTTTGAACATCTGCACAGTGGGATTCATTACCTTACAGTGAAGGATTTTGAAGCAGATTTAGCTGTCGGTTTCATTTTCTGGTTACTTTCCCCAGCTCTTATAATTCAATTGACTTCAGTCTGCCATCTCAAATATTTGTATGTTATATTGTTCTTCTGATGTGCATTGTTGTGTTTCTGATGACTTGAGAGCACCTGTTATTTTTCTGTTAGATACCTATTATCCTTTACTTTTTAACAACTTCTACCTGTTTACTGCAATTTTTCTTTCTTTTTACTTTTCCTAAAGGCTTTTGATCTTTTCCACACTTAACGCTGCGCTGCTTCAGACTCAAGCGGAGACCGTGTATATTGAGCTCCCCACTGGGCGCCACAGCCTCCGCGAGTCTCCGGCTGCCGGATTTCCAATACCATTAACTCCACACCAGAAATCGGCGCAGAGTTGTATAACTTATTTAAATGCTGATTTGGATGTGAATAGCGGGCCCGGGACTGAAGTCTCCCTCCCCGCTGGGGGAGGGGGGGAGGTGTCGGAGCTGCCGGTGGGGTGATCAGGAAATCGGGACTGTGGGAGGGGGGGGGGGGGGAGATTGAGGTGGGCTGGGGGGTGGGGTCCAGGCTGGCATGGACACGTAGGTGAGGGGGGGGGGGGGGCGGGGAGGGCAATTGCATGGCCAGCAATGTGGGGGTCACGGAGCTGGCCAGCGATCGGGTGGCCGGCAGTGCGGGGCTATTGCACATGTGCCGATCTCAGCGCTGACAGATCGGTCATTCGAAGTGACCAGCTCAGTGCAATGCTACTGGCCTCTTCAGTGGGAATAGGCCCCATCCCCTGATTTTTAATGATATTCATGTTAGTGCGCTCTGTAGAGTGCAGAGTGTGGGAGATTCATTTTGAAAATCCTGCTGAAAAAACCAACAGGCTTTGCTCCAGTTTTTATGCGAATTCGACACTTAGAATTTTTTGGGTGAATGCCACCCAATAGTCTGTATTATAGTTCATTGTTGCCAAATCATGGGCGGGATTCTCCAGCCGCAATTGCTCCAAGGCCGGAAATTCCCACCCGAGGTCAGCAGACCTTTGCATGGTCCGCCCCCTCCCGCTATGATTCCTGTGGCGGGCAGGATGGGAAAATTCCACTACAAATCTCCAAATTACTCCAATCAGGTTCCCATTTGCTGTATATCATTACCAATCGTCCTCTTGATCCCAAACCCTATATGTCTTCCACCCTCATGAGCATGTTGCTGACTTCCAATTACATCTGTCTCTTTGTGTCTTTGAAGCTGATCTGAAAGTCATCAAGTAATTTTATGTGCGCGCAGAGTGGCATTATAAGTTTTTGTTGAAGTAGAACAATCATGGATTTGTAATAGCTTCTTCGCAAATGAAATAAAATTTTCTATTAAACAAAACATCACTGGCATTGGAGCAAAACTGGTTCTGGTGAAAATTCACTCCATCTATACCGACCTACAGGTTGCCATCTGCGAACAAATGTCACCAAATAAAGCTTGCAATTTTTGTATGTATACAATACAAAGATGTTTGCTGAAAGTAAGTATTTGTCACTGAAAATAAGCATGCAGGTGCCAGGTGGTGAAGAAGGCAAATAGTAAGTTGGCCTTCATAGCAAAAGGATTTGAGTGCAGGAGCAGGGATGTCTTGCTGCAGTTATACATGGCCTTGATGAGACATGGAATATTGAGTACAGTTTTCTGAGGAACGATGTTCTTGCTATGGAGGAAGTGCAAAAAATGCCTCCCTGATTCCTGGGTTGGCTGGACTGACATATGACGAGAGTTTAGAAGAATGAGGGGGATCCCATTGAAACCTATGAAATTCAAACAGGACTAGACAAGGTAGATGCAAGGAAGATGGTGGGAGCATCCAGAACCAGAAGTCATAGTCTGAGGATAGGGAGTAGACCATTTAGAGCTGAGATTAGGAGAAGTTTCTTGAACCTGTGGAATTCTCTACCACAGAAAGCAGTTGAAGCCAAAATATGTTTTGTATGTTTTCAAGAAGGAGTTAGACTTGGCTTTTGGGGCTAAAGGAATCAAAGGATATGTGGGGGTGAGGGCTGGGGGGTGGAGAACTGTGAACAGGTTACTGAGTTGGATGATCAACTATGGACATAATGAATGTGCCAGAATTTAAGTTCTGAACATGGATTAAATTGAGATAATATAGAGTACTACAAATAATACAGGAATCCTAAAGGCAAACATAGTTGAGTAATCAAAGAATCCAAAAGGTAATTAAACATTTGATGAGACCACACATTATGGGGATGAAATTATCTTTGAACAGAAAGGGACTGAGTTGAATTTTCCATTCTGAAGACTAAGTCTTGACTAGACTAGGGTGCAAACCAGATTTCTTGGCTCTCTCATGGTCTTACCAGCTCTCCCTGCCCATCAGCTGATGGGGCGAGATGATAAGATCACCCCAGGATGTTCCATGGGTCCAGCAGCAGCGTGTTGTCCATGAAGATGAGCTCGGCATGAAGCACAGGAACTGGTCAGCGCAGTACTATGGCAGAAAGTTGTTGCACTTACCCCAAAGTCTCTGGCGAACTGAGGACTGCCTTCTGCATTTGTGTCATTGGTTATTGAGTTTAACACTGACGTAATTTCCCGCAAAATTGTAAGGCCTGACAGGATGTTGGCTGGCAGCTGTTTTAATTACTTCATGAGGTGCAAATGGAGTTTGTGCCACCTGCCAGCTGGAAGAGCGACCCGCCATTGGGAGAATTGCATCAGGATTTGACATCGGCAGGTTTCTGTCTTTTTTGCTCCCGTCATATTCACCGGGGTCGCATGTCACCAAATCCACTGCGGTTGGTTGGGAGAATTCCACCCATAATGTGTAACAGTTTAATCAAAGCATTGCTAAGACCATATCAATCTCAAAAATATAGAAGAATATTTTTTATATTACTGTGGTGCTATTGACTCCTGATGCATGGGTCTTACTTCGTTATAGTTATGCACACAATAATTCACTAACCTAATAATTACATGACATTGAAGACCCACTTTTTAAAATGGATTTCTTGTTCTCATGTCAGATTTTGAATTACACACTTCAAATTTTAAATTTGGTAAACAATATGTCAATACTATTTGAATATTATATGAATATATAAAACAAAATGTAAGAAAAGACCAACATGCCCATCCATACTGACCCTATCCATTAGATGGTTCAACCTTGTGCATGACCATTCCCAGCCTTTCGTAAGACTTTTGGAGGAAGGCAATTTTTAAAAAAAACAAAAAATGCCAGACTCAGGAAAAATTTCAGAAAATTCCTTCCTGAATGCTTAAGTAAATACAGCTTGCTCTAGGAAACCATTGCATGTATTCTCATGTAAATCACATCATATGACATTTAAATTGACTACAGAAATGACTGTGCATGGCTTTACCTTTTGAATGTTTTTTTGTAGAATCAATGGTTTCCAAATATCTCTAATTATGCCTTACCTCTTTACTATACAATTTCATTAAAAAAGCAATTTGTGTTTGAAAATTGATATGATCATTAAAACCCAATAATTTCTGCCTAATCAAGTCAAACAGAAGCAAAACTGCAATGAAAAAGACATGATGAGAAAGCCAATTTGGAAGCCTGTGTAGATGCTATAATTATGTTGTCATTCAACATTGGTGCAATGTAACACAAAACTATGGATTCAAACAGATTATGTCACCAAATGCTTTCTCAAAGAATTTTTAAGAACATTTAAAAAGAACAGAAAAAATGAGTATGTTTACTCTGATGATAAAGAATGGATATGCTTTGTTCAAAGATTGGTTTCATTTTCAAGCCTTCAGTCTGTTCAATATTTTTAATTGGTTTTGTAAGTATGTTGATTATGAAGAACTATATTGTTTCTAAGCTAAATCTATTTTGTGCTTTCCAACCTTTGTTCTTATAGAACCATAGAACCATAGAAAATTACAGCTCAGAAACAGGCCTTTTGGCCCTTCTTGTCTGTGCCGAACCATTTTTTGCCTAGTCCCACTGACCTGCACCTGGACCATATCCCTCCACACCCCTCTCATCCATGAACGCGTCCAAGTTTTTCTTAAATGTTAAAAGTGACCCCCCGCATTTACCACTTTATCCGGCAGCTCATTCCACACTCCCACCACTCTCTGCGTGAAGAAGCCCCCTCCTAATATTCCCTTTAAACTTTTCTCCTTTCACCCTTAACCCATGCCCTCTGGTTTTTTTCTCCCCTAGCCTCAGCGGAAAAAGCCTGTTTGCATTCACTCTATCTATACCCATCAAAATCTTATACACCTCTATCAAATCTCCCCTCAATCTTCTACGCTCCGGGGAATAAAGTCCCAACCTATTCAATCTCTCTCTGTAACTCAGCTTCTCAAGTCCCGGCAACATCCTTGTGAACCTTCTCTGTGCTCTTTCAACCTTATTTACATCCTTCCTGTAACTAGGTGACCAAAACTGTACACAATACTCCAAATTCGGCCTCACCAATGCCTTATATAACCTTACCATAACACTCCAACTTTTATACTCGATACTCCGATTTATAAAGGCCAATGTACCAAAGACGCTCTTTATGACCCTATCCACCTGTGACGTCACTTTTAGGGAATTCTGTACCTGTATTCCCAGATCCCTCTGTTCAACTGCACTCTTCAGAGTACTACCATTTACCCTGTACGTTCTACTTTGGTTTGTCCTTCCAATGTGCAATATCTCACACTTGTCTGCGTTAAATTCCATTTGCCATTTTTCAGCCCATTTTTCTAGTTGGTCCAAATCCCTCTGCAAGCTTTGATAACCTTCCTCACTGTCCACTACACGTCCAATCTTTGTATCATCAGCAAACTTGCTGATCCAATTTACCACATTATCATCCAGATCATTGATATAGATGACAAACAACAATGGACCCAACACCGATCCCTGCGGCACACCACTAGTCACAGGCCTCCACTCAGACAAGCAATCCTCCACAACCACTCTGGCTTCTTCCATTGAGCCAGTGTCTAATCCAATTTACTACCTCCCCATGTATACCTAGCGACTGAACCTTCCTAACTAACCTCCCATGAGAGACCTTGTCAAAGGCCTTGCTGAAATCCAGGTAGACAACATCCACCGTCTTCCCTTCATCCACTTTCCTGGTAACCTCCTCGAAAAACTCCAATAGATTGGTCAAACATGACCTACCACGCACAAAGCCATGTTGACTCTCCCTAATAAGTCCCTGTCTATCCAAATATTTGTAGATCCTATCCCTTATCACACCTTCCAATAACTTGCCCACCACCGACGTCAAACTTACTGGCCTATAATTTCCCGGATTTCTTTTGGAACCTTTTTTAAACAACGGAACAACATGAGCCACCCTCCAATCATCTGGCACCTCCCCCGTGAATACTGACATTTTAAATATGTCTGCCAGGGCCCCTGCAAGTTCAACACTAGCTTCCCTCAAGGTCCGTGGGAATATCCTGTCCAGTCCTGGGGATTTATCCACTCTGATTTGCCTCAAGACAGCGAGCACCTCCTCCCCTTTAATCTGTAAAGGTTCCATGACCTCCCTACCTGTTTGCCCTATTTCCGTAGACTCCATGCCCGTTTCCTCAGTAAATACGGATGCAAAAAAACCATTTAGTATCTCCCCCATCTCTTTTGGTTCCATACACAGTCTACCACTCTGGTCTTCAAGAGGACCAATTTTATCCCTCACTATCCTTTTGCTCCTAACATACCTATAGAAGCTCTTTGGATTTTCCTTCACTCTGTCTGCCAAAGCAACCTCATGTCTTCTTTTAGCCCTCCTGATTTCCCTCTTAAGTAGCTTCTTGCACTTTTTATACTCCTCGAGCATCTGATCTGTTCCTTGCTGCCTGTACATTTCATACAACTCTCTCTTCCTCTTAATCAGTGTTACAATCTCCCTCGAGAACCAAGATTCCTTATTCCTATTTACTTTGCCTTTAATATATTTAAGGGGCTTATAATATCCGCACTTCAAATCTAATGTCGTCCTCTGTGCAAGAGATGCTGACAGATAGAGCTTGATTTGTGTCTGTATGAATGGCAGCAGTGTATAACTAAATCCAGTCAACCATCCCAGAATGAAAAAAGAAAACAAACAGAGCTGGAAAGGGAGAAAAATAATGATGCAAAAAAATTGCATGAGAAAGCCAATCTGGGGAGGGGCCGTTGTTTTAACAAAAAGGCATTTCACAAATTGTATTCTTCAAATTAAAGGTCTTGCCTCCAGTGTGCAACCATCATGCGATGCCCCCAAAGTATTGAGCATCCTTCAAAATATCACAATTGGTTGAAATGACCACTTATCTGTTAAGTTTCTGATCAACTATCTGATTGATTAAATGTGATTGAATCAAGAATTCACAACAAATATCAGTCTACTTGCCTGGATGAGTGCAGCTCCACAGAACCATTAATAAAAATACGCTCTCACAATCAATGGAAATGGCCACTTTAATTTTAACGTAAATTACATTGTTTTATCTGCCAAACCAAACTGTCTGTTCTGTAAATTTCAATCTGTATAGATGTTATTAAATTGAATCACTGAAACAAAAAAAAACTCAAGAAGCTCGACGCCATCCAAGACAAGCAGTCTGCTTGATTGGCACCCCATCCACCGCCATTAGCATTCACTCTCTTCCACAACTGAGCACAATGGTAGCATTTGTACCATCTGCAACTGCAGCAACTCTCCAAGGCACCTTCAACAGCCCCTTTCAAACCAGCAACCTCTACCAACTAGAAGGACAAGGGCAGCAGATGCATGGAAATACCACCACCTGCAAGTTGCCCTCCAAGTCACCATCATGACGTAGAACTATATCACCATTCTTTCATTGTTGCTAGGACAAAAATCTGGAATTCACACCCTAACAGCAGTGTGGGTATACCTTCACCATATGAACTGCAGTAGTTTAAGAAGACAGCTCACCACCACCTCCTTAAGGGATATTAGGGATGGGCAATAAACGCTGACCTTGCCAATGATGCCCACATCCCATGAACAAATAGCTAATCTGTACCCCAACCCCAATTATCTATGTTTCCTCCATATCACTTGAAATCCTTCCTCACTGAATAAAGAAATCTATCAATTATAATCTTGAAAGTTTTCGTTGACTCAGCATTTACATTTTTTTGGGGGGAGAAAGGTTCTGTTTATCCAACTCTGATGAACAATGTCCTAGTTCCACTCCTGAATGGTCGCTTGCTCGAATTTTTAAATTATGGCCTCTTTGGATCCTCCCACCACAGAAAATAGCTTCTCTGTACCTACCCTATTGAATACTTCTTTCATTTTTTGGATTAATTCTGAATCTTCTATACTCAAGAGAATAAAAGCCCAATATATCACAATCAGAGTTTTATTTACTGTGGGAAATTTTTGAGTGTGTGGTAGAGATGCACCTTGATTGTTGCAATTTGCATCTTCCTCTTGTAAAATTATGATAGATGTTACTGGATAAAACATATACAAATAACCACTTCAAGGCATGAGAAAAATGAAAAGTGTACATTACACATACACCTGATTGGCTCAGATGCCATTTTCATAAAATAACAATTCACAATTGAGAGACAAAGTACCAATTAACAAATATCAAGAAGGTATAACAGATAAATGTAGAATCAGTAGGCTGCAAACAGCTGTCAAAAAATAAATGACAAAATAAATCAATGATTTAACTAAATTAAGGTACTCCGATCCTTTTATCCCAATGTCTTAAAGGTTATCCTAATTTGGACTTGAGTAGAAATTAAACATATTTGGATACATACACATTTATATATATATATAATTCTAATATAAATTATTAATATTTTCATTTGGTAGTATAGAACTTGAGTTTTGCTGATAAGGAGAAAACAACAATTTATACTGTATAAGAAGAGAATGCTGATTGGTTTTCAAGTAGACTCTGATTGGTGGAGCCATTACTATGGAGAATAGAATGTTGATGGTGACTGACATAACTGTCAAGCATTATTTGAAATTTAAACAAAGGCACATTGGCCCTGATTGGTCAAGGCATTGCCCTGAGGAATGAGGCTGCCACTTATTTAGCTGAAACAGGTGCAATGTGTATACATGTTCTTTCTGTCTGCAAAGAACAGGGCCGTGTTAAATATATACAGCTTCCAGTACACGCAAATACACCGCACTGTGGCCCAACTGACAATCTTAAATTTGTTGTCAGCATAATACTTGGCACACTGAGGATTATTTAGCAAATGTTGTCCAATCATGGAATCACATCTAATGTTGAACACCGTGTTTTGAGTTTCGCAAGCATCAGTTGGTTGAATACAGTCTGTACCTTGCCTGTTGTGAACAGTAGCTGGGACATGCTGTTCGAACACACAGTATAAATTGTTGTTTTCCCTTTACATTGGTATTCTTGTAAAATATCCTGATGAATGCAAGATGAAAAGCTTTGAGATGTCTCTTTTTTCAGCAATATTAATATTTTGCTAAGATTTCTGAGTTTCAAGTTTCTGAATTTATTAGTTATATGTTTACTCCTTTTATTTATTTTTAAATAGTAATTTAAAGGTAGACTTTCATTTGCAACACTTGTTCTTTTCAGATTTGTACCAGTAAATGTGTGCCAGTTGATGTAAATGGTTAAAAAGTGTTTAGTATTGTTATGTAAATTTTAAAAATTCTTGAATTAAATGTGCTAAAGTCAATATCAACATTAATATACACATTAACTTTTTGATATTGATGTGCAGAAAATGGGTTAGCATTTCACTTTTGTTGATTACACATAGGCAGGATAGCAACATAACTGAGTTTGATATTAGTAAGCACAACACTGTAATAAGGTAATGCAAAGATGAATTTTACTATCTAATTATAATTCCATGCACATCAATGTATGGATGTCATGCTAGTACTAAGATATTTCTATTTAATTCTTTGAATCTCAAAAACAGCAGAACTGATATAATGGCCTGGATTTTGGAGTCAGCAGCCAACAAATAGCACTGCAGCATTAAATAAAGTCATGGCTAACCTTTTACATTAACTCCACTTGCCTGTCTGATCCCCATGTTCCTTGATTTCCATAGTGCCCAAAAATCTATTAACTCAGGCTTGGATGTACTCAACCACTGAATATCCATAGCCCATTTGGGGAGAAAATTTTAAACATTCACAACCTTCTGAATGAAGAAAATTCTCTTCATCTTATTCTCAGGATATGGAATTATTCCTTTAGGATGATGATCCCTAGTTATTCCCAGTCAGAGGAAAAAGCCTTTTGAGCCTCTAACCTGCGAAGCTGTCTTAAAAATGTCATACCTTATAATGCGATCACCTCTCATTCTTCTAAACGCCAGAGAAAACGGGACTATTTTACTTAATCTTTCCTCATTGGGGAGCCCTGTCATCCCAAGAATTAATCTAGCAAACTTTCATTGTATCAGCTCTAAGGCAAGTATATCTTCCTTTAGGTACAGAGACCATGGCTGGGATTTTGTCTAGCTGACAGGGTTCTCATCAACCAGTCGGAGTAATGGTGGAGACCCTCGACCAGCTCCATGGAAGAGGCCTGACAGAATCAATTTCCCTTTAGGCATTTAAGTGGCCATTGGCAGGCCTTCGCTGCAGTTGAGGTCCCTGCCAATGCACATCCCATGCACCAAGAACTGCTAGTCAATCAGGAGCCTGCAGATCATCATTGCTGCCAGCACCAGTGGGAGCAATGGATGCTGCCAGCAATACACCTATCCGAGACCCAGAATCATCCTGTTACTTCAGGTCAAAAGTGAATGAGAATGTGAAGGGGGTCGCGGGATGGGTAGTTGGAGGCAAGGGAAAGGGAGTGGCTTTCAGCCCCTGCCCGATGCCAGGTTCCTTAATTGAGTATAGAGTGCCTGACAATGAGGGACCCCAACTCGGAGGCTGCTGACAAACTGGCGGGATTTGTTGTGCAGCCTTTCAAGAGTGCAGGGGAGCCATGTGGCCACAATTTAAATCCAGAGTCATCCATTAATTTTTAGTGGGTTCAGGGATAATGGGTGACTGCTGGCTCATTAATGAGTTAATTGACATCCCGCCACCAACAGCCTTGTTAACCACATCCACCTCTGACTTAATCAAGGAAGACTTTGTCAAGAGACTGTCGTGGGGTTTTGCCCACATTAAAATGGACCCAGTTGCCATGTTTCTCAGTGCAATGGGCTGCATTAAATCCAGTCCCATTACTGTACATAGTATTCCAGATATGGTCTCATCAAAGTACTATATAATTACATCAGGATTACTTTTATGCTGCAACTCTGTTACAATCAAGGCTAACACACCATTTGCCTTCTTAATTGCTTTGTGCACCTACATGTTGACTTACTGTGACTTACGTTTAAGACCCCTCAATCTCTCTGAATACTAACTTTTATTAATCTCTCAAATTTAAAACAAAAATTTTGCTTTTCCATTCGCCCTACCAAAGTGGATAATTTCAAACTTCCTCACATCATACTCGACTTTATCTGTCACCTTCCACTCCACTTTTAACAGTGAATTCAATACAGAATTTACACCAACCCCTTTAGAAGTTTTTCTGACTGGTGTACAAACTGTTCACAATTGATTTAACTTTCACTTCCCAGACGCTTATTAAAATGGCATCAAACTTTGAGTTACTTCTGAAGTCTGCTGTCCCACTTTAAATCTAGTTACTGCAATTGTCTTTTTAACTCCATGGCCAGAATTCTACCAGCCTGCCCGCTATGGGAATCGGAGCAGGCGAGGGGTGAAGCGTGGGAAGGTCCTTTGACCTCAGGTGGGATTTTGCGGTTTCGGGATAAGCAAGGCCTTAAAATCCCACCTCACATCTTTATTTAATCTTCCTTGATTTCTCATGGACAGTACTTTGGTCTCTGTTCTCCTAACTTCAGTCATCTTAGACATTCTTTCTGTTCTGCTCACTCTCCAGTGTCCTGTCTCCAACTGCAATTTATCCAGCTAAAACTAAAATTTAACAAGCTTTCTTTTGTCTTAAAAGGGCATACAGTTGCTAAGCAGCATTCACGTGCTTGTGCCTTTTATTTATTTTTCATGCTATTCTAAGTACAATAGAAACACAGTTGGAACTTAACCAATCCCCACCCATGCAAGTGCCTTTGTCCAACATGAATCTAACTGTATGTTTTACACTTCCAGGCACAGAAACATTAACTTAAACTCACTTACAACTATCCTTATTCTCAATGTTTACCAATGCAAATCCCTTCAAATTACCTTTGTTTTCCGAACATGCCTATAAATGTTTTAAACATTCGGTCTCTTCCTGGCATAATCTGCTCCATTTTACTATATCACTACTCTCTTCTACAGACTTGATTTGATCTTCTCTTCTGAAAAACCTCCCATCCCCCCTTCCCATGTGGGCTTTTGTGAAACAACTAAGAATTTAATTAGAAATGGAATACCATTCTTGCAACCATTCCTATCACTGTTTTACAAGTGAACTCAATATTGCACCTGTGTCTGAGTTTTGTTTTAAAACAATTTGAAATTTTTAAAATCTGCAGTACCCTTTTGAGAAATAAAAGTGTGCTAAATTTGTTACATTTTTTCAAACTAAATGATGAATTTATTTCCTCCAATTATTGTGAATGTTTCCAGATGTCATTTATTCTGCTATTTGCAGCTGTCAGTGCTCATTGCATTTCAAATCCCAAACTTATTTGGAAAGTTTTTTCTATCCTTATTCTTAGTCCAAGCTCCTATTACTGCAGGGCCCTGTGGAAAGCTATTTTGTGTTTCTTTTTCTCAACAAAGTTGTGGTTATGAATTACCAACCAAATTGGTAGAAAAATAAGTAAAATTATTAAAGCCATTCAGGTTGTTGTGACATTATGCTTGTTTGGAAATCGGGGTAAATGGACTCAACATGGTCTGACTATGCCTGAGACATTATTTGCATTTCAGTTGAAAAGCTAATGTCACAGCCAGTGAACTTTATACAGAAACTCTGAAATCATCTATTGAGTGAAAGAAAGTTATCATGACCTCTCAAAACTAACTTAGTGACACAGAGTACTCTGACTGGAGGAATAACAAAGATGCCTTCATAGGAATTAAATGGGAAATGAGTAAGTGATGGAAAGAATAATTTGATATGGAGATTAGCTTTTACTTTAAGCACATTCTACAAGTTCCTAATGTCTTCTGGTCAGCTTTGGACTGCAATTCATCTGCCTTTTTGCTCCACCAGGTGTCACACATAATCCTCAGTTCAGTCCGGTTTGGTTTATGAATAATATCCCAAGCTAGCTTATTTTTGGTTGATAGTTTGTCCTTCATTCATGAGTGCAAAAGGTGTTTCCCTCCTTGCATACCCTTTTTACATCATCATCATTATTTTAAGAAGATTAGTCCTAGTGTTTACTGCATTTGGTCCCAAGACTTCCATAGCTGCAGAGGGCTGCATTTCTAAAGCTGTTCCAGTCAACTTTATTATTACCAGAAGCTGCATTTACAGTGATCAGATGTTTTTGAATAATTGTGCAGAGTTCTTGCCTTGAGCAAACTGATTTGAGCTTAACTGGGGGCTTTTGAGGCAGTTTAATGTAATTGTTCAGTTATTAATGAATGAAGCGATGCTCTGTGCAACATCTGGTACTTCTCATTGCTTTGGGTATCTTGACATTGTTGATGTTCTATTTTCTGACCATGATAATCAAATGTAGGTTTTGGACTGAGGATCCTTCCAAGATATCTCGATCTAGTTTGATAATAAAGGATGGTGTTGGTAATTGTAAGGCTATGTTTAGTGCATTGCGTTCAAGGTCAGGAAGCTATTGCTGTTGTAATTTCCAATGCCATGTTTGCCAATGATGCCCCCCTCAGGTTTGATGGTCAACTCCAAAGTTAGCATGAAGTGTCTTGGATGATGAGTTTATCATTCTTAGGCATTGAAGAGGCAACAATGATATAGTTCTTCACAGAACCTGATTTTGATTTAATTTGGATTTGCCATGGTTGGTCTATAGGCACTGATAATGGTGGTATGATATATCCAAAAAGGGGAAAGCTCTTTTGGGAAGGCACCAAACTTAACAGGAGATTTCAGCGGGAATGTACAGAGGCAAAGTTGAGGTTTTGCAGGGACTGCATATCAAACAACCCACCTACCCAACCCTTCACACACCACTGTCCCACATGTGGCACAGTCTATAGAATGAATATTTGATTTCATTATTGGCCAGCTCAGCACCTATTGAACCAGAGTCAAATGCAAGTCCTCAATCCTGAGGGACTGCCTAAGAAGAGGAAAAGGAGGATGATATTTTGCAGTGAGCAACAATCTTAGTGACATCAGGAGGACATTGATTGTTTAGTGTGCAGGTATAGCAAGTGATTAGGAAGGCAAATAGAATGTTAGCATTTATTTCAAGGGGAATAGAATATAAAAGTAGGAAAGTTTTACTGCAGCTGTACCGAATCTGGGTGGACCACATGTGGAGGATTGTATACAGTTCTGATGTCCTTAATTGAAAAAGGATATAATTGCATTAGAAGCAGTTCAGAGAAGATTCACATAGCTCATCCCTGGAATGAAGGGCTTATTGCATGAAGAAATGTTGAGTCTAAATCCATTGGAATTTAGAGGAATAAGTGGTGATTTTATTGAAACATAAGATCCTGAGGGGATTTAATCGCCTTGGATACCAGCCGGATGTTTCCTCTTATGGGACAGACCAGAATAAGAAGTCTTCCTTTTAAGGTGGAGATGAGGAGAACTTTTTTCTCTTCGAATGTCATTGGTGCATGGGAATTCTCTTCCCAAGAAAGTAGTGGCAGCTGAATTGTTGAATTTATTCAAGGCTGAATTTTTGATAGACAAGGAAGTCAAGGGTTATGGGGGGGGTGGGCAGGCAAAAAAGTAGAATTGAGACCGCTACCAGATCAGCCATGATCTTATTGAATAGCAGAGCAGGCTAAAAGGGATTACTACTCCTGCTCCTAAGTCTTATGTTCCTATGTACCTTTTGGAAAATTCTCATGTTTATCTGTGATACTGGACTTGGATAGCAAAGCGAGCAGTCTCAACACTGTTCCTTTTTACTCTAGGAGAAGGCAAAGTCAGCACCATTTTTAGAAAATTTACCAATAAATTTCACTTAGTACTGCAACTTAAAAATTATGCTTGTTTAGGTTTTGGCAAACAGTATAGTCTGCATTCAGGTCTATTTGTGGAATAATCTTCCATCAGTATTTAAAAACCAAGGAAGGCTAAGAGATTGTCGGACAAGCAACATCAGGGAATGGACAAATATGAACAAGCAAAAGGCACTGAGGACAACTGGTGCAACATTGCATCCAACTCTCAGCAAGAGGAAGGAATCTGAAAAAAAAGTTAGGAAATTCTGGGCAGAATTGCTGAGAGAGAAAGATTTAGTTCTTGGTTTTAGATATTTAAGATCACAAAAATAGGTAGCTTGATAGCTGCAACATGTAGACCACAGATCAGAAATATGAGCAATTTCAGGGCACTTTTTTAAGCCTCTTTCTCATGCCATGTTGGTGAGAAGCCATTCTAAAGAAGTCTGCTGAACTCTAGTGCAGCTTCATTAAGTGAGGAATCAACCTATAGCCTGAATTGCTTACTCTTTTCCCATCAGTACATATCTTGTAGAATGAATGTATGTGTTGGGCATTTGGAGAATGAGACTCAGGAACACTCACTAAACGAATGTAACTTTATGGAGTGTGTTTTCTCTTAAAACTGCTGCTTCTCTGTTTCCCACTCTACATCGCATTACATCACTTCCTTGCATACATTAGTACAGCAGTGCTCTATTTTTCCTCCTTATTTTCAATGACCCAAAAATAAGTTCAACATGAACATTAGTTAACAGGTTAGTCACTACTATAAATTCAGGTGGTCTGGAGGTCTCTGGCTGATGGCAAACCTCTGGCGTTTCCATCTTTCCACTGACAGGAACCTCTGACATTTTCATCTTCACACTGACGTCAGCAGTGGCTGGTTTAACCAATGTTGATATGGAGCTGGAGGTTGTCTCTGCGCCTGAACAAGTGAGGTGTTGACTTCCTCTGCTGTCTGGTGATATAGGGGTTGCAATAAATGGCCTACATGTTTCTTCCAGATAATGTCACCTGAGGTCTACGCAGCATGAGGGACGGGTACATTTTGCACAAGGACTGTGGCAGGAACTCATTTTTCCCTTGAGGAGTAATTCTGAGCCAAGATTCCTTGTCCCTAATGGAAATCTCTGTGCTTTGCCTTGCTTCCACGCTGTTCCACTTGTGCTTGTTGTTATTATTGCACAATCTCCTTGGTTTTTGGTTTTTGGATGTTTTACAAGATTTAATGCAGAACGCAGCTGCCTTTTTAGCATGACTAAGGCAGGGAGGTCTTGGTCGTGGCATGTGTAATATTCCGCTAGACCATCAAGAATTTGTTGAGGCGTTTGATAAGCGAACCTTCTTCTTTGGTTGTTTTCAAAGCATGTTTCATGGTTTGGATGAAGTGTTCTGCTAATGCATTAGTGGCAAGGTGAAATGACACAAGTGTAATGTATGGAATGCCATTTTCGTGTAGGAAGTTCTTAAATTGTGACTAAAGTGACTAAACACTTCTCCCAGCTTCTCAGTGGTCTTCTCAGATGACGTAGATATTATCATAGTGACCCCTGGCCAATTGGTGTAAGCATCAACAGTTAGTAAAAATATGTCCTTCAAAAGGTCCTGCAAAACCCACATGTGCATGTTGCCAAGCCTCTTCAAGCAACTTCCATGGATGCAGGGGTGCTAAGGGTAATAGGTTTTTTACCTATGCACGGGAAGAACATGTTTTTTTTTCTATCTCAGTATCAAATCCAGCCCACCAGAAATAACTTCTTGCTATTTCCTTCATGCTTACGACTCCGCAGTGACCTTCATGTAGCTTCTCCAACACCTATTTCTTCAGTGGTGATCGAATAATCACTCTGAGCTCCCATAGAAGATACCCTGAACGAACTGACAGCTCCATTCTCCTGGAGTAGTAGGGTTTCAGGCTAGGTGTTAGTCCTGAAATGTTTCCTTGTAAAACCATGTCCATTACTTCTAAGAGTACAGGGCCATTCTGAGTGTGTTTTCTCACTTGTCTAGAAGTGACTGGCATGTTGTCTATTTGTTTAAAGTAGAAAATATTCCTTTCAAGCAGTCTGAAGAACTGACAGGTCGCGACAATCTTGAAAGTCCATCTTCATTACAATGTAAATTAGATTGGCAGTATTTAATGGTGTAGGTATGTGCAAACAGGAGCAATGCCCATCTTTGCATCCTACTTGCAGCAAATGACGGAATTCCTGTTTATGGTCCAAAAATGAAGTGAGTGGCTGATGGTCCATCAGCAACGTAGACTCTCTCATACAGGAACTGATAGAATTTCTTGACACTGAGGATGGTCCCCAATGCTTCCCATTCAATCTGGGCATTGTTGCTCTCAATTTTGCTTAATGTTTGAGAAGCAAAAACAGTTTAACCGATGGCATGATGTGAGAGATACCATAAGGAGATGCATCACAAGGTAACTGAAAGGATGAAGTAAGGTCAAAGTGCATGAGAGTTTCAGGCTTAGGTAATGCTTCTTTGGCCAGCATGAAGCTGTTATTGTATTGATCTGACCACTTCTACATCTTGTTCTGGCAGAAGAGGTTATGTAATGGTTTCAGAACTGTTACCAAATTCGGAACAAATCTTCCATAATAATTCAACATTCCAGGAAGGAACATACTGACTTGTATTCTGAGGTGCTAATGACTTATATTCCAAAGTTAAGGCCATCACAGAGATGTACCTCTGTGATGGCCTTAACTTTAAAAGGAGATTTGTGAAGGCCAGTGGTGTCAATCACATGTCCCAAGTACTCGACAGAGGATTGGAAGAACTCATATTTGTCTTTATGCACTCTCAGACCCAATCTTCCAATCTCTGCAGAGTGACATCCAAATTTCAAAAGTGTCCCACTATATCTCTTCCAGTGACTAGAATGTCGTCCAGAAAACACTTGCCTCCGCTCAGTCCACTCAGGATCTGACCCATTGCCCTTAGAAACAATGCAGGAGAAGTGTGATACAAAAGGGCAATCTTTGGTACTGGAACAAGCCTTTCAGAAGTTCCTGTGATTTCTTGTCCACATTCATCTGCACGTAGGCCTGGCTCAGGTGAATTTTGCTGAAATGTTACCTTCCCACCAATCCTGCAAACAGGTCCTCAATGTGAGGTATTGGGTACTGCTCAGCACATAACACTGGATTTATGGTGACCATAACGTCCCCACAAATCCTCACAGAGCCATCTTGATGACTGAAACAATAGGTGTGAACCATTCACCGTCGCTGAAACTTTCCAAAACACCAGTGTTTACATGCCATTCCAAGTCAGCCTCCACCTTTGGCCCAATAGCATATGGTACAGTCCGTGTCTTCAAACATTTTGCTTGGCTTCCATCTTTTATGTTTAGTTTAACTGTAACCTTCTTCATGCTCCCTAATTCTCCATTAAAACTTTCATGAGTCCTGATTCTCTACTGGCCATCATGTGGACTTCAGCCCAGTTCACTCGAATCTTCTCCAGTCATGCACGACCCATCAATGCGGACTGGTTTCTTTTCACCATGTGTAGAAGCAAATCTGCTGTTTGCCCATTGAGCTGCACAACCACTTCAATGCGGTGCTTCATGGGAACCACTTCTGTGTACATCTTCGTAGTATCCTTGATAGCTTTTGGGGGATGTGTTGGAGTTTCTCATTGTAGATAGCCTCTGGTACCAGCGAGATTGCTGCTCCAGTGTCAACTTCCATCCTTACTGGCTGTCTTTCTAACAATATCTGTGTGCAGTACCAGTGATGGCTAGCACATGTAGTAATAGCTCTCCCTGTGTCTGTGATTCACTTCGCTCTTCTCAACACAGCATGGACATTTCTCCAGGTTTTTTCTTTTTCTTTTTATTTATCATTTGCTTTTTGTTTCTACAAGCACACTGTGTCCTTTTTTTTGAAAGCTTCGATAGTCCGTGTCTTTACACCAGCATTCAGCAGCAGAATGCCCGTGCTTTGGTCACCTACAACATGTATGGCCCCAGTGGCTTTCGGTGTCGATTCAGTGGACATTTTGTGCACCCGAGTGGATGAACACAATTGCTGAGCTCCCTTTGCAGCCAGCTGCATAGAAACAGTGATTTCAATGGGTTCTTGCAGAGTGAGATTATTCTCAGTTAACAGATGTTTTTGTGCTGCTTTGTTTCATAGACCACAAACAAATCTGTTATGAATGGTGTCATTAAGCTCATCTCCAAATGCACAATATTCTGCAAGTCCTTTAAGCACTGCAACAAATTGTGCGATTAACTCCCCCTCGTGCTTCTTTTATGGAATCTAAAGCGCTATGTAACCCCAGAGGTTTAGGTGAAAAATGTGCTTGCAAAATTCCCATGATTTGCTTGTACATTTTAGTGCCTGGTTTATCAGGTTGCACAAAACTGTGGAGGGGATTAAAAGTTTTACCTCCCATCACGTTGAGGAAAGTGGGCACCATAATTTCTTCCTCTATTTTGTTCGCCAATGCAAAATAATCAGAACGCTCAGTATAAGAGCTCTACTGCTCCACATTCTCATCAAAGATTCCAACATTGCCAAAAATTCCTGCCATTTTTTACTCATGCAGGTTTCCCGTATGCATATTTTGTTTCTTATTTCTTACTGTGCTTACCCCAGTCCAACGCTGGCATCTTCACATCATATTTTGTTTTTAGCAGCGGCCTCTTATTTATACAGGCATTAATTTGATCTTCAGTCTGTCATTTACTACAGCTCTAAAATCTGTTTTTCAGAGTATCTTTTACACACACCTACATTAGCCAACTGATTTTTTCTGTAGACAACAATGCAGTATACATGTGTGAAAAGTTTCCCTTTTTCTGACTTTCCTTTGCTTAAACTTCTTCTTTTAAGTGACTTAGCAAGTGCACGTCCCTTATCCTCATCGCCAGTTTTGTTGTGTATTTGGAGAATGACACTCAAGAACACTTGATATACAAACATAACTTTATTGACAGTGTCCCTACTGATTACACCTGTGGGAAGTGCACCCATCTATAGCTCCTCCAAAACCGTGTTAGGGAACTGGAGCTGGAGTTGGATGAACTTAGGATCATCAGGGACGCAGAGATGGCCATAGACACAAGCTTTAGGAATACATTTACTCCGAGGATTGAAAACAGATGGGTGACGGTGAGAGGGGCTGGGAGGAAGCAGTCCGTGCAGGGATCCCCGGTGGTCGTTCCCCTTAGCAACAAGTATTCCGCTTTGGATACGGATGAGGGGGATGACATACCAGTGGGGAGCCGCAGTGAGAGGATCTCCAGCACTGTGTCCGTCTCTGTGGCTCGGGAGGGAAAGGGGGAGAGCGGGAGGGCGATAGTTATTGGGGACTCGTTAGTTAGAGGGATAGATAGGAGGTTCTGTGGCAGCAAAAGAGACTCACGGATGGTATGTTGCCTACCGGATGCCAAGGTCCGTGATGTCTCAGACCGTGTTTTCCAGATTCTGAAGGGGGAGGGGAAACAGTCACAAGTCGTGGTGCACATTGGTACCAATGACATAGGTAAGAGAAGGGACGGGGATTTAAAGCAGGAATTTCTGGAGCTGGGCTGGAAGCTGAGAGCCAAGACGAAACATGTGGTCATCTCTGGTACGTTGCCGGTACCACGTGATAGCGAGTTGAGGAACAGGGAGAGAGTGCAGTTAAATATTTGGTTGCAGGGATGGTGTAGGAGGGAGGGTTTCAGATACGTGGATAATTGGAACACGTTCTGGGGAAGGTGGGACCTGTACAAACAGGACGGGGTGCACCTGAACCAGAGGGGCACCAATATCCTCGGAGGGAAATTTGTTACGGCTCTTCAGGGGGGTTTAAACTAATTTGTCAGGGGAGTGGGAAAGGGAGTTGTAGTCCAGAAGTCAGTGAGGGTGGTGAGGTATTGGGGAAGGTATCAGGGTCAAGGGTGGGTACTGGTAGACAGGAAGGTGGGTTGAAGTGTGTCTACTTCAATGCAAGGAGCATCCGGAACAAGGTAGATGAACTTGGGGCGTGGATTGGTACTTGGGACTACGATGTTGTGGCCATTACCGAGACGTGGGTAGAACAAGGACAGGAATGGTTGTTGGACGTTCCGGGGTATAGATGTTTCACTAAGTGTAGGGAAGCTGGTAAAAGAGGTGGAGGAGTGGCATTGTTAATCAAGGATAGTTTAACGGCTGCGGAAAGGCACTTCGTGGGGGATCTGCACACTGAGGTAATATGGGCTGAAGTTAGAAATAGGAAAGGAGCGGTCACGTTGCTAGGAGTTTACTATAGGCCCCCAAATAGTAATAGAGATGTGGAGGAAGAAATTGCTAAGCAGATTATGGATATGTGTGGGGGTCACAGGGTAGTTGTCATGGGGGACTTTAACTTTCCAAATATTGATTGGAACCTTTGTAGGTCAAATAGTTTGGATGGGGCAGTTTTTGTGCAGTGTGTGCGGGAGGGTTTCCTGACACAATATGTGGATGGGCCGACTAGAGGTGAGGCCACATTGGATTTGGTACTGGGAAATGAACCGGGCCAAGTGTTAGATTTGGTTGTGGGAGAGCAATTTGGAGATAGTGACCACAATTCGGTGTCTTTTGTAATTGCAATGGAGAGGGATAGGGCCGTACGGCAGGGCAAGGTTTACAATTGGGGGAGGGGTAATTATGATGCGATTAGGCAAGAATTAGGGGGCATAAGTTGGGAACAGAAACTGTCAGAGAAAGGAACTAATGAAAAGTGGAACTTTTTCAAGGAACAAATACTGGATGTCCTTGATAGGTATGTTCCTGTCAGGCAGGGAGGAAATGGCCGAGTGAGGGAACCATGGTTCACAAAAGAGGTGGAATGTCTTGTGAAAAGGAAGAGGGAAGCTTATGTAGGGATGAGGAAACAAGGTTCAGATGGCTCGATTGAGGGTTACAAGTTAGCAAGGAATGAGCTGAAAAAGGGGCTTAGGAGAGCTAGGAGGGGACATGAGAAGTCCTTGGCGGGTCGGATCAAGGAAAACCCCAAGGCTTTTTACTCTTATGTGAGGAATAAAAGAATGACCAGGGTGAGGTTAGGGCCGGTCAAGGACAGTAGTGGGGACTTGTGTATGGAGTCAGTAGAGATAGGCGAGGTGATGAATGAATACTTTTCTTCAGTGTTCACCAAGGAGAGGGGCCATGTTTTTGAGGAAGAGAAGGTGTTACAGGCTAATAGGCTGGAGGAAATAGATGTTCGGAGGGAGGATGTCTTGGCAGTTTTGAATAAACTGAAGGTCGATAAGTCCCCTGGGCCTGATGAAATGTATCCTAGGATTCTGTGGGAGGCAAGGGATGAGATTGCAGAGCCTTTGGCGTTGATCTTTGGGTCCTCGCTGTCCACGGGGATGGTGCCAGAGGACTGGAGAATGGCAAATGTTGTTCCTCTGTTTAAGAAAGGGAATAGAAATGACCCTGGTAATTATAGACCGGTTAGTCTTACTTCGGTGGTTGGTAAATTGATGGAAAGGGTCCTTAGGGATGGGATTTACGACCATTTAGAAAGATGGGGATTAATCCGAGATAGTCAGCACGGATTCGTGAAGGGCAAGTCGTGCCTCACAAATTTGATAGAATTTTTTGAGGAGGTAACTAAGTGTGTTGATGAAGGTAGGGCAGTTGATGTCATATACATGGATTTTAGTAAGGCGTTTGATAAGGTCCCCCATGGTCGGCTTATGATGAAAGTGAGGAGGTGTGGGATAGAGGGAAAGTTGGCCGATTGGATAGGTAACTGGCTGTCTGACCGAAGACAGAGGGTGGTGGTCGATGGAAAATTTTCGGATTGGAGGCAGGTTGCTAGCGGTGTGCCGCAGGGATCAGTGCTTGGTCCTCTGCTCTTTGTGATTTTTATTAATGACTTAGAGGAGGGGGCTGAAGGGTGGATCAGTAAATTTGCTGATGACACCAAGATTGGTGGAGTAGTGGATGAGGTGGAGGGCTGTTGTAGGCTGCAAAGAGACATAGATAGGATGCAAAGCTGGGCTGAAAAATGGCAAATGGAGTTTAACCCTGATAAATGTGAGGTGATTCATTTTGGTAGGACTAATTTAAATGTGGATTACAGGGTCAAAGGTAGGGTTCTGAAGACTGTGGAGGAACAGAGAGATCTTGGGGTCCATATCCACAGATCTCTAAAGGTTGCCAGTCAAGTGGATAGAGCTGTGAAGAAGGCCTATAGTGTGTTAGCTTTTATTAACGGGGTTGGAGTTTAAGAGCCGTGGGGTTATGCTGCAACTGTACAGGACCTTGGTGAGACCACATTTGGAATATTGTGTGCAGTTCTGGTCACCTCACTATAAGAAGGATGTGGAAGTGCTGGAAAGAGTGCAGAGGAGATTTACCAGGATGCTGCCTGGTTTGGAGGGTAGGTCATATGAGGAAAGGTTGAGGGAGCTAGGGCTGTTCTCTCTGGAGCGGAGGAGGCTGAGGGGAGACTTAATAGAGGTGTATAAAATGATGAAGGGGATAGATAGAGTGAACGTTCAAAGACTATTTCCTCAGGTGGATGGAGCTATTACAAGGGGGCATAACTATAGGGTTCGTGGTGGGAGATACAGGACGGATATCAGAGGTAGGTTCTTTACGCAGAGAGTGGTTGGGGTGTGGAATGGACTGCCTGCAGTGATAGTGGAGTCAGACACTTTAGAAACATTTAAGCGGTTATTGGATAGGCACATGGAGCACACCAGGATGATAGGGAGTGGGATAGCTTGATCTTGGTTTCAGATAAAGCTCGGCACAACATCGTGGGCCGAAGGGCCTGTTCTGTGCTGTACTGTTCTATGTTCTATGTCTCTCATTGCATCACTTCCTTGCATACGTTACTACAGCAAGGCTCTACGGTGAGCCAAAAGGAACAAATATATAACAGTATGGAGGATTTTTGAGAAGAAAATGGAAATGCGGTAAATGTGCATGAGGTTGATTTAAGTGACAGAAATTTGTGCAGATTTTGTCTCAATGTCTCTGCACCTTCCCCTATCTGTGGCAAGATGAAGTTAGCCAATGGATAAGACTGCAGCTGATTTTTGCAGTCCCCGATGCAACCATACCGAAAAGCTGAGCTTTCCACAAAGGCTCACTACAATGCTTTCTTAACCGAGGGAGTTAGGATATCTGCTCAGTCCACCCATTTTGACACATACTTATGCAATGAGATGGGTGCCTCTTTAACATACAGGATACAAATCTGTCAACTACCCTCACTTAGTTTAGCCTACGATCTAATGCGGTTTCCCTATTGTGGCTACTAAAATGCACATCTAGGAGCCATAGGCGAGAGTTGTGTAAGCAGAGACGACCAACAGTTCGGGATGATACAAGGAATTTGGTATAACACTAGTCAGGAGTACTACCATTTCTGCTTAATGCTACACCCCTTAAAGTGAATTAAAGTTATCAGAAACTTAGCAAGTAAACATGTTTAAAAATGTTTGCTTTAATACCAGTAGAGTAATTATATATTTGTTTGATAAATTTAATGAAAAAAGGAGATAGTTTGATCAAAATTTTCTTTTGTTCTCAATCTTAATTACATTTCTCACTTATTTTTCAGTTTAAATTTCTTGACTTTACAACTTGCAACTAAGCAAAAAGAATTGGAGGGCATGTTTTTGAAAGTGAAAGACATTGAGGGTCAGCTAGTAGTAGCTCAGAATCAATCACAAGTTTTCAGGTAAGGATACCAATAAAATCACATTATTACTAAAAACTTGAAAAGGAAAAGGCACTGAAACACATGTTGTCATTGTGCTACTTGAAAAGAATACATGGCATGTGAAATGAAAAGGTTTTGTATTTACTAAGGAATCAGGATAGCATGACAGGAAAAAGGCAGCAGATGTTTAACAACTGTTTTGGAACCTTTTGAATGTTCCAAACAGGATTGCAGATTCTTTAGTTTTACATTGGATAAAGGGGATTAAACAAAGCAGGTGACACGTTGCATGCTATAGCATCAGTACAAATAATTAAAGACAGCAGTTTCCCTAGCTAAGTCAAAGTAAGCATCTAGGTTCATGAATGGTCTTTCATTATTCTGATGCAGACAACATTTCTATTTTGTGTAACCTCCAATTTAGGTTTTGTTGAGGAGAATGCTAAATTCTTTCAGATTGATTATTTGACTGCATTCAGGTTACATGAAAGGGACTAAGCACCGCATTAAAATCTGGTCAAAGTAATTCAACAGAGGGAATTCTATCCTTGAACTGAATCAATATCATATTTCACAGAGAAAGAACAAAGCAGCAAGAACACGTCATGGAGCAGGCAACCATTTTCCTTCAGGGAATAAGGATTGAACTGGCAGTGCTTAGGGAAGAAGTGAGGAACAATTTGATGATATGGGGCCCTTTCAGCAAAACAATGACACATTGCCTGGAGGCCACAAGTAGTGCTGTACAGATGGGTGAGTGTAGTCCTGTTACTGGTACAGAAACAGAAAAATGCTTTATGGATTGCAGTTAAAAACCAATAAATGATGGGATTTTATATACACTGCATTTTATTAGTCTGATTAGATTTGAGAAGTTTTGACACAATTGGTCATTTTACATTCCATCCCTTACACATCAAAATATTAGTAACTTTATTCCAACCAGAAAATGTGATTGTGCTTTATTATTAAATTTGCAGATGTACTTATTACAATGTGAGATGAAAACCCGAGAATCAATTTAACCTGAAGTTTGCATTTGCTTGATCAAAATTTATATCAATGTCCATTCAAAGTGAAATCACTGGTTTAAGGAACATTTTCTTTTCTAGTTCTCTGTAAATTGGTGTTATTTAATTTATATTTTCCATCTAAATTGAAATTGATTTATACATTAGAATTTTTAAGAGAATAGACACCATAAGGGTGATTTTATGTCCCCACCATTGTGGTTGTATCTAAAAACATGGCAATCAAGGATATAAAATTGTGAGCAGAATTGAAGTACTGATTTGCTTGTTGTCCACCCGTACCAGTTTTCATATTGAAGTTCAATCCTGGTGGTCAAAGCTCGAGTTAGAAACCAGCCAGAGTCTCATTAATGAATACAAATGGGATCATAATCTCTGCAGTACTATTTTCAAATCTATATTGCTGCTGAAGATATATTGCTCTTGCACTTAGAAAGTGGTCAAAATTATAAGGTGATGACTTTAAACATAATTTAAGGAGCTGCCATTAGGGGATGTTTAGGCAGATTTTACTGCAGTTGTGACTTTTAAGCATGAAAACATGCTTAATCTCCATCCAATTCTAGGTGGTGCAAAAGATTTCCCTGCCACTAAAAGCTGCTGCTCCCTTTGTCTCTTAGTGCTTCCACCTGGACTCTTTGAAGTCCTTTAAAATTGGTCATCTCTCTGAAACTCCTGCCCCAGATTGACAGATTCCCAAAGGGAGGATATTTTGTGCTGGCAACTTATCAGATTCATTAATATTGGGTCCAGCCAATTATGCAAGTATAGCTTGGATTGTAATTTTGTCATTTGTGTATTGTATTGTGTACCTGTAAAAGAAAAATGACAAAAATAACATGGTACAAATGCAAGGCAAAATAAATAAAAGGGGGGGGGGGGGTGCATCAAACAGGAAATCCCATGACAGCAGTGGGATCTTCTGGCCAATTGTGGGCCACCTCTGCGCAGTGAGATACACTGTGGGGGAGGGGGAGGGTTGTGGAAGCTCCAGCCCATTAACTTTGTTTCTCTCTTCACAGATGCTGCCAAAACTGCTGAGTATTTCCAGCATTTTCGATTTTTAGTTCAGATTTCCAGCATTCACAAGAGTTTTGGTTTGAGCTTATTGTTCAGTTTTTTAAATTCATTCACTGGGAATTGCTCTCTAGGCTAACATTTGTTGCCCAAGCAGTCATCTGCAAACATCCCCGTTTCTGATTTTATGATGGAGGGAAGATCACTGATGAAACAGTCATAAATGATTTGGCTAGGACACTACCCTGAGGAACTCTTACAGTGATATCCTGGCACTGAGATGGCTGACCTCCAATAACCACAACCATCTTCCTTTGTGCTATGTATGTCTCCAATCAGTGGAGAGTCTTGCTACTGATTTCTCTTGACCCCAGTTTTGGTAATTAAGGCATTAAAATAAAACTCTACAAATGAATAACTCAGAAGGGAACTATATATTTTGAGCTATAAGAAGTTAACTTCATCCTTCACCTGAATCCATGCCATGGAAGCATTCAATATTACAAAGCAACAGCTATTCTCCCAAGGGGAAGAGATAAACATAGTCAAAGTCAATGAATAATTACAGAAATGCTGTTTAGAGGTTGAAATTTCACTTTTGAGTGCATCAATATTGCTGGTATGTTTGTGACAGCACATTTCACTTCCAGTACACTATAGGCACTTTGCCAAGTTTTTTAGTGTTCCTTCAGTGATGTGGTCTAGTGCACAGCCTACAAAATTGTATCATGTGCTGGTGGTGCAGAAGGTGCAGGATTTCCTGGGAAGGAGCATATGCGTACATGCACAATTCCCTTAAGCGACTTTTGCATTTCCTCCTGGCAACAAAGTTTGAAATTAGTCATTTTCTGTTATATATAAAACTGAGATGAGACAGGATTGTGCTCATGTCCAGAGGGCAGGGAGGAACAGCCTGTGTCATGCAAAGTGTCTTAAAAGGTATATTAAAGTTAAACAGAACAGGAATATGAAAATTGATCCAATTAAAAGAAACAAACAGAAATATAGTGCAATAACAGTGAAGGCTGATTTATTTAAAAGGTTAGGTTAGACAATTATAAAAAACATCCTGATGGCTGTGCTTTGTTCTGCTTTGCTTTAAGGGTGCAAAGTGCTGGCTTGGCAGCAATGGCACAATATCTTGGAAAAGCCAGGACAAAAAGCACATGTCTTAAATGAATGTTTTAATGAAAACCTGTGCCAAAGACCAGCATACCCCTCCACTGATGCCCGTCAGCAAACTCAGAGTAAACACAAAATTGACAGACTCAAACCTCAGTTATTAACCCCATTTTAACGAGTTTCCTATTCCATTTCTTTTGCAACCTAACTTAAAACATGGCAATATCATTGAAAAATACAGGATGTGCAAGAGTCATTACAGGGCAGTAATCTTGTCAATGGATTTCTAATGTCAAAAATGGGAGGGCAGGACACAAGTGGCTTTAACATCAAATAAATCTTGAGGTGGACCAAAATTTTATGCTCCCTCCCCCGGCGGGTTCTGAGGATCCCTCTGGGATCCCATCTGCTCTGACCCAGATGAGATTTTACAGTGAAGTGGACAGGGCTTTGGACAGAAAGCCCACTCATGTCCCTATCAATGTGGCCACTCAATGATTACTGAAGGGCATTTTCCCACTGAGACTCAATTATCAGGATGGGGGAGGGGGAGGGGGGGGCTTCGCTCTGTCATAAGGCTCCCTTCAGACTGAGGGTGCATTTTTTCTGGTTGTATCACAGCTTGGTATGTCTCCTGCTCTGCCGAAGACCGCAAGGAACTACAAAAGGTCGTGCATGTAGCCCAATCCATCATGCAAACCAGCCTCCCATCCATTGACTCTGTCTACACTTCCCGCTGCCTTGGCAAAGCAGCCAGCATAAGTAAGGACCCCACGCACCCTGGACATTCTCTCTTCCACCTTCTTCCGTTGGGAAAAAGATACAAAAGTCTGAGGTCACGTATCAACCAACTCAAGAACAGCTTCTTCCCTGCTGCCGTCAGACTTTTGAATAAACGTACCTTGCATTAAGTTGATCTTTCTCTACACCCTAGCTATGACTGTAACACTACACTCTGCACTCTCTCGTTTCCTTCTCTATGAATAGTATGCTTTGTCTGTATAGCATGCAAGAAACAATACTTTTCACAATATGCTAATACATGTGACAATAATAAATCAAATCAAATCAAATCCCCTTTCAGACATGAACCTGGAGAAGGAGAGGGTATTCATCATGGCAAAAATCTCGACGAGTGTTGTACCTCAAATGTATTTAGACTGCAAAAGAATTTCAGAGTGCCTCAAAAGTCATCATATTTCTGTCCATCTATGATGAATGCATTGGACACCAGTCAATGTCCAGAGCATTCTATAATTTAGTATTTTCCAATAATGGTTGACTTGTGGGTTTTATTATATTTCTGGTGTATATTAATAATGCTCCATGCTCTCTTGTTTCGCATCATGCATCTCTGCACATTTTGAATTTATAGTTTGTCAGCACTACATTTTTAAATTGTTTTGTCTAGCTTCTTCCTGAGAGGGTGTCCATACTTCCCTGTGTATAGTGGGTTCAAAATACATAAGGCGTTCTCATATGCAAGTGTCCGCTTCAGAAAGAAATAACTCATTGCTATTTATGGTAACTATCTCGAGGTAATCTAAAACAAATTGTTTTGATTGTTTAAGCAGATGCAAAAGGTCTACCACTGATAATTAAAAGTTGTTTCTACACTAAAAGTATTTGAAATAGCTAAAAATGCAACATAAGCAATGCAAATAGAACAGTAAGATAGTAATTTAGCTAATTCAATTAAGCAATTTAGGAACAATTGCCCAAAGAGTTGCCTTTAAGGTTCCAAAGTGATACGATCTGTAAACAGCCTGAGGATGTCCCTGCTATATAGGATTTTATTGAACTAAGTGCTGGAGAGTGAATACAGGCTTCAAAATATTGAGTACAGGTTTTTAAGCCATTAAGTAGTGAATTCATTATCCCTGGCTCAGATCCAAAGAAGATGCTTTCATTGAGTTATAATCAGGTCATGATCCCTCATATTTGCGTGGATCCATGTATTTTAAAAAGGTTGTAAGGTAAAGAGATGGTGGGGGGAGAGGTTTATAAATGTAATGTTACATTTATCTGAAGATCCATGCTCAGTACAAACTCTTTGGGAATGACTGATCCAAAAAAAGATGTTCTGACACATGGATCATTCAGAAGCAAAGTTCCCTGTGTCTCATTGATGTAACATTCCTTAGTTTTTCTGTCTTAATCAGAAGTTTATTCTTCAGTTCTTCTTCTATAAAAACTTTTATCTAGCAAATATAAGACACCCCCACCCTTACCAGTACAAGGTACCTTTAGGGACAGAGTGTCAGAAGCTAGAAACTAAAACAAAGTTGCAACATAGCCCATTACAGGGAAAAGTATGAATCCCAGCTAATTGTGAGCAATCTGTAATTGAGGATGCTGACAAGTGACCCAGTGCAGATGATTTCAGTCCAAATCAATTTCCAAGTGCAAATAATAACCCTGTCCTGAGGGGGTTCTTCAACTCAACACTTCAGAAGTTAATGTCTGTGTATCATGGAAGGAAATTGATCTAATCATGTCTCCCATCAATGCGAGCTGTACAAGCTCTGAATATTGTTCGTCACGTGTGTACTTTTGAGCCATTTGAGGTATGCTATTCAAAGCTGTCAACTTGTCAGATATTAAAGACTTAGACTTAGAAGTTTCCACATGAGACAGACAAAACATGTGCTTCTATTGGTTTCCATAGCTAGTTTTGTTTTTGCCTGGAATAGGTTGCCAGCCTGTTGCCAGAGGCTGTAGCTTGCATTAAACATGGTTGACCAGGAAACACTCTCCATCCGACTGCGTGCCATAAGCATATTGGAAGGATTTACAGGTTAATAATCACCTGTTTTGGCCACATTATGAACATATCTTCCATGGCCATCAGGTGCTGGAGTGGGACTCAAACCCAAAACTTTGGTTCATTGCACCACAAGACCTTCAATGCATATATCAAAGGAATTATTCTGAAAGTAAGGTCACTTTGTAACCTCAGATTCTGGTCACTACTACAGTTAATAAAATGCTGAATGTTTAATTGAATAATTATATCCACTAATAATTTGCTGCTCAACTGCTTGGTAACTCTGGTTATATTTATGCCGATTAGATACCTTTGTATCAAACTTTAAGTTGAGATTTGTGACCAATACAAAGCTCTTAGTGCATAACTTGTGGTCTGGCTTCTTCATTGATGATTGGGCAAGAAAGAGTTAATTTATTCATTCAGCAGCTTGAAAGTAATATAATTGAAGGTTAGTAAAGTGAATTCATTTTGATCCAAATTTTTTTTTGGAAGATAATTCAGCCGAGTTGGACATCATTCAGCCCTAGATTTATGTTGAGAGATAATATCCTAGACAGTTCCTTTGTAAGGAGTTTAAGGATTCATCTAGTTCCTTGACATACATTTTTCAAGGTAACAAAACCCAGCTTTCTTTTACAAATTTGAATTAAGAGAAGATCTGAGGTAGCTGCATTGGTTAATCATAGAAATCATAGAAAACCTACAGCACAGAAAGAGGCCATTCGGCCCATCGAGTCTGCACCGACCACAATCCCACCCAGGCCCGACCCCCATATCCCTACATATTTACCCACTAATCCCTCTAACCTACGCATCTCAGGACACTAAGGGCAATTTTAGCATAGCCAATCAACCTAACCCGCACATCTTTGGACTGTGGGAGGAAACCGGAGCACCCGGAGGAAACCCACGCAGACACGAGGAGAATGTGCAAACTCCACACAGACAGTGACCCAAGCCGGGAATCGAACCCAGGTCCCTGGAGCTGTGAAGCAGCAGTGCTAACCACTGTGTTACCGTGCCGCCCTAAATAAATGAATAGTGGTAAATGCCAAGGTAATGAATATTGATTGGCTGACATTTAAAGGTTATTAAATTTTAAAATTAAAAGCCATTAATTGTTATGTATTTCTCAACAGCATACTTGTTTAACAATAAAACAAGCTTACATGGGTTACTTGCCTGAGTTAAGTATTTGCAAGACCTGGCATTGATGATGCATGATGATTGACAAGTTTGTCTGTAAGAAATTTTCACAAAGGCTCAACTTTGATTTGTTGTAAATAATATTTATTTTATTTTGTGCCAGCTTCGATGAAATGAAAAAGAAATACATAACTTTATCAGTGTTCTAGATTCTCCAGATCCTCTTTTGTTTTATTCCTACATTGAGCCATGGCATCTCAGGAATGTACAGGAGCAGAAAAGGTCATTTTGATTCATCTGGCCTGTCTTAAATTTAAAATGAAGTATCTTTCTCATGTAAAACCTTTAGTCAAAGAAACAGAGATAACTGTTAAAAATGCTAGGATTTCTATTATTTTGGAACCACTGTAAACCGTGTTATGAAATTAAAATATTCTATTACTGTATTCATTCTGCTGGCTGGAAAAACTGCAAAGGGACCATTCAGTTTGCCAGTGGACATCAAGGAAATATGATTTGCAGTCAACCATTTCTAATACATAGCCCAAAAGTAGAAAGATTTGATGCATGCCAGTTGGATATAGGAGCATATTGGTTATGTTACTGGACTGGTAGGCCTCGGCTAATGATGAAAAGGCTCAAATTCAAATTCCAAGACAGCTGGGGAATATTAATACCACCAGCAGCAGAAAATTCATCGAAAAATGAAGTATAAACCTGGTGAAGCTACAATACAGAACCACATCGACGCTGAACAGTGGAAGCAGCATGCTATAGAAAGGGCTAAACCAAAGATTAGTTGTGATGCCAAGCACATCATTATGAATGCAAACATCTACTACCCATGAGGCTTCCAGGGCCCTTTCACTTTGACCAGGCCATGATTTTACAGAAGCAGCCTACGATTGCACTGTGAAACTCCAGAACACTTACTCATTGGCATTCAATCGAAATATATAAATACAAGAAAAGCGGCGAGCAAACTGTCAGAAAAAGCTTGATTCAGGTCCTTGGACACATTTTTAAAATTCATTCATTCATTCATATGCATTGCTGGCAAGGTCAGCATTTATTGCCCAGACCTATTACTCTTGAGAAAGTGTGATGAGCCACCTTCTTGAACTGCTGCAGTACATTTGTTGTAGGTACACCCACAGTGCTGTTAGAGTGTTCCAGGATTTTGACGCAGCGACAGTAGAGGAATGGCATAAAGTTCGAAGTCAGCATGGTGTGTGACTTGGAGGGAAATTTGCAGATGGTGATATTCCCATGCATCAGGGATTGGGCAAGGTTGCAGTCCTGTCATTGACCTACGCTGGTGAACATGGCCTGTGTTGGGAAAGGCACGGTAAAACCAGTATACTAGTTGACACTGATCTTTTTGGCTCCTGTCCATCTCCGTTCTTGCCCTCAGCAGGACCCAAAAAGTTAAGCATGAAGACTTTCTGGACCAATTTGCATCTGCAGTATACCTTAACTACTTGTCAGAAGATAGTGCATTTAATCCCCACACCAGGTTTTGAGGACATAATCCAGGCTATCACTCCTGTGTAGTATTAATGGAGTGCTGCTTGGAAGTAATAGTAATTAAGCTAATGAAAAGTTGTAAGTAAGATCTGAATACAGTGCTTCTTTGCAAGGAGGGATTGCAGATTCATACCCATACCCACTCTGACTTGCTATGGAACTCCCTGCATTTCTCCACCCCGATCATCCACTGGAGCCCCTAACTATCCTTCCAACCCTCCCCGACAATACCCCATCCCCTGACTGCCTTCCCCACCCTGACTACCCTACCCACTTCCCCAACTATCCAGTCCACCCCCTCACTGACCATTCGTCCTACTTTCCAGTGACAATTTGATTGTGATTGCCACTCCATGGATGTTACCGCCCAGTGACTCCTATAAGTTACGATCCATGCAGTCATTCTCAACAGCTGAGGAAAGAAACGCCTGCATTTACCATTGCTAAAATGCATTGTGTGTTGCCTACATCGTACTTATATAATTTGATCTACATGACGAACTGAAATATATTTAATGAAAATTAATTTTCAACAAACAAATCTGGGTGGCTTTTCAACTTGCCATCTCTCCTGATAATTGATTGTGATTGTGGACTCCAGTATTAGATACTATACGGTACACTCTATACTGCATATTGTGTCACCTGACCTGGGAGTTGACAATCAGCACATGTTAGAGATGGTTGGAACAAGGCTTCAGATGCCTTGCAGTTGTGTGTTCGTGGTATGAAAATGTGTTGTTAATAAAGTTAGTTCAGCAGCAATGGTGTACATCATAAAAACAAAATACCATCCAAGCTTAAAACTAGCACAGCCTTTTCTTCAACTTTGCACCTGGGAACAGAGTGTTCCATAGATACTAAATAAAGCGATATCAAAGCCATAATATTTTATAAATAGGTCACTGCTTCCAAGAATCCCACAACCTCACATCATGATTAGCCCTAATTCCACCATATCTAGACTCCAAGCTGACCTTGAGAGCAATGTCAGTACTTGACTCCAGCCGTGGCATTGTGGGTTCCAATTGCAGAGAAGGGTGTATGGTAGCAGTGAGGAGGTTACAGGTTGCAGAGTCAATGGAAGTGGCCTGTCCTTCAACTTCTAAATAGCACACAAAAGGCTGAAATAAAGGAGAACTTTTTATTATGTGAGAAACTGAACAAATGAAAGAGGGATATTTAGCAGTATAATAATAGCAAATCTACTTACAATTGTCTGTGCATTATTCAGATTCTACAAACCCTTAATAGTGTAACCTTTTGAATAAATTTGCATGTAACAGTTTGAATGCTGCACTGGATTTGATCTTGTTTCTCTTCGCTCGGATTACAGGAAGTACATGCATTTTGAATATCCTAGTTACATGCAAACAACTTTCTTTAGTTTTCACTATTTCCTTCTGCTCTCAGTTCTAACAGCATATTAATGTTGCCAGTTTAATGAGACATAAAATATCACTAAACATTGTTAGTATCGGAGCATCTTTGAGTATTTTTTGAAAAAATGTGTCCATGTCTAGTGTACACAAACATTTGATACTGCTTAATAATCTAAGAGTTTATAAAATTGAAATCTATTTATTTACTTACTGTGTGTGTGTGTGTGTCCACGTGTGCTGTTGACTGGCAAAGATACTTAGTGCCCTGAATTGTGTTGGCTTGCACAAGTAGTATGGGAGATGGGGTAGGAGGGCAACAGCACCTCTTAGTGTTGGGAAGCCTGCTCGGTATGCAGTGGTAAAGATTTCAGTCGAAAAGCACTTCTAGACATTTTAAAATGAAGATGTTACTCCAGTTATTGGAAAAATGTTGAGAAAATCATGGCAGCAGATCACTTCAAGTGACTCCACTTGAAAAGAAAGAATTTATGTGAGACAAGTTGCAGGTCATTGAAACACTGGCCTGAAGCCACCCCCCCCCCCCCCCCCCCCCCCCGCAAGCAGACAGGACAGGGGGCATGAAACTGCATGGACACCCACACAGCCTGGAAGCAATTTTATGGTGATGCAAGCGGAGGTGGCAGGGAGAACCCACCCTCAAGGAATCGGCACTTCCAGAGCTCTCTCCCTCCCCTGGCCTATCCCCCAACAACAATCCAGTGACCCCCCACCACTCCCCCTCTCCCCCCCCCCCCCTTGCCCAAGAGATCCCTATGCTCTCTTCCCTGAGCCCTCTACTACTTATCTGGCCTCCATGTCCCGAAACTTAGTCCCAGGTATGGTGCTTCAGTGCCTCTTTCAACCACTGCAGTGCTGGAGAGCTGTTGGCTAATCTGATTGTCTAGCAGTTCTCCAAGGCGGGACTTCCATCCTCACTTGAAAGGAAGTTCCATTTACTGCCAATCAAAGATATTAATATGGCCTGTTGGAACCAGTGGGGATGTGTTCCCCACTTGCTCTCCAGAGGGCAGGAGCCAAGCCCAAGCCATCTGAAAAATTGAGGCCGTTTACTTTGTTTCTCTCTGATCAGATGTAACCTGACCTGCTGTATATTTCCAGCATTTTCTGTTTTTACCCCACATATAGCATACATGCACATAGCTGTACTCCATCCATCAGTACATGTGGAATGTTTGGCCCTAATATTTGCAAGGAAGAATGGAGAGTGGGGTGCAGCTAGGAGAAAACCCAACAACTGGGGGTCAGAGGAGCTCAATATAATTTTTTTCTTCTGTTTCCAACCTGGCTGATGGTCAGATTGACTGGTTGTTTAGCCATGAGGTCAGAAAACCTGCAGCAGGAGACCAGAGCTGGGGATAGATAAGGAAAGAGGCAGCAAGAGATTTGGGTTTGGTGGATTAGAAGAGAATAGAAATTGGGCCAAGTAGAAAAATGGAGTTAGTGAGGGGAGAACAGAGTGAAAATTCAGGGGGAGCAAGAGATTGGAGCTTGGTGGGGAGTAGACAGCAGAAATCAGGAGGGAGGAAGCGAGAGATTGGAGCTTGATCAGAGGACAAAGCAGCAGAAATTTGGAGTGAGGAAGGATAAGATCAGGGCTTGGTGGAGGGCAGGGGAAGAGACAGAAATGGGGAAGGAGCATATGAGAAATCAGGGCTTTTGTGGGGAAAAGAACCAAAATTGGGTAGGAGGTGTTGTGTATTTGGAGAATGCCACCCAGGCATTCTCTCCCTAAATGAACGTAACTTTATTATGGTGTGTTCTCTCTCATACCTACTGCTTCTCTGTTTCCCACTCTGCATCACATTGCATCACTTCCTTGCATACATGACTACAGCAGGGCCCTTTGGTGAACCAAATGGGTCAAATATATAACATTTCCATTTCCTTAATTTGAACGATCCCAAAACAAATTCAAACATGAACAATAGTTAATAGGTTAGTCACTATTATAAATTCAGGTGGTTTGGAGGTCATTGCTCTCAGGACGGTTGACAGTGAACCCCTGGTGTTTTTATCTTCATGCTGATGTCAGCAGTGGTTGGTTTAACCGGCGTTGACGAGGGAACTGGAAGTTGTCTCTGCGCCTGAACAGGTGAGATGTTGATTTCCTCGGCGGTGCCTGGTTTTGTAGGGGTTGCAGGAAAGACGTGATTTGATAAGGCTGAACCTGAATTCTCTACAGGTTCCAAACTTAGCTGACCTGTTTTTTTAGATAGTAACTGGACTGCATGTCTCCTCCAGATAATGTCATCTGAGGTCCAGACAGTATAAGAATCAGGTCCAGTTTGTGCAAGGACTGTAGCAGGAACCCTTTAGGAGTAATTCTGAGCCAAGCCTCCTTGTCCCAGATGGAAACTCTGTGCTTTGTTTTCACGCCGTTCCACTTGTGCTCGTTGCTGTTGTCACACAATCTCCTTGGCTTTTGGAGGTTTTAGAAGATTGAGTATAGAATGCAGCATTTTCATCATGGGTAATACAGGAGAGATCTTGGTCATGGCATGTCAATCACTCAACAGAGGATTGGAAGAACTCATACTTGTCCTTATGGACTTTCAGACCATAGTCTTCCAATCTTTGGAGAGTGACATACAAGTTTTAAAGGTGTTCCTCTTCATCTCTTCTAGTGACTAGGATGTCATCCAGATTGAACTGGACTCTGCTCAGTCCAACTCAGGAGTTGATACATTGCCCTTTGAAATGATGAAGCAGCAGGTGTGATTCCAAATGACAATCTTTGGTACTGGAATAAGCCCTTGTGTGTCACAATTGTGAGAATTTCCTGTGATGACTTGTGCACATACACCTGAAGTAGGCCACTCAGGTCAGTTTTGCTGAAATTTTGGTGCCTCGCCAATCCCGCAAATAGGTCCTCAATGTGATGTAATAAGTAATGTTCAGCACATGACACTGAACGTATAGTGACCTTAAAGTCCCCACAAATCCTCATGAAGCCATCTTTCTTAATGACTGGAACAATAGGTGTGAACCGTTCGCTGACGCTGATATTTTCAAAAACTCCAGTCGTCACCAGCTACTCCAAGTCAGCCTCCACCTTCGGCCTAATAGCATATAGTACAGGCCATGTCTTCAAACATTTTGCTTGGCTTCTGTGTTTTATTTTTAGTTTGACTTTAATGTCCTTCATGCTCCCTAATTCTTCATTGAAAACAACACTGTTTCTTTAAAATTTTTGTGAGGCCTGATTCTCCATTGGCCATCATGTGGACTTCAGCCCAATTCAGTGGAATCTTCTCCAGCCATGTGCGACCCATCAACGCTGGGTCATTTCCCTTCACTATGTGTAGAGGCAAATCTAATATTTGCTGTGCAGCTGCTTCAATGCGGCCTTCAGGGCAATCACTTTACCTGTACACATCTTCAGCACTATCCCTGATGGCTTTAAGTGAAGGTGTTGGAGCTTCTCTTGTAGATAGTCTCTGGCGCCAGTGAGACTGCTGCCCCAGTGTCATCTTCAATCCTTACTGGCTGTCCTTCCAGCAGTGGAGTTAACCAGTACCTGTGTGTAGTACCAGTGATGGCTAGCACATGTAGCGATAGCTCCTCCTCTGACTGTGTGTGACTTCGCTCTTCTCAACCCTGTTGTACAGCATGGACATTTCTCCTTTTATTTTGTTTAAATGTTGTCTTGGTTTGTTCTTGCTTTTTTTTTTATAGTTTGCTTTTTGTTCCTGCAAGTACGCTTTATGGGTCCTTTTTTTCTACAGCTTTGATATTCAATGTCTTCACACCAGCATTCAGCAGCTGAATGCCCTGGCTTTGCACACCGGTCACACACGTGAGCCTGGGCGCCTTTTAGTGTCGATTTTGTGGACATTTTGTGAACCTGAGTAGATGAACTCGACTGCTGGGCTTTGCAGCCAGCTCCATAGAAACAGTGGCTTTCTGCAGAGTGAGATTGCTTTGATTTAACAGATGTTTTTGTGCTGCTTTGTTGCGTAGACCACAAACAAGTCTGTCACGAATGGTGTCATTAAGCACATCTCCGAATTCACAATCTTCTGCAAGTCTTTTAAGCACAGCAACAAATTGTGCATTGCATCACTTCCTTGCATATATTACTATAGCAGGGCTCAATGGTGAGCCAAAAGGGACAAATATATAACAGGAGGGAATGAGAGATGAGGGTCTAGTTGGGGGGAAATGTTGGATTCAGGTGGGAGCGAGCGATGGTGTAGTTTTGTGGCAGAGGGACAAGTGAACACAATCAGGATGGAGAGAACAAGAAGTTGGGGTTTGTTTGGGCAGTGGGGGAAGAGAGAAGAAATTGAAAAGGAACAATAAAAGAGTAGGGCTTGCTGGGGGAAAAGGATGGAAATTGAGAGAGTGTGGGAGAGAGATCTGATTTCATGGGGGAAGAGAGCACAATTGGGAGGGAGGGAACAAAGGATAGTGGCTTGACAGGGCAGTGGTGTGGATGACATGGAGGCATGAGTAGAAGTCCAGAAATCAACAATCAGGCTTGATTTATATCTGTTAACGAAGTGTGCTGCCTCTCCAAGGTACATATGTTATGGGTTGGGGGCATTTCCTCATTAAAAAATTTTAGTTCAAAAGCCACTGTCATGTGCAGAATTGTGCACCAATGCAGAAAACTGCTTCAATCATGAGGTTACTGTATTACATTTTTGTAACTTTCATTTAATAACAAAACTTCAGTGCCAGTTAAGCATGAGAAAGAATCATCATTCTGAATGTGGGTCATGGCTGCCTGTCTGTTTTGGTCATTTTGTAAAGCTCTGTATAATAAAGCAGAGAACACTTAGGTACATCACGAAAAGGGTTGGACAACAAGGCATGCTTAGAGACCTAATTTTGCTCCTTGGGAGATAACCACTGTGAAGCTACAGCAAATAATGTTTCAGTTCCCTGTTATGGAAGACAGGACACCTGGACCTGAATCTTTCCTCTAACTGGTACAAGAAGGCTGATGAATTGAGATTTAGTTTTAATACATAGGAGATGAGGGAGATCAAAATAGAGAGCTATTATAATGAAATTAAAAATTGTTTTTGGTTTTCAGAGATGTTCAGACTGCAAGAAAGCCTGAAGAAATCCAATCAAGAGGTCAATTTCCTTCAACAGCAAGTAAGAGAGCTACAGCTTTCATCAGACACAATTGCACTACAAACCCATCAAATCCATGTTTTAGAGCAGAAAGAAGCTGAACTCCAAATCAGGTGCTGTGACTTGCAGGAACAAGGACACGGTAAGTGAGACTTCTGCTGAAGAACATTGATTGATTTATATAATAAATGACTGCTTTAAAAACTTAATGCTTTAATCTAAGCCCCAGCACACTGAAGTCATAATGACCAATCATCATTTTATGTAATTACATATACAAAGAATTACAACTAGATTTGCTCCGCATACACTTAAAAAACAGAGGTTAGAATGGCAATAAAATAGCGATATCTTCTCAACTGTTATGCCACTAATTAAAATACAGCAGAATTTTCACATTTTAAAATTATACACATCTCAGCAATAATTTATAAAAATAACAGCGTTTTATTTCAAATACTTGTCCATGGAATTGCAATCCAGATCCCAATCAAAAGCTATTGTACACAATCATTACATTTTCAAAAAATACATTCAAATAGTGCTAAATCGGAAAAGCTGTAATCTGTGACCTTGAACTGTTGATGTTGTGGTGCAAACTTCAAAAATTATTTAGTTCTCAACAAGGAAAAAAGAAACACTTGTTAGTGAAATCTTGCGGCATTGGCAGCCATTTAAAGTGGGAAATGATTTTCCAAGGCTATTGGTTTGACTGGTCTTTGTGAAATTGATTTACTTCTGAGCCAGTCACTGCAATAATAAAACATCACGTAACACTGCACTGGTGCTTCTGGTCCTGGAACTAATTCAGTTACTATGTCCACACAGCTGTTTGGCATTTAGAGCAAATAATGTCATATGCAAAATATTATTGAAATCCCCAGTCAAACCAGGGCAACTTGCCCTGCTACTAGGATCCAGTGCAGAGTTTACAGATGGGAATTTGATCTAAGTGCTGGTTTTTGGGGTCAAGGCCAACATCGTCCTAGTAACAAGTTATAACATTTATGTGTTATCCAGGCTGGCTGTACTTACTTAGTATCTCACAAGATGTTCTGGCAGCTCATTTCAAAGGCAGAATAAACAAAAGTGCAAAAAAACCTTGCACTGTATGTATTACAAATGCAGTCATTTGCGTAGTATTTCAGTAACCGTTCTTGGAACAGGAAATTGCATCTTTAAACTGTTTTACATATTCTTTCAGGGAAATAAGAATGGAAATAGAAGGGGCTGTGGCCTAGATCTTTCAATCTTCCTCATATATGGGATTGATGCCAAGGGACTAAAGGGTGCAAATATTAAAATTCTGTTCATAAAAGGGAGTGATAAACCTAGTAACTGTAGCCCAGTCAACCTACCATCAGTGGTGTGGAAACTTCTCGAGGCCATAATCCAGGACAAAATCAATTTTCACTTGGAAACCTCATAAAATGGGCAGCATAGTGGCACAGTGGTTAGCACTGCTGCCTCACAGTACCAGAGACCCAGGTTTGATTTCTGGCTTGGGTCACTGCGGAATTTGCATGTTCTCGCCATGTCTGCGTGGGTTTCCTCTGGGTGCTCCGGTTTCCTCCCACAGTCCGAAAGACGTGCTGGTTAGGTGTATTGGCCATACTAAATTCTCTCTGTGTACCCGAATAGGTGCCGGAGTGTGGCGACTAAGGGATTTTCACAGTAACTTCATTGCAGTGTTAATGTAAGCCTACTTGTAACACTAATAAATAAACTTTAAAAACATGAGTTGATTAATGTTAGACAACATGCAAAGGCAAGTCGTGTCTGATAAGTTTGATTGAGTTCTTCAAATAATGGAGCGCATTTAATATTGTGTATTTGCACTGACAAAAGGTGCTCGAGTATCATATAATGAATTCGTTTAAAAACTAAGGCTCATGGGATTAATGTGGCAGTGGATACAAAATTGGTCATGTAACAGAAAGCAGAAAATAGTAGTGAAAAGTTATTTTTCAAACTGGAAAGAAATATACATTGGTGTCCCCTAGAGTTCGCTGTTAGGACTATTGCGTGTTTTGATATGGCCACAGGGAGCAGTGGGGGATGGGGTCAGGAGAAATGTGACTGGGGAGGGTTTAGAGCAGCCACAGTGCGCATGCTCAAAGAAAGAACAAATAGGCAGTGGTGAGAATCACAGTATACAGGCTGGGTCATTTAGAACTGAGATGAGGTGAAATTTCTTCACTGAAAGGTTGGTGAACTTGTGGAATTCTCTACCACAGAAGACTGCAGATGCCAATTTGCTGAATGTCAGAAGGAAATAGATTTCTAGACACAAAGGGTGTCAAGGGGTTTGGGGAGAGAGTGGGAGTAAGGCCTTGAGATAGAGGATCAGCCATGATCACGTTAATAGTGGAGAAGGTTTGAGGGACTGAATGGCCTATTCATATTCTTTTTTCTATGCAAATTTGAGAGCAAAAATAAGGGACGCTTGGAACATGCATGAGAGCAGTTTATGGCGGGGGGGGGGGCAGAAATGTGGGAGCCGGGGGACAGGATTGATGTGGGAGTTGGGGGGCAGGATTGATGTGAGAGTGGGGGGGCAGGAGAGATTTGGGAGTGAGAGGTTGGAAGAGATGTGAGAGTGGGGGGAGACAGGATTGTTTATTTATTTTTATCAGTGTCACAAGTAGGCTTACATTAACACTGCAATGAAGTTACTGTGAAAGTCCTCTAGTTGCCACACTCCGGCACTGGTTCAGGTACACTGAAGGAAAATTTAGCATGGCCAATGCATCTAACCAACACGCCTTTCAGACTTGTGGGAGGAAACTGGAGCACCCAGAGGAAAATCACACAGGCATGGGGAGAACGTGCAAACTCCGCACAAAGTGACCCAAGCCGGGAATGAAACCGGGGTCCCTGGCACTATGCAGCAGCAGTGCTAACCACTTTGCTACCATGATGTGGAAGTGAGGGGGCCGGAGAGATGTGAGAGTAGGTGAAGAGGGGGTGGGGGGGAGCGGGGGCAGGGGCAGGATTGATTTGGGATGGGAGAGTATGAGAGATTTGGGAGTGGGGGAGGGAAGGAAAGTTGTGAGAGTGGGTGGAGAGATGTGGGAGTGGGAAGGGTGCAGAGCAGCCACAGTGCACATTCTTAAAGAAAGAACAAAGAGACAATAATGAGATCATCGGATCCCTTGCCCTTGCTCTTATAGTTGTGAGAATCTACCATTCCTTTAGTCCCAATGTCAGTGTCTTTGTTCCATAAGAATTGGTCATCCTGCTTCCCTGCACTCCTCACCTTATAACCTACATTGTGCACCACTCTCCCCCTTGTACCTACATCATGCTCCCCTTTTCCCCCCTCCCTCTTACATCTTGTGCTTTCCTTCCACAGAAACCATAGAATCCCTACAGTGCAGAAAGAGGCCATTTGGCCCATTGCGTCTGCACCAACCACAATCCACCCAGGCCCTACCCCCATATCCCTACATATTTTACCCACTAATCCCTCTAACCTACACATCTCAGGACACCAAGGGGCAATTTTTAGCATGGCCAATCAACCTAACCCGCACACCTTTGGACTGTGGGAGGAAACCGGAGCACCCGGACGAAACCCATGCAGACACGAGGAGAATGTGCAAACTCCACACAGGCAGTGACCCAAAACGGGAATCGAACCCAGGTCCCTGGAGCTGTGAAGCAGCAGTGCTAACCACTGTGCTACCGTGCCACCCTGCCTTTAAAAATGGATCATGCTCTTCTCTCTCCCTCCTTCCCTCCACCTCCCATAACTGCACCATGTGAAGAAATGGCAGTGAGTTGAGTCATATTTGAACATTGTTCAGTTGATTTCACAAGGCCTGATGTAGGCACGTTGTGCCCTTACAACTAGTGATGCCTGTGTAGGTCCTGTGTCGGTCATTGGACTGCTTAAAAACTGGAAGTTAGTCTCCAATGCCACTTTTCATTTTGTTCTGATATATATTAATAATCCAGACTTGGGTATAGGTGGCCGTGGTGATTGTCACTTTAAGACCCGCCTTACTGAGAAAGGGTCACGTTGTGTGAACAACAAACCAACACTTAACACTGGGAATCTCCCTAAAGGGAAGAGTTTTTTGAGTGAGAAAGAGTGTACTATGGGCTAGCTCGAAGGTTAATGAAGGCTAATGAAGCAACCTTATCAATAAAGTTTGTTCAATCCAGTCACCTGATGAAGGAGCAGCGCTCCGACAGCTTGTGATACCAAACAAACCTGTTGGACTTTAACCTGGTGTTGAGACTTCTTACTGCCATTCAATAAGATCATGGTTGATCGGATTGCAACCTCAACCCCACGTTCTTGCCTAGCCCCATGACCTTTCACCCTCTTGTTAATCAAGAATCTAGCTCTGCCTTAAACATATTCAAAGGGTGGAATTTTCCTTTTGTTTTCAAAGTGCTGGCTCAGATGAGAAAAACTCACCAGCTGCATTGCAGGCTTTTCCTGCCATATTTTCCAGCACTTTGAGAAAACAAATGTTGGAGCAGGGTCCCACACTATCATGATGGGGGGCATGTAACATTGACCTTCCAGAGATTGGGGTGCCTTTTTTACAAGATGCTCCAATCTAACAGCACTAAAAATAGAACCCAAGATTCCCCCCATGCACAGAGAAAGTCACCCCCCCACGCACGTGGAGAACTCCATGCCCGTCAACGCACATGGGAAGAACCCCTATCCCACACACACATGAGGACTCCCCCCTTCATGGACACAGGGAACCCCCCCACATCAAGGACAAAAAGTACCCCACCTCCTTGTTGCATACAGGAAACCTCTCCCAATGGACCTCCCCAGAGGAAGACCCCTTAGCACTTCCCCTTGCACTACCCCTGGTACTGCCCCATACTGCCAGGAGGCAGTGCCTAGACAATTCCAGGGCACTGCCAGGGTACAGCCCTGTAACAAGTCCCTCTCCCCCATGGGAGCTGTACGTACCTGTACACCCCTAATGGATTCTCTTCACCTGGTTCACATTGCTCGGAAAGAGGAGAGATCCAAATGCAGAGGGGTGCAATACAGTGGGGAAGCCCACTAATGATTTGAAATCTATTTAAATGAGGTTCCAACCTTTCTGGTTGTGTACCCCGTTATGTCAGTGGCGGGGGGGGGGGGGGGCAAGGATGACCGCGTCATGAGATCTCGCCGTGAGATTCTCTATTATACCTCTTGCGAGATCTTGCACCTCCGTTGCCATTTATGCCCATGGAAAACGGGGGCGCAAAATCCTGGCCATAGACTCCGTTTCCACTGCCTTTTGAGAAAGAGAGCTCCAGAGACTCATGACCCTCTGAGAGAAAATATTTCTCCTCATCTGTGTCTTAAATGAGCGACCCCTCATTTTTAAACAGTGACCCCTAGTTCTAGATTCTCCAACAAGGAGACACATCCTCTCCACATCCACCGTGTCAATACCCCTCAAGATCTTAAAAATTTAGATCAAGTCACTCCTACTCTTCTAAACTCTAGAAGATATAAATCTAACCTGTCCAACCTTTCCTCATAAGACAACCCATCCATTCCTGGCTGTAGCCTTGTGAACCTTCTCTGAACTGCTTCTCAACATTTACATATTTCCGTAAATAAGATGGCTAGCACTGTATGCAGTATTCTAGATGTAATCTCACCAATGCCCTGTGCAACTGAAGCATAACATCCCTACTTTTATAATCAATTCCCCTCACAATGAACAATAACATTCTATTAGCTTTCCTAATTTCTTGCTGTAATTTTATACTAGCCTTTTATGAATCATGCACTAGGACACCCGATCCCTCTCAACCTCAGAGCTCCGCAATCTTTCAGCATTTAAATAATCAACTTCTTTTTATTCTCCCTGCCAAAATGGACAATTTCAAGGTCCACTTAATACTCCATTTGCCAGATTTTTGCCCACTCACATAACCTATCTATAACCTTTTGTAGCCTCCTTATGTCCTCTTCACATGACCATGTTGGCTGTGCTTTATTGCCTTGAATTTTTCCAAGTGCCCTGCAAACGTCTTTTATTAATGGCTTCTAACATTTTCCCTATGACAGATGTTAGGTTAACTGGGGGGCCTGAAGATTCACAGAAATAAATTTTTAAAATTGGCAGGACAAGTTAATGAAGCTGTTAGAAATGTGTGAGGGATCATTGGCTTTATAAACAGAGGCATGGGCACCAATGATCACACTAGATTTGCAGGGAGAGGGGGTATAGTGGTTAGGCAACCTGAAAACATTGAGTCAGAGACCAGGATTAAGAGAGGAGCTGGACATGGAGATGTTCACTTGTGGGGATGGAAGCAGGTAGGTTTGTGGATCGGCGGGAACCAATTGTGACCTTCCTGGCCCAGGAGCAATGCTGCAAAGGCACTTAACTGTTCCACCTCTAGAAAGCAGGATAGTCACACCCATCCCTCAACGACTGCCGGTGATATTCAACCAGCAACCTGGGGCCATGCCATTACCCTGCAGGCATGCCCACATCCCTGAGTGGTTGAGGGAGTCCCTTCAGCTCAATGTGCACCAGAGGGACCCATTGGTGCTCCCCACTCTCCTCACTGGGGCCTGCTCTCTGGTTCCAGTGAGCTCATCCCACTTATCTGTATTCTGGGGCTCCAGTGACAATCCTTCTCCTGGGATCTACGGCAGTACCAGCGGTGGCCACTGCTCCCAGTGGCATTGCCAGTACTGGAGAGCTGCTGGAGCCTGATTGACCAACAGCGCTGGGAGACAGGAAATCTGCCCCACAGCATCTGGAAACCCCAGAGAGAAGCCACAGACTGCCTGACTGCGATTAAATCCCGATTGAAGTGCCATTAATTAGCATGGCGGGTTTGCAATCAGCCCTCCAGCCAGTAGACTTGTCACTGTCATGAGCATTAAGTTCCACCCAATGTGTGTAGAACATAAGCTAGAATTAGTCTTCTCATGCATGCTGTTTTTATTCATTGATGGATTGAAATTGAATAAGATGATATAATGGATGTCAATCAAAATTCTCTGTTCTAATGGCAATTTGGAGAAAGCCAAGTTACACAACAAATTTAACATAATTACTTTAACCCCAAACCTCATGGTACAAGATATGTTTGTTACTGCAGACAATTTTAAGATCTCAAATTGAAGTGCAAAATTAGACCTATGCACAAGATCTTAATACGGGCTGAATTCTGCTGCTTCTACTTCTAGTTGAATTTGTAATGGTGTTAAAATTGCCATTTATTGATTCCAACAGATCTAGAAAATCATCTTGGGACTCAGCAGCTTAGCTTCCAAAAAGTTACAGAAGAAATGGAACAATGCAAGGAGTTGTTACTGTGAGTGAAAAACTTGAATCATTTTGTGATACAGTAATAATAAATTGATGGATAAAATTCTCAAATCAATTAATCATGACAATTTAAAATTGTTTCCCAATCTCAATAGGCAGTAGATTCTTTTGCAGTCAAGATTTTTAGGATGATGGGGTTAGACTCATAGGGCGGGATTTTCCGGCCATGCTTGCCCCAAAACCGGAAAATCCCGCCCAAGTTCAACGGACCTTTGCACGGTCCGAATCCCGTCCGCTACTATTCCTGTGGTGGGCGGGACGGGAAAATTCCCCCAATAGAGTCATTACAGCATGGAAAGAGGCCCTTTGGTCCATCGGGTCTGTGCCGGCAATCAAACACCTATCTATTCTAATCCAATTTTCCAACACTTGGTCTATAGCCTTGTATGCTATGGAATTGCAAGTGCTCATCTAAATACTACTTAAATGTTGTGAGGGATCCTGCCTCTACCACCCTATCAAGCAGTGAGTTCCAGTTTCCAGCCACCCTCTGGGTGAACAAATTTTTCCTCTCATCAACTTAAATCTATGTCCCCTGGTTATTGACCACCCTGCTAAGGAGAAAGGTTCCTTCCTATTTACCCTATCTGAACCCCTCAGGATTTCATACACCTCAATCAGCGCACCTCCCCCCCCCCCAGCCTTTTCTGCTCCAAAGAAAACAACCCCAGCCTATCCAGTCTCATTTCAAAGCTGAAACGTTTCAGCCCAGGCAACATCCTGGTGAATCTCCTCTGCACCTTCTCTAGTGCAATCACTTCCTTCCAATAGTGTGGTTCCTCATAACCTCCCTGCTCTTATATTTAATGCCTCAGTTAATAAAGACAAGTGTCCCATATGCCTTCTTAACCACCTTATCTACCTGTCCTGCTGTCTTCAGAGATCTATGGAAATGCACACCAAGATCCCTCTGATCCCATGTACTTCCTAGGGTCTGACCATTCATTGTATATTCCCTTGTCTTGTTAATCCTCCCAAAATGCATTGCCTCACAATTTTCAGGGTAAAATTCCATTTGCCACTGTTCCGCCCATCTAAGCAGCCCGTCTATATCATCTTGTAATCTGAGGCTTTGCTCCTCACTATTTACCACACCACCACTTTTGGTGTAATCTGCGAACTTACTTATCATACTTCTTACATTCATGTCTAGATCATTAATGTACACTACAAACAGCAAGGGATCCAGCACCAATCCCTGTGGAACACCATTGGACACGGGCTTCCAGTCACAAAAACAACCTTCAACCATTCCCCACTGCCTTCTACCAATAAGCCAATTTTGGATCCAGGTTGACAAATTGCTCTGGATCTCATGGGATCTTACCTTCTTCATCAGTCTCCTACGTGGGACCTTGTCAAAAAGTCTTACTGAAGTTTATGTAGACTACATCTACTGCACTATCGTCATCTACACGCCGAGTCATCTTGAAAAATTCAGTCAAATTTGTAAGACATGATTTTCCAAAACCACGCTATCCTTGACTAATGCTTGTCTCCCCACGTGGAGATTAACTCCGTCTTTCAGAATTTTTTCCATTAGTTTCCTTACCACTGAAGTTAGACTCACTGGCCTCTAAATTTCTGTTTTTTTGCCTACATGTCCCCACCAACACTGTTTGTCTAATGCCATTTCATGCTCAAACGAGCGTCAGTTGGCTACAGGCAATACTTCAGCCCCTCAGACGGAGGAGGGCCTGCCTTAGCGCCAGTCAATTAATTGGTCAGCAGAGCAGTGCCAGAAGCTGAAGTGGACAGAAATGGAAATACCTGCAGTTTCTGGAGTCTAAATCTCAGGATTCCAGGAAGAGGTAAGTTTCGTGAGTCTCAGAGCAGGGAGGATAGGGGATATCTTGAGAAGGTGGACAATGGGGATTGGGATGTCAGGGGAAAGGGAGAGAGCGCGGGGTTTGGGGGAGGGGGATTCTGCGGTTACCTTCTGCAGGATATCTAGGATTCCCCTATTCTGTGGAACTCCTTCCAGCAGTCTAAAAATTGTGGCTGGATGGGAAATGGCCCTTAAGTATTCAGTAATTGGCTACTTAAGGCCTCAGTTAGCAGGAGGGTGGGAAGCTTGCCCAAGGCCTCGTCTATTTCAGCATAAAATTGCTGAGTGATTAGAACAGGCGGGAACCCAGCGGGAAACCGGTCTGCGCTATTTCATGCTCACCACCTCCCCGCCCCTGTCCCCTACCTGCCTATAAAGCCATCAGTGGGGGAGCATAAAATTCAGGCACATGTTTCAGTAAACAGAAAAGCAAGTTAGATCTGTTCTTCACAAATAATAGAGCCAAAGTCAATGGGTGCGATTTTCCCGGCCTGTTGTGCTGCTCAGGTAGCGCAGCAGGCTGGGAAATGTCAGCGTGGGGCCTGTAGCGGGAGTCGTGACAGTGTCCAGCCAATCACGACTTTCCCATGCCATTTTTTTAAAACATAATCAGTCTTGTGCCAGAAATCAGCGCTAGCCTGATTACAATATGGAAATCGGAATTTCCATCCCATTAGTGAGCCCAGGATGGGACCGTCCAGGCTTGCTAATGTTCTCCCCACCGCCCTCCTCCCCAACCTGCCAGGAGAGCTTCCCACCAGCAGGGATTAAAGCTGGTCCCAATCAATGGGGACCAGGTGTGATCACCTCACTGGCAAAATATAGGCCATTGAGGCCCCCCTGGGAGGTCAGGGAAAGGGGGTGCCCTTTGGGCACTGGAATCCTGGCACCCTGGCACTGCCCACTGAGCACACTGCACTGCTCAGGAGGCAGGGCCAATCGATGATGGGGGGGACACTGCTGCACCCTCTGCATTATGGCTGGGGGAGGGAGGGAGGAGGGTGATTGGGGCTGGCCATGGGGAGTGGGGGGGCCAGGGCTGGGCCAGGGCAGCTGGTGATCGGGGCTGGCCGGAATGGGGGTGGGGGGTCGGGGAGGCTGGCGATCAGAGGTGAGGGTGTTGGGGAAGCTGTCAGGAGGCTGGCGATGGGGGAGCTATTGCGCATGCGCCGATCATAGTCAGCGGAGAGCACGGGATAAACCTACAAAATCACCAGATACTACAACTCTTACCAAAGACCAACCAAGTCAAAGCAAAGAAGTTGAAGAGGAGACTACCAATCTTCCAAACCTCAAAAGGACATGATCAGGGAGAGTTGTGAAATCTCCAGGCTGATTCAATCTATGAAGTCCGAGACTTGGGGGAAATGAGGTTATAATGTAAATATAATTGTAAAATATATCTGTACAAAGATTTGGGGGAGGGGAGATGTAATTTTAGGGTGTTCAGAGCGAAAAGAGTTTGAGATCAGAGAAATAGTACCACTCACATGACATAAGAGAGAGTTACACAACTAGGTGTCAAGAAGTAGAAAGCTCATGACCGAGACCGAGTACTACCTGTAGTCTTGTACATTTATAAATAGCTATGTTCTTTCAATAAACAGTTATTGTTCAGACATATCTATGTCTCCGCAACTGTTCCTTAGCTAGTACCAACTAAAACATAAGGCAACCATATAAGGATAGTCTTGTACTTATTTTGTTGTCCTTCTGGCATCAGTTGCATAGATTTTCTTCCAGTGTACTGAAGAAAGCTAAGTGACAACATTTTGTACAGCTTATTTGTCCACTCAGGAAGCTGTGGGTTCAAGATTTCTATCAGTACAACTAGTTTTAAGTTTCTGATCAAAAGTTCCTTAGAAGGTTTGAATTATGAAAATACTAGCTTTAAAGTTTACATCATCTAGAATACACTCATTATTAACTATTATACAATGCAGAATATTGAAATAACAAAGATATTACTTCAAGACTCTGACGCCTTTTCAGGTTTACATCAAAATTGTCTTTCCATGTTTGAGTGTGAGCAAGGTAGTTCTTACCGTCTTGATCAAGGATCTGCAATAAAACTGACTATCAGGTCAGAACTCTCATTGCTGTTGTGGGAAATTGCTGAATGCACATTGTCACTCATATTTCCCTTTATAAATGTAATCATTAATATAATAATGTATTTAATTGACTGTAAGGACTTGGCATGCACTGAGACCCTGGAGGGATGATATAAATGCAAGCCATTTCCACCTTAGCACCCCAAAGTATTCATATACCCCGACTCTTCCTCATCCAGACGCTTGTCCTTAATGACACTCCTTCAGACATTGGAGCAGCTTTCCCAATGTGTGCTGTTGATACCCTGCTGTACTTGTATCTTAGTTCCACAACAGTGCTGTCTGATATTTCTGAAGCTCTGTAAGGCCAAAGTTCCCACCAGCATCTCCCTTCCTCCTTCCTAGATTCTTGCTCAAATTGAACCCAGCAGTGCACACCTTTAGCCTCTTGTCAACTATGATCTAATTTAAAATCCTATATTCAGTTCATTACAATTCTGTGGATTTGAAAAATGTCTAACTGGAAAATCACTAGTTACCCTGTTAAGAAGCTTGTTTTAGTCAGCAGCCCTACACCCCCAACTGATTCCAGCACTGCTGGATTCACACATTTGTCGACTCCAGATTTATTTTTTCCAATACTCTCCTTGTGATCTTCGATCTACGTCACCAAGGAACAATCCCACCTGAAGTCCTGCGTGGCTATCATCTTGTCATTGCCTCCATCCACTCGCTTCCTGTCACTCACTTCATTTACTTCAAAATCTTTTTTCTTCTCTTCAGGACTCTTCATGGTATCGCTTCTCTCTATCTCTGTAACCTCCACCAAATCTGCTTATTCTTTCTTCTAATCTGACTCTGATTGACAGTGTATTCCCTGCCTTACTGTGTCATCCAATATTCTGAAATCCTCACTAGATCCAATTCTGCTGAAGTTGTAATACCAATTGTGAAACACCTGGGAATGTTTTGTTTCATTAAAATAAATTTTTTAAGTTGCTGTGGTCGTTAGAGGGAAATATATTGTATTTTGATGACATTCATTGAGTTTACTGTGAGATCATTACCATTCTTTGAAAGTTAATGAAAATTCCACTTTACCAACTGTATAAAGACCATTAAAGCATGGTTGTTGGCATACATTCCATTATTGAAAATTAAATATATTCTACTGATTGTCTAAACTCTGCATCGCTTAACAGCAGCCTCTGCCAGTGGCTAAATTTCTTGTTTTGTTCTGATTTCAACCATTGCTGTCATGATTTTTGATGTAATCAGCCTTCCCCACCCAACTTAATTACAGTCTTGTTGTACATTACTTTTTGTTCCTCTGTAACTTGAAGCAAAGTATATCCCAAGATCACTGCAAGTTGGATCTTGTGGTATATTTGTGGGAGTTCTCTGTCTATGTTTTAAGTCTGAGTCTGAGGAGCCTTGTTCCTGCTTGTGAAATGCTTATATAAAAGAAAAAAAATGAATAACTTGCGTTACTATATTACATTTTATGACCACAGGATGTCCCATATAGACAGTGATTTTTTTTTCCAGAAGTGTACTCACTTCAGCTGGGGGGGCCTTGATCAGTGCACCCTTCCCTCAGAACTGAATTAGAGTGTCAACCTTGATTCCTTTTTGTACTCAACTCCTAGAATGGAACTTGAAACTGCAACCTTCTGACTCAGACACATGAGGGTGCAACAACAGAAATACTATAATACATAATAAGAAATTGTTAAATTTGTATGTAGATTAAAGAATAACTAATTATGGATCGTATTATAAAACAATTAGATAGACTGCGAGATTAAAATAATGGCCCTTGACTTCCTGGCTCCCCAGCCCCAACTGACCCCACCTCCCTGGACCCCCAATCCCAGCCCCCAAGTCCAACCCTACCATGTCCACCACCCCTCCCTCTCCAAAAACCCATCCACTCACCTTATACATTTAGCTTCTCCCTTGCCTGTTGTATTAAATGGGACCTTCAAATTCACTTGCTTTACGTTAACTAATGCTGTAAAGAAGAGGGTGTGCCCTCCTTCGCTGCGAGTCTTTTGGACTTTGACGCTCGAGCTGGGATCCACCACACTGCCTGTGTCCCTCCCAGCCTGAGTCAGGAAGGTCAGGCAAGGCAGGGGCTTAAGAATTTTAGTGCAGATAAGTGAGTACAGAGTGGCAATCTCCCACTCATTGGCACTCCAAGGGAGTTTGGCCTAGCATTAGTTAATTGGTCAAATTTTACTTTGTAGAAAGAAAAATAAAAAGATGAAATGCTCGAAATTTGAAATTAGAACAGAAAATGCTGGAAACAAACAGTTATGTTGATATTTGAAAAAAGAAAATGCAAATGAACAGACACCTTAAATGTTTTATGGGACAAATGTTGTGGCCTGTAAAGAATCGCCTAAGTCCCTTTCAGTCTCACTTATGTTCAAAGTCATACTCTGGACGTAACAAGCATGAGTACTATGAAGAATGAGTACAACGACAAGTGTTGTGTTAAAACAGCAATTTTGCTGAATATTGAATAATGATGATAATACAACAATTATAATTGATACTATATAAACAAAAAGAAAATAAGAAAAAAGGATGAAGGATAACTTTATTGAAAGGAGAAAGCACTTTGTATATATCTGAAGCAATGAAGACAGATGTTTGTTTAAACACAAACTGCAACCCCAATGTAGTCTGTTCAATGACAGCACCCCCCCTCCCACCCCCCACCAAGTTGGTACGTAATGTTACCATCTCCTTGGTACATGCATTATCAAGTTGCTGAGTATTCCCAATGGGTGGGTACTACAGTCAGTCACTCCATTCCTGGCTCTCCCTCTTGTGTTCAGAGGTGACTATTCCACTACGCTGCAGCACTGAGTCCCTGAAGCGATTACCATTTTAAGCCAAATCCTTGGTTCCATTCCAGCCTTTCGAGGCCTGGTAATCTTTCCCAAAACAAATCTCAGCTCTTATCAGTGCTTGTCACAGGGAATACAGGGCCATGCCGACTTTGCAATATCCAAGTTGTTTCCGCAGCTCTTGATGGTGTCTTCTCTGCTCCCATCAATCAGGTGTTACGTCTATTAATCAAACGTCATCTTCTAATGCTTCAGATGGCCACACCAGATAAGATTATTCAGCAACTTGGTCTGTAGTCCAAGGGCCACAGAAGACTGTAGAACAGTCCTTCTGATAAACAAAATATAACTTATTTTAGTATTCTGAAATGGAAAACAAAGAGTCAGTCTAAACAGCAGCTGCTTGGCATTTCAGCTGAGAAGCAGGTCACTACTGAGTATTATTGTTTAATTAATCAAAGCACGGGATGGATTAAGATCAGTGTCTACCAAGTAAGATTAAATACAAAATGACTTTAGGCATTCTCTAAAGCCAGAGTAAAGCAGAAATAAAATTGCAAAAAAATGATAGCTGCAGGCCTCAGGCCTACAGACCTCCATCAACTGTGGCACCACTGTGTCTGTTTCCCTCTTTAGCTTGAAGACTATAGAGCATCTCATTCAGACAGATGCAGAGTATAACCCAGTGTGTGCTGGACTCATTATTGCCTGCTTCCAGTGCAAAAGAGATGTGAAACCCATAATTTACTTTCTGTAAATTCATGCTGAAGGCTAAAATAGTGCTGTAAGGGAGACTTCTTTCTTCCAGTTGTGTCCTTGTGCTTAAAAGTACTTTTAGCAAAGTTTTCAAGCCACTCTTTCTCTACACCAGTCATACAGGAGAGGGAATGAGAGGCAACACAGTGTACAGCAAGAGATAGAGAGGACTGGAAAACACCAGTCAGATGTCTCAGTGAAAGAAATGGATTGAAAGATACCCCCAGTTAGTACAAATCGCTATAGCTTAGACAGAACATTCCACTTTATGAAAAAGAATCACCACATATTGCTACCTGATTTGCGCTGATCACCAATAGCTTTGTTAAGTCTAGTAATTATCAGTATAAATACTCCTTAACATTGTGATAATTATGAATGACTGCTAACCAACCTCCCTAGCCCAGAAATTAAATATCTATGAATTTGGGATCGCATTTCTTTAGGTTCTAAATTGTTTTAGGGGATTTTAAAATGTTAATTTGAATTTTCTGACATTTCTCTTACTTTTTCTTTCTCTTTTTTTTGCTCCCTTATCCTATCTATATTTCCCTCTCTTTCACTTCTTGTATCCGATTTGGCATTGAATTCACCCACTCCAATTAATCTTCTTTCTCAGTCCTTTCTGGCACAGTAGTACAGTGGTTAACACTGCTGCTTCATGGCGCCAGGGATCCGGGTTCGATTCCCGGCTTGGGTCACTCTCAGTGCAGAGTCTGCACGTTCTCCCTGTGTCTGCATGGGTTTCCTCCGGGTGTTCCAGTTTTCTCCCACATTCTGTAAGACGTGCTGGTTAGGTGCATTGATCCAAACAGGCGCCGGCCGGACTGTGCCGACTACGGGAATTTCACAGTAACTTCATTGCAGTGTTAATGTAAGCCTTACTTGTGACTGATAAATAAACTTTAACTTTACTTTAACTTTTTCTCTGTTTATTTCTGAGGTAAGAAAATATACTATTTGTCTTGTTCACCAAGCTGATAGATGCCCTCTTTCCCTTGCCTCACTCATATTTCCTCAAATTTCTAGTGAGTTTGCAGGCAATTTAAAAAAAAAATTAAACATGCGACTGCAGTTTTAACTAATGGGGCATTCTCAATGTGAACATACAGATTAGGAGCAGGAGAAGGCCACTCAGCCTTTTGAGCCAGCTCCACCATTCAGTTTGATCATGGCTGAGTTGATTTGAATCTCCACGCCACATTCCTGCCTATCCCTATTACATTTCACCTCCCACCCACTTGCTTATCATGAATCAATCTACCTATGCCTTAAAAATATTCAAAGGCTCTGCTTCCACTGTCTTTTGAGTAAGAGCCCAAAGACTAACAACCCTCTGAGAGAATTCATTAATATAAATAGAATGCGTGACAAACTGTTGGGCATGAATACTTCTTTTTAAACACATTCTGTTCTGAAAATAACAGTATGTGGTCACACAAGTTGCTGACTAGCTTCCTTGTGACATTTTGAAGGAGTTCATGTGCCTTGTATTAAAAACAAATACAGTTTCTTTTTTTTGTATCAACAACATAAGGCAGAAGCATTCAATATTTGTCCAATATTTTTCATATTACAATACGGGCCGCACGGTGGCACAGTGGTTAGCACTGCTGCCTCACAGAACCAGAGACCAGGGTTTGATTCCCAGCTTGGGTCATTGTCTGTGCAGAGTCTGCACGTTCTCCCTGTGTCTGCGTGGGTTTCCTCCGGTGCCACGGTTTCCTCCCACAGTACAAAAGATGAGCTGGTTAGGTGTATTGGCCGTGCTAAATTCACCCTCAGTGTACCCAAACAGGCACCAGAGTGTGGCGACTCGGGGATTTTCACAATAACTTCATTGCAGTGTTAATGTAAGCCTATTTGTGACAAAAGTAAACTTTTAAATAAACAATACTTTAGATCTGCAATGTTAGCAGTTAGAGCTGGTCTGCAGGAACATTGTAACAACAATAGCTCACATTTATATAGCATCTTTGATGTAGTAAAATGTCCCATGGTACTCCACAGGACCATAATCAAGCAAAATGTATACCAAGCCACATACGGAGAAATTAGTGCAGGTGATCAAGCATTTGGTCAGAGGGGTATTTTAAGCAGTGCCTTAAAGGGGGAAAAAGAGATAGAACATAGAACAGTACAGCACTGAACAGGCCCTTCGGCCCACGATGTTGTGCCGAGCTTTGTCTGAAACCCAGATCAAGCTATTTCCTCCCTATCATCCCAAAGTACTCCATGTGCCTATCCAATAGCTTCTTAAATGTTCCTAAAGTTTCTGACTCCACTATCCCTGCAGGCAGTCCATTCCACACCCCAATCACTCTCTGAGTAAAAAACCTACCTCGGACATCCTTCCTATATCTCCCACCATGAACCCTATAGTTATGCCCCCTAGTTACCGCTCCATTCACCCGAGGAAATAGTCTTTGAACGTTCACTCTATCTATCCCCCTCATCATCTTATAAACCTCTATCAAGTCTCCTCTCAACCTCCTCCGCTCCAAAGAGAAAAGCCCAAGTTCCCTCAACCTTTCCTCATAAGACCTACCCTCCAAACCAGGCAGCATCCTGGTAAATCTCCTTTGCACTCTTTCCAGTGTCTCCACATCCTTCTTGTAGTGAGGTGACCAGAACGGCACACAATATTCCAAATGTGGTCTCACCAAGGTCCTGTACAGTTGCAGCATAACCCCACGGCTCTTAAACTCAAACCCCCTGTTAATGAACGCCAACACACTATAGGCCTTCTTCACGGCTCTATCCACTTAAGTGGCAACCTTCAGAGATCTATGGATATGAACCCCAAGATCTCTCTGTTCCTCCACATTCTTCAGAACCCTACCTTTGACCCTGTAATCCACATTTAAATTTGTCCTACCAAAATGAATCACCTCGCATTTGTCAGGGTTAAACTCCATTTGCCATTTTTCAGCCCAGCTCTGCATCCTATCTATATCTCTTTGCAGCCTACAACAGCCCTCCACCTCATCCACTACTCCACCAATCTTGGTGTCATCAGCAAATTTACTGATCCACCCTTCAGCTCCCTCCTCCAAGTCATTAATAAAAATTACAAATAGCAGAGGACCAAGCACTGATCCCTGTGGCACTCCGCTGGTAACCGGTTTCCAGTCCGAAAATTTTCCATCAACCACCACCCTCTGTCTTCTGTTAGATAGCCAGTTACCTATCCAATCGGCCAAAACTTCCCTCTATCCCACACATCCTTACTTTCTTCATTAGCCGACCGTGGGGGACTTTATCAAACGCCTTACTAAAATCCATGTATATGACATCAACTGCACTACCTTCATCTACACACTTAGTTACCTCCTCAAAAAATTCTATCAAATTTGTGAGGCAAGACTTGCCCTTCACAAATCCGTGCTGACTATCCCGGATTAAGCTGCATCTTTCTAAATGGTCGTAAATCCTATCCCTAAGGACCTTTTCCATCAACTTACTGACCACTGAAGTAAGACTAACTGGCCTATAATTACCAGGGTCATTTCTATTCCCTTTCTTAAACAGAGGAACCACATTCGCCACTCTCCAGTCCTCTGGCACCACTCCCATGGACAGTGAGGACCCAAAGATCAAAGCCAAAGGCTCTGCTACTCATCCCTTGCCTCCCAAAGAATCCTAGGATATATTTCATCAGGCCCAGGGGACTTATCAACTTTCAGTTTATTCAAAATTGCTAGTACATCTTCCCTCTGAACATCTACTTCCTCCAGCCTATCAGCCTGTGACACCCTCTCTTCCTCAAAAACATGGCCCCTCTCCTTGGTGAACACCGAAGAAAAGTATTCATTCATCACCTCTCCTCTCTCTTCTGACTCCATGCACAAATTCCCACTACCGTCCTTGACCGGCCCCAACCTCACCCTGGTCATTCTTTTATTCCTCACATAAGAGTAAAAAGCCTTGGGGTTTTCCTTGATCTGACCCGCCAAGGACTTCTCATGCCCCCTCCTAGCTCTCCTAAGCCCCTTTTTCAGCTCATTTCTTGCTAACTTGTAACCCTCCATCGAGCCAACTGAACCTTGTTTTCTCAACCTAACATACGCTTCCTTCTTCCTCTTGACAAGACATTCCACCTCTTTTGTGAACCATGGTTCCCTCACTCGGCCATTTCCTCTCTGCCTGGCAGGGACATACCTATCAAGGACACGCAGTATTTGTTCCTTGAAAAAGTTCCACTTATCATTAGTGCCTTTGCCTGACAATTTTTGTTCCCATCCTATGCTTCCTAATTCCCGCCTGATTGCATCATAATTACCTCTCCCCCAATTGTAAACTATGTCCTGCCGTATGGCCCTCTCCCTCTCCATTGCAATAACAAAAGACACCGAATTGTGGTCACTATCTCCAAAGTGCTCTCCCACAACTAAATCCAACACTTGGCCCGGTTCATTTCCCATTACCAAATCCAATGTGGCCCCACCTCTTGTCGGCTTATCCACATATTGTGTCAGGAACCCCTCCTGCACACATTGCACAAAAACTGCCTCATCCGAACTATTCGACCTATAAAGGTTCCAATCAATATTTGGAAGGTTAAAGTCCCCCATGACAACTACCCTGTGACCTCCACACCTATCCATAATCTGCTCAGCAATTTCTTGCTCCATATCTCTATTACTATTTGGGGGCCTATAGTAAACTCCTAACAACGTGACCGCTCCTTTCCTATTCCTAACCTCAGCCCATATTACCTCTGTAGGCAGATCCCCTTCGAAATGCCTTTCTGCAGCCGTTACACTCTCCTTGATTAACAGTGCCACTCCTCCACCTCTTTTACCAGCTACCCTACACTTACTGAAACATCTATACCCCGGAACTTCCAACAACCATTCCAGTCCTTGTTCTACCCATGTCTCCGTAATGGCCACAACATCATAGTCCCAAGTGCCAATCCACGCCCCAAGTTCACCTACCTTATTTCGGATGCTCCTTGCATTGAAGTAGACACACTTCAACCCACCTTCTTGTCTGCTGGTACCCACCTTTGACCATGATACCCTTCCCAGTACCTCACTACACTCACTGACCTCCGGACTACAACTCCTTTTCCCATCCCCCTGACAAATTAGTTTAAACCCCCCCCGAAGAGCCGTAGCAAATTTCCCTCCCAGGATATTGGTGCCCCTCTGGTTCAGGTGCACCCCGTCCTGCTGGTACAGGTCCCACCTTCCCCAGAAAGTGTTCCAATTATCCACTTAGCTGAAACCCTCCCTCCTACACCATCCCTGCATCCATGTGTTTAACTGCACTCTCTCCCTGTTCCTCAACTCACTATCCCGTGGCACCGGCAACATACCAGAGATGACAACCTGTTTTGTCCTGGCTCTCAGCTTCCACCCAAGCTCCCTGAATTCCTGTTTTAAATCCCCGTCCCCTCTCTTACCTATGTCTTTGGTGCCGACGTGCACCACGACTTGTGACTGTTCCCCCTCCCCCTTTAGAATCCTGAAGACACGGTCAGAGATGTCACAGACCCTGGCATCCGGGAGGCAACATACCATCCGTGAGTCTCTCTTGTTGCCACACAACCTCCTATCTATCCCTCTGACAAATGAGTCCTCAACAACTATAGCTCTACCGCTCTCCCCCTTTCTCTTCTGAGCCACAGGGACAGACTCAGCGCTGGCGATCTGGTCACTGCGGCTTACCTCTGGTAGGTCACCCCCCTCACCTGTATCCAAAGTGGAATACTTGTTGCTAAGGGGAACGACCACAGGGGATCCCCGCACTGACTGCTTCCTCCCAACCCCTCTCACTGTCACCCATCTATTTTCATTCCCTGGAGCAACTATATCCCTGAAGCTTGTGTCTATGCCCCTCTCTGCCTCCCTGATGACCCTAAGCTCATCCAACTCCAGCTCCAGCTCCCTAACACGGTCTTGGAGGAGCTATAGATGGGTGCACCTCCCACAGGTGTAATCAGCAGGGACACTGACGGTGTCCCTCACCTCAAACATTCTGCAGGAGGTACATTGCACTGCCTTCACTTCCATCCCCTCCATATAACTTACTGCTACAAAGAAAAAGAATTGCTCCATTGGAACACTGAACCCTTTTTCCCCTTCCTCAGAGTGCACTGGGAAAGAACAAGGATTCGAAATTGAAGGGTAACAGAATGAATTTAAACCTGTCCTGTGTTGCCCGTTTCCACCTAAGCCCTGCGAGCCAAAGCCCTTACAGCTCTCACTCTGCTTCCCACTCACTCCACTGCCCGCTCCCGACGCTGCCCGCTGTATAGTGCGGCCTGCTTTTTATGTTCCAGTCGAACAAAGAGGTCGAACCCCCCAGGTAACTGACTTTTATACTAAGAACTCAACCTCCCAGAATCCCAGATAGAGAGACAAAGAGGATTAGGAGAAGAAATTCCAGACCTTGGGTCATAGACAAATGAAAAAGTAGGGGATGCCACAGGAGGCCAGAATGGGAGAAAAGCAGAGTTCGTGGAAGATTATACCAGGCTTCCAAATTCGACTCCTGTACGGGATTACTATTCAGTTCTGGCTTCTTGCCAGGAATTATAATCTGCCCTCTGGTCTTTGATTTTGGTGTTTATTTAAAAAGAATGGACGATGTGAAATTTAATGATCATTGTTTGTATGTCCACACAGGAATAAATCAAAGGAAGCAGCAGATCTCCTCTCAAGGATAACAAAATTGGAGTGTGCACATGAAGAAGGAGAATCCAGGTAAGTAATAGGTTTCCATTTGCTGTTGTGCAATATTGCCCAGAAAATAATTTCAGCTACTAATGTTCTTTATATTATCACAGACACCAAAAAGAAATGAAAGAAAAAGAGGAACAAAGGCTGCTTTGTGAAAAAAGGTGTAAGAGTTTAGAACAACAGCTAGAAGCAAAAGTTCGCAAGGAGTCAGAAATACAAAACCGATCGTCACATTCACTAAATGAACTATTGACTCTGAAAGCTGCCCTAAGTGAGGCAGAAAAGGACGTGGCTGCATTGAAACAAGAAAGGTAAAAATCAGATGATGTTGCTGTTAAAAAAAACATTTGAAATGACAAACATTCAAATCATGAAGTGCATTGATCATGCTAAATTCTCCCTCAGTGTACCCGAACAGGGGCCAGAGTGTGGTGACCAGGGGATTTTCACAGTAACTTCATTGTAGTGTTAATGTGAGCCTACTTGTGACACTAATAAATAAACTTTAATTTAAGAAAAAACATGACCTGCCTCTCTTCCCATGCAAATAACGTCAACCGTGGTGTCTCCCCATCTCCCCTAACACCCCGTAATATCATCAATGAGATTCTAATGTCTATTCAATTGTCTATTCCATCTATCTACCTACAGATTTCCCCTACAGATGCCACAAAAATGGCATGCTCTAAAGTTCAGCAACAATTTCTATCTTGGAGGCAGGAATCGCGAGTTGGGCCATTTTCAATGTCATCATCGTGCCTCCTGTTGGTAGTACTGCCTATGCTATATTCACGGCAGGTGTGGGCTGGAGTTGGTGCAGGCATCTACCAAAAGGAGGCCCAAGGCAGAAATCAAGGTGGGCAGATGCCGAGGCGGGCAGTATAAAAGGTTCACCTCTACACACTGAAAATCAGCCCAGCTCTGGAGATAATTGAAAGGTCTCGTAACCGACATCCCGCCTCAGACATAATTTGCTCCCTCACCTCATATATCCTAAATGCACCCATATACCTCCCTCCTCTACATGCCCTCTATAATACACAAACCTCTCCAGCCCAGGCCTCCTCAATCCATGGCCCCATCTACACCCCTTAACCCACCCTTTCCCTAATCGTGCTATAATCACTATGTACAGAGCTCATGAGCCTTAGAATAAAATTGGAAAGTCTTTAGTATGCTCATACAAGTACAAAAATAAACATAAATTTATAAATCACTTCAAAAAACACTATACTCTTGGGGGGTCATAAAACTGTCCATTGAAATAAACTCTCCGTCCCCTTGACAGCTGTGTCAACAACCCCTGCTAAGCTGAGTTCTTTTATGGATTTGGAGCTCAGCCAAGCATTCATGAGATTCTATTGAATGTATGTCAACAAAACTTCCAGAGCTGAATACATTAAGCCTTAACAATTGTTATAAGAATTCAACTGTCTGTTCAAGCTTTTAATCAGTGCTAATCTATAGATAGCGAGTTGATATTAAATTGAAAGATTAAAACACAGGGAGCAATTGCCACAGAAAAATCTGAATTTCAATATTGTTATTCAATAATGCAAAAGAGCACTTTATCCAGTAGATAAATGACTCAATGCATCTGAAGACTTCTCTACTTTCATAATGCTGGTCAATTTAATGGCCATTTACCCTTTAAGAACAAAGCCCTATCAATCACTGCACTAAAAACATATTTATTATACAGCATTTAATACTGACTTATGAAGTTGGCAACACGTTTTGAACTTACCTGTCAAATGGTGTCTGACTCCAGATCAGGGTTCCTCCATTGTCTATAACACCTCTGAACTGCTGTGAACCATGTTACCTCCAAAAGCTTGCATAATTCCATTAAAAATGCATGGGGGCAATTCTCCCAGCCTGCTGCCCTGCTTTTTGTAGCCAGGAGACTTTAGCGGAAGCCATTTTGCGGGCTCCCCACTGGGCACCAGGGCTTCTGCGTGTCTCTGGCAGCTGGATTTCCGGTACCGTCGGCTCCGCACCAGAATTCGGTGCGGAGCTGCATAATGTATGCAAATGTTCATCTGCATTCAATTTCAATCTCATTAGGGGGCCTGGGACTGAAATCTCCGGGCCCGCTAGTTTCTCTATCCCAGGGGGAGCTGGTGACCCAATGCCGCTGGAGTGAAGGGGGGTCATCGAGGCCCCCCAGAGGGTTGGGTGTCAGGGGTGGATGACCCCTGGGCATTGCCACCTTGGCAGTGCCAGCCTCAGCCCCCTGGTACTGCCTGAGGGGCATAGTGCCAATGCCCTCGGAGCATCTTAGCACTGTCCATCGGGCATAGGGCAGTGCCAAGGGGACATGGCCTAATGGGGGGGGGCAGGGTCTGATGGGGCGGGGCCTCTGTGGGGCAATCGGTGGGGTTGGGGGCCCACTGCCACTCTGCATTTGGGCTGAGTGACAGGGAGGGAGGGCTGCAATCGGGGCTGGACATTGGGGTGGGGCGGTCAGAGCTGCTGGTGGGGGGAGAATGGGGGATTGTGGAGGGAGATCAGGAGATTGGGGCTGCGGGGATGGGGGGAGGGAACATCAAGGAGATCGGGGTTGTGGGAGGGGATATCGAGGCTGGGCACGTTCAGGGGGTCCAGCGATTGGGCCGTGGGGGAGATTTGCACAGTCAGCGATGTGGGAGTCACGGGGTTGACCAGCAATCGAGTTGGCCAGCTATTGGAAGGCTGGCAGCGCGGGGCCACTGTGTGTGTGTTGATCTCAGCATTGATTGATTGGTGCATGCACAGTGGCCTGCTTAGCGCTATGCTACCGCCCTTCTAGGTGGGGATAGGCCCCGCCGCCTGATTTTTGGACTGATTTATGCTAGCGCACTCTGCAGTGCACAGAGTGTGGAAGATTCATTTTGAAACTCACGCAGAAAAAAACAGCGTGATTTACTCCAGTTTTTAGGCAAATTCGACACTTAGAATTTTTTTGGGAAAATTGCCCCTCACACCTCCGCAATGGAACCGACAATGTCAGGATAGCTGCATGCAGGCACCCTTATCCCGCAATCTTCAAGATTTCCGACAACGGGAATGGGAGCAGGAATTCTGGAATTGGGTCTTATCCACCATTTTTTAAAGCCCAACAATCGTGGGCTGGTCTTGCACCGGGATGGGAAAATCCAATCCAAAGAGTCTAATGGAAGTGCTGTATTCTAGGCTGCTGTATTTCAATGGCCACAGAAAGTTGTTGTGCCTATTAGCAACAAAAGTAATCAAGGCTTTTGGGAACAGTAGTGTACTTCTGTTTGAAACAAAAGGATAGTCAGACATAGTGTATCAAACAGCAAATTAACACTAAGAAATAAAGACAAAGCTCACCAGGCTTGTTTTTGGGATAATGTGGTATTCTGGCATCAGTGTAGTTATTACAACCTGTGATTTCTTTGTTAGCACAGTGGCACAGTGGTTAGCACGGCTGCCTCACAGCGCCAGGGACCTGGGTTCGATTCTGGGCTTGGGTCACTGTTTGTGTGGAGTTTGCATGCTCTCCCCATGTCTGTGTGGGTTTCCTCCGGGTGCTCCGGTTTCCTCCCACAGCTCGAAAGATGTGTTGGTTAGGTACATTGACCCAAACAGTCGCCAGAGTGTGGCGACTAGGGGAATTTCACAGTAACTTCATTGCAGTGTTAATGTAAGCCTTACTTGTGACTAATAAATAAACTTTACTTTTAGACTTTTTCTCTACCCTAGCACAAAGCATGTGCTCATTTTTACTGTAGAAAATGATATTTGATGATTGACAGGCATTAATCCATACAGGCTGCTTCTCCATATCTCTTAACTAGAAGGGGTCACGAGAAGACTACAAATGATTGAACCTTGTTCTGGTGACATTCATATTCTCAGAGATTACTTCAGTCAGAATGTTGTGTCTTTGTTGGGATTCTTCACCAATCCCGTCTCTTTTCGATAAACTTTGTCATGTATCCATGTCAGTTCTGACGTGAGGTTATGTTAAATCATCATCTTTGTTAAGGTCATGCTTTACATCTATGTGCTTATCTCTTCCTGGGAAGATGAAATTGGTCTTGTTCCCCTGTCATTTTCTCAAGCATCAGAAAAGGTTTAAAAATATATACCATGCTTTTTACTATCTTCCCATTACTCCCCTTTCTAATCTGGAGACTGTTGACTTAATGTACTTTTTTTTCAAATGACCCCATCCGTACAGCAAAGCATTCATCTTTTCAAATATGCCAGATACTGCCCAGAATCTCACCCTTCTCTGACTGGAAATCCCCCTCTCTTAAATCCACACAGAGTTTTTTCTTGGTCTCCCTGCCACTTTAGTCGTTAATCCTGGTGTTGCTTTCTCCCAGCCTTCTAATATTCGAAGTGTGAGGGCCAACAGTGATTTTTTTCTGAAGATCTTTTCTCGATGTTCTCGATGAAGTAAAATCTTGCTTGTTGCCAGCTTTCTTTCTGTAATGCCCTAGCTATTTTAGGGATTGTGGATTTTACAAAGAAAGAAAAGCCTTGGCTTGTGCATGTAGATTCAAACTAACACACAGATTTATTGAAGAGCTGCTCTTTGCACTACACAGATACAAAACTGAAAATAAAACAGCAGCATCTGCAAACACCTTAATGACATCACCATCAAATCATGTGAACCGCTCTCAAAGTAACCCTTTTAAATATATAATATTTTCTATGTTTCTATGTTCCTGGAGCATGGTGTCCATACAGGCTGCAAGCATCTCAAACTTGTTGCTCAATTACAAGGGCTGAGGATCTTCTGCTTCTGCCTTCTCGATCTGCTTACCTGTCTGATTCACAGTCACACCCACCTGTCCCTGACTGCTGACCAATTCAGATGGTGCTAACCTAAGGGATGTGACTGTCTTCTGGAACAAAAGCGTCCAGCTTTCTTTCCCTTTCCCTGATGTGTCACAGTATCTGCAGCTCAGCCTCTAGCTCATTAATTCTGAACCGTAGCTCCTCAACCCAGTGACACTTATTATAGATGTGGTTGCCATGGCATCTGGGAGCTCCCACATGCTGCAGCTGTGACACATCACCCATTCTGCCATCTTTATTGTGTTAATTAAATTTATTTTTAAAAATTAATTCATAGTTCCCCTCTTCACTAAACTCCTTCACTCATCAAACTCCAAGTTTCATGCTCTGTGCACTTAAGAAACACTCAGTGTAGATAAGCAGCACTTAGAGACTCCTGTATTTATGCTCCCAGAAAAACAATGATGAATCAGCTTTGTGAAAGCTCAGAAACCACTTTAAGCTAGCTACCTAATTAACTAGTTAGAGTTGCTGTATAGGAACTTGGATATCCTTATTTAGACTGGAAGAACAGTAACTTTCAGTTAGTTACTAAATGGAAACAGAAAACTAGACTTTCGAGAGAGATTAACCCTTGAGATCCCCTCACCCACTAAAATCCCAGTTTCACAGTCTGGGCACTCAAGCAGCACTTACTGCAGACCTTGGCTCACGAGATCACCAGGAAATGTGAATGAGCTTAGAACTTCAGAATCATCGGGGAGACTGGGAGCTGATCAACACTCTGTCCAAAAAAAACAATATCTATCCCACTGACTCTCTGAATCCCTTTTTTTGTTTGCATCAGTCCTCTCCACCGTATTTATTCCCTCCATCAACACTGATAACTGTTCTTGCCCATTCTGCCCCTCCCAAGAATATTATAATCCCCAAATGTTTATTTTCTACTGCTGTTCAATTTGCAGCCTGGTTCTATTAGAGCTATTAATTCTATACCTATTTGAACATAACTGTATCTAATTCCCTAGTTTATTTCCTACACTATAAATGTTTCAACATGTGCCCTTTATCTATTTTTGTTCATATTTAATCCTATTCTTTTTGCTTCACTGAAACCTGTTAATTGGTAGCACATAACTAACTTGTGTCTTGTCATATTGGTTCATTAACAGTCTGCAGTACATGGTAGTAAAATCCTAAAGATGAAAGTACCAGTGTAATTTTATTAGTAAAGCAATATTTACTACCACTCTTTATTTCCAAACACTTGTAATTCCACAAGTGAAGTAACAGGAATGATCAGTTAAAAAAATATATATCAATGTGTTCACACCAGGGAACAACCTTATTATCTCAAAAATGATTGCAACTAGCCTTGAAGAAAACAACCCTTCCTGTAAGAGAACAGCATGGCATGCCTCCAAACTTTGAGGAAAATAAGCTTTTAACCTCTGCTTTATTTACAATTTCTTTAGAGGCAAATGCTAAATAATTGTAGAATTGTAATTGTAGCTTTTGACTCCATTAGGTCATTTTACACCATTTTTTTGCACCAAGTTTGAGCACAACCAGTAGTGGGGGGAAAAATTCCAACTGTTCATCTAATTGGATTCATATTGACTACCTGAAATTTAGTGAAAAAACTGATTTTACTTTTGAAATGTGGTCAAGCTGAGTGACATATAAGCCCCAAAATTAACTTCAAGATGTATTGAGGAACTGCAATCAATCAGTTATCATGTGGAAACCCAAAGGTATTTTCAATGTGTCTGCCTGTGGTACTTTAACACAGCCACTGCTGCTCTAGGTTTGGCATTGAATGCATAGTGACATCTGGAGGGTCCTAGCCTGCTTTCAGAGTTCTGCTGTGTAGCAGTATCATCCTCCTCAGCCTGTGGAACTGGACCTGACGCAGGAAGAGAAGATTCGGATGGGCGGGATACTCTCGGAGTCACCTAGGTGGATGGTTCCCGGATGTGCACCATCTGCTCCTCCTCACTCTGGGTGCCCAAGGGCTCCTGGCTTCCTCCTTGGGATAGAGGGACAGCTGAAGTGAGTTTGAAAAGCCCCACTATCCTCTGGTGTTAACACTGATGGATCCCTGGTGTCCAGTTTTGACCTCCTCACTTGAGGAAGGATATGGCGGAGGCTACCTCATTGAATATGTTTAAATCACGGATAGATGGATTCCTGATCGGTAAGGGAATTAGGGGTTATAGGGGTCAGGCGGGTAAGTGGAACTGATCCACTTCAGATCAGCCATGATCTTATTGAATGGCGGGGCAGGCTCGAGGGGCTAGATGGCCTACTCCTGCTCCTATTTCTTATGTTCTTATGATGGCATTGGAGGCAGTTCAAGGAAGGTTCACCAGATTGATTCCAGGGATGAAAGGGCTGTCATATGAGGAGTGGTTGGATAATTTGGGCTTGTACTCGCTGGAGTTCAGATGAGGGAGGATCTGATTGAGGTATATAAAATGTTAAAGGGGATTGATTTGGTGGACATTGAACAGATGTTCCCCCTAGTGGGATAGTCTAAAACAAGAGGTCATAGATATAGAATAAGAGGAGGAAGGTTCAAAACTGAGACGATGAGAAACTACTTCCACAGATTCACAACCCTCTGAGAGAAGTAGTCTCTCCTCATCTCAGTTTTGAACCTCCTTCTCTTATTCTATATCAATGACCTCTTTTTCTAGACTGTCCCACTAGATTCACAACCCTCTGAGAGAATTCACTGCCCCAGAGTGCAGTGGAGGCAGAATCAATCAACAGATTCAAGAAAGAAATAGATATGTTTCTGAAGAAAAGTGGGCTGTGGGGAGGAGGCAGGAAAGTGGAATTGAGGTCAGGATAAGATCAGCCATGATCATGTTAAATGGCACAGTGGGCTTGAAGGGCTGAATTGCTTACTCCCGCTCCTAATCCTTATGTTCCCAGCAAATGCCTGCACCATGAAGTGCATGTCCTGCAGCAATACAGATTGACGGTTCTTCAGCAATGGGGTCCGTGAATCCCTCCTTTGTGGTGGTGTTGGGCTGGTGGACTCCCTGGGCTGCTTGACAGATGTGCCTGCTAAAGACAGGAGAGTTCATTAGTGCGTGGCAGGAGCCTTTAGAAACTGGAGACATGACTCTCAGCATTGTAGTTGGTTGGATGGTTGATGCAGTGCTGTATCCTCACTTGGTTTATCATTCCCAACCTCACCATCAATCAGTGTCCTCCCCGCCAGCTGGATAACTCTCCTCAAAGTCTATGTGGACCTTCAATTCTGGCATCCCTCCAACCATCTGCTATCTCTTCCTCTTATTGTGGGCCAGCTTGTTCTGCATGAAAACAGATGGAGAGAGTGTAAGTAGGATGTGTGCCAGGGCAGATGATAAGGATGCTTGGCAAGTGTGGACGAGTGAGGCGATGAGGACGCGACTCACAGGAGAGATGAAGACATGTGTGAGAGAGTGAGTGGTGGTGCCCCTTAGCTGTCAGTGGATATGTAATGTGTGTGTGGGATGAGAATATGAGAAGAGTGACTTACCCTGGCAGAATGGAGGAAATCATTTCTCCTCTTCCTGCACTGCATGGCCATCCTCTTCTGCAAGCAGTTGGCACTCATAACCACAGTCACTGCCTCCTCTGCTGGGTTTGTGACCTTGCTGGCTGGCTTTCTCCCAGTGTGCAGATAGGAGACATCAGCCCTCTACAGCATCAAGCAATCTAAAAACTTGGGGGTGGATTTCTTGGCAGCCATCAGTTCTCAGCGACCTGTGGCTAGTGTACGCGGGGGCAACCTTTAAATGTGGCGCTGGATGATTGCAGTGCTGAGATAGATGGTGGGGCAGGCCTTCCCACCAGTGATACACATGGAACCTTTGGATGAAAGTCCTTGACACTGAGTGCTGCAATATATGGCAGGAAAACCTGCCATTGCCATTGGTAGTCTCTAGGCCCGTCTCCCATTGACCTTTGCCGATTTCTGAGAAAATCTCGCCTTAAGTATCTTTTTCTTTTAATCATTTGTGGGACTTGGATGTGGCAGGCTGGCCAGCATTTATTGCCCATTCCTAGTTGCCCTTGAGAAAGTGGCAGTGAGCCGCCTTCTTGAATCACTGTAGTCCATGTGCTATGAGTGTTTGTAACCACTGTGTTTATGTGGCGAGTGTAGTTGAGTTTCTGGTCAATGATAACCCCAAGGATATTGACAGTGTGGGATTCAGTGGTGGTAACACCATTGAATGTCAAGGGTTGGTGGTTAGAGTGTCTCTTATTGGAGATGGTCATTGCCTGGCATTTGTGTGGCGCGAATGTTACTTGCCACTTGTCAGCCCAAGCTTGAATATTGTCCAGATCTTTTGAACTTGGACTGCTTCAGTATCTGAGGATTGCGAATGGTGCTGAAAATGGTGCAATCATTGTGACTTCAAAATACCCTTTGATTCTGTGATCCATATCAAATATGAAAATAGATCTTTGCTATAAGATTCAGAGTGTCAGACCACTGGAAGCAAAGACATGAGGACCAGTCAGTCATGTAGAAAGAACCCCTCCAGCCTTCCCACTCCATCATTTTTGCACCATCAGCAAACTTAGATATGTGTCTTTCCATCCCATTACCTAAGTTATTGATATGCTGCTAGTCACATCTTGCCAATTAAAATACCTGCTTATTATCCCTACTCTTTGTCTTCCCCCAGTCAACAGATTTCCTAGTCAGATTAGCATTACCTTCCATTCACAAGTTTCAACTTTATGTAACAGCTTCTTATGAAAGACTTTACCAAATGCTATTTGAAAGTTCATGTAAAGAACATTCCCCTGTCCACTACTTTAATCACTGCTTTGAGAAATTTAGTCAGGTTTGTCAGGTATGCCTACCCTTTACAAATCCACGTTGGGTCTCTGATCAGCTGAAAAATGTTTAGTCACTGCATTCTTAATTATGGACTCCAGCAATTTCCCAGATGTTAGGCAAACTGTTCTATAATTTTCTGCTTTTCCTCTTTCTTAAATAATGGAGTGGCTTGCACAATTTTACAATCTATAGGGATAGTTCTTGAATCAAGAGAACTTTGCACGTGCCCTAACTATAATCTTCCAATGTTCTGACCTACTTCCTGTAAAGTCTTAAAATATTAAGGGGAGACAGTGGTATAGTGGTATTTTCACTGGACGAGTAGGTTCCAGGTTTATGCTCTGGGGACATGGGTTAAAATTCCACCACAGCGGATGGTGGAAATCAAATTTCAATTCATCAATAATTCTGGGATTGAAAGCTAGTCTCAGTAATAGTGACAATGAAATGATTATCAAAAACCTATTTGATTCATCAGTATCCTTTGGGGAATTAAATCTGTTGTCCTTACAAGGTGTCACTCACATGTAACCCCAGACTGTTAGTAATATGTCTGTCCCTAGACTGCCTTCTGAAACTGCCTAGCATGCCACTTCAATTGCAGAAATTAGGAATGGGGAACAAATTTTGACCTTGCCATGAAATAATTTTAAAAAACGATTCCTGCTATTTCACTTGGTTTAATTCTGGCGAATTTATGTTTTTTAATTCTTTCATGGGATGTGAGCATTACTGGCAAGGCCATTATTTGTCACCCATTCCTGATTGCTCTGGAGAAAGTATTGGTGAGCTGCGTTCTTGAATTGCTGCAATGCATGTGATGTGAGTACATCAATAGTGCTGTTAGGAAAAAAGTTCCAAGTCTGTGACCCATTGAAGGTACAGCAATACTGTTCCAGTTCTGGGCGCCAATTTTAGGAAAGATGTGAAGGCGCTGGAGTGAATGCAGAAACAATTCACGAGCATGGTTCCAGATATGAGGAACTCCAGTTATGAAAGTAGTTGGAGAAGTTAGGGCTGTTTTCCTTGGAGAAAAGAAGGCTAAGAGGAGAATTGATAGAGGTATTCAAAATCATGAGGGGTCTGAACAGAGTATATCAGGAGAAATTGTTCCCACTCGTGAAAGGATCAAGAATGAGAGGGCACTGATATTAAGCAATTTGCAAAAAAAAGCAAATTGCAAAAATAAAAGCAGAAATAACATAAGGAAAATAATTTCATGCAGCAAGTGCTTAAGGTCTGGAATATACTGTCTGAGAGTGTGGTGGAGGCAGGTTCAAAGGCATTCAAAAGGGAAAGAGACTGTTATTTGAAAAGGAATTATGTGCAGGGTTATGGGGAGAAGGCGGGAGAGTGAGACAAAGTGAATTGCTCATTCAGAGAGCTGACATGATGGGCTGAATGGCCTCCTGCGCTGTAAAATCTTTGCGATTCTGTGAAATCAGAATGGCGTGTGACTTGGTTTAGAAGTTGCAGGTTGTGCACTCATGGGGCCCCTTTTGCTCCTAATCACATTTGTTTTATTAATACAATTGTAAAAATGTTGCTTTTGATATCCCGTGCTAGATTATTTCCACCTTCATTTTCATCTTCTTTAACCACCCCATCCATAACTAAACCCACGTGCCAGTCAGGTTAAATTTCAACCCTGCTCCCCTGACCACCTCACCCCCCCACCCCCTAAACCCCCGCCCATCATTTCAAATCCTGGTGAATAAAAATGTTATTCAGATTATTTACACTTGTTACTTCCTGCACTTACCTTTCTTCCTTACAGATACAAAACTGTTTTAGAATATTGTGTGTTTCTGCTCCCTCTCACCAAGAACAAAGTCTCCCAGCTTTTTAATTAAACTGTCAGTCAAACAAAACCAAGGTTCTGATCTGCAGTCTGATTTGTGAATGATTTCTGTCTTCATTTCAAGAAACTATAGCAATTCTAACTTCTAGCCGTAAAGGAACACACAATGTTCCTTATAATCCTAAAATTACCTAGCTTTATTAATATTTTCCACAATGTTTGATTATCTTTTTTCAATTATAATTGATCTAGTTTCATTTTAAAGGTATCAGTTAATCTGGAATATTCTGATAGTCCGTACCAAATGGCTAATGGAAAACAAATCTTTTACTTTCTGGTCTTGTTTGAGGCTTGTGATTTTTATCTTCACTACCCAAGCTGGGTATCTCAACCTTATCTGTATCTTTCATTATTCTGAACACCTATAACTTTCTTGCCAATTTTTTCCCACATGAAATAAGTTTATCTGTGCCATTTCTTTTCTACCTGTGCCTTAATCCTGTGATTTTTTTTGCCCCCGTTGTCCCTTGACATTGTGGAACTGCAAAAAGATGAAATCATAGCAGTTATGCAAATAATCTGAGCACCATAGCTCGTACTACAATCACAGCTAGTGGTAAACAAAACCCCGGGGTTACTGAGCCAGAACTAATACTAATTAAAGGCTTTTGATCATGACCTCAATGTGTTATTCATATAATTACAGCATTGAGATTTTGCTTATGCTTAAAGTTCAGGGGAAATGAAATCCAAGGATCATATCATCCTTAGGAAGTGCACAAACTAACAAATAGGCAGAATCAGAAGTGGTTTCCAAGGGTGACACAAAGTACTCAATCCAACACAGAAACCTTCTTTTCAGCTTCTCAATACTGGGCTAAGATACTAGACATTAATGCACTCCACATGGGGCAGGATGTTTCCACCAAAGCTTCACATTCTGTAATTCCCATCTCTGCCAACATTATGGTAGATGTGCCAGCAGCTCCTTAAAATAATGAAAATTGGAAAGTGCTGGCAATCTTGCTCCCAAATATTTGATTTTTTAATCTGCCTGGATAAAACAATAGTAATCTTTTTTCTTAAAGCATGCAAACACCAATTTGTATTTATATAGCACCTTTAACATCATAAAATATTTCAAGGTGCTTTAAGGGAGTTTTATCAAAGAAAATTTAGATTCACATAAGGAGAAATGGCAACAGATGTTCAAAAGTTGCTCAAAAAGGTAGCTTTTAAGGATTATCTTAAAGGAAGAGAGAAAGAGCAGAGAGGTGAAGAGATTTGTGGAGGGAATTCCAAAGCTTAAAGCCTAGGTAACTGAAGACATGGAGTGGTGAAAATCAGAGATGGAAAAAAAGCCAGAATTTGAAGGAGCATCAGGATCATGGGGAGTCATGGGGCTGAAGGAGGTTACAGCAAAAGTAAGGGGCAAGACCACAGAGTTCAATGAAAACAAGAATGAAGATTTTAAATTTGAGGCATTACCACCAATGTAGAATAGTGTGCACAATGCTAATGGTTGAGCAGCTCTTGGTACAAGTTAGGTCAAAGGCAACAAAGGGACAAGGTGAGAAATTAGCCAGGAGAGCAATGGAATAGTCAAGTCTAGAGATGACAATGGGATAGATGAGCTAAGACAGGGACAGAAACTGGTGATTTTTTCTTGAATCATATTTTTAAAGCATTGTTGCAGATCCCAGCAAATAGTCTAACTTTATTAGTGGAATCAATATCCACATGCTCATCTGTACTTATCGATCATCTTCTGTATTTAAGAGTATAAAGTCTCCAGATGATAAATTGAGTATTTCCCAAACCTTAGGAAGGTGTATACATTTCAGTAAGGAAACCTTTGCAGAGGTTTTCAGTTCAATCTGTTTGGCAGTAGACAGTCACAATCATGTATGCATCATTAAATATTAGGCTAATTTTGTTAACCATCATATGAGAAAATACTCGACTGGTTCTGATACACAACAAGCTGCCACAATCAAGCCACAATTAAAAGGCCATTAAGGTCATATCAGTGTAATACGACCTTGATTTTCATACATGTATGAGGCATCTATCTGATTTGGGTGAATGCCTCATTCATGGATTAAATCCCTGCAAAGCAAGAACAGGCAGACAACTAACCTGTTCAATTTTAACTGCCCCGCTGCCAGATTTCCAATGGGAAAGGGAAGTTAAAATGTTGACAGTTGTATTTATATTGCCTAAGCCAAAGCTAAATTTACTAACACGAGGATTTGATAGTGTGAGCATTGTCTGATTTGGCTGAACGTGCATGTTTCCATTTCTCAGGAACAACTGTGCTAGTGTTTTTCAAGACCATATTCTAGGTCATGACATCTGGAGTTTACTATGATAAAATATAATTTATTTGGAATTGTTACATTCTGTAACATCAACTGGTGCTCGGCAGATTAACCAATTACAGTATGGACCTTTTCTATGCCACAGTTTATCATTACTTTGGATAAAACTTAATTTATTTCAGCAGCCACTATTTAGGATTTGACTGCTATCTTATTCCTTGTTTGGGCATTTTGCAACAAACCATTCCCTTTGTTGCGTTTGTGTAGATCTGTAAACAAAGATTCCTGTATTTGTTTGGCAGGCTATATTCATGTTCAGAAACAGATTAGTTTCCAACATGGACATTTCTGTAAGAAAAATGAGACTTGAGACTGCCACTGGTCTGGCAGTAATGGAAAATCAGCTGCAACTCAAAAGTAGTTATTTCTCTGGAGCTACAAATATTCAATTTAAATTTGTTAATGTTCCCCTGGCAAAGTTCACATGTTATGGTAGACGATTTACTTGGCTGCCACTGGTGTGCATTGTGGAGATTCTGGCCAGATTCTGAAGCAATAAGTGAATTGTTTTTTTGAAAAAACACCACTTGGAGATCAAAACTACAGAGTATACTCAGAGAATGAAATGCCTGGAATTAAGAGAATAACCATCAAAATGGGGATAATTCCAACTTCTAACTGGTTCTATCTATGCTATTGGTGGCAATACAAATGAAAATGATAGCTCAGTATTACCATATCCAAAACATAATGCTTTCTCCCTGCTGTTGTCACACAAACAAGGGTGGCATTTATAATTCTGGTATTATTTTAAAGTTCTAAAGTTCATTTATTAGAGTCATAAGTAGGCTTGCATTAACACTGCAATGAAGTCACTGTTAAAATCGCCTAGTCGCCCCACTCGGGCGCCTGCTCTAAAGAAAACAATCCAAGGCTATCCAGCCTCTCTTTATAGCTCAAAAGCTCCATCCCAGGCAACATCCTGGTGAATCTCCTCTGCACCCTGTTTACTGTAATCATATCCTTCTTATAGTGAGGCGACCAGAACTGCACACAATACTCCAGCTGTGGCCCAACCAAAGTTAGAATGTGATGAACATTATTTAAGTGACGTAATGTATGTGAACTTGTTAGTAATGTTGATTTCTTCCTCCAAATTTGTTATGAACTGTGTTTGCTTTCTGAAACCTCAGCTTTGCAGAATCTTTGTTGAACATCATGAGTGACTTTCTCTTCATAGAACCCTTCCATTGCTTTCCAATATTGGCTAATTTCAGTCTGACCATATGTCCACACTTATGAATGTTCAAAATAGCAATTAAAATACTTAACAAACTCAGTATGCCGTTGTATCTTCCAAGCCATTTTAGGCATCTTAATTTGTGGGAAAGTACGATAGTGATTTATATAGGTCGTGCATATGAGAAAAAGATGAACTGTTACTGTCAGTACAAGACCTCAGAGCTGTTATCATGAGTTGTAAATTTTGTGTGCGTCATTTTGTGTTGAACAATGTGAGTGGACAGAAGAAACACTTGGAGACAACCAAACATGTGTTAGACTATTTAAAATAATGGAAATTGGTCTCACCATGAACCTCATGATTTCAGCTGACCTCTTGCCACATCAGCTGGGCCATGTCCATTAAACTGAGTTCATCAGGAGTCTTGCAAGCTGGCAGACTGAAGTGGGCTTCTTAAAAGGAAATCACCCGGTCAGTTGGGGAAACGTATTTTATTTTCAGCTACATTTTGCAGCATTTCCTTTCTTGATTTTTCTAGGTAATTGCTACTTTGCACGTCAATAGTTTCTATCATTATTTTTAGTAGCTGCTAGCATTTTAACTCAATCCTGCAACGTGGTGAGGATGATGGGCATTTCTTGTGTTTCAAAATGGTTGTGTTACTTAGGTGAGAGTTCACGTAAGGCCAACAAATTCTGGTGCAATCACATCCGAGATAGGTTTTCTGCACCATCACTTCTCTTGGACTTGCATTTATAGACTTCACAGTCCCTAACCTTACCCTGGTGTGTGCGTGTGGGTCTATATTCATTGCCACTATTTGATAAGGCAGACTGTAAGAGAGGATGTCCTACAAACAAATCTAAAGCCCGGCTGGGTCTTCCCACAGAAGACCACAACATGAAGCTTTCCTGATACCAGATCTTTCCAAATCCATTTGAGAACAGCTTCTGCATCACACAGTCAATAAAATCAATGGGTAGAATTCTCCCATGTCCCCACCAGTGGGATCAATGGCGGGCAGGGGAGGGAGAGATTTCAACGGGAGGCCCAAAAATCGGTTTGAAGCCAATGTGAAATTACAGCAGGATCATCCGACTCTGCCCGCCATGGCTGATTGAAAATCCCACTGAAGGCCAGCGTGAAACCAGTTTGCATCCCGCTAATAGGATGCAGATGAAGGTCCGGCTGGAAATTTCCTCCCATAGTCGATTCTTCGTGATGCCAGCAGGAAAACACACTGGTCCAGAACTTGCTTGGACCAATGTGGCATGCAAAAGTCAGGATTTACCTGAAGAAGGCGTGGGGCTGCCTCCAGAGTTCAGGATGGAGGCTGTCAGTGACCCTGGACCACCACAGAAGTATTAAGGGGGGCACTATCAGTTGGTTCTTAAAACTTTAGCGTCTTCAAGGAGGTCCATCTTTCAGCCTCAAAGTATTGTTGGAGATCAATCTTCTCTCTTCAGCGATGGGTCAGTAATGTTCGGCACCTTTTAAATATGGCCACCCAGATATCACGGCAGGATATACACCATCAAATTACCTAGCCACAGAAGATAATGCAAAACTCCCAAAGGTATAATTAATTAAATCGGGTGTGGACAATATGACATAACTTCCTGTCAGCCTCTGCAGTAGGAAACTATCCCCGTCCCTGCCCCTGCCATGGGACTTAGCCCCAGATGGGAGATTATTGCTCATTGTGTGACAATATTTTCACTTTCATTATAGAAATAATGCCTCAGCTCAACAGGTCACAGTTTCCATTTGATGACTTGGTTACACTGATTGCAAGGCATCACAGATATTACCTGGTTATGGAAAAGGAGAAAGGACAATTTAGAATCAGAATAGTTAACTAGGGGAAAACCAATTTCAATGGGGGTAAGGATGATTCATAGAATCATAGAAGCCCTACAGTGCAGAAAGAGGCCATTCGGCCCATCGAGTCTGCACCGACCACAATCCCACCCCAGCCCTACCCCTTATCCCTACATATTTACCCGCTAATCCCTCTACCCTACGCATCTCAGGACACTAAGGGGCAATTTTCGCATGGCCAGTCAACCTAACCCGCACATCTTTGGACTGTGGGAGGAAACGGGAGCACCCGGAGGAAACCCACGCAGACACGAGGAGAATGTGCAAACTCCACACAGACAGTAACCCAAGCTGGGAATCGAACCCAGGTCCCTGGAACTGTGAAGCAGCAGTGCTAACCACTGTGCTACCATGTCGCCCCCAATTTATTTAGCCCAGGTCCAAAGGTTAGCAGGAAAAACGTAGGTGAACAATGAGCTACCTTCGAAGGAGAGATAACTTAGGCACAATTGAGGTATATTTCCTCAAAAGAGAAAGGTCGGATAAACAGATCCAGACTCGCTGGATGACAAAAGAGAAAAGAATTTAAGATGAAGAAGAAAAAATATGCTCATGACAAATGTCAAGTGGATAATACAATAGAGAACCAGAACAAATATTGGAAGTTCAGAGGGGAAGTGAAAAAGCAAATAAAAGAAGAAAAGAGAGGGTGTGAAACAGACTGGCAGTTAATGTTCAAGAAATCCCAAATTTTTCTATAGGCATATAAATTTAGAAAAAAATTGCTTCTTAGCTCTTTACAGTCCTCTTCTTTGGGTCTGTAAAGTATATAAAACCTTATATGCTTTGAAAAATCCCTTTTTAATTTACTTTATTATTCATGATCTACCAAAGCAATTCATTCTGTCATTCTGTATCCATTCTAAGGTGCCTTTCAATTAAACATGACATATATCAGAAACTATCAAAAGTTAAATTTTAATTAGATTCCCAAGATGTAATGAAACTCCAATACTTAATCTGAAGTTGGAGACAAGTCTCAGGACATTTGTGCATGTGCTGGCTGGGAAATGGCCGTCAGTGTACATTTTGTTTATTTTTCCTCCTTCAGGCCGAGAATCAGTCCTGTGCACCTAACAGTTGTGATGTGGAGATGCCGGCATTGGACTGGGGTAAATACAGTAAGAGGTTTAACAACACCAGGTTAAAGTCCAACAGGTTTATTTGGTAGCAAAAGCCACTTTTGCTACCAAATAAACCTGTTGGACTTTAACCTGGTGTTGTTAAACTTCTTACTGCACCTAACAGTTGGACAAGCCAAGCTTTGCTGCACCTGTCATTCATTGTGGCATGTTGAGTATGTGGCAGAGAGAGAAGACAGAGATTTGAAGCTCTTTGAGAAGAAAAGCTGCAAGGTTATTGGAATAGTAGTTAACTGAATAATCAATTTTAAGATTCAGTAACATAATCCATTTAATAGCAGTGCTATTGGAATACTAAGTTTAGGGTACTCATTTGTTTGCTCTTCATTTGAAGAAATAGTGAGTTTAACATGCATATGTGGGTGTCTTGGGGAGATATACGAGGTGGGGGAGAAGCATCAAGTGAATGCTCATGAATTCATTGGCAGAAAACTGTTTGCAACTCTGCCAGTCCCATGCGAGAAACCTTTGCATCAAGCTAGTCTTAACTCTTCACTGGTTTATGTGAATAAATTGGTGGGATAAAGGAGTAGTGGGAATTTGAATAATCTTTTTGTGTTTGTTTTGAGATCTTTCCAACCTATGTATCTGGTATAGTATAGTTCATTTTTCTTGTTTTAATGACTATTTTATTTTTTATATTTAAAAATTCAACACCAGACTCCTGTGAATTTGTTCAGTGACATATCTCCATGGTTTCGAAAGAAGTCTCACTCTGGGATCTGACTTGCCCAGTATTAACATCAGCTGGGATCATAAAGAAGGCCAAACTTTTAGTTAAATGTTTAACTTCCTTGTTTTTCTAAATACCCATATTAAAACAAAAAGCTACTTGTGTCGATTTTGGCCTAGCCCCATGTTCACACATCCAAGTTGATCCTTTGATCTTTATACTTTATCAATATATACTTGGCATGAGTTGCCAGTTCTCTACAAGCACCTCACCTGACAAAGAGATGAATGTCAGTCTCTCCTTGCCTCACCAGCAGTAGTCATTCTGTATCATAGAATCATAAAACACCTACAGTGCAGAAGGAGGCCATTCAGCCCACTGAGTCTTCACCCGAAAGAGCATCTTACCCATCTTTGGACACGAAGGGACAATTTAGCATGACCAATCTCTCTAACCAACAAATCTTTGGATTGTGGGAGGAAACTGGAGCCCTTGTAGGCAATCCACGCAGACATGAAGAGAATGTGCAAACTCCACACAGTTGCCCAAGGCTGGAATTGAACCCAGGTCCCTGACACTGTGAAAGCAGCAGTGCTAACCACTGTGCCATCGTGCTGCCAAAAGACGTGGAGGAGGGATTGAAGTGAGCTATTTGGGAAGGAGGGTTTTGCAACTTTTATCCAGTCAAAGGAGCACTCTTGCCCAGGATACTGAGCAAAAAAAACAAATTTTTCAGTGGGACCTGTGAACCTGAAAAAAGACACAACACATAACCAATTTCTATCCTTATGTCTGATAGCAATTGCTTTTTTAAGAATTCTGCTTTTTTGTTCCCTTATTTAATCAGGCAGAATAACCATATAGGTTTGTAAGCTTCACAAACCTACATTCCCCCAGCACCAGTCCTCTAATCTGAAATGTCTGCTAATTCACAAATAGATCTTTGTTTGTTTTAGTTCTGAGTTATTTAAAAAAGAAATTAACCTGATTGTTCTTTGAACCATGATAGGTTGATTCACTTTTATTGTCAATCGAGATGTCTGAGAGTGTGTTTAAAAGGGTCAACCCTCCACACCATACCAAAACACATTCATTCACCGCTCTGACCCAACCATGCTGCAACAAACCTTATTTACATAGAATGTACATCTCAGAAATAGACCATTTGACTAAACTGGTTGACACACCTCCTACTTATCCACATTGAAATTCATTCGTCAGTTACACATCTATTCCACTTATTGGGTAACAATTTTCACTAAACCATTAACGTGAGTCTGGTAATTTTCTATAATAATATAAAAGCGAAATACTGCAGATGCTGGAATCTAAACAAAAACAGAAAATGCTGGAAAATCTCAGCAGGTCTGACAGCATCTGCAGGGAGAGAATAGAGCCAGTGTTTCAAGTCTGGATGACCCTTCATCAGAGCTGTATTTTTGGTAATTTTCTGTTCCCTTTTAGATTGTTTTCAACAGAATATTTCAACTATACATTTATACATTTTTCTCACGTGAATTATGTTTTAAATGTTTTACTACATGCTATATAGCTTTGAGCTTTATCAATAAGTATGTTTATTTCTTACAGGGAACAGATGATGATTTCACACCAGAACAGGATTGAGCAGCTGCAAGAACGTCTTCGGCAGAAGTTAGGTGATGAAGATAGCTGGAGGGTGAAAGTAAGGAACTTCTTTACTGCTAGTTTTTCTCACAGTTGTATTGCCACAAGTGACATTTTTTCACCCTTTAATTCACTAATTGATACCCAGTAGAACATGAATGGGTCAACAAGTGAATCTGACATGCTGGATAAATATCCTTGGCAAACCATCAATGGGAAGATTGCCTTTTAAAATTAATCACAGTGTTCCCCGAGGTTATCTCTCTTGCTTAGAAGCTCTATTTTGTTTTGAAGAAAAACATCTTGAATTCTTGAACATAAATGTTCATGTGTTGATAGTAACCATGACAAAGCTTTGCTGGTTCTGATTTCAATGACGATCACAACTCCTGATTGGCGTCATTCTCATTCTGAATGCCAAATGTCATTCTCGCTGGCATACATTTTCACTAAGGCCATCTGTGACTGATGTCACACTTACCCTGGAAGGCTGGTCTCAAGCTTAAAGACCCACCTTTCACCAGAATATTCATATTTACAGGCAGATGTTGGTGTTAAAATATTTGAAGAGAATATATCACACTAGTTCTCAACAAGAACGTCAGAACATGTTATATTGGCAGTGTAAGAGTGTAATGCTAGACCCCTTCCCTGTCAGGAAATCTGAAATAATCCACATGTGAAATCAAAAACTTGGCCTTGATCCTATTCATTATTAACTGTACTTTGTATCATATTGAAATGTTCAGCTTCCCACCATGAAATGTTCAGTTCCTTTGGCACATGAAAATTCTACACTTACTTGCAGAAGGTAGTTATCAGTTTGAAACTGAGATTGACAATGTGTCTGATACATGCTGTTTTCCATCTGCTGATCTTTTAATTTGGTAAATTAATTGTGAGATTTTCCACCAAAGGTAATAAAGTGTCAAGTTTAAAATATAAGAGAGAAGATAAGAACTACAATTATTGAAAACAGGACTTTTTGTCTTCCGCCTTTTAAGGTTTGCAACATCTGTTAAATTTGTTTTATTTTAGCCCTCTAAAAATGTTTGCAATTTTGAATGCAAAAGTCTTTCATGGTCAAAAGTCTTTCACAGAAACTTCATGTGACAATAAGTATCCTTTTAACCTATGCAATTATAGTTGCAGTGATCTGGAGCAACACTTACACAGCTGTTGAACAAAGTTATTTTCCACTAATCAAAGACAGTTTCATTTTAGCGTTAATTGTATGCTAATTGTGTTTAATTGTATGCAGGTGATAGCCAGTAACTGGGGATTCACTTGTAATGATGTGGAGATGCCGGTGTTGGACTGGGGTAAACACAGTAAGAAGTTTAACAACACCAGGTTAAAGTCCAACAGGTTTATTTGGTAGCAAAAGCCACACAAGCTTTCGGAGCTCTTAGCCCCTTCTTCAGGTGAGTGGGAATTCTGTTCACAAACAGAGCTTATAAAGACACAGATTCAATTTACATGAATAATGGTTGGAATGCGAATACTTACAACTAATCAAGTCTTTAAGAAACGAAACAATGTGAGTGGAGAGAGCATCAAGACAGGCTAAAAAGATGTGTATTGTCTCCAGACAAGACAGCCAGTGAAACTCTGCAGGTCCACGCAACTGTGGGAGTTACAAATAGTGTGACATGAACCCAATATCCCGGTTGAGGCCGTCCTCGTGTGTGCGGAACTTGGCTATCAGTTTCTGATATTCGGGTAAGCGTTCTCCAAGGCGGGCTTCGCGACACATGACAGCGCAGAGTCGCTGAGCAGAAACTGATAGCCAAGTTCCGCACACACGAGGACGGCCTCAACCGGGATATTGGGTTCATGTCACACTATTTGTAACTCCCACAGTTGCGTGGACCTGCAGAGTTTCACTGGCTGTCTTGTCTGGAGACAATACACATCTTTTTAGCCTGTCTTGATGCTCTCTCCACTCACATTGTTTCGTTTCTTAAAGACTTGATTAGTTGTAAGTATTCGCATTCCAACCATTATTCATGTAAATCGAGTCTGTGTCTTTATAAGCTCTGTTTGTGAACAGAATTCCCACTCACCTGAAGAAGGGGCTAAGAGCTCCGAAAGCTTGTGTGGCTTTTGCTACCAAATAAACCCTGTTGGACTTTAACCTGGTGTTGTTAAACTTCTTACTGGATTCACTTGTACACATACAATGAAACTGTGGTTGTTGGGGGAAGAGGTACATGCTTTAGCTTGATATTTTAATGCTTACAAGAATGTGTTGTTACGATGCCAGCTGATACTACTGGACAATCAGGTCTTTGAATGGAACCTTGGCTCAACAGACTAACTTTTTTTTACAGATGTGGATGGACAGTCATAGGACTGCCAATTCATTTTTTAAACGTGAAAAGATTGACTATAATACAAACTCCTTCACCCCACCTTTATCCTCACAAATGTACATAGATTTTCAAGGATACCACGAGTTACAAAATACACGGTACACTATAAAGCTCTTGGAAAGTATATAGTCCATGTAACCCAATAGGCCAATTGTGGTCAGACATACTACACCCTGAAACAAAGTGGCAGATACCACCCATAACTTCTGTGGACTTCGCATCTAATGCCCCAGATACTTATCACACTGTGAGCCAAAAGGTTTCACTGGAGCTCCAATTTCCATATAAGTGTTTCCAAACGTTACTCTCGAAAAACATAGAATCTTTTCTCAAACAATAATTTCATTCAAATGCCTTCACCAAGGATCCACTTACAGGATTTTAATGTCTCTTTCACTATGCCTCTCTCTTGGAAAGCATTCAGACTTCCACACAATTTCTCAGATGCACAGCCATGCCAACAGAACACTACTTCTCCACAGGTTGTATTAAGGTGTGACTAATCTTTTGATTTATCTCTGATATCTGGTTCCCCATTTTAAATCTGATTACTGTCTCAGAGCACTTTTACTTGAATTCTCCTGAACTTCTTATTCTTTGTTCCTTTAACCTAACTGTTTTCCTGAGACATTCTTTTTGTCGTCTCTCCCCACCCCCTCCCGGTTATTTGAACTTCCTCTAGTTCTTTGGGAAGTCTGCTTTATATAGTTCCCATGATCTGTCCAGCTTCTTCTGGGTCCAGCTTGAAATTAAAACTCCAAAGTTCTTTCTAACCAACAGGTGGCCTGGTTGCTAAGCAATAGCCAAGTCTTTCTTTAACTCTGTTTACTTTCACATTGTAAACCCTTCAATCACAATAAAGGCACAGTTTGAAATTAAACCAAAACCCACAAACAGGCAACCCCCTTTGACATGAATCTAACTGAAATTTTAATCCTTTCTTACACAGAAACACAAAATTAAACTTACTTAAAGCCACACATTGTTTCTAATACTCGCAAATACAAATATAGATTACTTAAACCTACCTCTGTGTCCTGACTGTCAATATTAGCTCCAGTTCTATCCTTCACCAGCTGCATTTCTGGATTATAACAGGAATGTCCCTAACACTGGGATCTGCCACTGCCCATTGGAAACTGGCTTGAGAGATCAGCACGGCTTCACTACTCCCCTCAACCCCATAATCAATTTTGTGCAACCAAAATGTTGGTCTATAATAAAGTCATGTGTTTGTTAAACATTCTTGTAATTGACATTCAAGACCGAGCTATTGTTTTTGACTCCCGCCATAATCTCAATTTGCTGCAATTGACCCCACCCTGTGAACTAAGCCATGCAAAACATTTGCATCTTGCTGCAGTTCAGCCATCATATTTACCATCAAGACAACTTACTTCCACCTCCACAACATTATTCACTTCCATTGGTTCCTCAACCCCAACAACACTAAAATTGAAACATCACAATGAATAGGTATAATAAATTATGCCTATTGAGTTGATGTACAAAGTGATCAATCAAGTTTAAATCAAATTTAATGTTGTGAGAACAAACAACAAAGAACAAAGAACAATACAGCACAGGAACAGGCCCTTCGGCCCTCCAAGCCCGCGCCGCTCCCCGGTCCAGGATTGAATCCTGAATCCAGGATCCCCGCCCAATTTTCCAGCCTATCTACATACCAATATCCTATCCACCGAGCTGTCCCTCACAGCTACGATGCTTTGTTCATTACAACCTATTAACTTACCCCCACCCCCCCATTCCAGACCATGTGATCTCCAGGGAGAGGCGAAAACCCAGAGTGAAAACCCCAGGGCCAATATGGGGAAAAAAAATCTGGGAAATTCCTCTCCGACCCCCTGAGGCGATCGAAACGAGTCCAGGAGATCACACTGGCCCTGATCGGAAAATGCTTCCCAACCCTAGTCATTTCCACTTCCACGAACACCATATGAATTCCCTGCCCCCGAGACAGGTTCCCAACTATCCGCAGTCTCGCTCTGTACTGGCACCAGCAAGATGATCATAGAATGAAGCCTTGAAACGAGAAACAAGGAACAATTAGCCCGCGCCGCTCCCTGGTCCAAACTAGACCACTCTTTTGTATCCCTCCATTCCCACTCCGTTCATATAGCTGTCTAGATAAGTCTTAAACGTTCCCAGTGTGTCCGCCTCCACCACCTTGCCCGGCAACACATTCCAGGCCCCCACGACCCTCTGTGTAAAATATGTCCTTCTGATATCTGTGTTAAACCTCCCCCCCTTCACCTTGAACCTATGACCCCTCGTGAACGTCACCACCGACCCGGGGAAAAGCTTCCCACCGTTCACCCTATCTATGCCTTTCATAATTTTATACACCTCTATTAAGTCTCCCCTCATCCTCCGTCTTTCCAAGGAGAACAACCCCAGTTTCCCCAATCTCTCCTCATAACCAAGCCCCTCCATACCAGGCAACATCCTGGTAAACCTCCTCTGTACTCTCTCCAAAGCCTCCACGTCCTTCTGGTAGTGTGGCGACCAGAACTGGACGCAGTATTCCAAATGCGGCCGAACCAACGTTCTATACATCTGCAACATCAGACCCCAACTCTTATACTCTATGCCCCGTCCTATAAAGGCAAGCATGCCATATGCCTTCTTCACCACCTTCTCCACCTGTGACGTCACCTTCAAAGATCTGTGGACTTGCACACCCAGGTCCCTCTGCGTCTCTACACCCTTTATGGTTCTTCCATTTATCGTGTAGCTCCTCCCTACATTATTCCCACCAAAATGCATCACTTCGCATTTATCAGGATTGAACTCCATCTGCCATTTCCTTGCCCAAATTTCCAGCCTATCTATATCCTTCTGTAGCCTCTGACAATGTTCCTCACTATCTGCAAGTCCTGCCAGTTTTGTGTCGTCCGCAAACTTACTGATCACCCCAGTTACTCCTTCTTCCAGATCATTTATATAAATCACAAACAGCAGAGGTCCCAATACAGAGCCCTGCGGTACACCACTAATCACAGGCCTCCAGCCGGAAAAAGACCCTTCCACTACAACCCTCTGTCTTCTATGACCAAGCCAGTTCTCCATCCATCTAGCCACCTCCCCCTTTATCCCATGAGATCCAACCTTTTTCACTAGCCTACCATGAGGGACTTTGTCAAACGCTTTACTAAAGTCCATATAGACAACATCCACGGCCCTTCCTTCGTCAACCATTTTGGTCACTTCTTCAAAAAACACCACCAGGTTAGTGAGGCATGACCTCCCTCTCACAAAACCAGTGAGATACACTAATATTTAAGTACTCATGGATGATATTTGATAATGATTCTGTCCCAAGGTTGTCAGTTATAAAAAAAGGTCAGATGCAAAAAAGTAACATTTGCCTTCTCACCAGACAAATGGTCTAACTGGAGGGTAATATATTTGCTACACTTAAGGCATCTGAATTTTTGCACCCTGAATAATTACACTGCAATTATCTTTAATTTCACATGTGTAAGTGGAATTTTCTCAGGTTTCCCCGGGGTGCTCTGTATTTGTTGAACCTCACTCAACCAATACATAGACTGTGAAAGACAATATATAGTTAAAGAATGAAAAGGAATTTATTTGCTAATGCATGCATCAGGAGACAGACAGAGTCAGTGAGGGTTGACTGTCCTCTCTGAGTTAATATTGCAAGGTAAAATTATTATATTATTCTGAACATTACAATATCCCACCCAATCTTGTCAATCAAATTGGAAGGCCCAATCACAACGTTACCCATTATTACCTTAGCCAATAACGTTCCACCTGTCAACAGGAATAGGAGATTATTAGCTTATTGCCCATATAGGTTCCTTCCCCTTTGCCTAGGAAACCTAACCCACGTCATTAGCAGTGTCCAAGGCCATGGTTAATATCTGTGATTTTTAATTGGTGAAAGGAATCACTCTTTTGCTGAGACCAGGGCCTCCTTTATCAGCTTGAGAGACTGCTCCAGCCTCGCTACCCATGAACAAATTTACTTCCTTAAATAGCAGGCCTCTTAAACTTGCCTTTCGCATGTCCAAAAACAGATAACAGAAGCTGCTTTCTGTGCTCCATTGTATTAAAATAATTTGGTCTGTCTACCACTGTGTTTCCCATCATGCTGCATTCAGAATGAAGTTGGCCAAAGCACAATACCTATGTATTGAAAATACAATTTAAGCTTATAATGCTTGGTTAATTTGTGGTTATACAGTTTATGATACCTTTGCAGTTTATAAATATCTTTGCTTATTTTGTTCCAGGTACATTGTGAATTCTCACTATAGATGGCACTTGATAATTACCTTAACCTAGTCTACTTATTATAGTCAAACTAAAATGAAGGGCCTCATACTAGAATTTTATACTACATGTGTGAATGAACATGACCTGTCAGCATGGAGATTATCTTTTATGCCCCATAACAAAATGTCATTCTGACCCAGACAATGTTTCATTGAATAGTTCACAAAGATTTTAAGAAACTAATGGATCTTACTCATAGATAATTTTTTTCTTATATTGAGAGCATAACTGGACTTCTCCTCACTGACTATTTGTTGAAGAACGTTAAGGATACATGCTGCAATATATTTGGAATAACATTTGTAACAGACTTTCCTGTTCTTGTGCTAATGGATGGCCTTGGCGCAGCCAATAGAAGCAAATCATGCACAGAGGACCTTATACCAGTAATGGAACCAATTATTTCTTCACCGGTACTTTAAATGATGAAGAATTGGACAGCTTGCCTTCTTGAAGTGCACTACTGCCACCCATTTTTCTTCTATGTTTTGTACATAGGGAAACTGCACAAGGCTAAGGCACATGAACAGGAATATGTGATCCAGTGTGCCAAGTTAACATTCAATAATTGCATAAATAGCGTGCTTTCCCAAGAATAAATAAATCAATATGTCTCAGCATTAGAAACAGGATAGTGGAATACAAAAAAACATATAGGGCAGGATTTTTCGCGCAGCCTGTCACCTGTTTTGCGGTGGTGGAGGTGGCCCGCCATTGGTCTGTGGAGGTGGCCCGCCATTGGTCTGTAGAGGTGGCCCGCCATTGGTCAGTGGCGGGATATTCTGCTCCCGCTATAGTCAACGGGGTTTCTCGTTGAATGCACCCTTCACCGCCATGAAACCCACGGCAGGGCTGTGCCATGGGCGGGACCGGAAGACCCCAGCAGCGTGAACGGCCAAACAATTCTGGCCATAGAATATATCAGGAATGTTTAAAATTACTGGAATATACTTCCACAGTATCCCTTTGCTCAATATAGCTTTCACACTGTCTCCTTTCACACAATCTGGCTTCATGTTTGCAACCAGTTCACACCCAGATTTAAATATCACAACTGTGATTACATTACTGTTGTACATGAATAATGCTAGCTTTTTGTTGCATCTTAGCTGACTAAATAATCAGCTGAATAATCAGATTTCATTGGTTAAATTTTGCACAGTTTGAGGGATAAATGGATATGTCATTAATGGTTTCTATTTAAAGGTTAAACTATGAAGCTGCACTTACATTCTGCAGAGTGCATGCTCCCTGAGCTGCTTGTATGCCCTGCTCACTCTTTGTCTTGCCTGCAAGGATTCCAGTGCTGCCTTTCCTCGGGGTGCTGGAATTATATTGAAAAGGGTTTCCCAAACTTTGCGAGCAGCAGAACCCCGAGTGACTTTCCAAGAACATCGGAGAACCCCAAGCATTCTCGTAATGTCAAGGCTCCTTTTTTGCCATTGAATCAATGTAAACACAGGAATCAAATGTAAAGAAGTCTTTTCTAGCTATATCTATGCATATTTTAGGAATGAGGAAGAGGCACACAGACACAAATACATTCGCCAGCTACATGCCCCTCTCGCATTAACTCCTGGCCAAGCCACCCTCCCACCACCTCTTAACAATAATGGCTGGCAGTAACACCCACTATGTGAGTGGGTAATCTAAAACGTTCTCTTATTTTAAAAAAATTAAGTAAACTTTTGTCATTCTTCATGGGAGGAGTGATGCTGGAAAGCTGATTCTCATATTGGACATACAGATTCCTGTGTTTGCATTGATTCAATGGCAAAAAAGGAGCCTTGACGTTACGAGAATGCTTGGGGTTCTCTGATGTTCTTGGAAGGTCACTAGGGGTTCTGCTGCTCGAAAAGTTTGGGAAACCCTTTTCAATATAATTCCAGCACCCCGAGGAAAGGCAGCACTGGAATCCTGCAGGCAAGACAAAGAGTGGGCAGGGCATACAACAAGCATACTCACCTCCCTCTCACACACACAAACACATCTCCCTCACGCACACATATGCACACACACATGCACACGTACATGCACATTCAGCTCTCTCACACACACACACAATACTTTTCACTGTATACTAGTACATGTGATAATAATAACTCAAATCAAACCAAAACACACGTCCCCCTCTTTCACAAACACATACTTACAAACATGCACACACATTCTCACCTTCCTCTCACACATACACACACGTCCCCGTCGCTCACACACTTGTCCCCCTCTCTCTCGCACATGCATTCACCCCTCTTTCTCATGCTCTGAGGCCCAGTCTGCTCTGGCCCACCGCTCTGAGGCCCACTCTGGTTCCTGCTCTGGTCCCCCTGCTCCAAGGCCTGCTCTGGCCCTCCTGTAATGAGGCCTGCTCTGGTCTCCTTCTCCAAAGCCTGCTTTTCCTATCACTGTGCTGTTGATGCTCGCCCTGATGTGGAGTTTTGAGTTTTGTGCTTTCCTAGCTCATCCACAGTAAGAAGTCTCACAACACCAGATTAAAGTCCAACAGGTTTATTTGGAATCACGAGCTTTCGGAAGCTCATCAGGTGAACGGATAGGTAGGTTCACAAACACGGCATATATAGGCAAAGACACAATTGCAAGATAATTACAGATTGGAATGAGAAGAATGGTTGGAATGTGATTATTTACAGGTAATCAAGTCTTTACAGGTACAGACAGTGCGAGTGGGGAGAGGGATAATCACAGGTTGAAGAGATGTGAATTGTTTCAAACCAGGACAGTTAGTAGGATTTTGCAAGCCCAGGCTAAATAATGGGGGTTACATAGTTTGACATGAACCAAAGATCCCAGTTGAGGCCATCCTCATGCATGCTTGTAATTGTAGATAAACCTGTTGGACTTTAACCTGGTGTTGTGAGACTTCTTACTGTGTCCATCCCAGTCCAACACCAGCATTTCCACATCATAGCCCAACCAGTCAGAGGCTGGCTTCTCCAGAATGGTCTGCAGCATTTTTCAAATTGTACAAATGAGCCTGTCCTACCACAAACTCCCTGGGAAGCTCCTGCGACCACCCTGGGTTCTGCAGACCACAGTTTACTGCATTGATATCTTACACATGGACTATGTGGCCAAGTGTTTATGCTCCACAGAAACTGTGGTCTTTTGGAGATAGCAATATTATTTTTCTAAGTGCCTGCACAAATGATCATGGCTTGAATCTTCTGATGTGGAGATGCCGGCGTTGGACTGGGGTGAACACAGTAAGAAGTCTCACAACACCAGGTTAAAGTCCAACAGGTTTATTTGGTAGCAAATACCATAAGCTTTTGGAGCACTGCTCCTTCGTCAGATGGAGTGGAAATGTGCTCTCAAACAGTTGTTTGCACTGTTTGAGAGCACATTTCCACTCCATCTGATGAAGGAGCAGTGCTCTGAAAGCTTATGGTATTTGCTACCAAATAAACCTGTTGGACTTTAACCTGGTGTTGTGAGACTTCTTACTGTGTTGAATCTTCTGGTCAGTGACAATGCTGTGCACATTGCCTCTGCCCACAAATATTTTCATGACCTAGTATTACTGCGCATTTTTTCTGATCCTGGCTGAAGAAGAAATGTGCTGTGCCCCCTTTTTACAACACTAATTGCCATACTGAGGTAAGTTTAAAAGTCCAGTCTTTGATTGTGGGTTAGTGAATGGATGAGTTATTGGGTGTGTGGGCAATTTGTTTAATTTGGTGAGTGGATGAGATGGATGGGTGGGTGAGTGGATAGGTGGATTAGTGCGTAGTATGTTTGGGAGAGTTAGTCAAGTGAATGCGGAGTAGTCAAGTCTGGTCAGGGGTTAGTCAGGTCACATATACTTGCGGGGGGATAGTCAAGTTGTCATGGGTGGTCAGGAGCTAATTGGCTCTGTTTGGGGATAGTTAGGTGGTCAGGGGGTTAGTTGGATCAGGTTGGGGGGGTAGTTGGGTGATTCAGGGATAGACGGTGTTAGTTGTGGAGGGTAATTGGTTGGTCAGGAGGGGTGATTGCATGGATAGGAAGTAGCTAGAGGGCTGTGGAGTAGTCAAGTGTTAGAGGGGGTAATCGGTGGGGCCGGTGGTGTTGGCTGTGGAGTTAACCATGCGTTAGATCTAACATCTGCTGGATAAAGTAAACTCATTAAAGTAACTCATGCACATTTATTCTAAGTCTTGGATTCTGATTAAGAGCCAGAGAAATTTGCACAGGGTCCTGGGCAGCAGGTGAATTGCCCACATTGAGTGTTTAAACTTTCCAGGCAATTCCCATGTAGATCCACTCATCAGGACTTCCGCAAGGCCCTGATGCGCATCGTCCATCATGCATCTGGTCTTTGGTAATCTGGAGACAGAAAATTTGGGCCATCGTTTTTAAAACTCTGTCTTGTGACTATTGTCGCGTTTGTTCAGATACTTTTTTATAGACATCTGCTGTGATTGACAAAAATTGCTGTGTAGGTTTTATATTTTAACTTAATGACTAGCCAAGTGGTTAATAAAAGTGTTCTTTCTTTGACTCGTAAATCTTGTTTGATTGGCTCCTTATTGTTCACAGCTTAAATAGTTAAATACATTTGAATTCAGAAAAGGCATATCCTCATAAAAATAAACCTAAATCTCTGTTGTGACCAATCAAGGAGGTTGAATAGAAGGGAACCAATTTACGCCTCATCAACTGATCAATAAAATCCCTTGCTTCCTCATCGGAAGTGGATAAGGAGCTGGGGCTGAGGCACTTGCTGCAATACTACCTCCTCCACCTTTTCTTGCTGGTAGCTGGAATAGAGAAAACAAATAATTAGTGATTGACTAGGCTGAATCCTACATTATAGATAACTTAGTCATTGTCTGCTAGCTATCAGTGAATATTGGATGGAGCCTCACTGACTTGATGGGGAGGCCAATCTTGCCTTCTGTGCAGCAATGATTTCTGTCCTCACCAGTCAGCAATGCGGCCTGCTCCTCAGCTCTGGGGTACCCTCCCCGGTCTAGGCCCTCTTTCGCTGCTTATGGGCGAGCTTGTTCTGGATAAAGACAGATGGATTGCCTGTGAGCATTATGGGTGAAAGAGCAATTCCAAAGAATGCATGCCTGCTGTGTGTGCTTAGTCCTCCCCAGTAAGATATGAAGATGCTGTTTGTGCAGGATCTAACATGAGACGGTGATCTTAAAGTGGCTGGCAGACAGACATGCAGTGCTGTTGTTCCATCTGCTGATAGTGTGTGACATTACAGTGGAGTTTAACCCTTAGACTTCTGTTTCTGTCCCTCAGAAAGAGAATCTCCCAACTTCCCTGGAAGGGAATCCTTGGGGCAGTCTCACTGAAGAGTGGAGCAGATGGTTTTGAACGTTTGGTAGGCATGCTGATTTAGATCTTGAGCACACACTCGGTTTGGAGTAAGTGAATGTCGGTGCAGGTGCCATTTAAATATGGCACATGAGCTTCAATTCCATTGGATAACGGAGGACAAATGAATCATTGTTTGTTCTGCCATGTGATTTGACAAGCTCTTCGCTGATTCATAATTAATGACTGAAAAGCAGAAGGTCTGATGCGAAGTTCATTCTCACCACCACTGATTGTAGGTATAGCAATAACATTGGTTTTTAAAAAAGCTAAAACCTGCTCTTGTAACAGTAACAAAAATCAGTCCATCTGTCTTTATCCAGTAACAAAAATTACAAGAAGGAAGGGAGAGTATGTGCTGATTTGAATTAACTTCCTCCTTTTGAGTAAATTTTACATTCCTAGCAAAATAGAATGCCTTGACTCGTATTTTTAAGGGAAGGTTACATTGACGTGATGCTGAGCATTAAGCATGTACATTATTGTTCTGCAGATAGATGCGGAGCTATCCATGCAACAAGCGCATCACTCCACAGAGCTTAAGGAATTAGCACTACGGATGAAGGAAGAAGCAAAGTTTAAAATGGATACTGAGAGACAAAACCAGCAAGAACTAATAAATAAATACAAAGAAGAACACAAGACTCTTCAGGCAAAGGTTTCTGATAGATTATAATCAAAATGGCTTCTGAAATGCTATGATCTTACAACTGTCTGCATTTGTATATATAAAACATGCCCGCGTGGGTTTCCTCCAGGTGCTTCAGTTTTCTCCTACAGTACAAAAGACATGCTGGTTAGGTGCATTGGCCATGCTAAATTCTCCCTTACTGTACCCGAACAGGCACTGGAGTGTGGCAACGAGGGGATTTTCACAGTAACTTCATTGCAGTATTAATGTAAGCCCACTTGTGGCACTAATAAAATAAACTTAAAATTCCATTTAAAATTGTTTGTCCTCTTTTACTCATGCACCCACCAGAACTCATTCTCAATTATTAGATTCCTACATTTTCATTCTATCTCAACTTCTTGACACTTGGTAGTGCAGAACTTGAGTATTACTGAAACAAGAGACATGCCATTGAAACTTTTCATCTTTCACTCATTGGGGCAGATGCAAGATTGTCAAATTTCAAAAGGAGCAGCAGTTTATACTGAATGAAAAATTCAATCAGCACCCTTTCCCCATACAGTCTCAATTCTTGTTCACTTTGAAATTTGGCATTCTTGCATCTGTCCGAATGAGTGCAAGATGAAAGCTTTGACAGTGTGTCACATTTTTCAGCAATGGTCCTCTAACATGAAACCATTTGCAGTGAAACATGGGTTAATTCAGTAATTGCGATGGAAATAAAATACATTCTGAAGACCTTTGGATTACGAATATAATATCAAAATGTTAAAGTTTGTAAAGTGTAGCAATTATAATGGATTGATTTTGGATACGTGAGAAATTGAATGCTTCAGTGGGATGGTAAATCAAAGGGAGAATTTTGTTTAAAGTATTTTCATGTTTTAAAAAATAAACTACAAATATACTGACATTTTACTATCCAATGGAAACCCTTAAAATGTGTCTGTCACCTTGATAGGATTTTATTGTGCTATCAACAATATGGAGTTCCCCAATGTATGATAGAACAGATCGATAGGAAATCATGAGGGCCACAAATTTGGAATAGCCAGTTACAACTCCACATCTCGGCATCCTGAAAAGTATGGATAAAGGCTAGAAATGCAGATTTCCAAACATGCGCACTGGCTTCTTGTTGACCCCAATGGAGGCTGATTTTTTATTCCCCAGTGTTCTGTTGAGATCTGTGTACAGATTGTTGGATTCAATCTTCAGATTTGGAATTAGTCTCATGAATTACATAATCTTTGAAAGGCAAACCCTTAAAAAGTCTAGCAATCACTACTAATAAATATAATTATCTTGTGTAGCGCAGTTTTCTAAACTGCATATTAAAGACAAAAATGCATTAGTGGGGTAAAATACATGGGGTTACGGGGATAGGGCCTGGGTGGATGCTCTATTGGAAAGTCGGTGCAGACTTGATGGGTCGAATGGCCTCCTTCTGCACTGTAGGGATTCTATGATTTATAAAGGAGCTGTTATGATCCTTGACTTCCCAAAACACTTAATGCTCTGTAAAGTACTTTGCAATGTAGTAGTTTGTAATGCAAAAAATGCTCAATGAAGTTGCAGATGATCATCCTATCAACCCATGAATTACATATGAATATATGAATTAGGTGCAGGAGTAGGCCACTCGGCCCCTCTAGCCTGCTCCGCCATTCAATAAGATCATGGCTGATCTGATTGTAACTTCAACCCCACGTTCCTGCCTACCCCAATAAACTTTCACCCCCTCGTTGATCAAGAATCTATCCAACTCTGCCTTAAAAATATTCAAAGACTCTGCTTCCATTGCCTTTTGAGGAAGAGAGTTCCAGAGACTCATGACCCACTGAGAGAAAAGACTGGGATTATCCCAAAAAAAGTTCCCAACGTGCAAGAAAATGGGAGTAAATGCTGCTGTTTTTTTAGAATGGTTTCCAGAATGAATCTCCGACGTGCTGTATGTCACAGAGAGCCCTAGCAGGACTCGCTCTGGAAATCTATGGGTGGAGCATATTCCCACCCGAGAGGTTGGCAGCATAGCGCTGAGTGGGCCACTGCACATGCGCACGTGCCGATCTATCAGCCCCACATTGCCGACCTCTAGGTGGCTGGCCAGCCTCACAACCCCCCATCGCTGGCCTCCTGGATCTCCCCAGGCCAGCCCTGATGTCTCCCCTCTCCCTGCCCCGGCACAGTCCCAAGCCCCCTCCCAATGACCAGCCTAAACCCCCCCCCCTCCCCGACAGCTCCAATCACTCTCTTTCCCTCCCTCTCCCAGTCATCCCAATGCAGAGTGACAGCAGCAGTGGACCCTCCCACCCCCACCAATCGCACCCCCCCCCCAATTGACCTACCGCAATAGGCCCCGCCCCCTTGGAGTACCAGATGCCTGGTGGGCAGTGCCAAGGTGCCCTTTGGGCATTGCCAGTTTGTCCCTTTGGCAGGGCCAAGCTAGCACTGACTGGCACTGCTCAAGGGGCACCTCCCCCCTCCCATTTACCACCGACCTTCTGGGGAGGCCTCAATGGCCTTTCTTCCCTCCAGCAGAGTCGGGCTACCTGTTCTCCGTTAGTGGGGAGAAGGAGTAAATCCCAATGTACCACTCCCGGTAGGGGCTGGTGGGGGAGAGATGCTAGTGGGCCCAGAGACTTCAGTCCTGGGCCTGCTAATCAGATGAAAATAGCGATTTCAATATTGAAATCAGCTCCGCACCGATTTCCGATATGGAGCTGATGATGCTGAAAATCTTAGTGTTGGAGACTCGCACAGGCCGGAAGCCCATGAAACGGCTCCCACTAATGTCTCCTGGCCTGCTGCCCTACTCGAGCAGCGCAGCGGGCTGGGAGAATCGCCCCCAACATTTCTCCTCATCTCTGAATTAAATGAGCGATGCCTTATTTTTAAACTATGACCCATAGTTCTGTATTCTCCATTTGGAGGAAACATCCTCTCCATATCCACCCTGTGAATACCACTCAAGTTCTTAAAGGTTTCAATCAAATTTCCTCTTACCCTTCTAAACTCTAGTGAATACAAATCTAACCTCTTCAACCTGTCCTGATAAAACAACTCATCCTTTCCTGGTAATGGTAGGACAAACTGTCTCTAAACTGCTTCTAACACCTTTACATCTTTCCTTAAATAAGAAGACCAATACTGTACCCAACACTCCAGCTGTGGTCTCATCAATGCCTTATACAACTGAAGCATATCCTCCCTACTTTTGTAATCAATTTCTCTCACAATAAACAATAACATTCTATTGGTTTTCCTAATTATTTGCTATGCCTGTATACTAGCCTTTTGTGATTCATGCAGTAGGACACCCCAGATCACTCTGCACCTTAAGAGTTCAGCAATCTATTATTGAGATAATAAGCTTTATTATTATTTCTGCCAAAATGAACAATATTACATTTGCCCACATTATATTCCATTTGCCAGTATTTGCCCACTCACTCACTTAATCCATGTATGTCCCTTTGGTTAAATGCCATTAAATCAGAACACAGGAAATATTCTGTTCATACTATGGATAACAGTATTTAAAATGATGAAAGGGCAAAACCTGTGTATAAAGTGAAACACAAGAGCATCATTGTGAGTTGTGACAAAATATGGATACTACCCATATGTCCTGGATATCAAGCTGTCAGATTTTCAGACCTATTTTGGAAAATAGGACCATAAGAACACACGGGATACGTAAAACCTTCAAACTCACCATGCTCATTTCCTTCACAATTAACCAACAATTGTTTTATCCTGGACTCTATCCAACCCATTCCCTTACAGGTCATTTCCAGGTTTCCCCCAATATTATAGGAGCTCTACAATGACGGTGGAAGTTGGAAGTCATACTTGAAATCCTTCTTTCCAAATATGTTAAAAATAATAAAATAAATTGCAAAATAATTTCAATAGTAAAAGCCCAGCTTTTCATTTCTATTGTCATTTGAAGATAAAGTTTAATTCTATGACAAAATGCTGAGCAGGAAGTAGAACCATTTGTCCTTACTAAAATACAGTTGGTTGTCAGCATTTCAGAATTCATAATGAAAATTATTGTAACTGTCTACTAATTTTACAAATTGGTGGATAATAAGACCCAAATATTGAAACATAGGGTGTTTAAATTCACCGCAACCAGTTTTCAATTTGAATTAAGTTTTTGGATGTTTTTTGTTAGATTTCTGACTTAATCAGTGATGCCACCAAACCATTACAGTTGGAAGTGAACAGAATGAAGAAAAAGCTTCAAGATACCCAGAACCAACTAATAGAGAAAGAGCGTTCCAAAGATGGTGAAATATTTAATCTGGAAAAGGTCATCTCTCAGCTCAAGGTAAAGTTAAAACAAGAACAAGACAAAGTGGAATCCATGACTGAGGAACTGAGGACTGAAATACAGCAGAAATCAGCAGAGATAAGAGAAACACTGCAGGAGGTAGAGCAGCAAAAGGATGAGCTGGACCAGGCCAAAAAAGAGGTACATATCCATGTAATTATTACAAAGACCTAACTGTTTAACAAGTTGATACATTAAGTAGTTGAGCTGTATGGACCAGGCAGGTTCCAGGTTTCAGCCCCTGTGTTCTTGTCTTCTATTGCTAATCAGTGGAAGTGCCGGGTGTCAGAAGAAGACAATAATAAATGTTCTTATTCATAGCACAAAGGCTCTTTACTCCTTCACATCTCTTTAGTTCTTAATAAACCTTCATTAAATGCATGGACTTATACCCTAAGCACTTGGCAAAATAAGCATGTAGTAAAATAATTTACTTTGATATTGGTTGAGGAGGCAGTTTTTTGGCACAATTGTTCATGACCTGGCAGTTGGAATTTGGAGCAGAACCAAGGTCTAGCAGGGTGCAACCCAGTCCAGCTCTATTGGAAATTCCAACATTTTCAAGCGTATGTCAATAACATTAATGGCTGAACATATTATTCTTTAACTGAGGGAATTATTTCATTTGGTAACTTTTTTATAATTTATGCCTTTAGCAACACTGGACAGTAGAGATACCTATTTCACAAAAGCAAAGCAAAACATTGTAGATGCTGGAAATCTGAAATATAAAAACACAAGATGCTAGAAATATTCAGCAGGTCTGGAAACATCTGTGGAGAGATAATGGGCTGAATTTTAGCATCTGGATGAAGGCCATAGACCTGAAGCCCTGACCAGAATTCTCCAACTATTCACACTGGTCAGAATTTCTAGTTCTGCCGATCGTACACCCTGCCACAAGTTACCCGGCTGTGTGGGGTGCAGTCAATGGGAAATTCCATTGATAGTGGCAGGACCAGAATATCCTGCAGCCAGCAAATAGCGTGCCATCTCTCATTGAGGGAAACATACTGCAGGGAGGCCTGTGAATCCCCCTAAATTCTGGGTAGAATTTTACACTGCTCAGGCAGACGAGCGTTCAACCCGGAAGCACATGAAATTGTGTGAGAAGACATTGGGCGAACTTCCTGATGTCACCGTGCACTCACATGAGATTCCAGTCAGTGGGCACAAGTGCAAATCAGATGTGTGCCAACTGACAATTAGGAAGCTGATTTCAAGGATTAAATCTCCAATTGACCTGCATCTTACGTTGCTTATGTGAATTTTAGCTTGGCGCATGGACAACATGGTGGCCAAACCGTTTTTGCCGCTTTATCATTCAATGGTGGGATAAAAGGAGGCAGGATCAAAGACCAGATGAGTTGGTTGGAGTTATTGAGAATTTGGTGTGGGCTTCCACCAGAGCATTGTGAATGTTCTCACTGCTTCCTTTTGAGGTTTGTGTACCTTGTTTGGAGTTTTCAGGACATTTCAGTCTTGTGACATCTCTCTGAGAGTGTCAATGCTTTGGCACCCTCAGTGCATGTGTCAACCCCATTTGCATCTCTGAAGATGGGTACTGACTATTCAGCAGGGAGACCTCCTCTGAGGAGGAAGACAGGGGCCAAAGATAGAGGAGGCCACGTGGTCACAGACATCACCTCAGAGGAGAGGCACAGCTAGTTTAATAGTAGTTGGCTGTTCTTCATTTCAGTGGTATTCTTTTTTGAATGTCTTTTGCAGGTTTTCACAAATACCTTTTTGCAATTCAATTTATCCATCTCTGTATAATTTATACATATATTCTGTGAATATAATAATGACTTGGCATGTTCCCACTTGCAGAATACCTTTCTTGAAGAAACTGTGCGCAGGGAATGTGAGGAACGTTATGAACTCACTGAGGCTCTAAGCCAGGCTCGGGAACAGTTGATGGAATTAAAGAGACTGAGTAGAGAACTTCCACATTCTCACCGTTCAGTTAGTCAAGGAAGTCTTAGCTCTTCCTCCTCACCTGCAGGGAGTCAGACACATAAGATCCAAAGAAGTCCCTCTCACAATAGCAGGACTAAACTGAGTGTCATGCCTGGGATCCCAATGAATGTTAATGCCTCAAACAATGCTGGATCCACTGCTTTACCCATCATACCAGTACTGCATCCATCGAAAGGGAGAGTGTCATCTGTGGGTGAAATCAAACAGAGGATTGCAGCTGCTGTAAGAAGAAAGTAGGCTGTTCACAAATTCAGGAAGGTGCTGTTTGACACAAATGTTTACCTGATTGGACTATGTATATTCTAACAATAAACTCAAATAACGGGGCCCTAATTTAACCCATGCAAACCCATCCATCCACACAGGTCCCATGTGCTTTCTACCAAGAGTTGTTGTGCAGCTTCATAAAACCATTAACTTTTTAAATACAGCTAAACATGGTTTCATGTCTAATGATTCTGACAAAATAGGAAATGTTTACTGACAACTAATATTATCTTAAGATCCATTTACATAAGAATTGCATAGAATGTACCACACAGAAACAGACCACTGAGTCCAACTGGTTCATGTGAAAGCCGCTCTTCATCTGATCGCATCAGCATATTCTTCGTCTCTTTCTCCCTTATGCATTTAACCAAGTTCCTCTAGAATACATGTGCTTACCTCATGTACTTGAGGTAGCTTGTCCCATGTTTTATCCACTCCATGGGCGGGATTTTCTGGCCCTTCCCGCTGATGGGATCTTAAGGTCCTGCCGAAGGTGACCTTCCAGAATGGGTTCCCTGGTGGTGCAGCCAGTGAGCAACGCCAATGACCATTGACTTTGGCAGGACTAGAAGATCACGCTGGCAGCCAATGGCTAGCTGTCTCTGCCTTGGGAAAACCCGTCGCAGGGAGGGCCGGAAGATCCCAGCTCATGTATAAAGAGATATCTCCTGAATTCCCAGAATTTACTCTATCTCACTCATCTTATAGTTTTTGTCTATCCCTCAAAAGCAAACATCTTCTCTGTGTCCATCAAACTCTTTTGTCATCTTAAGGACAAATACCCCATTCAGTCTTCTCTTTTCTAAAGAGCCCCAGCTTATTCAATCTTTCCTAATAGGTGGACCCTCTCAATTTTGATATTATTCTAAATCTTTCTCCTTTGGTAGTGCATCTAACTCTTTTTGTAATATGGGAACTGTGCACACCTAAGTGATTTCTAACCTGGAATCTGTATACATTTAACTTAACCTCTCTGCTTTTCCATTCTATCAATTGTTAACATGTGTTACTACTTTTGGTGATTTCTGTATTTGTACATCTAGGCCCCTTTGATATCCTATTTTGATTTTTGTTTTACAAGGAGGAAGTGACCTCATTCTTCCACAAAATGCACCAACTCACTCTTGCCTATATTCAAATTATTTCACAAATACATATTTCTGCAACATATGAAGGAATTCCCCCTCCCCCCAATGAGGCTTCCACTAGGCTCTGGCCCTTGGCACAGGTTGGTACTGCCAGGTTAACACTGCTAGATTGGCACTGTCAGGTTGGCATAGTGCTAACCTGTGCCAAGGGACAGTGCCATTGGGCATTGCCAGGCCATTGCCTCGCCATGTACCTCTCCCCTGGGGGGGCTATACTCACCTTTATGCCCATGGAGGGATCCCCATGATAGGTTCACATCTGGATGAACCGTCGGCCTGGTTTGAAAATAGAGCGGGGGGGTGGGTGTCAATATCTGGTGAGGGGGCATGTTTATTAAAATTTATTAAAATGTATGTAAATCAGGTTTATGCCCATTATGGGCATGGACCTGATGACATCCCCAGCAAGGAGCGAGGAAGATCCAAAATGACGATCTCGCTGGAGAGATCTGTGACTTCCGTATCTTGAGCACCCACTGCTCAAAAGGAGTTGGCTCAAGATCACTCCCTCTGTTACTGAAGGCCTTTTGGTAAAACATATATATTACATCTGTTGCACTAGCCTTGCTTCCTCTTCCTATTATTACTTCAAAGAATTCAATAAAGTTGATCAAGCATGTCCTTCCCTTTTGAAATCCATTCCGACTATTCTTTGTTGTTTTATTGGTTTCTAGATGTTTTCCTATTACATCTTTGTGAAAATATTCTATTATTATTACCAGCACCAATATTAAGCTTACTGGTCTATAGTTCTCTGTACTTGTTCTACCTTCCTTTTAAAATATAGAAGTCATTTTAACCATCTCCTGGTTCTCTGGAACTATAAAATCTGCTATCTCTTCCCTAATTTTTATTAGATATGGGTGCAATCCCATCAAGGACTTTTATCCTCACTTAAGTTTCATTAGATTTTTAACTGTCTCTCACTTTTCTATCCTGAATCTCTTTATACTTTTTGATCTCTTCATAAATGAGATTATATCTTTTTTAATCTCTTAGTTTAGAAGTACTTGGGAACTAGAATGAAAAGTGATAAATGCTCAATTTGGCCTGGTCAAATTGCATCAGAAATAAATGAATTAATCTTTCAAAAGATTGCTTTGTGGTCATGAAAACTAGATAGTTCCAGCATCAGTTCAAATGGTTTATGCTAATTTTGTAATGATGAATATTATGACATTGAACTTGATAAATTGATAGAAGCAAAGAGTATTTTTTTAACAGTCTAACAATAAAATTAAAATAAATATAATGTTGCAGGTTTTATTTTGGTGCAAAAAGTATCAATACAATTTTCAAATTGCTGGGAACTGGTATCACTTATAGTTAATAAGAAAAAAATGAGACCAGTAGAAGCTATGTATTGCTTTGTCAAATGGATTTCTGGAATATCAAAAAGGAAATACAGAAAATCCTAAAACGTTGCTAAGAAAAATGTTGACTGCAAACTTTGGCTCCTTGTGCCTGGTCTTTTGATGCTATGATTGCCATTTTGGCTGAAGAATGGCCCCTCATCTGTGCTGGACATCATTTCAGTGAGAGCATTAGCATGCATGTAAAACTGATTTGACATCAGCACTGCCATTATGGACGTCAGTGCTCCAGTTAACATTGTTTCTTAAACAAGCACAGCTGAACAGGCGTTCAACAAAAAGGACCACCCACCAGTTAAAGGGATTATGAACTTCTTTCAAGTTAGTTGCTGATTAATTTCTACTGGTTTTTGCTGTGATTGTTTAAATGTTTGGTGTTTCCTTGAGTTTAAGTTTTGCTAAGGTCTACAGGGGCGGCACGGTAACACAGTGGTTAGCACTGCTGCTTCACAGCTCCAGGGTCCCGGGTTCGATTCCCGGCTCGGGTCACTGTCTGTGTGGAGTTTGCACATTCTCCTCGTGTCTGCGTGGGTTTCCTCCGGGTGCTCCGGTTTCCTCCCACAGTCCAAAGATGTGCGGGTTAGGTTGATTGGCCAGGTTAAAAATTGCCCCTTAGAGTCCTGAGATGCGTAGGTTAGAGGGATTAGTGGGTAAATATGTGGGGGTAGGGCCTGGGAGGGATTGTGGTTGGTGCAGACTCGATGGGCCGAATGGCCTCCTTCTGCACTGTAGGGTTTCTATGATTTCTATGATTTCTATGTGAGTGTGAAACATAATGAAGGACTTTGTCTTAACTCCAAGGATGGTGCACAAAGCACTTATTCATGTATGGGTGCAATGGTAAGCCTTCCCCTTAGATCACAGCATGGCAGAGAAAATTAACAGAGGCAGAGGCAACACAGCAAAGGACATGCTTCTGGAAGAGGGTGAAGGGGGGGAAGGACTCTCAACAGAAGGGCTACATCTGTGCAGAGTGTTCAGGGAGCAATTCTCCTATCTCAGTCTCAGCAAGGAACATCGTATCAGACATCAGTAAGGACATCCTCATCGAAATCTGTCACCTGTTGCAACTACAGCTGCAATCTCAGAGCTAGGTGGGAACAGTATTGCTGTGGGTATGAAGGTGACAGTGACATGAACTTTTATGCATTGGACTCCCTCCAGGCTGGAGCAGGTGAAAATTGCAACATCTCCAATCTGTAATTGAGATCACTAAGGCTCTATATTCCAAGAAAGCTTGACCGCAATTGATGCTCTCATGTCAGAGAGAAACAGCTGGATTGAGCGCGTGGCTTTGAGAGGATTGCAGATTTCCTCATGTTTCAAGATGCCATTGACTGCACACACACCTCTTTGCAGGCATTGCATGCCGACTTTGATTTCCCACAAGCAAAAGGAATTTCGGTCACTCAATGTCCAGGTGATGTGAAACCATATGGAGGTCAATGCCTGGTATCCTAGCAGCAGTCACAATGCCTTTATTCTATAGCAGTATGCTGTGCCATCTGCATTTGTGTCAGCACAACAAACACACACACACGAGGGAAGGATATCCCATTCCTGACTGGACTGTCCAGGACTCACTCAACTGTGATACCAGCAAATGCAACCTAAATTACCTATTCACCGATTGTATAATATCGTACCTTCCTCTGTAACTGATCATCACAGTGTCCATTTGACTATTAAAAAAATGAAAAAAATCCAAATAAAATTTGTAAATCAAACATGCAAACATGAATTAATTGCCCTTGTGTGTTCCCTTAGTGCCTGGTTTCCTTGTGCCTGTGCCTGTCGTGGTGCAGTGCTACCTCAGTAGCTGAAGCATGAAGGCTGCTGACTTTCAGTAAGGGAGTCTGCAGATGCCCTTGCAGGACGACCAATGGCAGAAGGTCTGGATTTGGACTACATCATCTTGGCATAGGCAGCAGCAGTCCAAGCAGACTGGCTAGTTGAAAGGCAATGGCAAGGGAACCGGAAGATTGGCAGTGATGGGAGAACAAATGCTGTCCTCCTAAGAGAGGACAGCAGGTTCTTGCTCCACAAAGCCATTTCCCTGAGGTAATTCCGCAGCAATCTATTAATAGAGGACAGATTACTGTGACATCATGCAGGTCCCTTTGAGTGCTTGCATCTACAGTTTTGACTGCAGCAACCTTTGTGTGGCAGTGATCTGAGCTTACATGACAGGAGTCTGAACTTCCATAGCAGCATCCAGATGTTGGATGGTTTCTGTTTGCGCTTCAATGGAAGCTGAGACAAAAGCCATCTGATGCTACATCATGGTTGGTTCTGCATGTGTTCTCATGGCCAACTCTTCAATGCTGGAAAGGATGAGCCCCAAGCTCTGTGCAAAGCCCTGTGTAAATTGGTGCTGGACTCCTCCATACTCCTTGACATGACAATCTGATAGGCCAGTTGATGCACCAAGCATTTTGTTGTCAACACCTATCAGCCTCCTATAATCTACCTCAAACTGTTCATCTGAGCCCTCTGCAGCAGAACTCAAGCACAACCGTTCCCCTTCAGTGAGCTGACACCTACACAATCCTTTACCGCTGCACTGGCTTCAGGTTCATCATGCAAACCCTGCTTCTAACCCACCCTCAACAATGTAATCAATACCAGGATCTGAGCTGGTGGCTGTGTGTGTGAATGAGCGATGGTGTTTCTTTTTCATCAGCGTCTTCCTGCTCTTCTACCCCTTGCTCTTCCATCATTGCTTGACCAGGTTGTAGTTCTTGGGTATCTGAAAGAGAAAAGGCACAAAGGTAAGTTTGTGGTGAAGGAAGATGGGGGAAACAAGAGGAGCATGAATACACTGTTTTCAGTTGTAAATAAGTAGAGATTGGGGGATTGGTGAGATGTGAGAAAAAGGAATTACCTAAAAGGAAATTACAATCTTCCATCCTTGCTGCTGGGTATGGCCTCAATGATGACTGCTCCAATGATGGTGATCACTGTCTCTTCCATCAGGGGTAGGACATGCAGCCATGTCCGTTCCTAACTGGCTAGATGCTGTTGCCTCAAGTTAGGCATAAACTTGTCCCGCAATGCAGAGACAATTGTATCAGTAAGTGGTACATTGAGTTTGGGTGATGTCGCTGGCAAGTGGGCAGGCTGTGAGATGTGGGTGTAAGGATTGCAGCAGTGCTAAGTGTGTGACAGTAAATTGAAGCAATGAATGTTAGATTGATATTGTTGGTAGGTGAGTGAAGGAGTTATGGAGCATTGAGCAGTGTGTTAGGTTAGTGGTGCAGAATCTAGAACAAGGGGGCATAGTTACAGGATAACAAGCTGATCAATTAGGACTCAAATGAGGAGACATTTCTTTCCTCAAGGGGTTGTGAACTTTTAGATTTCGCTGCCATAGAGGGTAGTGGATGAGCCATCATTGAATACATTTAAAGTTGAGGTCGACGGATTTTTAGTCTCTCATGAAATCAAGGAATATGGGGGTGGGCGGGAAAGTGGAGTCGAAGCCCACGATCAGCCATGGCCATATTGAATGGAGGAGCAGACTCAATGGGTCACATGGCTTCTCCTGTTCCTTTTCCTTATGCTCTTATGTCCTGCAGCAACACGCCAAGGCTCCTTTGACAACAACTTCTAAAGCTGTGACCTCAAATATCTGGAAGAACAAGAGGTGCAGATACATTGCAACATGACCCCTGCAAATTCCTCCCCAAACCACACATCATCCTAACTTTGAATGATGTGACCATTCATTTGCTGTCACTGAATCAAAATCCTGAACTCCCTCCTTAACCGCACTGTGAATCTACTTCAACCTCAAGAATTGGTTCAAGAAGATGGGTCACTTTCTCAAGAGCAATTAGAGATAGGCTCTCAGTCAAGTACACATAATGAGGTTTGGTTGAGAGCCCATTACAATACGAGAACACCTGCTCCCCAGAGGAGATGTTCCCTGATCTCTACCGTCAATTTCACAATGTTAGTTGATTCAAGCGTTTGCGGCTTTTGAAACTTCAATGGGCCTGTATTCAATGGGTCATTTTTATTAGCTTGGTCCAGATTTCTTTTTCACAGGAAGAGGTTTTGAATGGAATATCTTTTCTCTAAGCTTTTTTTTACACATGCCAACTGTGGTGTGTTTATCTGTTCAAGACAGTGGGTCAGTGAGCATGGAACTGCCAAAGCCAGATGGTAGTGGAATTGATAGCGAATGGAAGGTTCGAATCATGCTGCTAGAGTCCAGTAACCTTGATGATCTTTTCTCATCATGAGCACATAATGTAATATTAGAGCTCAAGACATTCAAATTAATTTTCTTTTTGATGATGCTTTAGTTTGAGATGATCAGAGGTTTTGTGGTGCAGTGGGTAGCATCTCTGACTCTGAGCCAGAAACTCCAGTTCCAGTCCTACTCGAGGACGTGATGGCCACAGATGATCCATTCATAACGTGGCCAGACAGATTGATTATCAACCTGCAAATCTTTCCAACATGCCAATGGTGGGCGATAAGGATGGGAGAGAGGCTCGTGGTCAGCCATGCTCGACGCAGTGTGGTATCCCTCAGGTTTTTAAGCCTCTGGCTTCAAGCTACCGAGCTGCTCTCAGAGAAAAAAGCCACAGAAAATAGACATAAGCATGTGCTGTGTCTGCCTCATGTGTCTCTAGTTGCAGAAAATCTCATTCTTAGCTTGAGATGTCAAAAGTGGAAATAGAATTTTTATTTATACGATGATGCCCTAAGCTGAGTGTTTATGAACTTCTTACAGAATAGTGAAAGAAAGTATTTAGTGTTCCACACTTGTGATTAATTATGGAGGGGCCATGTTTTATGTTAGTAATAAATCTCTAAACTCTCTGGATTCTATGTTCAGTACATTATATTCACAACTTTGTATAACGCATCTCTTTTACAGTTGAAGCTGTTCACAATTTTTAATAGAACATATGTCAGACAGCTGAACATTGGCACAATAATCAGACTGTAAAGAAACAACATACTCAGATGTTGAACGCACTTCCGAGAATATTCTTGGAATCTGTTTCATTTTTGCTCAGAATGGCTGTTAAAGCTTAAAGTCCACAGCTTTCTTCCTCAGGTTGAAAGCCAGCTGTCGTAGTCTGTGGCTGGTAAGTGTCTGAGTGTGAATGTGAATAAAAAATCATCTGTGGCATTTGATCCTAACCCATGCCATATGAGCTGACATGGGGGGGTAGTTATAGAACCGATGTCAGGGGTAGGTTCTTTACCCAGAGGGTGGTGAGGGATTGGAATGCCCTGCCAGCATCAGTAGTAAATGCGCCTAGTTTGGGGGCGTTTAAGAGATCCGTAGATAGGTTCATGGACGAAAAGAAATTGGTTTAGGTTGGAGGGTCACAGTTTTTTTTTTAACTGGTCGGTGCAACATCGTGGGCCGAAGGGCCTGTTCTGCGCTGTAATGTTCTATGTTCTATGTTCTATTTGTGCATCTCCCCTGAGCTGTATGGTTTCTCTTCATAATGTGAACAAACAACTCAGATTGCTTCAACTCCAACAAATATTAAAATGCCTGCAATTATTTAAAAGTTTATGCCACAGTCAAATAATTGAAAGGGCCATTTTATTACGTGACTAATTATTATCTGTGATTCATTTCATGAGTAAGTGCAACTGATCCAGGATTTATTTCTCTTATCTCTGCGTTTTTTGTCCTTCCCCTTCCTGTTTCCCTTTCATTTCTCTTCTGTTTCTCATTTCCCTCCCTGATTCCAAAACCCCAGAACTGAACCGTGCACATTGCATGAATCTCCATTTCATGTGGTGAACTGCTTTGCATTTCCTTTATGTTTTTGAAGCTTTTAAAGTGATACTTTCATGACTGTAAGAAAATGTAATGCCACATTTGTGAGCAAATACATCTAAGTGAAACTGTCATAGGTGCCTTATTCTGGAGAACTGCTATCTCCCAGATTTCCCTCGCGTGGAAATTGTAAGAAAACTGAGAACCTGACAAGAATACACATTTATCAAAAGCTCCAGATAAATCCTTAACAATATACCTTCACTCTTAGTCAAGAAACCTTTTGAACAATACCCAAATTTTACTGACCAAGTTCAACACTTTTTCTTGCCTTAATATTTACACCACTAACCTTTGGTCAAGGCCTGTACATGGTTCTGCGCAACTTTACTGACCCTTATTTGCCAACTATCAAGAAGAAATTTGGTAATAAACTCGTGAATGAGCAGTTGTTTACGAACCTTAAAATAACAGGCCAGAATTTTTTTTCACTCAAACTCACTTGAGCTTTGCTGACCATAAAACTTGTCATTAACCAACACAATTGTGCAGGGTTTCAAAATGCTATTTTTCTTCATATTTAAAAATATTCCTTCATGTGTTTAAAGAGTGGTAACCTGGAACATTGTTATTAACACAGCAGAAAATTATCACCAAAAAACATCTTAATAAGAGTGTCTAGTCCACAACCTGTGAATATCTGATTTTAAAAATAACTGAAGTTGACATTAAAAAAACTAAAGTAAAAGTTTATTTATTCGTCACAAGTAAGGCTTACATTAACACTGCAATGAACTTACTGTGAAATTCCTCTAGTTGCCAAAGTCCCGCGCCTGTTCAGGTCAATGCACCTAACCAGCACGTCTTTCAGAATATGGGAGGAAACCGGTGCACCCAGAGGAAACGCATGCAGACACAGGGAGAACGTGCAAACTCCACACAGACAGTGACCCAAGCCAGAAATTGAATCTGGGTCCCCAGCTGCTGTGAGGCAGCAGTGTTAACAACTGTGCCACCGTGTCGCCCCAGAAGCATTCACTCATTTTATTGGTGTTCAATGGTCAGTTTGTTAGTAATGTTTTTTTTAAAAAGTCTGTTAGTGGCTTTGCACCTGAAAACAGCTAACTTTTAAGAGTCTCCTCAAAGGCCCGAAATCAAGCCTAATTAGGAGAAACCATGATGTTTAATTTAATCTGCAGGCATGGTCAATTTTATGGGCATGTGCAACTTCTAATGCAATTGTTTTTAAACCAGTGCACAAAAGAATGTAGAAACTTTATTTGTGTGAGCATAATTTATGCTTGAAAATCCTGGCTAACTGTGCTATAAAAATCAACATAATCTAGGGAAAATCCAGGTTGGCATATATAAATAATTTGTAGATGAGATTAATTGATAGAGTAAGTAAGCGGTTACAAACGCTGTTCAATTTTGTCAGAAGAATTTCAGCTGGTACGACTTGCTGATTATAAATTTACAACGTAGTTCAATGTCTGTGATTGATATCAATTTGTGAGATTCATTTAGTATCATCAAAGGCACAGGAAAGGCGATTGTAGCTGATCTGTGACCTAACTCCAGATATTCATCTTTGCCCCCTATTCTTTAATACCCTTGGTTAATAAAAAATCTGTCACTCAGTTTTAAATTTAACAGTTGATCTATCATCAATTGCTGTTTGTAGAAAAAAGTTCCAAACTTCCAGTATCTTTTGCGTGTAGAAAAGTATTTCCTAGTTTCACTCCAGAAAGATATGGTTCTAATTTTTAGACTATACCTATTAGTCCTAGACTCCCACCCAGTGGAAATAGTTTCTCTCTGTCTATCCTGTGCCCCGTAATATCTTGAAAACTTCAATCAAATCACTCCATGGCCTTCTAAATTCCAGGAAATAGATGTGTAATTTCTCCTTGTAATTTCACCCTTGGGTCTAGATATAATTGTAGTGAACTTACACTGCACTTCCTCCAAGGCTTGCATATATATTTTTCGAATGTCTACTGTCCACAACTGCCCCAGTATTCCAGGTGTGGTCCAACCAGGACTTTGTATAGCTGAAACATGTCTTCATGTTTGTTTAAGTTTATTTATTAGTGTCACAAGCAGGCCCACATCAACACTGGAATGAACGAGGTGAAAATCCCCTAGTCGCCACACTCCGCCGCTTGTTCAGGTACACTGAGTGAGAATTTAACATGACCAATGCACTGAACCAATGCGTCTTTTGGTTTGTGGGAGGAAACTGAAGCACCTGGAGGAAACCCATGCAAACACAGGGAGAATGTGCAGACTCCGCTCAGCCAGTGACCCAAGCCGGAAATTGAATCCGTGTCCCTGGCGCTGAACAACAAAAGGAACAACAATGAGAACAAAGAAAATTACAGCACAGGAACAGGCCTTCGGCCCTCCAAGCCTGCACCGACCATGCTGCCTGACTGAACTAAAACCCCCTACCCTTCTGGGGACCATATCCCACTATTCCCATCCTATTCATGTATTTGTCCAGTCGTCCCTTAAAAGCCACTATCGTATCTGCTTCCACGACCTCCCCTGGCAACGAGTTCTAGGCTCCCACCACCCTCTGTGTGAAAAACTTGCAGCAGTGAGGCAGCAGTGCTAGTCACAGTGCCACCGTGTCACCTCCTAGTATTCTAATCCTCCAAAAACAAAGGCCAGCATTCCATTATCCTTTTTGGTCATTCATCCTACCTGTTCATGGCATTTTACTTTACTTGAATGTTGCTCCTTGCCTCTTTAGTAGTCCATGGCAAGTAGAGCTCTTGCCCATTAGGAGTATAAACTGCTTCCATATTACAGCGAATTCTCTTCAGAACACCTCCCACTGATCTGTTGTTTTACCAATTAACAGATTTGCCCAGTTTACTGTGGAAACTCTTTAGATAATTGATAAATTAACAGCATTGGACAAGCAGCCCATTGAATAGACTAAAAGAGTATATGCTTGTAGTTAGCAGTGTTTCCAGAAGCCATATGCTTTGGATTTATGAGCTGGCACAATTGAACTGGTTGCTTTTCCACCTTTGGTGAGGATGATTCTAACACGTCAAAATGATAAATTTCCATCTGTTATCTGTTCCCCAAAACCTTTGCTCCTGAGTAACTTCAGATTCCAGCTGGTAGCCAGAGTGTGGAGCTATCTGGTCTATCTTAAATTTCACTATACTTGATACCTAATAAACTTATAGATCTAAATGACACACTCACATCTGGCTGGTACAGCTGTACAATTTGAATTTCTCTAACTTTCCCTCTCTATTAATGATTCACCTTTCCAATTTTACAGAGACGCACTTCTACATACACTGGACAAAGTATTACTCAAAGAACTAGGACTAGTGAAACAACTAAGGTTTTTTTTATTCCTTCACAGCTAGCTAGGCCAGCATTTGTTGCCTATCCCTTAAATGCCTTTGAGATTGAAGATTGAAAACCAATAACTGAGAATTGAGACTGAGCTTTAGCATTCTAGGAACACTGAGTACTTCCTTGGTGCTCCTCCTGGTCTTGGGGCGAACGCGGCCTGAAAATCCCACCTGTAATGTTTTGAGTGTAGAAAACGATGAATTTGAAAACAGTTTCAGAAAGTTCTAATTCTGATTTAAAATTCTGGTTGGAATTCTCTGGCCGTTCACACCCCACCACTGCTGCCAGCAAGAATGGAGAATTTGGCACTCAGCCAAAACTCCATTCACTGCAGCGGGACCAGAGAATCCTGGCTGCGAGCAAGGACAAAGAACCCAGCCAACATTCTTTGATGCATGCAACTGGTTATTCTTTAAATGATTTTCTTAAAAAAAAAACTGCTTATTAACCTGATTTTCTATCCATGTACCATGAAGTCACTCTCCTCACTGAAGATTTGCAGATGGTATTGTGAAAACTCAAACACATTGTGCAGCATTTCCCCATTCTGTCTTTCAACTTTAACTCCTGTCAGTTGGGGCTTTTCTTGAGTGTTAGGAAACAGATAGCTTCATCAAGGCTAAGACACTGCCCCAATTTAGCTCAGTTGCTTTGTTACGGCTGTGGGGCCGGCTGTCATGGGGCAGGTCTGCTCCAATGCTGACTTTGCTGGAAGCAAAGGGGGGGTTTGATCCATCCTTCCTCCACCTCTATAATATTCTGGACCTGGTGGTTGGGAAGATTGGGGGTTTGATGTTGGAGGAAGTGTTTAGAGACCTAGGGGTTGGGGTAAGTATAGCTTTGGGGGTATAAATCTTGGGAGTTTATCACACTTTAATATCCCACCCACACCAAAACTGTCCTTATTTCTAGGTGAATATTCCCTCCTTTAGTTTGCATATAAGAAAGGCTGCATTTGCTGCCAATGCAGTGTGTATGATTGCACTCTTTACTCCATCGCGTCACTGGGAGCAATGGAGTAGACAGCAGCCAGGACAGAGGTAAATGAAAATTATCTGCATTTAAAAATTTGGCGAGGAAGCTAGGATTTAACTTTCAGTTGTAGACAAGTTTCAGTGCTCTGACCCATTGACCTGAACATCTATATAAATGCTGCAAGACAGGCTCATTCTCACCAGCATTTTCCATTTATAGATTATTCTTTTTGTATTTTACCCTTTTGCTTGGTTTGTTGCTGAGAAATTACATCAAGCAACTGAAGAGTTGATACAGACTAATAAAGAATCTGCAGTATGAGGTGTACAATGTTGTGGGATGTTTTACAGGCTGGACTAGCATTAGTCTAGACTACAGTTAGTCTCAGTGGGGCCCCTTATATTCTGATTTATCTGTATGACTGTACTTATCCACTCATTTCATTCCCCTGCCAATTTACAATGGTATTTTATAATTTAAACATAGCCCCAGACTCAAACCAAATTTGGAAGGGCAAAATCCGACATTGGTTTTCTGCACATGTGCGAACAAGTGTGCATGTGCAGATGGGTATGGGCGGCCATCTTTGCCATCATCCTGCATTGGCAGGTGTCAAAGTATATAGGAAAACATTTTTATACAGGTCTTTGAGGCTCTCACAAAAATTTCCCAAAGTTCTTCACAACATATTAATTACTTTTGAAGTGCAGTCAAATTATGCAGATCAATGTCTACAAACAGCAATGGATGGATGACCAGGAGGGGGAGCGGGGGGGGCGATCTTATCAAAAAAGTTCTAAGTGCCGAATGAGTATCGAAACGGGAGAGGATCACACCGTTTCGGGCACAAGGCTGATCTCACCGGATATCTGGTGCTGATGAGATCACGAGAGGCAAGAAATCAGGCGCAAACCCCATTTTTTGGCTCTCTTGTGATCTTACCAGCTTGCCCCGCCCATCGGTCAGTGGAGCAAGATGGTAAGAACCCCCCATAGATTCATACAGCACAGAAACAGGCCTTTTGACCCACCATGCCTATGCCAACCATCAAATACCAATAACTGAAACTTTCCATCCCAAGCAACAAGGAAATTTGGCATGTCTGCTACGACTCTCACCAACTTTTACAAATGCACCATAGAAAGCATTCTTCCTGGTTGTACTACAGCTTGGTATGGCTCCTGTTCTATCCAAGACTGCAAGAAGCTACAAAAGGTCGTGAAAACAGCCCAGTCTATCACTCAAACCAGCCTCCCACCCTTGACACTGCCTACACTTCCCACTGCCTCGGAAAAGCAGCCAGCATAATTAAGGACCCCACGCACCCTGGACGTACTCTCTTCCACCTTCTTCCGTTGGGAAAAGGATACTGATTCAAGAACAGCTTCTTCCCTACTACAAGCAGAATTTTGAATGGGCCTACCTCGCATTAAGCACACCCTAGCTATGACTGTAACACTACATTCTGCACTCTCTCCTTTTCTTTATGTACGATATGCTTTGGTCTGTATAGTGTGCAAGAAACAATACTTTTCACTATTTGCTAATACATGTGACAATAATAAATCAAATCAAATCAAATCAAAAATCAAACATCCTAGTGAATCTCCGCTGCACCCTCTCCAGTGCAATCATGTCCCTCTGATAGTGTGGTGATGAAACTGCACTCAATACTCCATCTGTGGCCTAACCAATGTCTTGTAAAGTTATACTAATCCTCCCTGTTCCTATATTCTATGCCCCAGCTAATGAATGCAAGCATTTTGTATGCCTTCTTCACCACCCTTTCTATCTGTGCTGTCACCTTCAGGGATCTTTGCTCCTCAATACTCCCAAGGGACCCACTTCAGTGGGTCCCTTTGCTCCTCAATACTCCCAAGGGACCCACTGTACATTGTGTATATCGAACCCTATTAAACTTCCCAACCTCACATTTATCATCATTTCATCTGCCATTGCTCTGCCCAATTTACTAGCTGATCAATGTCAGTCTGTAGCTTAAGATTATCCCCCTCACTATCAACACCACCACCAATTTTCGTGTCATCTGCAAACTTACTGGCTGGAATTTTCCCGCCTTCAGGCCCCACTGCTGCTGCAAACGATGACGGAAAATTTGGCGTTCAGTCAAATCTCCTTTCACTGCAGCGGGACTGGAGAATCCCGCTGGCGGAACAGCTGGAAAATTCCGGCCACTAATTAAAGCTTCTACATTCACATCCAAATCGTTAATGTACATAACAAATAGCAAGGATACCAGCACTGATTCCTGTGGTTTAAAGTTTATTTATTAGTCACAAGTAGGCTTACACGGGGCGGCACGGTAGCACAGTGGTTGGGGCGGCACGGTAGCACAGTGGTTAGCACTGCTGCTTCACAGCTCCAGGAATCTGGGTTCGATTCCCGGCTCGGGTCACTGTCTGTGTGGAGTTTGCACATTCTTCCTGTGTCTGCGTGGGTTTCCTCCGGGTGCTCCGGTTTCCTCCCACAGTCCAAAGATGTGCGGGTTAGGTTAATTGGCCATGCTAAATTGCCCCTTAGTGTCCCGGGATGCATAGGTTAGAGGGATTAGCGAGTAAATATGTGGGGATATGGGGATAGGGCCTGGGTGGGATTGTGGTCGGTGCAGACTCGATGGGCCGAATGGCCTCTTTCTGCACTGTAGGGTTTCTATGATTTCTATGATTTCTACATTAACACTGCAATTAAGTTACTGTGAAAATCCCCTCGTCACCACACTCCGGCACCTGTTTGGGTACACTGAGGGAAAATTTAACATGGCCAATGAACCTAACCAGTACATCTTTCCGACTGTAAGAGGAAACTAGAGCACCCAGAGGAAACCCATACAGACACGGGAAGAGCATGCTGACTCTGCACAGACAGTGACCCAAGCCGGGAATTGAACCTGGGTCCCTGGTGCTGTGAGACAGGAGTGCTAACCACTGTGCTGCCCTGTACACTGCTGGTCACAAGCTTTCAATCACAAGAGCAGCCCTCCACTATCAGCCTTTGCCTCCTATTAACAAGTCAATTTTGGATCCAATTTGCCAACTTGCTTTGGATCCCATTAGCTCAAACCTTTTGGACCAACCTTCCATGTGGGACCTTGTCAAATGCCTTACTGAAGCCCATGTAAACTGCATCAATTATGTTACCCTCATCAATATATTTGGTTACCCTTGAAAAAAATTCAATTATATTTGTCAAACACGATCTCCCACTAAAAATCCATACTGACTATCCTTGATCAATCGCTGCCTTTCCAAGTGTTGATTAATCCCGTCCTCAGAATTTTTTCCAATGATTTCCCTACCACGGACCTTAGACTGACTGGCCTGTAATTACCTGGCTTATCCCTGATGCTCTTCTTGAATAAAGGTACCACATTAGCCATCCTCCAGTCATCTGGCACTTCAGCTATGGCCAGCAAATATTTAAATATCTCCATCAGGGCTCCTACAATCCTCCCTTGTCTCCCATAGCAGTCTGGGATACATCTCCTCAGGCCCCGGAGATTTATGCACCTTTATGTCCACTAAAACATTTAATACCCCTTCCTTATTTATCTTAACGTGCTCTAGAACTTCACTGCCCCTACTGAAATCTCCAGCTATAATGTCTTTCTCTTGAGTGAATGCAGATGTAAAATATTAATTTAAGACTTTCGCTCACATTCTGTGGTCTCTAATTGCCCCCACTCTTTCCCTGGTCATTCTCTCGCTCTTACTGTATTTAGAAAATGCCTTGGGGTCTTCCTTAATCTTATCTGCCAATGATATTTTGTGGCCCCTCTTTACCCTCTGAATTTATTTTTTAAGCATCCCCTACACTCTCTATATTCCTGAAGGGCCTTTCCTGTTTTTAGTGCTCAGTACCTACCATATGCTTCCTTTTTTTTCTTGATCAAACCCTCGATATCCTTTGATATTCAGAGTTCCCTGAATTTGCTGCCCTTGACCTTCATTCTCAGAGGAACACATTGGCCCTGAACGCTCAGTATTTCACTTTTAAAAGATTCTCACTTTCCAAATGTAGGTTTACCTGCAAGTAACTGCTCCCAGTCTGTGTTTGCCAGATTCTGTCTAATAATATTGAAATCAGCCTTCCCCCAATTCAGACACTTGGGGCGGAATTTTCCCATCCCACCCACCATGGGAATTGTAGTGGGCGGGACATGGACCATGCAAAGGTCCATTGACCTCGGGCGGGATTTTCCAATCTTGGGGCGAGCACGGCTAGAAAATCCCTTGATTTCTGGACTATCCTTATCCTTGGAAACTTGCAGAGTTATGGTCACTATCCCCAAAATATTCGCTCACTGACACTTTAGCTACTTGCCCACTTCATTCCCTAGGATTGGGTCTGGCACTTCCCCATCCCTAGTAGGACTATCAATGTACTGGCATAAAAAGCTCTTTAAAAATTCAACCCCATCTAATTCTTTCACATTAAACCGATTCCAGTTAATATTGGTGAAGTTGAAATCCCCTATCACTGTAACCCTATTCCTCACATACCTCTCTGTGATTTGTCTACATATCTGCTCCCCTATCTCCCTCTGACTGTTGGGAGGCCTGTAGTATAATCCCAGCAAAGTGATCACCTGTTTCTTATTTCTAAGCTTCACTCATATGACCACATTTGAAGAGCCTTCTAAGACACCCTCCTTCATAACTGCAGTGATGGTCTGTTTTATCAATAATGCAATGGCCCCTCCTTTCTGATATCTGCTCCTCTCATGCCTGAAACTTCTGTAACCTGGAATGTTGAGTTGCCAGTCCTGCCCCTCTTTCAACCATGTCTCAGTGATTGCAAAAATATCATGGCCAGAATTCTCTGGCTAGTCACGCCTCACTGCCGCTGCGAGCGAGGATGGAGAATTTGTTGCTCAGCCAAGCCTCCATTCACTGCAGCAGGACCGGAGAATTCCACTGGCGTGAGGGGTCAGAGAATTCCAGCCCATATTTCCACCTGCTGATCAATTCTAAGTTCATCTGTCTTACCAGGTAATTGGGATAATTAGGTTTCAAAATTGAATAATCTGTTGGTAGATTTTGTTTCACCAGTAACAGAGAAGTCAGATTCATTATGTTCATATAGTACTATGTGATGATTTACTATGAGACTGGTGTCTGTAGTCAGCCACAGTGGTGGCATATCCTTTAATGAGTTGCAAAATGCAAAATACAAATGTATCACTTTCCCCATAGTGTTAACCAGAGGATAGGCTGAAATTGATCATTTCATTTTAAGTTTCTGAAATGTCTATGGTCACAGCCTAAAGCTAAGGCCTGTGAGCCACGATTATATCAACTTAAAGATTGGCTGAGACAAGCCATCGAACTAAACAGTATTATGTTGATAATAGATCATTAATGGCTATGTTTCTGAAGCTCAGTTCCTAGTCTTTTATTTCTGTGTGTATATCAATAACGCTTGACCTATTTGGTATGTGTTGCATGTATTTTATTAACATTCAATTGAAATAGTTAATGGTTATCCACAACTTCTTGTCTCAATGTTTTTGGACCGAGAATGCAGTGCATTGGAGAGCTTATATTGGAGCTCTGACAACAGGAAATAAACCACCGCATATTTATAGGAAAACCTGAAAAGGAAATCGCTAAGGACTAAGTTAAAAAGAGGTAGTTTATAAAGCAGAAGGATTTTTTCCACATTCTGTCAGTGAAGGCCTGTGTCTGCTCATCAGCCAGCTCACTGCCCTACTGGCGTTTTTCCTTCATTCTCAGGATGTGGCTCCACTGGCAAGGGCAGCATTTATTGTTCACCCCCAGATAGCCTGAAGAAAGTGGTCTTTTTCTTCAATCGTTATACTCCACATTGTGAAGGTACACCCACTGTGCTGTTCGGGTGGACATAAGAGTTTGAGCTAATAATAATGAAGCAATACCGAGTTGGCTGTGTCAGAATGGCATGTGACTTAAAAGGATAGTTGGGGGCGATGGTTTTTCCATGCACCTGTTGTCCTTCTCCATATGGTAGAGGCCGCAGCTTTTGGAGAAGCACTGAAGAAACCTTGGTGAGTACCTGCAGTTCAGCCTGTAAGTAGTACACATTGCAGCCATGTATGTTGGTGGTGGCCCTTCCACTGGGAAGTTTGTGCGTTCGATGTATTGCTGATCAAGATTGTTAGACGTACACCCATCTGGTCAAGTGGCAAGTATTCCTGCACACGGTTGACACACTTGGAAATGGTAGAGAGGCTTTAGGAAGTCAGGAATGAACCATTGAATATATCTGACCTGCTCTGGTAGCCAAGTATCTATGTTGCTGATCTAGGTCAGTTTCTGGTCAATAGTGATCCTCACCCCACAAACCAGCCAGCACAATTTGTTTATGGTAGGGGAACAGTGATGGTAATCTCAATGAGTGTCAAGAAGAGAAGGTAATGATCTCTCTTGTTGAAGGTGGTCATTGCTCCACCTCACCTCTCAAACATTGAGTAAAAAAACCGGTAAAACTATTTATTTACGTGTGTGACTGGCAATTTTACCAAAACTAGCTCAAATATTAAAGACAATTCAATATCTTATACACATCACTAAGGGTTTGGGTGGATTGCCATTGGTCGGGCATACTTCTGGTATCTATTTATGCTGCACTAGCCATGTGGAAATGCAGATGAAATCTGATCATTGTATCCAGCCATTAACTAATCATTCGGTTATTTTCTTTCATGTGTAGTGGCTTCCTGACATTAAATTGGGTTGTAATGTAACATGGATCCTGGATTTAATTCAGGGAGGATTTTGGTTTGGTGATAGCAAGATGGATGTGAAATTTAGCTGCTTCTCCAGGAATGAGATCCAAAGATATGCGGGTTAGGTGAATCGGCCATGCTAAATTGCCCCTTAGTTCAGTGGAACTAGCTAGCGGTTATGGGGATAGGAAATGGTGGTTCAGTGCAGACTTGATGGGCCGAATGGCCTCCTTCTGCACTGTAGGATTCTATGGGTTCTATGGAGAGCTGGGTTATTATAACTGTCAGGCCTGGGTGTTCGATACCATCAGCCAACTCCCCATCCATTCCAGTCTGTGTGCACAATACATTCAGGTGAAGTTGTGCTAGTGGAGGTGCTTTATAGTAGTGCTATCTGTACATTACTCCTGCTGCTGCAATGCCAACACTCTCTGAGATGCAACAGGCATTCCTAAAGCTCAGGTACTTTGCCATTCATATCGCTGCCAAGGAGAGATTGTCAGAACTTGGCACATATGCACTCCGACAGCTCTCCTCAATCATTGAGACAGAACAATAATACAGCAAAAAACTTAAATTTCACTTTCAGGCAGTTTATTTAAAGAGATTACGAAACAATGACTGCTGGAATTCTGAAATAAAAGACAAATAAATGTCCTGGGATTTACATTGACAATTTAAAACCTAGATCAACCTGTCTTTCAATGTTCTAGTGCCAATTTTACCAATACCCACTCCACATAATTTTCCATCCATTAAAACAGCATATTCATTCAGAAAATGATCTTAGCATTTTTATGATATACATTTCCCAATAGATTTTGTTGCAGTTTGATCTGATACACCATCTTCCACTCAGGTTTTGTTAGAAAGTAGCAAATAATATATATGGCAAGAATTCATTCTGTTCATTTGCTTTGGTTAAATATTTCAGATTAGTTTGAAAGGTTATATAACTTGCTGCCTCAACATGGTAATGATGACATTATTTCAACAATTATTGAGTATTAATGTTGTTTGTTGCTTCGCTGAATTTCAACTGATGTTATTTATTCAGTTACTGCTTGGAGGTGATGCCATACTGTGATGTGAGAGTGTGGGAGAATTTGACTGATATTAGATAAAAGGGTCATGTTGTATCTGTAATCTTCATCACATTCCACAGAGGAGGATGCCCGGGCTCACTGATAGCATCCCTACATCTGAGCCAGCAGGTTATCAAGTCCCATTTCTGATGGTCTCAAAGAACAAAGGGGGAGTGGGAATACTGGGTTGAAATCTACTAGGATGCTCACATTCACTTACAGAGGCATAGTAAAAACCTAAGAAATAGGAGCAGAATTAACCTTCGAGCCTGCTCCGCCATTCAATAACTCCAACCATATTTTCTCCCCTCTCCCCATATCCCTTGGTTTCCCTAAAATTCAAAAAATATATCTATCTCAACCTTGAATTTGTTCATGAACTGAGCATCTAGGGAAGAAAATTCCAAGGGATCACAAGCCTCTGAATGAAGAAATGTCCACCCTATTAGGAACATTTAAGCGGTTATTGGATAGGCACATGGAGCACACCAGGATGATAGGGAGTGGGATAGCTTGATCTTGGTTTCAGATAAAGCTCGGCACAACATCGTGGGCCGAAGGGCCTGTTCTGTGCTGTACTGTTCTATGTTCTATGTTCTCAGTCTCAAATGGCCTTTGCCTTACCCTGAGATCAAATCAGCCTCTCAGCATCTGCCATATCCCACATAACCATATGTTTCAGTGAAATCAACTCTTATTCTTCTAAACTCTAGAGAACACAGGCCCAGTCTACAAAATCTCTCCTTAGAGCACAATCCCTTCAGCCCAGGAATCAATCAGTTAATCTTTATTACATTTCCTCTAAGGCATGTATATTCTTCCTTAGGTATGGAGACCAAAATGGTACGGCGTACTCCAATACAGTACAATACACAGTACACATCAAAGCCCTGTATAACTGGAGCAGTATTTCCTTACTCTTGTATTGTAACCATACTATTTGTTTTTTTTCTAATTGCTTGCTGTAACCTCCAAGTTGACATTCCAGACTGAATCTTATCGAGGTGATGGGGGTCTCAGCCACTGGCTAGAGAGCCAATGAGAGCCCCACACTCTCTTTTTGGGACGGCTTGCTGCAAGTTCAGGCATTTGACAGCCCAAAGGCAGAGAGGGCAGCCGGCCAATCAGAGGTTGATCATACTATGATTTTTTTAAGAGCTCTGTTATTATAGGTTTCTTTGGTAGCAAATGCCATTACCAAATAAACCTGTTGGATTTTAACCTGGTGTTGTTAAAATTCTTACTGTGTTTACCCCAGTCCAACACCGGCATCTCCACATCATTATAGGTTTCAGCATTTTCCTATTGGCTGATGTCAGGCTAACTGGTTTCTGGTTCCCTATTTTCTCTCTTCCTTCTTTCTTGAATTGAGGTGTTGTATTTTCTACCTTCCAATTCTCTGGGACTGTTCCAAAACCTAAAGAATTTTGGAATTCACAATCACCTGTCTCCCATCCGAATTGGTCGAGAAGCTCAGAAGAGGTCTCTTAATTAGTTTGCTTTGACCGAAACTGGAACTATTCAAGCGATCAGATTCATGACCTGAAAACACCTGAAAAATAACAAAAATGGAAAATGCTGGAAAATCTCGGCAGGTCTGACAGCATCTGTGGAGAGAGAATAGAGCCAACATTTTGAGTCTGGGTGACACTTCATCGTGCCCGATGAAGAAGAAGAACAGCAAACAAAGAAAAGTACAGCACAGGAATAGGCCCTTCGGCCCTCCAAGACCATACTGATCATGATGCCCTAATTAAACTAAAGAAAACATTCTGCCCTTACTCGGTCCATATCCCTCTATTCCCTCCCTGTTCATGCACCCATCCAGATGCCTCTTAATGTGCTTGCTTCCACCACCTCCTTTGGCAGCGCATTCCAGGCACCCACCATTCTCTGCATGAAAACCTCCCCCGCACATCTCCCTTAAACTTTCCCCCTCTCATCTTGAACCTGCACCCCTTGTAATCGACACTTCCACCCTTGGAAAAAGCCTCTCATTATCCACCCTGTCTATGCCTTTCATAATTTTGTAGACCTCTATCAGGTCTCCCCTCAGCCTCCGTCTGTCTCCGTCTGCACCCCTGATCTGCCTTTAAAATAAGATTCCCCCCCCATGGACACGGAGGACCCCCCCACCAGTGAAGTATTGGGGGGCATTCTTCCCCTACAGAGCCATTGCTCCCCCTTGCTGTCATCGGGGGTCTCCTCTCTCCGCCCCACCACACATGGGGAAGTCCCCATTGGAGGAGGGTTATCCCCCTACCTGAGCAGCCCAGCACTGCCCCCTTCATGTACTCCCTGACACTGCCATGGTGCCGGGGGCAATGCCCAGTCTTGGCCCTCAAACCCCGGGGCCTCCAGGCACCTCCGTGCCCCCAGCATGGTCACCATGACCGATTTTCATTTTTGATTTGCACTGACGTAACGTCACACCACCAGGGGAGGATTCAATGTGCCTGAAGCAAAAGCGTAAAGCCGTTTAATAATACTAAAATGTATTTAAAAATCATGCAAATCAGGTTCATACTCTTTCGGGGGGATGGGTAAGATCGCAAACCCAGATCTTGCCGCCGCAAATCCCATTTTGGCCCTCGTGAGATTTAGCGGCCATTATGGGAGTTGCGCCCATAGTGACCAGAGCCACTAGATCTCGGCCATGTTCTTTATAGGAAATTAATCAAGAAACGTTGCCATATTCTAACAGCAAAGTAACCAAGTATAAAGGCACTTGCTGATCAAGCAAACACTGATTTACTAACTAACTAACCATACTACAACCCAAAAGGCTGTTTGTGTGTTTAGAATTTTGTGATTTAATGATTTGGGCGGCACGTTGGCACAGTGATTAGCACTGCTGCCTCACAGCGCCAGGGACCCGGGTTTGATTTCTGGCTTGGGTCACTGTCTGTGTAGAGTTTGCACATTCTCCCCGTGTCTGTGTGGGTTTCCTCCAGGTGCCCTGGCTTTCTCCCACAGTCCAAAGATGTGTGGGTTTGCTTGATTGGCCAATGTTAAATTGACTCTAGTGTCAGGGGATTAGCAGGGTAAATATGTGGGGTTACAAGAATAAGGCCTGGGTGGGATTTTGGTCGGTGTAGACTCAATGGGCCGAATGGCCTCCTTCTGCACTGTAGGATTCAATGATTCTCAAGAAAGAATGAAAAAAAATCTGTATTTCCATGAGTGTGTTTTACAATCTTAAGGTGTCTCAAAGAGCTTTACAGCAAATGAAGTGTTTTGGAAGTGTAGTCACTGTTATAATATAGGAAACACAACAGCCAATTTTGTACACAACCATGTGTTAATGACCAGTTAATCGACTTCAGTGGTGTTGCTTGAGAGATAAATATTGGTCAGGATGCCAGGAAAGCTCATATGTTCTTTTTTGAAATAATGCCATGGAACATTTTACATCCATCGACCTGAGAGGGCAGACGGGATATTGGTTAATGTGTTCTCGGAAAGGTGCCAATTTTGTTGCGGCTAAATAAACATCGCTGTTTATTTTTTAAAAATGCATTTCCATCAATAGTTGATCAGTGCTTTGTCACAGAATCTTAATTTAGTTAAATAATTACTTCAAACAATACATTGGCCATTAACGATTAAGGGCTTAAATTGGATTGTAACTAAACTTGTAACTCAGTGAAATGGAATTGCTACAAAACACTCTCTGACCTGTAACTCACTTCTTCACTGCAGCAACAGGATGACTTTGGTATGGACACCTGTATGCACTTAACACAAATTGTTGTGTGCTGTGAGCTGGAATGCAGCCACCTGGCTGAAACGCTGAACTAAAATTTCTGAAAGGTATCGTGGGAGATGGATATATGGAAACTGAAAAGCATTTGTTTTATTGTCAGTCTAAAGGCCATTCAACTTGGGTGCGACTAATTCTCAATATTTTGAAGTTAGCCATCCACCATTGTGTAAGGGAGGTCACTGAGGCTCTTTCTTCAATGAAAACCAACAACATTTAATTGACAAATATGCAGAGGAAGCAATGACTTTGCGAGAATTGCAGACTACTCCATGGGAAATTTTGTGGCGCAGAGTAGCGCCCCTACCTGTGGACCAGAAGCTCCGGGTTCGAGTCCAAATTGTTGGCCATGACCATGAAGGAGCATTCAACATGGTACAACAAGCTGATTATCAACTCGGGAATCCTTCCACCATTTCTCCTACTATTTATGGGAGACAGTGGCGCAGTGGTATTGTTACTGGACTAGTGACCCAGAGTAATGCTCCGGAGACCTGGGTCCAAATCCTACCACAACAGGAGGTGAAATTTCAATTAAAAAACCTGTATACTTTCCCCATGGTGCAAACAAAAGTTGCCACAGTGCCATAGGCTGACTGGTGGTGCTTTAACCTGAGAGTCACCACACCTCAGGCAAGGGGCAAGGTTGAGAAGGTGGAGCCTTCATGAATAACCATATCTGGTATGGAAATTGAACCCATGCAGTTGGCATCACTCTGCATCATTAACCCAGCTGCCCAGCCAACTGAGCTAACCCGATCCCATGGTGCAGGGAACCATTGGCTGCAGAGCCATTGTATTGTGGGTGCCATATGTCAAATCTCTCATTTACCTGAACTGAAAGGGATTCTACTCCCGTCAGATCCAGCTGGTGGGTGACCATCAGTATAGAACCTCACAGCTCAGTGACAAGTATCCTAGTTTTAGTCATGATGCCTTCATTCTGAAATGATTTGCTATATCAGCTGCATTTGAACGCCATAGGAAACCAAACTGTGGTTTGCTTTGGATGACAAGGGTTAGCCACTGACCACGTGGCTGATGAATCCGGTTTGCAAACCACAAATTTGTGCACAGCATGCATAAAATGTAAGCCATGCTGTCACATGAAAAGTAGGGCTGAATATTACAGAGATGTGGACAGCTCACCTCCCCAATCCCAACCCCTCACCCAGAATCAAAGTCAGCATGGAGCTGACTTGCTGTACTTTAGGGAAGGAAATCTGCTGACTATACGTGGTCTGATCTACATGTGATTCTAGAGCCACAGCAATGTGGTTGACTTTAAACTGCCCATTGAAATGGTCTAGCAAGTGACTCAGTTCAAGGGCAAATAGGGATGGGAAACAAATGCTGGCTTGCCAGCGATACCCACATCCCATGAATGAATAAAGAAGTCTCAAACACCTCTCAATCTAAAGGTCTGGGCCACAGCCTTCGCCATCTTGGCATGGGCAGCAACAGTCTGGGCTGGCTGGCTGGCAGCAAGAGCACTGGTAAAATTGGGGGAGTGTTTAAATTTAAGTTTATTTATTAGTGTTACAAGTAAGCTTACATTAACACTGCAGTGAAGTTACTATGAAAATCCCCTCGTTGCCACACGCCTGTTCGGGTACACTGAGGGAGGTTTTAGCATCGCCAATGCACCCAACCAGCATGTCTTTTGGACTGTGAGAGGAAACCAGGGCACCCAGAGGAAACCCGCGCAGACACAGGGAGAACGTGCAGATTCCGCACAGTCACCCAAGCCTGGAATTGAACCCGGGTCTCTGACGCTGTGAGGCAGCAGCGCTAACCAGTGTCACTGTGAGTAAGTGCTGCCTTCCTGAGAGAGGACTGCAGGCTTGTTCTCTCTGGATTTCACTGCCTCTCAACCAGCACCGGACAGATTACTGGATTGTTGTGATACCCTCATTGCACACTGTGACCCACAGCTATGATAGAAACAAGCTGAGCTTGCGTGACTTCAGTCGAATCTTCCATTACAGCATTTAGATGATGAGTGGCTGTGCTTGTGCTATAATGGAAGCTGCAACTGTGGCCATTTGCTCAGGTCCACAGTGTGTAAGTGGAGTTGGCCTCCACTTCCAAGCCAGAGAGGGTTGGATCCAAGCACTGCCCATCACTCTGGGCCAGACTTTTGTCTAGGGATGGAGGTGGGAATGGAGCCAGGAATTACAAAAAATTAGAATATTTCAGTAATTTCACATTTGCAGAGCCTGCCTGACTTGTGTTATTTTTATGTGGCCTTTTGCAGGTTGAGAAGGTCTTGGATTGCAACCTTGCATGCACCTCTGCTAAGGTCAAGGTTGCCATTGTGAACACTATAGGAAATTTGAATTTCTTTCCTCCTTCCCCCCATCATTTCATGTGAACCACCTCATTATAATATTCATGACCACTAGAGGAAGACTACTGAGAGTCAGGTTCATTCTGACAGTTAAGTGTTAAATGATTCGACAGCTTCAAATGTCACTATTAGAAATTATATTGAAATTTAGATGTGTTTCAACTTGTGGTGAACCACAGATGGTTACCACTATGGGTACTGAACCATAGATGGTTACCACTATGGGTACTGAACCATAGATGGTTACCACTATGGGTACTGAACCATAGATGGTTATCACTATGGGTACTTGTATATATGTTACTCTTGTTACTGTTGGGGTTAGGGTTGGGGTGTTCCACCTGTTAGCATTGTTCTGTGGTACACTCCGTTTGGCTCCGCCTTCCTATAGGAGTATAAAGGTCACTGCACTTCCTAATGACTCTTAGTCTGGGATTGCATTGTTAAGCAGCATGCCTCCCGAGTGGATTAATCGCGCATCAATTTTATTCGCAACAAATTTTGTTCTGAAAAAAAAAATGGAGCAGATGCTGAAACCCGATCGGCTAACCTTGGATCCGCGTGCCGCGGGAACGTCAAACACTTTCGACCATTGGTTGAAGTGTTTCCAGGATTACATCGACGCCTCAACAGCAGTCCAAACCGACGCCGACAGATTGCGGGTCCTCCACGCAAGGGTAAGCGACACTGTGTATGCAACAATCCGTGATTCACAAGATTACAATGAGGCCATCGAATTACTCAAGAAGCTGTACCATAAACCGCCAAACGAAATTCATGCCCGTCACCTACTAGCCACTCGACGGCGGCAGCGCGGCGAAACGACGGGACAGTACCTGCGCGAACTTCAGCAGCTAGCCAGAGCCTGCAATTGCAAGCCAGTGTCGGCTACTCAATACACTAACGATCTGATCCGAGATGCGTTCGTGGTGGGAATCGGCTCATCCTATATTCGCCTGCGGCTGCTAGAGCAGGGTAACTTGGACCTGGCTAAGACGGTAGAATTGGCTGATGCGATGGAAACGGCCTCCAGAAGTCTTGAAACTTACCCCACCGACCACGTGGGAACATCATGGCAAGTACAGCCACTGACTCAACTGTACCCGGCGGCTCCTAGGAACTGCGCGATCGTGCTTTCAACCTCGGACCTGACGGCTGCGGCAGCTCCAGGAGGCCCACGGTGCTATTTCTGTGGATTGGCGAAGCACCCTCGTCAGAGATGTCCGGCCAGGACGGTATTTTGCTCCACTTGTGGGAAGAAAGGGCACTATGCAACAGTGTGCCGAGCAAAGCCCCCTTCTAAGCCAAGCAGTGCTGCGTGTGACTCCCCAGGATCCGTCTCCTTGTCTCCGGCTTCGTCGATGTCTACAACCACGTGTGATTCACGGGCGCCGCCATTCCTGATGACGACGACGCAAGACACGTGCAACCTGCGGGTGCCACCACTTTCAACGCCATCGACCACGTGCGATCCATGGGCGCAGCCATTTTGGTCAACACCGGCCGCAGGAGACCAGCAGGGGTCCTCGTCGTCGACTATCTCAGCTGCCTGCAGTTACACTCGGGATCCAACAGTGGCGTCAATCATCCTGGACAAGGCCAAGCCTCACAGACTCGACAAGTCCATGATGGGCATAGAGGTAAACGGACGCCTGATACATTGTCTGTTTGACAGCGGGAGCACGGAGAGTTTCATCCACCCGGATACGGTGAAACGGTGCACTCTCCGCGTGCAAACTGTCTATGGCGTCAAGGTCCCGATCTGTTATCGTTCTTGGGAGCTGCGTGGTAACTTTAACGGTGCGGGGCACAGTTTATGAGAACTTCAGGCTCCTCGTGTTACCGCACCTATGCGCTCCGGTACTCCTGGGGCTAGACTTTATGGTCCACCTGAAGAGTGTGACCCTGCAGTACGATGGGCCACTCCCTCCACTTTCAGTGGGAGAACAGCAGCCTCCAAATTGCCCAGCGCGCTCCACATGCAGTCTCTCGACACTCAAAATTACCCCACCTTCCTTATTTGAAAATCTCGTGCCAGGCTGCAAGCCCATCGCGACTAAGAGCAGGTGTTACAGCGCTGAGGATCGGAGCTTTATTCGATCTGAGGTTCAGCGGCTCCTCAGGGAAGGGGTCATTCAACCTAGCACTAGCCCATGGAGAGCACAAGTCGTGGTGGTCAAGACTGGAGACAAGCCCCGGATGGTCATAGACTATAGTCAGACCATTAACAAAGAACAAAGAACAAAGAACAATACAGCACAGGAACAGGCCCTTCGGCCCTCCAAGCCCGCGCCGCTCCCCGGTCCAGGATTGAGTCCTGAATCCAGGATCCCCGCCCAATTTTCCAGCCTATCTACATACCAATATCCTATCCACCGAGCTGTCCCTCACAGCTACGATGCTTTGTTCATTACAACCTATTAACTTACCCCCACCCCCCCATTCCAGACCATGTGATCTCCAGGGAGAGGCGAAAACCCAGAGTGAAAAACCCCAGGGCCAATATGGGGAAAAAAAATCTGGGAAATTCCTCTCCGACCCCCTGAGGCGATCGAAACGAGTCCAGGAGTCCAATGGCCCCGATCGGAAAATGCTTCCCAACCCTAGTCATTTCCACTTCCACGAACACCATATGAATTCCCTGCCCCCGAGACAGGTTCCCAACTATCCGCAGTCTCACTCTGTACTGGCACCAGCAAGATGATCATAGAATGAAGCCTTGAAACGAGAAACCAGGAACAATTAGCCCGCGCCGCTCCCTGGTCCAAACTAGACCACTCTTTTGTATCCCTCCATTCCCACTCTGTTCATATAGCTGTCTAGATAAGTCTTAAACGTTCCCAGTGTGTCCGCCTCCACCACCTTGCCCGGCAACACATTCCAGGCCCCCACGACCCTCTGTGTGAAATATGTCCTTCTGATATCTGTGTTAAACCTCCCCCCCTTCACCTTGAACCTATGACCCCTCGTGAACGTCACCACCGACCCGGGGAAAAGCTTCCCACCGTTCACCCTATCTATGCCTTTCATAATTTTATACACCTCTATTAAGTCTCCCCTCATCCTCCATCTTTCCAAGGAGAACAACCCCAGTTTCCCCAATCTCTCCTCATAACCAAGCCCCTCCATACCAGGCAACATCCTGGTAAACCTCCTCTGTACTCTCTCCAAAGCCTCCACGTCCTTCTGGTAGTGTGGCGACCAGAACTGGACGCAGTATTCCAAATGCGGCCGAACCAACGTTCTATACATCTGCAACATCAGACCCCAACTTTTATACTCTATGCCCCGTCCTATAAAGGCAAGCATGCCATATGCCTTCTTCACCACCTTCTCCACCTGTGACGTCACCTTCAAAGATCTGTGGACTTGCACACCCAGGTCCCTCTGCGTCTCTACACCCTTTATGGTTCTTCCATTTATCGTGTAGTTCCTCCCTACATTATTCCCACCAAAATGCATCACTTCGCATTTATCAGGATTGAACTCCATCTGCCATTTCCATTTCCAGCCTATCTATATCCTTCTGTAGCCTCTGACAATGTTCCTCACTATCTGCAAGTCCTGCCAGTTTTGTGTCGTCCGCAAACTTACTGATCACCCCAGTTACTCCTTCTTCCAGATCATTTATATAAATCACAAACAGCAGAGGTCCCAATACAGAGCCCTGCGGTACACCACTAGTCATAGGCCTCCAGCCGGAAAAAGACCCTTCCACTACAACCCTCTGTCTTCTATGACCAAGCCAGTTCTCCACCCATCTAGCCACCTCCCCCTTTATCCCATGGGATCCAACCTTTTTCACTAGCCTACCATGAGGGACTTTGTCAAATGCTTTACTAAAGTCCATATAGACAACATCCACGGCCCTTCCTTCGTCAACCATTTTGGTCACTTCTTCAAAAAACACCACCAGGTTCGTGAGGCATGACCTCCCTCTCACAAAACCATGTTGACTATCGTTAATGAGTTTATTCCTTTCTAAATGCGCATACATCCTATCTTTAAGAATCTTCTCCAACAACTTCCCCACCACGGACGTCAAGCTCACCGGCCTATAATTACCCGGGTTATCCTTCCTACCCTTCTTAAATAACGGGACCACATTGGCTATCCTCCAATCCTCTGGGACCTCACCTGTGTCCAGTGACGAGACAAAGATTTGCGTCAGAGGCCCAACGATTTCACCTCTCGTCTCCCTGAGCAGCCTTGGATAGATTCCATCAGGTCCTGGGGATTTGTCAGTCTTTATATTCTCTAACAAACCTAACACTTCCTCCTTTGTAATGGAGATTTTCTCCAACGGTTCAACACTCCCCTCCGAGACACTCCCAGTCAACACATCCCTCTCCTTAGTGAATACCGACGCAAAGTATTCATTTAGGATCTCCCCTACCTCTTTGGGCTCCAAGCATAAGTCCCCACTTTTGTCCCTGAGAGGTCCGATTTTTTCCCTAACAACCCTTTTGTTCCTAACGTATGAATAAAATGCCTTGGGATTCTCCTTAATCCTGTCTGCCAAGAACATTTCGTGACCCCTTTTTGCTCTTCTAATTCCCCGTTTGAGTATTTTCCTACTTTCATTATACTCCTCCAGAGCTCCCTCCGTTTTTAGCTGCTTGGACCTAACATACGCCTCTCTTTTCCTTTTGACCAGTCCCTCAATTTCCCTGGTTATCCACGGTTCTCTAATCCTACCCTTCCTATCCTTCTTTTTTACAGGCACATGCTTGTCCTGTAGCCCTAACAACCGTTCCTTAAAAGACTGCCACATACCAGATGTGGATTTACCCTCAAACAGCCTCTCCCAATCAAGAGCTGCCAATTTCTGCCTGATCCCAATAAAGTTAGCTTTCCCCCAATCCAACACCTTACCCTTGGGACACCACTCATCCTTTTCCATCACTATCCTAAAGCTAACAGAATTGTGGTCACTATTTGCCACATGTTCCCCAACCAAAACTTTGAAGACCTGACCGGGCTCATTCCCCAGCACCAGGTCCAGTATAGCCCCCTCTCTAGTTGGGCTGTCCACATATTGTTCCAACGAACCCTCCTGTACACATTTTACAAATGCCTCACCATCCAGAGTCCCTGCCCTCAGCGATTTCCAGTCTATACCAGGGAAATTGAAGTCTCCCACTACAACAACCCTATATTTCCTGCACCTATCCAGTATCTCCTGACATATCCATTCTTCCACTTCCCTTGGGCTGTTGGGGGGCCTGTAGTACACCCCCAACATAGTGACTGCGCCTTTCCTGTTTCTAAGCTCCACCCAGAGTGACTCGCTACACGACTCCTCCGAATTGTCCTCCCTCTGCACCGCTGTAATATGCTCTCCAACCAATACCGCTACTCCCCCACCTCTTTTGGCCCCTCCTCTGTCTCGCCTAAAACACTTGTACCCTGGAATATTCAGCTGCCAGTCCTGTCCCTCTTTCAACCAAGTCTCTGTCACCGCAACCACATCCAAATTCCTCGTGCGCATTAAGGCCCCAAGTTCGTCTGTTTTACCTGCTACGCTCCTTGCATTGAAGTATAAGCACTCCAGACCCCCAGGCTCAGTGAGGTCGTCCTCCCCCAGAGTGCTCTTCTTCTTTGCCAGCCTTGTCCCAGCCCCAAGCTCGTCCCCAGCCACCACACTTATAGACCTAATAGTTTGATCCCCACCCCCCTGCCATACTAGTTTAAACCCCCCCGAACTGCATTAGCAAAGCTCCCAGCCAGGATATTTGTGCCCTTCCAACTTAGTTGTGACCCCTCCCTCTTGTACAGGTGCCATCCTCTCCTGAAAACCTCCCATTGGTCTATGAAAATAAAGCCCTCCCTCCTGGACCAGTCCTTTAGCCAGGCATTCATTTGAACCAACTCCCTATTCTTATCCTCACTGGCACGAGGCATTGGGAGCAGCCCAGAGATGGCCACCCTAGTGACCCTACTTTTTAACCTAATTAATAGGTACACGCAGCTGGACGCGTACCCTCTCCCGCGCATATCTGACATGGTCAACCAGATTGCGCAGTACCGGGTGTTCTCCACCATCGACTTGAAGTCAGCCTACCACCAGCTCCCCATTCGCCCAGAGGACCGAAAATACACGGCCTTTGAGGCGGATGGCCGTCTCTACCACTTCTTAAGGGTCCCTTTCGGCGTCACTAATGGGGTCTCGGTCTTCCAGTGTAAGATGGACCGAATGGTGAACCAAAACGGGCTACGGGCTACCTTCCCGTACCTGGACAACGTCACTATCTGCGGCCATGACCAGCAGGACCACGACGCCAACCTCCTGAAGTTTTTACGCACTGCGTCTCACCTGAACCTGACCTATAACAGGGAGAAGTGCGTATTCAGCAAGCACCGCCTAGCAATCCTCGGATGCGTGGTGGAAAATGGGGTCATCGGCCCCGATCCAGACCATATGCGTCCCCTCCTTGAACTTCCCCTACCCAGTAGCATCAAAGCACTGAGAAGATGCTTAGGCTTCTTCTCGTATTATGCACAGTGGGTTCCCAATTACGCGGACAAAGCCCGTCCGCTCATCAAGTCTACCTCTTTTCCCCTGACAGCAGAGGCTCGCCTAGCCTTTGAAGAGATAAAAGCTGACATCGCGAAAGCCACGATGCACGCTGTCGATGAGTCCATCCCCTTCCAGGTGGAGAGTGATGCATCTGATTTCGCCCTGGCCGCCACACTTAACCAGGCGGGCAGGCCCGTCGCCTTTTTCTCTCGCACCCTCCAAGGCCCTGAAATTCGGCATTCCTCTGTGGAAAAAGAGGCTCAGGCCATTGTGGAGGCCGTACGGCATTGGCGCCATTATTTGGCTGGCAAACGATTTACCCTGCTCACGGACCAGCGGTCCGTGGCATTCATGTTCAACAACACGTTAAGGGGAAAAATTAAGAATGATAAAATCTTGAGGTGGAGAATCGAACTCTCCACCTACAACTATGATATCATGTACCGTCCGGGGAAGCTCAATGAGCCCTCAGATGCCCTGTCGCGTGGAACATGTGCCAGTGTGCAGGAGGACCGGCTACAGGCCCTCCACAATGATCTCTGCCATCCGGGGATCACTCGGCTCTTCCATTTTGTAAAGGCCTGGAATCTGCCCTATTCCATAGAAGATGTCAGGTCGATAACTCGAAGCTGCCAGGTATGTGCAGAGTGCAAGCCGCACTTCTACCGGCCTGACAGGGCACACCTCATTAAGGCCACTCGCCCTTTTGAACGACTGAGTGTTGATTTCAAGGGCCCCCTCCCTTCGACAGATCGGAATGAGTATTTCCTCAACGTGGTTGACGAGTACTCCCGATTCCCCTTTGCCATCCCCTGTTCTGACATGTCCGCTGCCACGGTCATCAAAGCCTTGCGGAGTCTTTTTACCCTGTTCGGCTACCCCAGTTATATCCACAGTGATAGGGGTTCGTCGTTTATGAGCGACGACTTGAGGCAATACCTGCTCTCTAAAGGAATTGCCTCAAGTAGGACTACGAGTTACAACCCCAGGGGTAACGGGCAGGTCGAAAGAGAAAACGCTACAGTCTGGAAGGCTGTCTTACTGGCGTTAAGGTCTAGGGGTCTTCCAGTCTCCCGTTGGCAAGAGGTACTTTCTGATGCGCTCCATTCAATCCAGTCCCTCCTCTGTACGGCAACCAATGCTACCCCACATGAGCGGATGTTTACCTTCCCTAGGAAGTCTTCCTCTGGGACCTCACTGCCGTCTTGGTTGATGTACTCAGGACCTGTCCTCCTGCGGCGGCATGTTTGGGCCCGCAAGTCCGACCCTTTGGTTGAACAGGTCCATCTCCTCCACGCCAACCCTCAATATGCCTATGTGGCATATCCTGACGGGCGAGAGGACACGGTCTCTATCAGAGATCTGGCGCCTGCAGGGGACCTGGAAACCCCCGTCGCTCCCGCACCCCTGGTTAGGATTCCTTCGCCCATTCTCTCCCCTCCTGACACGGCGCGGGCAGCATTGGGACCTCCACTTAATCCTCTTACTCCCGTGTACAGCTTGCCTGAGTCCAGGAGATTGTCGCCACCTCGAGGCCCACCGGTGCGTGAGGAACTGAAGGAGTCACTGGACACCACCTTGGAGAGAGGGACACCACGGTCACCAGAACCGGCACTGCCGCCAGTGCTGCGGAGGTCGCAGAGACAGTGCGGACCTCCGATACGACTGAACTTGTGAACATATGGACAGTTCGTATTGTTTTTTTTTACCCCACCGGCCTTTGTTTTTAAAGGAGGGGTGAATGTGGTGAACCATAGATGGTTACCACTATGGGTACTGAACCATAGATGGTTATCACTATGGGTACTTGTACATATGTTACTCTTGTTACTGTTGGGGTTAGGGTTGGGGTGTTCCACCTGTTAGCATTGTTCTGTGGTACACTCTGTTTGGCTCCGCCTTCCTATAGGAGTATAAAGGTCACTGCACTTCCTAGTGACCCTTAGTCTGGGATTGTATTGTTCAGCAGTATGCTCTATTCTTGTTGCGAATAAAAGCCTTTATTCTTGGGTACGATCTAGCCTCCCGAGTGGATTAATCGCGCATCACAACTACAATGACTCATCATAGGGCTCTGTACGTAAAGGTAAGTTAACCATTACACTGACCAGCATTGTTTAAGTATGAGATGCATTGGAGTATTTTCCCATTGGAAAAAGTGTCACAATTCATTAAAAGCTGCAGGAAAATGTACCGGAAAGTTCTCCTGCAAGGTTTGGGACTGTGGTTTAATTGTCCGGATATCTTTATCTTTGAACAAAATTGCCCTGATGTTGAAAGTTAAAAAAACTGATCACCTATGCACTCCATTGATTGACAGGTAATTTTTTTTTGAAATGGAAAAGACACCATTGTAGCTTCGAAAATAAAGATAATCTGGTTATCAGTTTTAATGGACACCATTATTGACATTTCCAAGTGTTTGTTTTGTTAGTTGCAGCTCCTCACAAATTTGATAGAATTTTTTGAGGAGGTAACTAAGTGTGTTGATGAAGGTAGGGCAGTTGATGTCATATACATGGATTTTAGTAAGGCGTTTGATAAGGTCCCCTATGGTCGGCTTATGATGAAAGTGAGGAGGTGTGGGATAGAGGGGAAGTTGGCCGATTGGATAGGTAACTGGCTGTCTGATCGAAGACAGAGGGTGGTGGTCGATGGAAAATTTTCGGATTGGAGGCAGGTTGCTAGCGGAGTGCCGCAGGGATCAGTGCTTGGTCCTCTGCTCTTTGTGATTTTTATTAATGACTTAGAGGAGGGGGCTGAAGGGTGGATCAGTAAATTTGCTGATGACACCAATATTGGTGGAGTAGTGGATGAGGTGGAGGGCTGTTGTAGGCTGCAAAGAAACATAGATAGGATGCAAAGCTGGGCTGAAAAATGGCAAATGGAGTTTAACCCTGATAAATGTGAGGTGATTCATTTTGGGAGGACTAATTTAAATGTGGATTACAGGGTCAAAGGTAGGGTTCTGAAGACTGTGGAGGAACAGAGAGATCTTGGGGTCCATGTCCACAGATCTCTAAAGGTTGCCACTCAAGTGGATAGAGCTGTGAAGAAGGCCTATAGTGTGTTAGCTTTTATTAACAGGGGGTTGGAGTTTAAGAGCCGTGGGGTTATGCTACAGGACCTTGGTGAGACCACATTTGGAATATTGTGTGCAGTTCTGGTCACCTCACTATAAGAATGATGTGGAAGCGCTGGAAAGAGTGCAGAGGAGATTTACCAGGATGCTGCCTGGTTTGGAGGGTAGGTCTTATGAGGAAAGGTTGAGGGAGCTAGGGCTGTTCTCTCTGGAGTGGAGGAGGCTGAGGGGAGACTTAATAGAGGTTTATAAAATGATGAAGGGGATAGATAGAGTGAATGTTCAAAGACTATTTCCTCGGGTGGATGGAGCTATTACAAGGGGGCATAACTATAGGGTTCATGGTGGGAGATACAGGAAGGATATCAGAGGTAGTTTCTTTACGCAGAGAGTGGTTGGGGTGTGGAATGGACTACCTGCAATGATAGTGGAGTCAGACACTTTAGGAACATTTAAGCGGTTATTGGATAGGCACATGGAGCACACCAGGATGATAGGGAGTGGGATAGCTTGATCTTGGTTTCAGATAAAGCTCGGCACAACATCGTGGGCCGAAGGGCCTGTTCTGTGCTGTACTGTTCTATGTTCTATGTTCTATTAGGAATGCCTGACTGAATTTCAAGAGTTCTAGAATCACATTACTTAGCATGGGGCTGTGTTCACAGTTTGACAGTTTTAAGACATTATTAAAGAATTAACTGCCCCTGATGTGGTAAGCGAATAAATGTGCTTTTATAATGAATTGATAACTTGAGGGGATTTAATTTTTGGAATGACTTTTAAAAATGAGAGGTTTTTCAATATGAAGTGTGCTTGAGTGACAATTCTATTTGTCAAACACAATCTAAGTGCATGTTATTTTTTTCCTTGATTACTGTTTCTAAAACCTTATCCACCATTGCTGTTAAACTGATGGCCTCTGGTTGCTATGAATTTCATTACACATTTTCTTGAATACAGGTGTCAGATTTGCCACCTTCCAATCCTCTGCACCCATTCCCATATCTGAACAAGGTTGGAACATTATGGTTTATTGAAAGAGTGGGTACTGGCATAACCTGCTGATGTGTCTAGCCAATGAACAGCACAGTTAGTGCAGGCTAATTACAGGGATTATTCGATAAGCGAGTAGCACGCCAAGCTGGCGTGTTGCCTGCATTGCAGTCAGTGGGCATCCCTGTGATCTCTTCATTATAAATAATGTGTTTACAAGAGACAAGAGGGTAAAATTTGTGTGAAGGCTATCCCAATCTCTTACAGTAACATTAGTTGTAACCTTAATGAAATGACTTAAACAACAAAAATTCCATTCCAGTATATTTTATATTGATATTTATTATTTCTAGTATATATGACACTATTATTTTAACATAGTCAGAAAGATACCCTCGATGGATGGGTGGCTGTCTGTGTGGAGTTTGCATGGTGCTCTGGTTTCCTGCCAAAGTCCAAAGGTGTGCAGGTTAGGTGAATTGGCCATGCTAAATTGCCTCTTAGTGTTCAGGGATGTGTGGTTTGGGTCAATTAGCCATGGTAAATGTGCGGGGTTACAGGGATAGGGTGAGGGGGTGGACCTGCATAGGATGCTCTTTTGGAGAGTCAGTGCAGACACAATGGGCCAAATGGCCTCTTTCTGCACTGTAGGGATTCTATGATGCCAAAATGTTTGAAAGAATATTGATCAAGCATGCTCTTTGTAATACATATGACAGAAAATGGGTTAAAGAGAGATTAGCTATGAGAACATTTTTACTCAGATAGCTAACTCACTTTTTCAAATGTCAGTGAAGCCACTTCAACTTTCCTTTTGTTACAATTCTAAAATCATTTTGCGATGATGCCCAAATTTGGGAACAGTGGCAAAAGAAAATACATTCTTCTCGCACTTGTTCAGTTAATGACCAACTGCTGCATGGGAAAACAATGTGGCATCTGTATGTAAATGTGACTAATAGGTAAATGTGTGCTGACTGGATTCTAGTGAAAAACCTCTGTTGCAAATAAAGGAACATTCAAATATAGTGCAAATTAGCGTAGCCTCTGTCAAGGGCGTTTTGGGATGCGTGAGCTTGAAGCCTTTCATGGTTTTTAATTATTTCCCGTATCTAAATAAATCCATGTGATCCTCTTTCTATTGCACAAAGGAAGCATTTTGAAATCTGTAAGGGCAGATCACCAACATTATCCAGCTGCTTGGTTCAAAACTAATTAAACATAGACAATGAATACCTGGCAGTCATTTACTAGGATTGAGTCTGACTGAGGAACGTAAATAAAACCATAAGATCGTTTGGGCCCAGAGGTCATATTGCATCCTTTATCTCATGCTCCCTGATGTAACCCAGAAGGGCAGCAGACGCATGGAAACACTTCCGTCTGCAAGTTTCCCTCAAAGCCACGCACCATCCTGACTTGAAAATGTATTGGTGTTCCTTCACTGGATCAAAGTCATGGAACTTCCTTCCCAGCAGCACCAGATGGAGCACAGTAGTTCAAGATGGCTCACCATTATCTTCTCAAGGACAATTAGGGATGGGTATTGCTGACCTTGCCAATGTCCACATCCCTTGAAAGAATTTTTTAAAAGTTAAAATGTGAAGGTCGCCAGATGTATTCATTCTGAAGAGTATCTACTCTTTCAGGTGGTGATAGATCAGTTGGGAATGAAATAGGTCTTTGCAGTAGCTTGATACGTTCTCATATTAAACTGTTTTGAGCCTCGATCAATTTTAGTTTACATTAAAAAGGGCTGTGAGTTTAGCATGAGCACATCTCAAATTACTGACAGATCAATTTCAGCCCCACTGTATAGGAATATAGGAAAATAGGAACAGGAATAGGCCATTCAGCCCGTCAAACCTGTTCTGCCATTTAATATGATTATGGCTGATTGGATACTTCAATGTCTTTTGCACTCACTACCCCCATAACCCTTTCCATTATTGCTAATCAGAAATTTACCAATCTGTGCTTTAAACATACATAATGACTGAACTTCCACAGCCCTCCCGGTAGAGAATTCCAAAGATTCACAACCCTCAGTGTAAAGGAATTTCTCCTCGTCCGATTCTTAGTCACATCCCCCTTATTTGAAATTGTGACCCCTGGTTCTAGACTCCCCAACCAAGAGAAACATCTTAGCTGCACCTACCCTGTCGATTTCTTTAAGTATTTTGCAGGTTTCAATGAGATCACCTTTTATTCTTTCTAGAGAATTCAGTCCCAGTTTGCCCGATCTCTCTCCATAAGACAGTCCCACCATCCATGGAACAATTCTAGTAAACCTTCATTGCACTCCATTTATGACAATAATGTCCATACTGAGGTTAGGGGACAAAAACGTCACAAAGTGCTCGAGGTGCAGTTTAACCAAGCTCCTGTTCAATTAAGGCAAGACCTCTCTACTCTTGTACTCAAATCCTCTTGCGATAGAGGCCAACATTCCATTAGCCTTCCTAATACTTGTTCCACCTGCATGTTAATCTTCAGTGACTTATGGACAAGGACACCCAAGTCCCTTTGTACATCTACACTTTCTAATTTCTTACCATTTAAGACTCTACCTGTAATGGACCCACATTTATCTGAGCCAAATACTTCCTTTTTACATACCTAAAGAAGCTTTTACTGTCCGTTGTCATGTTTTCTTGTTAGATTGCATTCATTGTCAATTCTCCCCTTCCTTATCAGTTTCTTGGCCTACCCTTTGCTGTATTCTAAAAACCTCCCAATTGTCAGGTTTACTATTATTTCTGGACAGCAAAATGTCATATTATTCATGATATTGTCTATTTTGTACAATCCTACACTTCCTTTGTCAGCCATGGTTGACTGGTTTTTTTGGGGGTGGGGGGATGTATAGATGCTGTCTGTTACGTAACAGTTCTTTGAAGACTAAATATTGCCAATGCACAATCATATCTTTAAATATATTTTCAAAATCATAGAACCCCTACAGTGCAGAGGAGGCCATTCGGCCCATCGAGCCTGCACCAACAACAGTTCCACTCAGGCCCGATTCCCGTAACCACAAGTATTTACTCTGCTAATCCCCCTGACACAATTTAGCATGACCAATCCCCTTAACCCACACATCTTTGGAGTGAGGGAGAAAACTGGAGCACCCAGAGGAAATCCACACAGACACGGGGAGAATGTGCAAACTCCACACAGGCAGACATCAGAGGCCGGAATTGAACCCGGGTCCCTGGTGCTGTTAAGCAGCAGTGCTAACCGCTGTGCCACCGTGCTGCCCTGTCTACCTCAGCCAATTCTAGTACCTTCTGTTTTTCCTTCAGAAATCCTGTATTCACAATTTTACTCTTGCAACTCACATTTTCTCATCTTGGTTAGAGTTTCAGGGTTAACTTTCACTAACTACCTGCAATGCTACAGAATGCTATTTTTACGGTAGGTTTACCAGAATATAATATATGCATATTATAGGGAATTTTTCTACACAGTGCCTTTTATATTTGGCAGACCTAACATGTCGAAATAAAGAAATCAAAATAATGGCCCATAACCTACAATTAGAGGTGGCAGAAAGCCATTGGCCACCAAAAATAGAAGAATTTTTACACACTTACCTGCATGCACAAATTGCATCCAAACTTCTGATGGGAGCAGCAGCCTTCAGCCGAGCAATCTCCGCAGGCCCCAGCATGACACAGGGCTCTTGCCATGACCAGACTGGGAATGCCCATTGAGACCTTGCTTGGAAGTAGTACTTTTGTATTGAAAACAGAGAGAAGGATTTCTCCGCTGTTATAAAGGTATGTTGACTTTTCTTCACTATTTCTTTTAAGTAGTTAATCCTATTGTTATTGGCTCATTTAAAGTGTAATTTTATTTTAATGTTTGAAGATGAGTATTATTTAATATGTATAAAGGAACATAGGATTTTAAAAAATAACAAAAACCTATTTACATCTGCTTTATATTACATAACTTTACATGTGACATGCTTGTAAGTATTTGTACATTTTGATTTTGAATATGGAAACAGAAAATTTAATTAGGAACTTCTCAGACCATGATTTGGATACCTTATTGCATGAGGTTGAGCAAAGGAGAGTTCACATTTTGGGCCGTGGAAAACCTAATTGTGTTTATCATCAATATTCTTCTGCCTTGCTTACTTCATTTATAATTATCTTCAAAGTTTATTTATTTATTAGTCACAAGTAAGCTTACATTAACACTGCAATGAAGTTACTGTGAAAATCCCCTAGTCGCCACACTAGAACATAGAACATAGAACATTACAGCACAGAACAGGCCCTTCGGCCCACGATGTTGTGCCGACCTTCATCTGAAACCAAGATCAAGCTATCCCACTCCCTACCATCCTGGTGTGCTCCATGTGCCTATCCAATAACCGCTTAAATGTTCCTAAAGTGTCTGACTCCACTATCACTGCAGGCAGTCCATTCCACACCCCAACCACTCTCTGCGTGAAGAACCTACCTCTGATATCCTTCCTATATCTCCCACCATGAACCCTATAGTTATGCCCCCTCGTAATAGCTCCATCCACCCGAGGAAATAGTCTTTGAACGTTCACTCGATCTATCCCCTTCATCATTTTATAAACCTCTATTAAGTCTCCCCTCAATCTCCTCCGCTCCAGAGAGAACAGCCCCAGCTCCCTCAACCTTTCCTCATAAGACCGACACTCCAAACCAGGCAGCATCCTGGTAAATCTCCTCTGCACTCTTTCCAGCGCTTCCACATCCTTCTTATAGTGAGGTGACCAGAACTGCACGCAATATTCCAAATGCGGTCTCACCAAGGTCCTGTACAGTTGCAGCATAACCCCACGGCTCTTAAACTCCAACCCCCTGTTAATAAAAGCTAACACACTATATGCCTTCTTCACAGCTCTATCCACTTGAGTGGCAACCTTTAGAGATCTGTGGATACGGACCCCAAGATCTCTCTGTTCCTCCACAGTCTTCAGAACCCTACCTTTGACCCTGTAATCCACATTTAAATTAGTCCTACCAAAATGAATCACCTCACATTTATCAGGGTTAAACTCCATTTGCCATTTTTCAGCCCAGCTTTGCATCCTATCTATGTCTCTTTGCAGCCTACAACACCCCTCCACCTCATCCACTACTCCACCAATCTTGGTGTCATCAGCAAATTTACTGATCCACCCTTCAGCCCCCTCCTCTAAGTCATTAATAAAAATCACAAAGAGCAGAGGACCAAGCACCGATCCCTGCGGCACTCCGCTAGCAACCTGCCTCCAGTCCGAAAATTTTCCATCCACCACCACCCTCTGTCTTCGATCAGATAGCCAGTTACCTACCCAATCGGCCAACTTTCCCTCTATCCCACACCTCCTTACTTTCATCATAAGCCGACCATAGGGGACCTTATCAAACGCCTTACTAAAATCCATGTATATGACATCAACCGCCCTACCTTCATCAACACACCTAGTTACCTCCTCAAAAAATTCTATCAAATTTGTGAGGCACGATTTGCCCTTCACAAATCCGTGCTGACTATCCCGGATTAATCCGCATCTTTCTAAATGGTCGTAAATCCCATCCCTAAGGACCTTTTCCATCAATTTACCAACCACCGAAGTCAGACTAACCGGTCTATAATTACCAGGGTCATTTCTATTCCCTTTCTTAAACAGAGGAACAACATTCGCCACTCTCCAGTCCTCTGGCACCATCCCCGTGGACAGCGAGGACCCAAAGATCAAAGCCAAAGGCTCTGCAATCTCATCCCTCGCCTCCCAAAGAATCCTAGGATACATTTCATCAGGCCCAGGGGACTTATCGACCTTCAGTTTATTCAAAACTGCCAATACATCCTCCCTCCGAACATCTATTTCCTCCAGCCTATTAGCCTGTAACACCTTCTCTTCCTCAAAAACATGGCCCCTCTCCTTGGTGAACACTGAAGAAAAGTATTCATTCATCACCTCGCCTATCTCTACTGATTCCATACACAAGTTCCCACCACTGTCCTTGACCGGCCCTAACCTCACCCTGGTCATTCTTTTATTCCTCACATAAGAGTAAAAAGCCTTGGGGTTTTCCTTGATCCGACCCGCCAAGGACTTCTCATGTCCCCTCCTAGCTCTCCTCAGCCCCTTTTTCAGCTCATTCCTTGCTAACTTGTAACCCTCAATCGAGCCATCTGAACCTTGTTTCCTCATCCCTACATAAGCTTCCCTCTTCCTTTTCACAAGACATTCCACCTCTTTTGTGAACCACGGTTCCCTCACTCGGCCATTTCCTCCCTGCCTGACAGGGACATACCTATCAAGGACATCCAGTATTTGTTCCTTGAAAAAGTTCCACTTTTCATCAGTGCCTTTCCCTGACAGTTTCTGTTCCCATCTTATGCCCCCTAATTCTTGCCTAATCGCATCATAATTACCTCTCCCCCAAATGTAAGCCTTGCCCTGCCGTCCGGCCCTATCCCTCTCCATTGCAATAACAAAAGACACCGAATTGTGGTCACTATCTCCAAAGTTCTCTCCCACAACCAAATCTAACACTTGGCCCGGTTCATTTCCCAGTACCAAATCCAATGTGGCCTCACCCCTTGTCGGCCTATCCACATATTGTGTCAGGAAACCCTCCTGCACACACTGCACAAAAAGTGCCCCATCCAAACTATTTGACCTACAAAGGTTCCAATCAATATTTGGAAAGTTAAAGTCCCCCATGACAACTACCCTGTGACCCCCACACGTATCCATAATCTGCTTAGCAATTTCTTCCTCCACATCTCTATTACTATTTGGGGGCCTATAGTAAACTCCTAGCAACGTGACCGCTCCTTTCCTGTTTCTAACTGCAGCCCATATTACCTCAGTGTGCATATCCCCCTCAAAGTGCTTTTCCGCAGCCGTTAAACTATCCTTGATTAACAATGCTACTCCTCCACCTCTTTTACCAGCTTCCCTACACTTACTGAAACATCTATACCCCGGAACGTCCAACAACCATTCCTGTCTTTGTTCTACCCATGTCTCCGTAATGGCCACAACATCGTAGTCCCAAGTAGCAATCCACGCCCCAAGTTCATCCACCTTGTTCCGGATGCTCCTTGCATTGAAGTAGACACACTTCAACCCATCTTCCTGTCTACCGGTACCCACCCTTGACCTTGATACCTTCCCCAATATCTCACCACCCTCAACACTGACTTCCGGACTACAACTCCTTTTCCCACTCCCCTGACAAATTAGTTTAAATCCCCCCTTGTATTTAACACTCCTGTTTTAATGTTTAGTAACATTTTGTAAAGTTTAATGGAAAATGTTTATTAAAAATAATGTTATAAATACAAAACTTTGATACCAGGTTAACATTAACTAAACATTTTACTTTAGCAGCTGCACTATGACACTTTGTTTAATTGCCTCATCTTTTCCAATTTCTTACAAATATATTTTTTCCCTAACACAACGATCAATAAAATATTTTTATACATTAACACAACAATTCTGTCGTCTCTAAACAAGGAGGTGAGGGAGGGATATGAGGAAAGGTAAGGAGGGGAATGGGAGGGAGGGAGAGTGAGGGAGGGAGGGAGGGAGGGAGGGAGGGGAGGGTGAAGGGGAAGGAAGGGAAAAGGGAAGGGGGGGTGGTGGTTTGGCCATAAAAACTGTACATTTCACATGTAGCCTGACTCTTCTGTGCCTCTGTTGAAGCCTCAAAGATAACTTCAGTTAAAATGCCAAACTAAAAGTGTGGTATATCAGCGATGGGGGAACATGACTCCAGATTTTCAATCTGGACTGGATTCTGCAATACCTATCAGACAGATAGTTCATTCAGCTTACAAGAGAATTGCATATGTCACTTTAAGGAATACTTTCCTAAAACATTTGAACCAGCCAAGTTGCATAATTCCCACTGTAAATGTAGGCTTCTAAAGATCAACATTGGTTCAAGGTGATTCTTAAAATTGGGATAAAGACTGTGTAAAATACATAGCAAAATCCAAATGATCTTCAACTAAAACTTATTCGATACACTAATGTCCACCTTGTTATATATATTTTTATCGGAATTAATTGTGCCATGACAAAGATGTAATTTTAAGAAGACCTTTCTTTCACCTTCTGTGCATTGCATATATGTTAAACATATTTTTAAAACATTCACAAAAATAATTAACCCACCCAAAGAACGTTTGCTGCCTCTACTTGCTGCAGCTGGACCCAAAAATAGTGTGCAAATAAGTAAGTGCAAATACTCACCTATCATCAGCGCAAGTGACAGATGTTAGAGAGAGACTGCAGAGCAGCGATTCAATACCGGCATCGAAACAGAATTGGAAGTTTAAACTTAGCGCGTTTCCATGGCACATGCCCATGTGTCAGAACTTCAGTATTGTCCTGACTTACGTGTATGGCGCACAATAGACTTAAGTCAGGATTCAGGCCAGAGGTTACAAGCTATCCCATTCAATATGCAAGAGTGGTTATTTCCTCACTTTATATAATTTTACCGAGCCTGTTGGATTTTAAGATAATTTCAATTATATATGGGAATTCTAAAACATATAAAATACATACCTTTCACATAAATTCCATAAATACAGGTTTCCTGTAGTATTGGGCAGAAAGGCCTGAGGCACACAAACTTAGCAGGAGGCTCAATAAATTCTTGAACAATTGAAAAATTCGGGGCCTTCCTGAGGCGGATAAGAGAACAGTGCCAGTTTATAACAGATGCTATAAAACCCTGGGCGCCTAACTTCATTTTCCAAGGTGCTAAATACCTACCCAGCACACAGGTCTAACTTCTTATCCACAGTCTAAAACAGGAAGTTCCCTGATTGTTCCCCTGGCCTGGAATGTTTTTATGATTGTCATCTGCTTGCAATTAACAAAAAATGCTGATCAGTGGAGCACATTCTGAGATCTGAGGTCTTTCCTTGTGTGTTGCCAACTGAACTTCATAATAAATACACTTTCATTCAATATAGATGTGCACACAAGGCTTTGTGAATATCTTAGACAAGAGTAACAGCTGGAAAAAGTCACATTCAAGTGTTTGCACCAAGTGATATGAAACACAAGTGTCTGAAGCAAGTCACGTCTCCCCACCCTATGAACTCTTGTGTTTAATGTGCACCCACATCTCTTGGGATCTGTTCCCTTTTGTGCTTCGTGTCCCTCCTTGTTGATGAGATGAGACTATCATTATTGATCAAATAGTGTGCACATGTTCAAAGGAGAAAAGTGTGTGGTGGTACCAGCAGGGGTTTGGGGAGAAGAGAGAGTGAGCTTCACAGAAAAGAAAATCTCAGATTCTGCTTTTAATCCTGCAATATGATGCCATGACACTTCTGGAAAGAGAGCTGAGGAATAGGAGCACAATAAAGGAGGAAGGAGAAAAACAGAAACAAAATAACATGAGCAGTTAAACCCAAATCTGGAGGAGTGCAGTAAATGTTTTGCCTTTTGCTCAAATCTGAAATGTCAACTTGTTCCTGATTTATAATGAAATAATCACTACCTTGATCATGTTTAATTTTGGATGAATGTAGGTGGCTGTGAGACCTTTATTTGCATCAAAATCTGATAGACATAATTTTTACAAAAGCTAGAAGAGGAATCTCAGCAGCCCAGAGGCTGACAGTGCTCACCAACTTATTACCATATCTTTGCATGATACAAGTGGAAACCCTCACACCAGTCCCTTATTGCCACATCTGGGGACCCAGAAACACGAGCAGTTTTAAAGCTGCTGTGTGGTCGAGTGTCTAACTAGACAACACATAACACAAGTGCAGACAAGATTTATGCTACCACATCAGTCAGGAAAGTACGTGGGGAATGTTACCCTCCAAAAATGGGTACGTTAGAGTCAGATGGGATGTGTACATTTTTTTAAATCTTGAGCCTTCACCCGCCAACTTCCAGTTTCAATGGAGGCAAGATGAAGGACCGGCGAACAATTCGCTCCAAGATCACAGTTAAAGAACAAGAACCAAGAACAAAGAAAATTACAGCACAGGAACAGGCCCTTCGGCCCTCCAAGTCTGCACCGACCATGCTGCCCGACTTAACTAAAACCCCCTACCCTTCCGGGGACCATATTCTTCTATTCCCATCCTATTCATGTATTTGTCAAGGTGCCCCTTAAAAGTTGATCATTTAAATATTATAATGAAGCTTATTGCACATATTTAATCTTTTTCTTTCTTTATTTGTTCATGGAATGTGAGTGTCGTTGCTAATCCAATATTTACTGCCCATCACTAATTGCCATTGTATAAACCTATAATCTGCCTGCTGTAGATATTTCCATTGTACTGTTAGGAAATGAGTTCCAGATTTTCACCCAGTAAGAGTAAGGAACAATGATATAGTTCCAAGTCAGAATGGCATGTAGCTTGGAGGTGGTGTTCCCATGCATCTGCTGCCAATATGGTAGTACTCCCAGGTTTGGAAAGTGCTGTCAGAGGAAGCTTGGCAAATTGCTGTAGTGCATCTTGTGGATGGTACTCACTGTTCACCAATGATAAAGGAAATGAATGCTTATGTTTTTGGATGGAGTGCCGATCGAGTAGACTGCTTTGTCCTGCATAGTGCCAAGCTTTTTGAGTGTTGCTGGAGTTACACTCATCCAGGCAAGTGGAGAGTATGCCATTACAATCTTGACTTGTGCCTTGTAGATGGTGGAAAGGCTCTAGGGAACCAAGATGTGAGTTACTCCCTATAGAATTCCCAGCCTCTGACCTACTCTAGTAGACACAATGGGCTGGATTTTCTGGCCGCACTCACCCCAAGACCAGAAAATCCCGCCCGAGGTCAACGGACCTTTGTATGGTCCAGTCCTGTCTGCTACGATTCCCGTCGCAAGCAGGATGGAAAAAATTCACCCAGGATTTATTTGGCTGGTCGAGTTACATTTCTGATCAACGGTAACCTCCAAGACGTTGATAGTGTGGAATTCAGTGATGGTAATGCTGTTGAATGTTAAAGAGAGGTTGTTAGATTCTCACTTGTTAGAGATGGCTGTCGCCTGACACTGGTATGGCTCAGATGTTACTTGACACACATCAGTTCAAGCCTGAATGGTGTCCTGGTGTTGCTGCATGTGGGCACAAACTGTTTCGTTATCTGAGGAGTTACAAATGGTTCTAAACACTGCAATCATCAATGAACATCCCCATCTCTGACTTCATGTTGGATAGAAGGGCCATTAATGAAACAGTTGAAGATGGTTGGGCCTAGGACAAACTCCAGCAATGATCCTTAAACTTCCAATGGGATGATTTCCGCTCCCTGAAACTAAAAGTTTCCAACACTCAGCTCAGGGTCAGAGACTTGGGCCTGATATCTGTGACTAACCTGCAAACGTACCCTGGAAATGCTACGCAGTGTAATACCTTGTCTCACTCAGTGATTAATAGCTTAACTCAACTGAGCACCACATCCAGCCTGCTCAATCACCTCTCCAAGCTGACCCAATTACCCCCCACTACCAGCCAACTAACCATCCCAACCACCTAACCACCCTGACGTGATTTGATATTTCCCCATACCGCCTGGCTACTCATTGACCGCCTGACTTCTCCCCTGACCCAACCTGACTATCCCCCGCCAAACCTAGCTCCTCCCTCCCCCAACCCAAGTACCCACATCACCCAATCACCTCTTCACCCAGCTACACACCTGATCCAGTCACCCAGCACTCACTAACTTTTTTTATTAACTTACAAGATATGAACATGGCTGGCTGGGTCAGCATTTATTGCCCATCCCTGATTGCCCTGCCTGACTTAGAACTATATCATCGTTCCTTACTCCTACTGGGAGAAAATCTGGAACTCACTACCTAACAGCACAATGGGAGTACCTACACCAGGGTGACAGCAGTAATGAGTTGCCTTCTTGAACTGCTGCAGTCCCTGAGGTGTAGGTATACCCACAGTGCTGTTAGGGAGGGAATTCCAGGATTTTGACCCAGCAACAGTGAAAGAACCTACTCACCCATTCATTTACAGAAAGACTTAGGCCTTTAACAACTTACCAGAATGCAGCAACCACTGTTATGAAAAAGGGTTGTGCCCTCCCATCTTCCATCTCTTATTGCACCTGAAGATCTTCTCCATTGATGTATGCATTGAGCCTTTGATGCAAAATCAGAAATCTTCATGGGCAAGGTCAATGTGCGCAACAACAACTCTGACCAGAAGATCGACCCACAAGGTTCTGAGGGGGCTTGACAGGATAGATGCTCAAAGGGGAATCTAGAAGTACGCAACACTGGTTAAAAATAAAGTGCTCCCATTTAGGACAGAGATGAGGAGAAATTTCTTCTCTGAGAGGGTGGCTAGTCTTCCACAGAGAGCAGTGGAGGCTGGGCCATTAAATATTCAAGGCTGAGTTATGCAGAGTTTGATTGACAAGATAGTCAAGAATTGTTGCGGACAGGAAAGAAAGTGAAGTTAAGGCCACTATCAGATTGGCCACGATTTATTAAATGGCAGAGCAGGTTCGACGGCTGCATGGCCTACTCCTGTACCTATTTCTTATGTTCTTAAAAAATGACTGACAATAACAGTGGATTGGCAGCAGTAATAATCACTTTAATATTCAATATGCACTTTGCTGTTAGAATAATAAGCACTTTACCATCTTACATTAAAGGGTGTAAGAGCTTTACTGTTCTCATTTATAATGTTACCAGTTGCAAGTTTAATCAAATTCAAATGCTGCATACTTTCTGCTGAAGGTATGGCAGATGTTTGCTCATTCCTGACTCTACCACAGGCTGGGAGTTCCTCTTGCCGAATGTAGATTACAAAATGTGTTCTGCAGACCGTTGAGAATCTGGACAGGGTTCCTAAGGAGTTCGTGACCTCAACAGATATCTGTTTATCAGCTCTAAGCCATACCACTTGCACATGCCTCTTGACTCACCACTGTGGTATTTGTATTCCTGTGTACTATTAAAATATTTTCTGCAATGATTGCACTATTTACCTTCAGGTCACTGTGCCGTTTATTAAAGATTAGAACAGGGTATCATGAGAACAGGAGACCTCCCTGACTGAAAAACTGGAAGACAATTGCTGCAGCAGTGTACACAATCCCTCTGCTCTCCGATGTGTTATTCTCTCTGGTTTGTAGTAGGGGTGTAATGTGTTCTTCTTAGGCAATCCCTTGGGAACAAGGATATGGTTGTTCTCAGTCTGGTTCAATGGGTTCTCCAATGGCTGATGAATCCAATAAGTAGTATGGATGTACAGTGACAGCACGCCAAGTAAGAAAAGTATAACACTCATTAAGTCAGCAAGACTATGGAGGTTTCTTCTCTGTCCTGAGGCAGGAGGTTATGTGTTCAAGGAAGCTCCAGAAACACAAACCAGGTTGATATTGAGTACAGTACTGAGGGAGTACGACTCTGTCAGAGATGCCATCTTTTGGATGGAACATTAAACCATGGCTTTGTATGTCCTCAGGAGGGTGTAAAAGATCTCATGGCACTACCTGAAGAATAGCAGGTGAGATCTCCTGGTGTCCTGGCCGATATTTACTTTTCCTTCAGCATTTCTTTTAATGAAAAGAGACGGCCTTGCCATTTATATCATTGTTTTCTTCTGGGCCTTGTGTTCAAATTGATTGCCTTATTTCTTAGCATTATTACAAGTGTTTCAAAAGCACTTCATTGCTATTAAAATGTTTTGGGAAGTCTTGTCATGAAAGGTGCTATATTAATGCAAATTCTTACCTTCCAAATTGATGGCTACTCCAATCTGAATGGTATTTGGTTCAATGGACTGTTTTTATAAAGGGAGCGGTTATAAACTGGAGGCACTGCACTGGTTCCAATCCTAACTGAAGAGTGAGAAGTGATAGGCAGGCCCAGGTTACACTGCCACTTCCACTGGTCAGTGAACATGGAGGTCTGCTCATGTGTTTTGTTCGGCCCACTGGTATTCAATTGTTAGTTAAATGCAAATGTTTTTGAATGTACAGGACTTTATTCATATTAAAATGAACAGCGTCAGCAATTCTAAGGAGAATCCTGCTGCAGCCAGAGCAAACTAGAAGCACTGCGAGAGTTCAGCAGCTTCTATAAAGGTGGTAGTGGCTGTTTGCACTGCCAGTCCCCAGGAATGGTTTTGTTGTCAGTCCTGAAGGAATAGGGATCCTGAGTGACAGACAGTCATAGTCCCAAGACTTAGGCCACACCATAGGGTTCCAGGAACACCAGAAGGGCATGAACAGTGACGGGGGAGCACCGTGGCTGCTCTGGAAGTAGAAGTGCAACACCACCATCTTGAGACCCTGAATCATTGACACAGTTTAAAAATGAAACTGTATAGAAATCTCCACAGGAGGGGTCTGAGGCAGTGTGGGAGGACCCCTTGCTGGACTCTGGGGCCCTTTCAGATGGCACTCTCATAGTCATTAGATTTTCATGGAGATGCAGCTCAGCTGATGGAACACATGAACACTTTATTGAGATGTTTTAGTTGGAATCACAACGTAATAGTGCACTTTTATGCACAAACTGTCATTGGGGTCACATTAGAGCTGGTCTCATTGAGCATTTAAACTTCAGAGGAATGGGAGAAAGGAAGGGGGAGCACAGGTGCTGGATATCTGTAAGGTGCTCTATGGAACTCTGTAAAGTGCATAATCCTATTGGCATGGGTCACAGGCCACAAGGCATGCAGTCATTCCAAAAGTGCAAGGCAGAGGTAATCTCTATTCTTAATCGGGCAGCGTATATGCCTTTAGTGAGAATGACCATAGCACAGCTGTGCTCAAGCCTCTTCCACCCTATATGGAATTGAAATGTCAGGCTGTTGGGGTGGCTTCTTAAGCACCTATAATCTGAGCAAGCGCCTCAGCTGCAACAATGAAAGGCGAGTGGCACAGAGACAGCACTAGGGCATAACAGTGGCTTTCTGGCTGAGAGTGGGAGGTCTACTGTAGTTGGCCAATCTAAATTCATCTGTTGGATCTATCTGTCCACAGGAAGAAAGAGGATTTAATAATGGCGGCCATATGCAATACTGCCTTTTTGATGACAGTCTCAGATTGGGCGGCCCCATGGCACAGTACTTAGAACTGCGGCCTCATGGCACCAGGGACCCGGGTTCGATTCTAGCTTTGGGTGACTGTGCGGAGTTTACATGTTCTCCACCCGCCTGATTGGATTTCCTCCGGGTGCTCCGGTTTCCTCCCACAGTCCAAAGATGTGTAAATTAGGTGGATCGGCCATGCTAAATTGCCCCTTAGTGTGCCAAGGTCTGTAGGTTAGGGGGGGGTTAGTGGGGTAAATGCATGGGGTTATGGGGCTAGGGCAGGAGGAGAGCCTGGGTAAGATGTACTTTTAGAGAGTCGGTGCAGATTTGATGGGCCGAATGGCCACTTTCTGCACTGTCGGGATCCTATTATTCTATGATTGAGAAGAGGAAATGTCCAGTGCTGTCTAGCACAGCGTAGACAAGAACCAAGCCCTGAGGTGCATGATCCAGGGGAGCCCCAGGAAGACCTAGAGCCTGAGGATGTCAGACCCATCCTACGGAGGTGAGTGGCATAGCAAGGCTTGACCAAAGATGCTTTTACTATTGGAGGTGAATGAGAGACAGTGCCGTGCGTGTTCATGTGTTCCATCAGCTGAGCTTGCATTTCCATGAGAATCTAATAAGTCTGAGAGTGCCATCTGAAATGGCCCCAGAGTCCAGCATGGCCTCCTCCCACACTGCCTCAGACCCCTCCTGTGGAGATTTCTTTACAGTTTCATTTTTAAACTGTGTTATTGATTCGGGGTCTCAAGATGGTGGTGTTGCACTTCTGTGATTGTCAAGAAATGTGGTGGTTTATATCTGCTACATTCTGTGGGAGGATCTAACACCACATGGACTGGGAAGCCACCCTCTCCCAGTGCCCTTGAAGGTCACCATCGCACTCAACCTTTTCACAAGTGGAACATTCCAGGGACCTGTGCAACTTCGATCGGGAATCAACACAGAAATGTGTAAAGGAGGCGACTGATTCCCTTTACAGCAAAGTTCATTATGTAAAGTTCACGATGGATAACGCTAACCAGTTTGCTAGATTCTGGGATTTATGGTGATCTCCATCTTCTCAGAGTGCAGGGTGCCATCGATTGCACATTTGTCGCTTTAAGAGCTCCCTGGCAACAACCCCGATCTTCATAGAATCCCTACAGTGCAGAAGGAGGCCATTTGGCCCATCAAGCCTACCCTTTTACAATAGGAAAGTGTTCCACTCAATGTTCAAGTGGTGCACAATCACCAGGAGTATTGTGTCAGGTACTCTTCTACATCCTGAATCACATCCTTGGGCCACAGCGTTTACAGAGTTGACTGCTAGGTGGTAAGGGGTACCTCCTTTGTGACTGTCTCCCAGGCTGATGAGGTGAAGTTGTTGGACTTCTTGGAGCCATCCTTCAGGTGAAGGACATCCTGGTGTTGCTGGACACCTTATTAAAGCCTCTTAACTACACCTCAGGGCTACAATCTTCTTTGTCTTGGGGGACATCTCAGGGTCGGTGGTGAACATAGCTGGGCTGCAGAAAGTGAATGTTTGTGTTCAGCTGGTATTTAAATATGGCACTTGGACCTTTGACCCAATGGGTGGCAGCAGGATGGAAGAATCTGCCCAGCCCACCATGTGATTCGGAGATCTGCTTGCCAATGTAAAATTGATGAGGTTTCAAGTGTAAAATTGGGTGGGATATTCCGCCCAGCGGGAAACGTGCCACTTACCTGCCTTAAACAATTCACTGAGTAATAGGCACTTTCTATGGTACTTAAGGATTGAAGATCTATATAGTGTACCCTTTGCCTTATGAGAACAAGCATTTCACCATATTCTGATGATAAAAATAGGTAGTATGTGATGCGCTATCAATTAGGCAAAAGACTACTTGTGTGCCAATACAACTGTAGGCTTTTATTCATAACAGAATCAGGAGCACATCCCAACAGGTAACCAACCTGGACTGAACAAGGGGGAGGAGACAGCCACCTTTATACTCGGTGACGAGGGGAGGAACCGAACCGTCAGGGGATGTGTCCAGGCATGACAAACACACAACGGTGGTCCATATAGGACAAAGGCACAACTGAAGTCCACCACAGTATGGTTATTAGTTACATACACTGATGAGTATGCTGCATGGAGTGCTAAAGGAGCAGAATTCCTCTAAAAGGATCAACTTAAACACCACATAAGTAGCCAAGGGATGAAGGTAAGAAAGGGACAATCTTCAGAATCAACCAGGAAGATTTCAGTTTTGTCAGAAGTATAACTGTCTTTTATCTTCTAAGAAAAAAGCAAGCCTGTAATTATTGCAAAAGAAACACAGTGCTTCAGTAAACCGCTGAATCATTGGATAGTTAAGAAAACATCCATTAAAAATTCACATTCCAGCTGTATTTTTCACAAAAGCTTCACTGTTGCTAGGGTGACACAATAACGACTTATAAACAAAGGCAGTTTGTGGGGCATCATTAAGTGGGTCCAAGAGTCATTTATCAAAATAAAAGCCACACGTGGGTAATATTTTCAGTGTGTTCCTTGGGATTTCCATGGCAATATAGAGATTATGGTATTTGTTATATTTGTTCAGCAATACAAAGGGAACTCATAATAACAAGCCATAAACAGATTTAACCTCAAAGTCCAGATCAGCTGAGTGAATTTTATTTCTGGTGGTTAATTTTACTGTCAACTCCATCTTGTGAAACCTAAAATGTGACGGGGGCGATTCTCCCAGCATGCTGCGTAACACAGGGGGCTGGGAGATGTCAGCAGAGGCTGTCTCGTGAGCTTCCTGCTAGGCGTCACGGCCTCCGCGCATATCTAGGCCAAAGATTTCCAGCATCATCAGCTCCATGCTGGAAATTGGCGCGGAGCTAATTAGCATATGCAAATCTTCATTTCCATTTCATTAGCGGGCCAGGGACTGAGGTTTCTGGTCCTGCTAGCATCCCTCCCCTCCAGCACATCCCCCCTGCCGCCAACGGGAGTGGTTCACTCCAGCGGGCTTTACTACTGCTTGCCACAAACGGGGAACAGGCACCCTGACCCCGCTGGAGGGAAGAGACGCCATTGAGGCCCCCCCAGGTGGCCGGGTTAAGGGATGTGCCCCTTGGGCAGTGCCAGCCTGGGGGAGTGGTCTGGACTGTCGGTGGGGGGAGATTGGGAGCTTGGGGCTCACCTGGTTGGGGGGGGAGGGGTGAGGGGAGATTGGGGCTGGCCGGGGAGGGGAGGAGTGGGGAGGGGAGATCGGGGCTGGCCAGGGGCAGGGGGACATCAGAGTTTGCCCAGGAGTCCAATGATCTGGGGGGTGGGGGGCAGAAGGCCAGCGATGGGGGGTTGCGGGGCAGGCCAGCAATTGGGTTGGTCAGCAATCTGGAGGCCGGCAATGCGGGTCCACTGTTCATGCACAGATCTCCGCGCTGACAGATCGGTGCATGCGCAGCGGCCCACTCAGCGCTGTGCTGCCGGCCTCTCGGGTGTGAATAGGCCCCGCCCACAGATTTCCAGAGTGAATCACACTAGGACACTCTGTGATGCACAGAGTTTTGGAAATTCATTCTGGGAATTACATTGAAACAATTAGCGGGAATCAGTCCCAATTTCCCTCAAATTGGGGACTTTGAGTTTTTTGGGGAGAATGCCAGCCGATATCTCTTACTCTGTCTGTCGGTATGTGTGGAGCAAGAAAGCTTTTCTGACCCCACTCTGTGGTGCAACCCTGGATCCAGGTCAGAGTCTGTACCTAGGTGGGAAATTTGGAAAATGCTGCCTGGACAATTACCTAGAGAATACTTTAGTCTTGAGGCAAACAAGGTTAGGATCAGTCCGAGAGAGAACATATTACAAAATGGGCCGTGGACTGAAGGCAAATGCTGAAAATAGCAACAAAACCCAATAACTTCCCTGTCTCCCTCCTCAATGAATCAACTCCGTTCCCACATAAAGAGGCATATTATTTTTAACGCCCTGAAGTCCACTCCTCAGAATGGATCAGGCATCAAGCTGGAGCATGGTGAGTTCTTGTGAGCTGCCCCCAGCATATCCTCTAATTCTATCTTTTACTCTCATTTTATGCTCTTAAAACTTAATTCTAACCCTCTTAAACTATATCCTGCACTCTCTCCCTTCCTTCTGCCCTATGTACTCTATATATGGTATGTTCTGTCTGTATAGTGCGCAAGAAACAATACTTTTCACTGTATCCCAATATATGTGACAATATTAAATCAAATCAAATCAAAACACTACCTGTTTCTTCCATGTCCTGTCATGCGATAGTAACTCTACATTCCTGAGGACTGCTACTGGAATCAGCTCATTCTTTGTTTTTATTGCAGCGTCTAGCACCTCTGGAGCTGTGCTTTCTAAATATGATTTCACTGATACTTTTGGATATGCATTACGGCTTTTATTCACTGTTTCCAGAAGGCACAGGCCACTCCAACCATCAAATAAAACAGCAAATCTGAGTCACAGGCATGGGAACTGAGTGATCATCTGTAAAGAGGGTTCAGTTAGAATGGGATGTGCTCAAACCCATGAGACAGAGGAGACTGATTGTTAATTTGTTGTTTGCTCTATTGTGGATCACAGGGGCTCCTTCGGTCAACTAAAAATTCTAGCATTGCCTTATCTTTCTCCATTATTGAGATCATTGTGATTCTCTTCTGGAAGAGAGGGAGTTTCTTTTCTCTATATACTTATTTTTCCTGTGTGTTTCCTACTCCCTACTTTCTGGCCTTCCTCCAAGAGGACCAGCATAGGCCTCAATTGACAGTGGCACAGTGGTTAACACTGCTGCCTCTCAGCGCCAGGGATCCAGATTTGATTCCCAGCTTGGGTCACTGTCTGTGCGGAGTCTACACCTTCTCCCCGTGTCTGCATGGGTTTCCTCCGGGTGCTCCGGTTTCCTCCCACAGTCCGAAAGAAGTGCTGGTTAGGTGCATTGGCCTTGCTAAATACTCCCTCAGTGTACCCGAACAGGCGCCGGAGTGTGGCGACTAGGGGATTTTCACAGTAACTTCATTGCTGTGTTGATGTAAGCTGACTTGTGACACGAATAGGTAAATCGTAGAAAGCTATTCTTTCCTTCATATCTTCTCCCATTCATTTAATAGGGAGGTCTTTCAAAGAGGGAACCCTAGAAAGTGAAGCTTTAAATCTTGACCTTGAGTGGTGATAACAATCATATTATCAACAGCATGAATTAAGACTGTGATAGGATTTTACGGCGTCACTCGTCCCGAAACTGTAAAATTCCGCCTGAGGTCAACAGACATTTCCATTGTCCGCCCCTTGCCCGCTCCGATTCTGTAGCGGGTGGGGCAGTTAAATTCCAGCCTGTAAGTCTCGAAAGGAATTTAAGTTGTAACTTCACAGTACAATTACACTAGGCCTCTTTGTTCTATTTTCTTTCAATTGCTGTAGAAATCTAATACTAGAAGGATAAGATAGGGTAGATATCGAGCAACTATTTCCTCTGGTTGGAGAACTCAGAGTCATAAAGATATAGGTTAGGCCATTCACTGGGAAGTACTTTTCCACATTAAGTATAATATTTAGAACTCTATCCCCCTAAAGGCTGATGACCTGGGATTCTAGGATAATTGGGTAGTTCCAGGTTAAGATGAATTTTTGTTTGGTCAGGATATCGAGGGTCATGAAGCAAAAGGGGGTTAATAGGAGCTGTGATACAGATCACCCACAATTAATTGAGTGGCAGGACAGGCTCGAGGGGCTGAATTTCCGGCTCCTGCTGCTAACGTTCCTATGTTTTGAGTCACTATCCAAGAGAAATTTCACCCCCGCTGTCTCTGAGTTGGCTCACACCCATTTTTCTTCTTTTTAATGGAAGAATAATGGGAAATTGCTGCAATGTAAAGTCTTTAAACAAAATTCTCCTGCCCTTCCTTACATCATAGTTTATATAACCCTCTAGCACAGAGAGATTTCAGTCTGACATGTGGAGCTGTGAAATAGACTTCACTGGTGGTCCTCCTATAGCAATTTATATAAAGCCGGGTTTAAGGTGTAGTTAGCAATTTGAAGTAATACCACAAGAATAAGTTCCATTTTTACAGCTCCTTCAACATAATAAAATGTCAGAAGGCTTTTCACAGAAGTATTATGGAACAACTTTTGATACAGAGCCAGATTATGAGTGGTTAGGACTGCTGACCAAAAGCTTATTCAAAGAGGATGGATTTAAGGAAGGTCCTAAAGAAAGAGAATTAGATAACTGGAGAAGGTGAGGGAGAGAATTCAAGATCCTCCCAAATAGCTGAAGACATGGCTGCTAATGATGGAACAATGAAAATGGGAGTTGTACAAAATGTCACAATTAGAGCAGTGCAGAGATTTCCAAGGGGTTGAAGGGATGGAGGAAGTTTTTTTTATTCATTCGTGGGACATGGGCATCGTTGGCTGGCCAGCATTTATTGCCCATCCCTAGTTGCCCTTGAGAAGGTGGTGGTGAGCTGCCTTCTTGAACCACTGCATCCACGTGCTGCAGGTTGACCCATGATGCCAGAGTTTCAGAGATAAGGAGGGATGACAGCATGAGGGATTTGGAAACAAGGAGGGTAATTTCAAATTCAAGATTCCGCTGGACAAGGAGTCAATGTAGACCAGCTAACACAGGAGGGGTGAAAGGTGAATGGAACTTACTGCAAGTTAGAATAACAGCAGCGAAAGTTTGGATGTGTTCAAGTTTATGGAGCGTGAAAGATGTTAGGTCAGCCAGGAAAGGATTGGAATAGTTGAGTCTAAAGGCATGGATGAGGGTTTCAGCAGCACATGAACTGAGGCAGGGATAGAGATAAGCAACACTACAGAACAGAATTAGGCAATCTTGGTAATAGGACAGGTGTAAGTGGGTAGGGTAGCTGAGGTAAATGATTAAGAAGGTTGGGTGGCAGATGGGTAGAGTGGCAGAGTGGTAGCTGACTGGGGTGGCAGGTAGGTAGGGTGGCAGGTGTGTAGGGATTATTACTTTTGTGTGCACTGCAGCTGCATCAGAACATTATTATACACTTCTAAATATAACCAAGGCCTTTGATCAAATTGTTTTTGGCAGTTAGGGTTTGCCAAGCTTCATACAATGGATATTAGAGGGGGGATGTTGAAAATGATCATCGTCCATGGTGGCAGAAGCTCTCAGCCATTCATTCTGGATGGGAAACAAGACAAAGATGACAACCATTTTCCTACCCACAACTCTTGGCACAAATCCTCGAGAGCATTGAAATGAAAAACAACCCTGACATTAAAGGAAGAGATGAGAAAGGGTAAGAACACAAAATAACCTAATATTTTGAAGAGGTGTTCCCCTATGAGGCCAACTCTCAGATCTAACCCTACTGTGGGTGGTTTGTGAATTAATTACTTCTGAAGATGCAAGACCAACTTTGGCAGTTGAGTGTACCTCAAATAAAATTATTTCAAATTTGGGAGCTTCCAAGTTTCTATGGTGATATTGCAGAACAGTTTACCTTTTATTCCCTATTAGTTTTACTTGCAGTGATTCCCATCAAAGAATCCAAAAAAATATGGTGGGGGGCGATTCTCCAACGTCGCCACGCCTGCCGCTGATTGCGCCAGTCACGAAGAAATGCATGCGGACCTAAAACTCAATTTCTTACATGGCGCCAAACAGTTTGCGATTCTCCTGGCCCTTTTCTAATGGCGTGAATTAGATCATTCCCAGAAAGTGCGCGTGGCTGATTTGCATGAGTTTGACTGGATTTCAGTCTCATTAGTGAGTTCAGCGTGTGATCATCCCCTTTGCCGGAATGTTCCCACCTCTCTGGCGAGAGAATCACTGCTGGTATCCACTAGCAGAGACCTGAGGCGGTGGTCACGGCAGGGGGCTCAGAAGCCATTGACGCCCCTGGGTGGTCGGCAGCAGGGCCTGGCAGTGCCCATTAGGCAATGCCCGCCTGGCATACTGGCAGTGTCCACCAAACAGCCCTAGCGGTGCCAGTTGGGCAATGCCAATGTGCGAGAGGCAATGCCAAGTGGGTGGGGCCTGAATGGGGCTATGACGGGGAGGGCTGTCATAGGGAACATATCGCCAATGGGGGGGAGCCCGATTCCCGTGAGAGGAGGGAGGGGGTCTCCCACTGCTCTTGCGAAATGGCACTCAATCATTCTGAAGCAAGGCTCACCAGCGTGTTTAGACCATGCACCCCCCTAGTAATGTGACAATGCTTGCAACTCACCAAACAGTGACTGAGTGTGGGAGGATTGAAGTGCGGAGAGAGCCTGAGAGGCCGGCGCGGATTGCTCCGTTATTCCTACTGTTATGACACTAAAGATCCACATCTCCCCTGAGCACAGTGGAACTAAATTTGCTACGTTGACCTTTAATTTGTAGCATTGAACGTAACAGAGAGTAGAACCGCTTCTCTGAAAGATGGAATTCCCCCTCCGATGAGTTATCTCTGCCAATCACTGCTCCAGGAATAGAGAAGACAAATTCAGAGGAATTCTACACTAATCTTCCGATCTGACATCAGATTATTGTAAAATGTTATCATCACAAAGTACTTTCCGTTCTTTATGTTCTTCTTTGCCTATTCTCCAACATTCCTGTTGTTTTCTATCCACTGCCTCCTGCTGAAGCCTCTTTGCTTTTTCAGCACAATGAAGGATAGTGCCCTTAAGGCGTGGAATAAACATCTGACATTTGCTGAGGAGAACTGCATGTTCTCTGGTGATAACACTCTGTACAATGTTGTGACTTTTTGTTCCGCAGTAATGAAATACACTAAGCGTGATCTTTTTCTAAAAAAAAAATCAAATGATTGAATTAAAATTCGATTGCAGCAATAAGATTTATGCGCACTCGCGTGTTTAATTCTGAACAACTAGAAGTTAACAAAAATGTATTCTGAAAAGAATGTCACAGTTTCACAAATGAAAATATTATCATGTTCAAAACAAGAAATGAATTGGCCAATTTACACATTTACTGATCTTTTTAAATTAAAAAATCTAATTTTGTGGTAGATCAATTAAATCATCATAGAAATCATAGAAACCCTACAGTACAGAAAGAGGCTATTCGGCCCATTGAGTCTGCACCGACCACAATCCCACCCAGGCCCTACCCCCATATCCCTACATATTTTACTCGCTAATCCCTCTAATCTACGCATCTCAGGACACTAAGGGGCAATTTTAGCATGGCCATTCAACCTAACCCGCACATCTTTGGACTGTGGGAGGAAACCGGAGCACCTGGAGGAAACCCACGCAGACACGAGGAGAATGTGCAAACTCCACACAGACAGTGACCCAAGCCAGGAATCGAACCCAGGTCCCTGGAGCTGTGAAGCAGCAGTGCTAACCACTGTGCTACCGTGCCGCCCTGAATTCATTTAAAAATTAAAAATTCTCAACTAATATTTGCAAGAATACAAGTTGATTTATGAATCAATTTTTAAAAGCATACTTTCGCAGGATAGATTTACATTTCAAGTATATATATTTATGTTCAATTATATTCATTGTTGAAACTATCACTCACAAATGCATTAATTCACAATTTTCTGAGCAATTTCTGCCAATTAGACGCTTAATGTAAAGTAAATATATGTAATGCAGTTATACCCTAAATTACCCCACATACAAAACCAGGTTGCAGTAGATTAGAATGATAAATTGATAGGAATAGACGCAAGGGGAAGAGAGCAGTGTCCTCCATGATCCTGTCTGATATCCTGGAGAATCAGAGCAATGAATAACTGACTGATGGGGCCGATCATATTGCCTCACTTCCCCAACCAGGATTTCTTCATTTCTATTCCCTTAGGACCACCACTGGCTGCTCCTTTTTTGCCCACCGTACACAAATGGTGATCTGGGTGGGGATGGGGAGGGAGAGACCACAATCCAAGTGCTCAGCACATTCCCTCCCACTTTGTCCAATTAACCACCGCTGCTTTCCGGGGGTGTTATTGGAAGGTGGTTGCAGGCACCGGGAGGTTACTGATAAAGGCTCCAAGTCCCTCTGAAGGAGGGAGAAGCTATTGGCTCAAACCTGTTGACATTCCCAATTGTGGTCAAGGCTCTTCGTGAGATGTTGGGCGGGATTTTCTGGTGTGGGAGCCCCAAGACCAGAAATTCCCACCTTTAAATGGTCCACTGGATTTTCTGTCCCACCTGCTACGATTTCCATGCCGGGTGGGACGGGAAATTTTTAGCCAACCTGTAGGATGCTGCTGTCCTTCACCACCTCTCTTGGTTATCCCTGTTATCACACCAGCAGGAGTTTCTGCCTTTACATTGATGGATTTTGTCTTGGCATTAGAAATGGTGCAGGTAGCCTTCCTTGCATAATGAGTGACTCCTGATCTAAAGAAATGTGTTTATTTTAAATTTGTTGAAGTTTTCAGACTGTTCTCTCCAAGAAAAATATTTATGTTAACACAGAGCCTTTCTCAATCATGTCGCAAGTTGCTTTATAGCTAATGAAGTGGTTTTAAAATATAGTCACTACTTAATGTAGGAAAGATACAGCAAATTTGCACACAGCAAGCTCAGCTCCCACAGATAGCATTGTGATAATGACCAGATAATCTGCTTTTTAGTGACGTCGATTGAGGGATAAATATTGGCCAGGATACCGAGGTTAACTCCCTGCTCTTCTTCGAAATTGTGCCAGGAGACCATCATGAAAAGGCAAGTGGTTTAATGTTGCATCCAAAAGACGTCACCTCCAACAGTGCACCACGCCTTCACTGGAGTGTCAGCCAAGTTTTTGTGTGCAAGTCACTGGAGTGGGTCTTGAACTCACAGCCTTCTGACTCAGAGGCAAGAATGCTAACAAATGAACCAAGCATTGAAATCATATATACTATTAACAGATTAAGAGACTAACAGACAAAGCGCAAGGGACCCGGGATTCCAGGACCCCAGTTTAATTCCGGCCTTGGGTCACTCTCCATGTGGAGTCTGCACGTCCTCCCCGTATCTGCGTGTGTTTCCTCCGGGTGCTCCGTTTTCCTCCCACAGTCCAAAGATGTGCGCGTTAGGTTGAGTGGCCATGCTAAATTGACCTAGTGTCAGGGGATTAAGAGGGTAAATATGTGGGGTTACGGGAATAGGGCCTGGGTGGGATTGTGGTTGGTATAGACGTGATGGACCAAATGGCCTCCATCTGCACTGCAGGGAAAACAATGAATTTAAAAATGCTGCAGATAATGCAGCTGTGCCACACTGATGTTAGGATCACTGCTCTCTGGGTGCTGTGTACTCCTGTGTTGCTTCCTGATGGCCTTGCACTATAACGCAAGATCAGTGCTTTAGGATAAGTAGTAGGTCGCCTCCTGTGACAATTCACAGAGTCAAGGCCAGCTGTAGTCTTCAGGTGAAGTGGCATGAGACAGCAAAAAATAATTACAGCCAAGTGTACAGATTCAATCCCATTTTTAAAGTTAAAGAATGATATGGATTTGTGATTGTAATGATGGCAAAATTGTCATTGTTTGCATTCATTACAAAGATGAAACCAACAGCCAATTCTGGCATCTGCACATGCGTTGTTAGAGGCAGAAATCCAAAGGTTTCTGTCAGGGATTTTCTGCTCCTCTCGAGGAAGAGACCCACAGATAGAAATCTGAAATCACTTGACATAAACCTGCACTTTTAGACTATTTATCCCATGGTTAAAAACCCTTAAAGAAGTTACACGCGTGGAATGAGGTAAAAAAATTAATTTCATCCTTGCGGACTGTCAAATTGCTCCATACCAAGAAAATATTCCACTGATCCTTAACACACTAAACATTGTCTTTTTTAGAGGTTATTTCAGCTTCTACTTTCATCACATCTTTATGTCAAAGCATTTATTTAATTCTGTAAAATGATTAAAAAGTGAAGGATGATTGATGAATAATACTTCCTGGTTTGTTGTTTTTCTTTAAGGTGATTGGTTGTTTGGTCTTTTTGTGAGGTGCCCCTTCTTGAATCACTGAAGGCTAACTGGTATAGGTATATAATAGTGCTGTTCAGGACTCCCAGGATATTGGCCCAGGGACTATGAAGGAACAGTGATATATTTCCAAATCAGGATGGAGAGGGGTCATGGAAAAGAGCTTACAGGTATTCCCCAGTACTTGTTGCCCTCATCCTCTAGGCAGTAGAGAGTCCAGGGATTACAAGGTGCTGTTAAAGAAAACTTAGAGAGCTGTGGCACAGTGACACAGTGGTTAGCTTTGCTGGTTCACAGCGCCAGGGGCCTGGGTTCAATTCCCCTGATTCCCATTGACTTCAGTTTTGCTAGGACTCCTTGATGCCACATTTGCTCAAATCCTGTCTTTATGTCAAGGCCAGTCGATCAGCTCATCTTCCTCACCTCTGGAATTCTGATCTTTTGGGTGGAATTGAACTGTCGCAGCAATGGGCAAGTGTCTTCTCGTGGGGCCCTCCCTTACCACTGTGCGTCCCTCTGTTGAGCACAGGAAGCTCAAGATGAGGAAATCCCCTTGAGGCTGCAGGCTTATCCACCATGGTTCATCTGGTAGTTTGTCCACATGGCATGACCTTTACCCACTGCCAGTTGAATATCAATGGCAGTGGGACAAGACCCTCATGTGGTTATTTAAGGACCTCAATTGGTTTCCAGGTGGGAATTCTCGACCTACCCACCCCAAATTCACTTGGGGGGGAATCAGAATGATGATGGGCTCTCCATCTTACTGTCCCAAGACACGCCCCCTCCCATTCCCTGTCCCAGCACACTCCCAGGTGGAACATTAGATTCCGCCCTTTGTCCATAGTTGGACCAAGGCTGTAATGAGGTCTGGGGCCAAGTGATCCTGGCAAAAACTAAACTGAGCACCGGTGAACAGGTTATTAGTGAGTAAGCACTGTTTAGTAGCACAACAATAAGACCTTTCATCAATTTACTGATAATTGAGAGTAGGCTGATGGGGTCAGATTGGATTTGCTTGCTTCTTGTGGCCAGGGCATACCAGGGTGCTTTCCACTTTGTCAGGTGATGCCACTGTACAACACTGGAACAGCAATCTGGAGCACAAATCTTCAGTACTGAAGCTGGGATGTTTTACAGGCCAGAGCTCTTGTATCCAGTATGCGCGGTCATTCCTTGATGCCGTTTGGAGTGAATTGAATGGTTGAGCAGGTTTGATAGGCCCTACGGCCTACTCCTGCTCCTGTTATGTTTTAATGTTCAAGTTCAGCTGTGAGTATTGTCATCTCACCACTACCTGTGCAATCTAGACCTTTATATTCTTAACTTTGATTTCATTCTGTATTTAATATGATAATGTACAACAAACCATAAAATCATACAGAAATTTGGTGAGTAGATCAGTAGAATTAATTAGTCTTTAGGAGCAGCTCTGCAGCATAAATGAGGAGGTAAGAAGTGGGAAACTTTGGTGTTGCAGCATTATTATTGGTGAGAGAGAGCAGAGAGAGCTGGATTCGGTTGGGTTGGGTGAGGTTGGGGTGGTGGTGGTGGGTGGGGGGTGAGGGGGGGGGGAGGTCAGATCTGGTCAGGGGGATCCAGCCTGGTTGTCTCAGTTCAGAGGATCAAGTTTGAATGGGGAATCCTGTGCAGGTGGGGAGTTGGGTGTGGGGAATACTGTGGCGGGGAGGTGGGGGGTGGGGCGGGGCATGGGGGGGGGTGGAGGTTCTTGTGGAGTCCCCTGTGAGGTTAGGAGAGTGGGGGTAGTCCCATGTGGGGATCGATCTGGATATTTAAAATAGTTATGCAGAAGTTAGAAGTGGTTTTACAGTGTGACGAGTTACATAGAGCATAGACCATTTTTATGGTCCCCATAAAGCCCAATAACCTTTACAAAGAGATATGATTTTCCCTGTTTTCAATGGAAATAATTGCACAAGGTTTCATTTTTAAGACTTTTACTGGAGCAAACAAACTAAAACCAACATTGACTAAACAGTGTTTAATAGGCAACTAATACACTAACTACAGAAAAGACACTTCCTCAGTAATGAATTAGCACAACTGAAAACCCCTCACAATGTTTAGACATCGTTAGAAGTATGCAGCAGATCTGGAAACATCTGTGCGAAAGAAACAGCATTAAATTTTCAGGTCAATAACTTTATCGATTTTACGTACACTTCTTTTAATTTAGTATACTGTATTAGCTGTTTGTGATGCAGTCTGCTCTACATTGGGGAGACAGACACAGACTGAGTGATCACTTTGCAGAACACCTTCGTTCAGACTGCAAGCTTGACCTTGATCACCAGGCTGTCATTCTAATTCTCTGTCTTGCTCCCACTCTGACCTATCTGTCCTTGACCTGTTGCAGCATTTCAATGAAGCTCAGTGCAATTTCATCTTCTGATTGGGCATATTGCATCCTTCTGAACTCAACACTGCGTTCAACAGTTTCACATTATAACCATTTTGTTTTGTGTTCTTTGCAGGTTTAGTTTTGTTTTACTTGTTTCTTCCTATTTTCATTTACCTTGCCTTTGGCCGGCAGTTATTCAGGATCCTGTCAGTCACATCTCCTATAGTCACATCATTGTTTCTTTACATGTCCCATCATCACTCCCTTTGGCCTATGTAACCTTTTGCCATTTAATCTCTCCAGTCCTCCACCCTATTGTAGATCTGCCCTTTTGTTTTTTTTTTGGTCCCACCCTTCCCTCTTTCATTTGTTCTAAATTTATTACATTTCTAAAATTTTCCCAGCTCAGGTGAAAGGTCAATCACCTGAAATGTTAACTCTGTTTCTCTCTCCACTTGCGCTGTCAGATCTGCTGACCCCACAGGGGACTCTTCCCCCACAACACCCCTCCCCCACAAATAAGCACCCCCTCCCATGATATTTCCCACCCCTGGCCCCACCCCCCTCATCCACCACACAGGATTCCCACCCCACCTCCCAACCTGACACCCTGAACTGACCTAACCTGACTCGACCACACACCCACTGAGCTGGGGTTGCTAAGGAAACTTAGCAACAAGTCTTCTGTTCAACACCTTATCAAACACCTTTTGAAAATCTATATACACAATTCTCATTGCATTTCGTTTATTAATATACCCACTCCTCAAATAACTCTATTACCTTTGTCAGACATGACTTGCATTTCGCAAATTCAGATTGGCTGTCTTTAGTTAACCCATATATTTCCGGGTAAATATTAATTTAATTTGCTATTTGACTTCTTGAAGGTTACTCACTATGGAGGTTAGAATAATTGCATTCTCATTCTGATATATCTCTTTTTATCTTTTTAGCAGAGCTACAACATTGCCAACTCTCTAATCTTCTGGCATAACCTTCATATCCAAGACAGAAGTCAGGGCCTCTGATATTTCTAATTGTCTGAACTTATGTGAGGAAGGAATTTGTTTTGATTTCATTTAACAACGTTGGCTTATGAAGAACCTTAACTGCAATTCACTCAAAATTCACTGCCTTTCTAAAATACAGCCATTCTCATGTTCCTCCTATCATATCAAACTTTGAACCAAATAGTCCATTAAATATGCCTATCCACAAACACTGAGAATGGTTCCAAAACAAGAAACCATAAAATAAGGGGTATTATCAGGTATATTTTCTTCTAGTCACCAATATGAGGAAAAAAGTTAATGTATAAAGAGTAAGTCAAGAAAGTTTATTTTCCTGTTATATATTTGTACCATTGCACAACTTGGTACCAGCACCACCCAGTTCCAGATCTCATTTCAACCTTGATGAAAACATGGGGGCAAGAGCTCAATTCCAGAAATGAGGTGAGAGCGACTGCCTCTAACATCAAACAGCATTCGACCCACCGTGGATTCAAGAAACTTTAGTAAAATTGAAATCAAGAAGGAGAGGAGGGAAAGCTTTCATTGGTTGGACTCATACCCCAAGGGGAAGATTGTTGTGCTTGTTAGAGACCAATCATCACTGCCCCAGGGCACCACTGCAGAAGTTCTCAGGGCAGCGCCCTATGCCCATCAATTTTCCAGTGTTTCATAAATAGCCTTCACTATTATGTCAGGAGAGAAGATGTGACGAGATATTTCTACGAGCATTGCTGTTGATTATATACTATTCAGCTCCATTCACGTTTCCTCAGATAATGAAGCAGTTCATTTAGGTAGCAGCAAAACCTGGAGCACATCCAAACTTGGCTGGAAAGTGACAAGTAAAATTAGTCCACCTAAGTGCCAGGCAACGACCATCTCCAGCAAGAAGGAGGCTAACCACCTCCCCATGACATTCAATAGCATTATCATTGCTGAATCACCTACAATCAACATCTGGGGAGGGGGTCATCACTGGCCAAAAACAGAACTGACCCAACTCATTAAGTACTGTGACTACTGGAGTAGGGCATATTCTCCATCAAGTAGCTTCACTTCATTCCTCCCCAAAGCCTCCCCACCACCTAGATTGTACAAGTTAGGAATTTGATGGAATAAATAAACAGGAAGCTCAACATCATCTAGGACAAAGCAAGATGCTTGATTCTCACTTCATCCACTAGCCTAAACATCCATTGTTGGTGTATTGTGCCTACGCTGTATACAATCTACAATTTACACTGCAGAAACTTACCAAGGCTCCTCTGGCAGCAAATCCCAAACATGCAATTTCCACCCCCCTGGAAAGACAATGACAGCAAGTCACCAGCACCTTCAAGTTCTCTCCAAGTTTCACACCATCCTGACTTAGACATGTATTGACATTCCATCATCATAATTCCTGTGATAACTCCCATGACTTGCATAGTGAATCACTGGCTGCCCTCCCTATAGGACTCATTGAATACAAGCTCCCTGGGGAATGGTAATTAACCAACCAGGTGCAGCTTGAATACCAAGCCCTCAATAAAGCAGGCCCCTGATTGGGTCCATTATTCCTTTTGTCCTGGTTGGGACAAGTTGTGTTCACTGCAGGCTTGTGGTTTTCGTTTTACTTTATTTTGTGCAGTAAAAGCACAGTTCCTTTATAGCTGACTCCTGGAGTTATTTGCCGGAATTCTACCGCCCCACCCGCCACGGGAATCAGAGCAGGCGAGGGGTGGACAATACGAAGGTCTGAGGACCTGGGGTGACATTTTCCAGTCTCGGGTCAAGCGAGGCTGTAAATTCCCACCCATTGTAACTCCCTACCTACCGGTATTGGGGACTGCGGTGGCCAAGACAAAGGCCCATCACCACCTTCTTAAGGCCGATTAGGAATGGACAATCAATGATGCCCTTACTAACCATGTTCACATCCTTTATTTCTCAATTCCCCTTTTGACTTGTACTAATGATCAGAAAAAAATTTACCCATATAACAATCATGGTTAATCAGAAACTATGATGTCTTTTAAACAGATACACAAAAGGAATTACTTTTTATGAGAAATATATTCTTGGTAAAGAAAATGAGAAAAAAAAGGAATCTGCAAGCTCACAAAAAACAAAATGAGGTGGCCATGTTAAATTGCCCTTTGCATCAGGAGGATTAGCAGGGTAAATACATGGGGTTACGGGGATAGGGCCTGGGTAGGATTGTTGTTGGTGCAGGCTTGATGGGTCAAATGGCCTCCTTCTGCACCGTAGGGATTCTATCATTCTATGATTCTAGTCTGATGAGCAAACATTTTGGAAAAACACCAACCATTTTACTGAGTTGAATTAAATGATAAATGACCTGCATTTTCTAATTATTATTATTTTAACACTGGTGCCAACACATTAAAAGAATGGGTCACTGAAAGCATTAAAGTAATGTTGATTGAAAATTCCTTCTCAATATCGCTATTTTACAAACATTTTAATACGCAGAGTAACATCACATTGAGTACAATGTGTGCACCTTCATATGGTAATCGCCCACATGCTGTTCCTTATTTGCATGCCTTCAACTGGGTGTGTTCTTCAGTCAGTCACGTATGGTTCCCCCTTAGCCCAGACTTGTTTTACTGCCTGGAGAGATTGTTTATTGAAAAAAGAATGTCAGTTCAACCTGAAGGATTAAAAGTCTGTTTTTGAAATGAAAAAATATTTTTTAACCCTTCTGCTGCTGAACGTAAAAATATATACATCCTACCACAGAATACAATGGCTGGAATGTAATCATGCTATTTGATGAGTGGTACGGTGGCACAGTGGTTAACACTGCTGCCTCACAGTGCCAGGGTTCGATTCCCAGCTTGGGTCACTGTCTGTGTGGAGTTTGCACGTTCTCCCCATGTCTGTGTGGGTTTCCTCCGGGTGCTCTGGTTTCCTCCCGTAGTCCAAAGATGTGCGGGTTAGGTTGATTGGCCACGCTAAATTGACCCTAGTTTTGGGGTGATTAGCAGGGTAAATATGTGGGCTTACGGGTATAGGGTGGGATTGTTGTCAGTGCAGGCTCGATGGGCCAAATGGTCTCTTTCTGTACTGTAGGGATAATATGATTCTATGAAGCTAATGTGTTCAATTGTCTCAGTGGCTGCCAGATCAGTGAGATCTTGGGTTTGAGCCCAGGCTGTGCTGAAGTAGCTGATCTCATTTCTAGCAGTGACAATTTGCTAATTGATGCACCTTGGCTGAAAAGGAGCAAAAAATCAGGCAGCTTTCCTATTCCTAATCATTATCCAGTCAACCCTGCTTCAGATTGCTTGTTTGTGAATGCCAAGTATGATAGGATGAGGTTTGGCTGTAGTTACAACCCATCTCCTCTCACCACCACACACTGCCGCACTACCCAATGAAGCAGTGCAATGACGCTCAGTGTACAGGGTCATAGCTCAGACATCAGGAATAATCACTTGGATGAAACACCAAAGGGCCATTAGCATTGAAGAAACAGTACCTCATCTTAAAGTAGTGGCCCCAATACAGGCAGCCAGCAATCCTGTTGAAAACATGCAAGAGCCCTCGTTAACTAGGGCGGCACCTTGGCAGACTGGTCACAAAGAACAAAGAACAATACAGCACAAGAACAGGCCCTTCGGCCCTCCAAGCCTGCGCCGCTCATGTGCCTACTAGACTATTCTTTTGTATCCCTCTTTCTCAGTCTGTTCATGTGGCTATCTAGATAAGTCTTAAACGATCCCAGCGTGTCCGCCTCAATCACCTTGCTTGGCAGTGCATTCCAGGCCCCCACCACCCTCTGTGTAAAACACGCCCCCCTGACACCTGTGTTGAACCTTGCCCCCCTCACCTTGAACCCCGTGACCCCTTGTGTTCGTCACTTCCAACCTGGGAAAAAGCTTCCCACTGTTCACCCTATCCATGCCCTTCATAATTTTATACACCTCTATTAGGTCGCCCCTCATCCTCCGTCTTTCCAGGGAGAACAACCCTAGTTTACCCAATCTCTCCTCATAGCTAAGACCCTCCATACCAGGCAACATCCTGGTAAACCTTCTCTGTACTCTCTCCAAAGCCTCCACGTCCTTCTGGTAGTGTGGCGACCAGAACTGGACGCAGTATTCCAAATGTGGCCTAACCATCGTTCTATACAGTTGCAACATCATATGCCAACTTTTATATTCTATGCCCCATCCAATAAAGGCAAGCATGCCATATGCCTTCTTCACCACCCTCTCCACCTGTGCTGCCACCTTTAAAGATCTGTGGACTTGTACACCCAGGTCCCTCTGTGTGTTTGTACTCCTGATGGTTCTGCCATTTATTGTATAGCTCCCCCTTACATTAGATTTACCGAAATGCATCACTTCACATTTATCTGGATTAAATTCCATCTGCCATTTCTCCGCCCAATGTTCCAGCCTATCTATATCCTGCTGTATTCTCTGACAATGTTCATCACTATCCGCAACTCCAGCAATCTTCGTGTCGTCTGCAAACTTACTGATCACACCAGTTACATCTTCCTCCAAATCATTTATATATATCACAAACAGCAGAGGTCCCAGTACAGAGCCCTGCGGAACACCACTACTCACAGACCTCCAACCGGAAAAAGACCCCTCCACTGCTACCCTCTGTCTTCTATGGCTAAGCCAGTTCTCCACCCTTCTAGCTAGCTCACCTTTTATCTCGTGAGATTTAACCTTTTGCACCAGCCTGCCACGAGGGACCTTGTCAAACTCTTTACTAAAATCCATATAGACGACATCCACGGCCCTTCCCTCGTCAATCATTTTTGTCACCTCCTCAAAAAACTCAACCAAATTTGTGAGGCATGACCTCCCTCGTACAAAACCATGCTGTCTATCGCTAATGAGATTATTCAGTTCTAAATGCACATATATCCTATCTCTAAGAATCTTCTCCAACAACTTCCCTACCACGGACGTCAAGCTCACCGGCCTATAATTACCCGGGTTATCCTTGCTACCCTTCTTAAATAACCGGACCACATTTGCTATCCTCCAATCCTCTGGGACCTCACCTGTGTCCAGTGAAGAGACAAAGATTTCTGTTAGAGGCCCAGCAATTGCATCTCTTGCCTCCCTGAGGAGTCTAGGATAGATGCCATCCGGCCCTGGGGATTTGTCTGTCTTAATGTTTCCTAAAAAACCTAACACTTCCTCCCTTGTAATTGAGATTTTTTCTAACGGGTCAACACATCTCTCTGAGACAATATCAGTCAACATGTCCCTCTCCTTTGTGAATACTGATGCAAAGTATTCATTTAGGATCTCACCTACTTCCTTTGGTTCTAAGCACAATTCCCCTCCTTTGTCCCTGAGAGGTCCGCTTCTTTCCCTAATAACCCTCTTGTTCCTAACGTATGTATAAAATGCCTTAGGATTCTCCTTAATCCTGTCTGCCAAAGACATTTCGTGACCCCTTTTTGCCCTTCTAAGTCCCTGTTTGAGTTCTTGTCTACTTTCTCTGTATTCCTCCAGTGCTCCATCCGTTTTTAGCTGCCTGGATCTCATGTATGCCTCTTTTTTCTTTTTGATTAGACCCACAATTTCACTGGTTATCCACGGCTCTCGAATCCTACCTTTCCTATCCTTCCTCTTTACAGGCACATGCCTGTCCTGCAGTCCTATCAACTGCTCCTTAAAAGACTACCACATGCCAGATGTGGATTTACCCTCGAACAGCCTCTCCCAATCAACAGCCACCAAATCCTGCCTAATCCAGCTGTAGTTAGTCTTCCCCCAATTCAGTACCTTACCCATAGGACAACACTCATCTTTTTCCATTACTATCCTAAAGTTTACAGAATTGTAGTCACTATTTGCCACATGTTCCCCTACTGCAACTTTGATGACCTGACCAGGCTCATTCCCCAGTACTAGGTCCAGTATAGCCCCCTCTCTAGTTGGACTGTCAACATATTGTTCCAAAGAACCTTCCCGTACACATTTTATAAATTCTTTCCCATCCCGGCCCCCAGCCATAAGTGATTTCCAGTCTATGTGAGGGAAATTAAAATCTCCCACTACAACAATCCTATTTTTTCTGCACCTGTCCAGAATCTCCTTACATATCCGTTCCTCAACTTCCCGTGGGCTGTTGGGAGGCCTGTCGTATACCCCCAGCATAGCGACTGCGCCCTTCCTGTTTCTGAGCTCCACCCACAGTGACTCGTTACCTGACCGTTCCATATTGTACACCCTCTGTACCGCTGTAATATGCTCCCTAACCAGCATTGCTACTCCCCCACCTCTCCTCGCCCCTCCTCTGTCTCGCCTAAAACACTTATACCCCGGAATATTCAGCTGCCAGTCCTGTCCTTCTTTTAAACAAGTCTCCATCACTGCAACCACATCCAAGTTCCGCGCAAGCGTTAAGGCTCTAAGCTCATCTGTCTTGCCCGTGACGCTCCTTGCATTGAAGCAGATGCACTCCAGACCTCCAGGCCCACTGAGGTCATCCTCCCCCAGAATGCTCTTCCTCTTAGATAGCTTTGTCTTGGCCCCAACCTCGTCCCCAGCCTCTATGCTTATTGACCTATTGTTCTGATCCCCACCCCCCTGCCACATTAGTTTAAACCCACCCGAACCACACTAGTAAAACTCCCAGCTAGGATATTCGTACCCCTCCAGTTTAGGTGCAACCCGTCCTTCTTGTACAGGTGTCATCCTCTCTTGAAGACTTCCCAGTGATCCACGAATTCAAAACCCTCCCTCCTACACCAGTCCTTTAGCCATGTGTTCAGCTGTGCAGTCTCCCTGTTCTTAGCCTCACTAGCTTGTGGCACTGGGAGTAGTCCAGAGATCGTTACCCTAGAGGCCCTGCTTTTTAGCCTACTACCCAACTCCCTGAATTGCTCTCGCAGGACCTCCCTGCTCTTTCTGCCTACGTCATTTGCACCAATGTGGACAATGACGTCTGTCTGGTTACCCGCCTTTTTTAAGATGCTTCCTACCCACTCAGAGACATCCAGGACCCCGGCACCCGGGAGGCAGATTACCATCCTGGAGTCTCGTTCACGCCCACAGAACCGCCTGTCTGTGCCTCTAACCATTTCATCCCCCACTACTATTGCTCTCCTGGTTCCCCTCTTTCCCTTCTGAGCCACAGAGCCCGATTCCGTGCCAGTGACCTGGTCACCGTGGCTTACCCCTGGAGGGTCATCCCCTCCTCCACATTATCCAAAATGGACAACCACAGGGGATCCCATCACTGACCGCTCTCTCCCCTCCTCTCTCCCGTCTGACACCCATCCCTTACTGTTAAGGGGGACAACTACCGGGGTACTCTCTGGTACGTGACCTTTACCCTTCCTAACCATGACCCACGTGCCTTCCTCCCGTGGCCCTGGTGTGACGACCTGCCTGTAACTTCTATCTATTAACTTCTCATTTTCCCTGGCTAGACTAAGGTCATCGAGCCGCAGCTCCAGTTCACTAACGCAGTCTCTCAGGAGCTGCAGTTCGACGCACCTGGCTGCCTCACAGCGCTGGGGACCCAGGTTCAATTCCATCCTTGGGTGACTGTGTGGAATTTGCACATTCTCTCCGTGTCTGCATGGGTTTCCTCTGGGTGCTCCAGCTTTCTCCCACAGTCCAAAGGTGTCAGGTGGACTGGCCATGGTAAGTTGTCCCTCAGTATCCCAAAATGTGTAGACTAGGGGGATTCGCAGAGTAAATACGTGGAGTTATGAGGATAGGGCCTGAGTAAAGTGTAGACTCGATGGGCTGAATGTCCTCCTTCTGCACTGTAGGGTTTCTATGGGCGGGATTTTACAGCCTCACTTAAGCAAGACCAGAAATTCCCGCCCTAGGTCAACGGACATTTCTGTTGTCTGCCCCTCGCCCGCTCCAAATCTGTGGTGAGCGAGGTGGTAGAATTCCAGCGTATGAGTCTGATTATCAAGGGGTGATGATTAGATTCTTTCTTGTTGGAAATGCTCAATGCCTGGTACTTGTGCAGCGTGAATGTTACTTGCCACTTATCAGCCTAGGCCTGAATGTTGTTCAGGTCATGCTGCATATGGATACAGACTGCTTCAATATCTGAGGCATTGTGAATGGATTGTACAACCATCAGTGAATATCCTACTTCTGACCGTATGAAGAATGGAAGGTCATTGTTGAAGGAGCTGAAGGTGGTTGGGCCGAGGACATTACCATGAAGAACTCCTGCAGCATTGTCCTGGGACTGAGGTGATTGATCTCCCACAATCATCTTCTTTTGTGTCAGGTATATCTCCAACTAGTGGAGAGTTTGCCCCCTGATTCCCATTGATTCCAGTTTGCTAGGTCTCCTTGATGCCACGTTCAGTCAGTAACTGGACTGATGCAAAGGACAGTAATTCTCACCTCATCTCTTGAGTTTAGCTGTTTTTCCATGCTAGAACCTGGCTCTAATGGTCAGGAGCTGGGTGCCCTGGGGAACCCAAACTGAGCATCGGTTTTGAAAATTCTTTCATGGGATGTAGGCATTGCTGACTAGGTCAGCATTTATTGCTCATGCCTAATTGCAATTGAGGTGGTGGTGGGCCACATTCTTAAACCATTACAGTCCAGGTAGGTACACTCACAGTTCTATTAGGAAGGTAGTTTCATGATTTAGACCCAGTGACAGTGAAGGAATAGAGATATAGGCTGGGATTTTACCGTCCCGTCCGCCATGGGAATCGGAGTGGGCGAAGGGCAGACCGTTGAAAGTTTTGTTGACCTCAGGCAGGTTTTTACGGTTTCGGGACTATCCCACCCATAGTTCCAAGTCAGGATGGTGTGTAGCATGGAGGGGAACTTGCAGCTAGTTGTGTTCCTATGCAACTACTGCCCTGCCTTCTTAAGATTTAGCACGGTGCCATGACATATAACATGATGGAGAGTAACCTCACTTTGTCTCCACGAGGACTGTGCGGTGACAATTCTTATCAATACTGTCATGGACAGATGCTTCTACGACAGGTAGGTTGGTGAAGACAAGGTCAACTATGTTTTTCCCTCTTATTGGCTCCCTGACCACATGATGCAGATCCAGTCTATCAGCTGTGGCCGTTAGGACTCGGTCAACCCAATCAGTAGTGATGGTAATGAATCATTTTTCATTTAGGGCACTGAATTCCCCCACCCAGAGTACGTTCTGTATCCTTGCCATGCTCAGTGCTTCTTCCCATTGGTGTTCACCATAGAGAAATACTGATTCATCAGCTCAGGGGGTCAGTGGGTGATAATCAGCAGGAGGTTTCCGTACCCATGTCTGACCTGATGTAATGAGACTTCCTAGGGTCTGGAGTCAGGTTGAGAATTCCAAGGACTACTTCCTGACTGTATACCACTGTGCCACCACTTCTGATGTGCCTGGCCTGTCGTGGGACAGGACATACTGAGGTATGGTAATGGCGGTGTCTGGGACATTGTCTGTCAAGTATGATTTTGTGAGTATGCTATTATTTGATTAGTCTGTGAGATGTTTCTCCCAATTTTGGCAGGACCCAGATGTTAGTAAGGAGGACTTTGGAAGGTCGACGGGGTTGGGCTAGCCATTGTCATTTCCAGTGCCTAGGCCAATGCCGGGTGATCCATCCAGTTTCATTCCTTTTTGAGGACTTTGTGAGATTTTGATACAATTGAGTGGCTTGCTAGGCCCTTTCAGAGGTCATTTCAGAGCCAACCCTATTGCTGGGAGTCTGGACTCAAATGAAGGCCAGTGCAGATAAGGCTGACAGATTATCTTCCCTGAAGGACATTAGTGAATCTGATGGGTTTTTACGACAATTGACAATGGTTCCATGGTCACCTTTAATTCCAAATGTATTAATTGAATTTAAATTTCACCAGCTGCCATGGTAGGATTTGAATCCATGTCCCCAAAGCATTAACCTAAGATCCTTGATCACAGTGAAACTATTACTTCCCCTTGTAAAAAATGACTTTAATTTTCCTGAAGTCCTTAAACAATCATAAAAGCATGAATCAAAACACATTCCTTCTACACCACAGAGAAATAACTTGAAAAATATGTACGACAGATAAGATTTACAACATTGCTATCTCTAACGCTATTTATTTTATGATATAATTTACATTAGACCACTGCCATAATTTAAAAGCAATCTCAGATAGCAATCAGAACTGACAGACTATTCAGAGGGCAAAGATTTGAGTCCCACATTAACCGTGTCTGATATGAATCAGCAATGGAGGGCCATTAGAGAAAGTCATGACCCAGACAGTTGTGACTTCCTGGCTAAAAGAAGGCAGCGCCTGGTGGAAACACAGGAAAGTGGCATAAAATGGATAATTTAAAATAAATTCCGTCAGCATCCTGCGTGACGCACAGAAGTTTGTGATGGAAAGATTGGTAGATTAGTGGAAAAACCACAGAATTACACTTGTTCTTTAGACTTATTGGACAGATCTCCGACAGTTGGATAGTTCCAAATTAGATGCAGATGTGGGTTCACCAACCAATGAGTGAAGAAGCAAGGATTTTGTAACGTGTGACAGCAGAGACACAGACCAACACTGAATACAGCAAGTCCACATGTGAAACACATGGAAATGAGATCACACACTGGTCCAAGTACATACCACAGAATCCCAGATGTAAATTTCTTTGCATGACTAGCAATGAAAATCAAAGGGAGTTGCTGTACATGAAAAGGTTTGCATAAGAGTTTCCAAAAAAACAAAACTTGCTTTCAAATGAGAGTATAAATAACCTTCCATTTTAATGAAACAACCTGAGAATGGACAGCTGTTGAGCTGTTTCTCACTGACAGAATTATTAATTGCCTTGATCTCACTTTGTTATGGAATTGTAGTAAAATATAGCATTCTATGCAAATCAAATGCAAAATCTGTTAGACTCTGCAGTTTAACTGTAACTGATGATACTTGGCATTAATTTACAATATTATTTAAATTATGTTGTGGTCAAGTGACCCATGATTGTTACAGAAATGTTGATATTTTTCATGAGCCATGGAAAGAAATTTGAAATGTGGAAGCCAAGTTTGAACCTCGCCGGTCACTGCAATTTGCAAACAGCAGAGCAGGAAAAGACGGTTTTCATGCAGCCAAGCCTTGAATAATCAGCTTCCTGTCAAAACCAGGCAGTCCTGGGACTGCCTGTCCAGGTGCTAACGGCCACATTGTTTTAGACTGAACTATTGTTTACACTCCAGTCAACCTGCTTTGTTAGAAGAATACTATGATGTGGAGATGAATACTATGATGTGGAGATGAATACTATGCAGACTTGGTGGCACCCAGCTCAGCAGGATGCCAGAGGCATAGTGTGACAAGTTGAAGGTTCGAAACCACGTTCTGCAACATCCAAAAATGGAAAGCAGTCACTTCATTGGATCTTCCTGCCCCCGCCCAATGCTAGTATTGGATACAGGCCACAGAATCTTCAAGAAGGGCACAAAGAGGGGGATAAAAGGGGCAAGTTGGAGCCCCAGCTCTCTCTGCTTTTGCACCTTCAGCAATGGCATCTCCAGAGAGCACCTTCGACTGGCATCTCCAGCTCCTTGTACCTCATAGCGAGCATCATCAGACTGACCAGACCCAAAAGATCACCCCAGTGAGACAATCTGAAGACCAAAACCAGCCTAAATGAGAGGGGAAGTCCAAATCAACTGCTACCAATCCTGAAACATCAGCCAACCCTCAAAGAGCAAAGAACAACCTGCCCAGCCTTGGTGAACAGGTATTACTAGTCTTTTCAGACAAACAGTTCAAATACAGTGATAGGGACTTGTGGGTAGGGTATAGCGAATCCTTGGAAGCATATGCCAGAAGTAGATAGCTATTGTAGATTTGGGACTATTTGCTTCGAGATTTAAGACTGTTTACTGAAGAATCCTGTGAAGAGATTGATAGAGTTTGATAGAGTTTAATTAAAGTACAATAGTTGAGTCTGATAAATATTGTTTTCCTTGATAACGTAGTCAATAAAGTTGTGTTGGACCTTCACCTGACTCTTGTACCCTTTGTCTATTGCACTGTGTAACACGCCTGAGTTAAAAAAAGGTTACTGCAAACTGGTCAAGGTTAGTCAGGATATATTTACCCACTTTTCACTTTACAACAACGATCTCATGGATCTCATGGGATAAAGGGGGCGGGTGGCTAGATGGGTGGAGAACTGGCTTGGTCACAGAAGACAGAGGGTGGTAGTGGAAGGGTCTTTTTCCAGCTGGATGCCTGTGACTAGTGGTGTTCTGCAGGGCTCTGTATTGGGACCTCTGCTGTTCGTGATTTATATAAACGATCTGGAAGAAGGTGTAACTGGGGTGATCAGTAAGTTTGCGGACGACACGAAAATGGCTGGACTTGCAGATAGTGAGGAACATTGTCAGAGGCTACAGAAGGATATAGATAGGCTGGAAATTTGGGCAAAGAAATGGCAGATGGAGTTCAATCCAGATAAATGCGAAGTGATGCATTTTGGTAGAAATAACGTAGGGGGGAGCTATACGATAAATGGCAGAACCATAAAGGGTGTAGATACGCAGAGGGACCTGGGTGTGCAAGTCCACAGATCCTTGAAGGTGACTTCACAGGTGGAGAAGGTAGTGAATAAGGCATATGGCATGCTTGCCTTTATAGGACGGGGCATAGAGTATAAACGTTGGGGTCTGATGTTGCAGTTGTATAGAACGTTGGTTCGGCCGCATTTGGAATACTGCGCCCAGTTCTGGTCGCCACACTACCGGAAGGACGTGGAGGCTTTAGAGAGAGTGCAGAGGAGATTTACCAGGATGTTGCCTGGTATGGAAGGGCTTAGTTATGAGGAGAGATTGGGTAAACTGGGGTTGTTCTCACTGGAAAGACAGGGGATGAGGGTGTAGAGGTGTATAATAGAGGTGTATAAAATTATGAAAGGCATAGATAGGGTGAACGGTGGGAAGCTTTTTCCCAGATCGGTGGTGACGTTCACGAGGGGTCATAGGTTCAAGGTGAGCGGGGGGGCGGGCCGGGGGGGAGGTTTAACACGGATATCAGAAGGACGTATTTTACACAGAGGGTGGTGGGGGCCTGGAATGCGCTGCCAGGCAACGTGGTGGAGGCGGACACACTGGGAACGTTTAAGACTTATCTAGATAGCCACAAGAACGGAGTGGGAATGGAGGGATACAAAAGAATGGTCTTGTTTGGACCAGGGAGCGGCGCGGGCTTGGAGGGCCGAAGGGCTTGTTCCTGTGCTGTATTGTTCTTTGTTCTTAATGACATTGCAAATAATAATTTCTTTTCCATTCAGTTGAGTAAGCATCAGTGCTAGTTTATACATTTTACAGACAAACTGGAATCATCTTTATAAACCTGACATTGCCTGAGGTTAGTTCCCACAAAGTGCTCTGAACAATCCTGCTTATTTTGCAATAATTGTGGAGAACATTTTTTTCAACATGTTGACAAGAAAAGTAGAGAAAAATTATTATTCCAATGTTTTAACAAACAACCTTTATTATTTTAATATTTTTCGCGCTTTCTTTGTCTACCTTTGAAAATGCAACAGAAAATTCTCAGAGCTCAGTGATGGTTTATTTACACTGGTCCATAAATGAATGCAATAAGTTTCACTTCCAATTTTAGTCTTAAGAAACTCTGTTTGTCCAGAAATTTTGTGAATCAATTAATTCTCAAATTGCAGTTGGGTTAAAGTTTTGAATTCATTAATAAACAATTATAGTCATGTTTGAAATTCTTGCCATCCTCAGTCCCTTTCCCTTCACTGAAATATAATTCATCACTTTTTGATCCCAAACTGAAGTATTTTTCTGCATTTATCTGTGGGTGCTGTCATGTTTTATGATGATATAAAGGCTCAGAAGGGATTGTGTAAATACATTATGGGTTCATTTATTTAAACTAGGCGCATGAAAACATGTGTATATGATAGAAAGCTTGAAGACATTAGCAGCAGGGTTGTGTGCCCTGAACTCTGCTCAAAAGCAAAAGTGAAACTGAGACTTGATCACATGGCACACTTCGCTTCCAGTTTTGGCATGCTGCCATCTCTTACATATTACAACAGGTGCCTCATGTGTAATCACTCCATGCTGTTTAAGGACAGTAGTCTCTTTACTGTCATTTAAACAGGGAGTAATTTTTCCAGCCTAATTCCAATCATCTATACTCTCCTTACTTTGTGTTTCCATATTTTGGAGTGTCAACTTCATTTATGGAGGGAACAATTCTGAAGAATCACCCAATAAGGGCCTTTACCTCTTAAACAGATAGGATTAAATATGCAAGCATTACTTATACATTGAATAAAACTTCTAGGATTGACCCTTGTGGTGGAGTTGTACCAATGGAATAAACTAAGGCATTTGAGTGCCACCATGAGACATGTTGAGTCCCAGTGTTGCTCAGAACAAGTGAAGTGACAATTGGAAGATAGGCATGTTCCCATGTGAGGGGGACAAAAATTAGAAAGGAATAGAAACACAAAGCTGAACTTTGCCATGGGCTCCGGAACCCTAATGTCAGAACAAAATGTGGATCCAGAGCCTACACTTGCCAGCAGTGGTCCAGCATGGCAATGTTACCAAATGGTAGCCTTCTAATTGACCACCTCCAGATGGATGGATTCCTGATGGCCCAATCAAAGGACTGATGGCTTTGAATTCTCAGCAGTATGCTGGAAGAAGTTATCACTGCTTGAGGTAGGCAGGGGTTTGACAATCAGCCACCAGATGGCCCAAAATCTGCCTCAGAAATCATTTGAAATTTACAAATTGGGTGGGTAAGTGTAGCAGGCCCTGCTATCGGGGGAGGGTATGTGGGAATGGTGGGGTGGGGTAAGTAGATGGAGAGATAGCCCCCCGGGTGGGACCAATGGGACTCTTTGTGTCATTGTGCCAAAGGCAGCCTCCCAATATGATGGGTGATGGGAGAGGGGATGCTCTGCAACTTGCAAAATGCTAGCAGTCTGTAATTGGGGCCTTAAATGCTTCAATGCGCTGCTCGCTTTCGTGGGGCATGCAGCCAATCTGGCAACCAGCTGTCCAGTGGAAAACTTTCCTGGCAGTGGGACTGAGTTGGAGAGCCATCCCAATGTGGCTTCCCCGCATTTCAACAGCCCCACCTCATCTCAGCTCTTGGCACTCAGGGACCGGTAAGTTCAGTGGGTAGAAACATAGAAAGATTTACACCACAGAAAGAAGGCCATTCAGCCTTTCATGTCCATGCCAGCTGAAAAAGACTTTTACAGCCTAATCTCACTTTCCAGCTCTTGCTCCAGAACCCTGTAGCGCTTCAAGAGCATATCAAAGTATATTCAAGTATGTACCCTTTCAGGCACTGAGGCCTGGATTTTCCAGTCCTGTCAGTAGCTGGAACTGTTGCAGGTGGGACTGTAAAATTTAGAGAGCGGTTAGAAGTCTTTGGGTCAGAAGTTTCAGTTCTGGGGCTGGGAAGTCTTGGCTTGAGTTTCAGATCCTCACTGTCCTCTGGGTGAAAACAATTACTGTTCAATTCTCCCCGCAACTCTCCGACCTATTACTTTAAATCCATGCCCCGGATGTTGGCCTTTAATGTTTTATATCTCCAATCCGTCTATGCTCCTCATAATTTTATACAATTCCATTAAACCCCACTTCAGCCCCCAAAGAAAACAATGTCAGCCTATCCAATCTTTCCTCATAGCTAATTTTTTTTTAGCCCTGACAATATCCTCATAAAACTACATCATGCTCTTTCTAGTGTAACCACATCTTCTCTGTAAAACCAGGACCAGAATGATATGCAGTATTGTGGCTGAGGTCTAACTAGTATTTCATACAAATCAAGCACAACCTTACACACTCTAGGGTCCAAATTTTAACAAATCTGGAAGGGTTCTGTGCTATGGAACCCCAATTCTGGAAGACCTACCTCTGAACTCGGCACCCATTACCAGGGTGTAGCAGGGGAATGGGAACAGGCACAATTCACACCTGTGGTTCACAAAGGCAGCTGAACTTTTAAAAGTGCAGCTACCTTCAGGCAAAAACAATTTGGATCACCAAGGTTTCTGAATCATGACTTGTGGGCTTCAACTATTTGAGGGAAAGATCTAAAATTGCCAGAAGTATTTGCAGAGAGGTAAGCTACCTCTTTGGGACTAGCCGGTAACCCTTTGGGATTGTTAAGAGTAGACGTGAGTGTGTGTTAACAAGTGGATAAGCTCCATGGAACTGACAAGCTGTCAAGTCATTTAAATCCTTTGCTCTTTAAATTTTAAAGAAACAGCCAGTTAGAATCATAGAATTATAGAATCCCCACTGTTGAAAAAAATCAGTACTCACCGTTTCACTAGATGTTGCTGACATCTGAGTGCTATCATTACAGCGTTATTTCTACTATTTTGACTGCTTCCATAACCTACAATTATTACAGTGCAGGGCCTGTACATTCATACTTTGATTGAGAGATGGGGCTATAAACAAAATGTCTGTTTTCATAAGGGATTGAGTACTTGAAGAAAATGTTTGTTCATAGAGGATTAAGTACTTGAACGAATGCATATGTATTGAATTGGCTTTTATCAATGAAAGTGTTTTATTAATATAAAGAAGGCTGTAATACAACTTTATTTTATTTAATTTCAGCATGGCTCCTGAGGTCTGCCATGGTAGATACAAGGAGAGTTGGGATGGAGGGCGTCAATATAATTGGTGGTAAGTAGGGGCTATGGGTTGGCATGTAGTGGTACTAAATTGGTATAGGGTCTATATAGAACCATGAATAGAGGGGCATAGGTGGTGGAGGTTATGAGAGACCATGGGGAATGGTTGACAAGAATGAGGTGGCATGAATGGGCACAGGGAGTGTGTGTGTGTGGGTGGGTGAGGTGAGGGGATTTGATGGGTGAGGGCTAAAGGGCTCTTTTTTGTTGTATTGCTTTTCTTACAACCTGGACCAAGCCCCAGATCGCTGAAGTGGGTCCTTTAAACAGCCCTCCTCCACATGCGGCAGTTGCTGTGGCTGGCTCTGCACTGTTTCCAGGGGTGGCAAGCCCAACTCCAGTTAGCCCCAAACAAAACTCTGACCATTCGGCGAAGTTTCTTCCAAATTGGGAACTGTGTGCACCCAACTCAGGAGTGAAAATTCAGCCCCAGCCAATAAAAGCAAATATCTTGTAAATCTCCTTGACCAACTCGTCCCGTTGTCCTGCTACCTTTAGGAATCTGTGAACATGCACTTCAAGGTTGCTCTGTTCCGCTGCACTTCTCAAAATCCCACCATTTATGATGAATTTCCTTACATTGTTTGTCCTCCCTGAAATCATTAGCTCACAATTCTCTGGGTTGAACTTAATTTGCCATTTTCTGCCTACCTGACCAGTCCATTAGAATCTTCTTGTAGCCCACAGCTTTCTTCCTCACTATCAACCTCAGGACTAACTTTTGTGTCAAAGAACAAAGAACAAAGAACAGTACAGCACAGGAAACAGGCCCTTCGGCCCTCCAAGCCTGTGCCGCTCCTTGGTCCAACTAGACCAATTGTTTGTATCCCTCCATTCCCAGACTGCTCATGTGACTATCCAGGTAAGTCTTAAACGATGTCAGCGTGACTGCCTCCACCACCCTACTTGGCAGCGCATTCCAGGCCCCCACCACCCTCTGTGTAAAAAACGTCCCTCTGATGTCTGAGTTATACTTCGCCCCTCTCAGCTTGAGCCCGTGACCCCTCGTGATCGTCACCTCCGACCTGGGAAAAAGCTTCCCACTGTTCACCCTATCTATACCCTTCATAATCTTGTATACCTCTATTAGATCTCCCCTCATTCTCCGTCTTTCCAAGGAGAACAACCCCAGTCTACCCAATCTCTCCTCATAGCTAAGACCCTCCATACCAGGCAACATCCTGGTAAACCTTCTCTGCACTCTCTTCAATGCCTCCACGTCCTTCTGGTAGTGCGGCGACCAGAACTGGATGCAGTACTCCAAATGTGGCCTAACCAGCGTTCTATACAGCTGCATCATCAGACTCCAGCTTTTATACTCATCCTCAAATGTATTAATCATGCTTCCCTACAATGAACTCTAATTCACTGACATTTGTCACGGGATCCTGTACTGAACCCTGAGGAAACCCATTAGAAACAGCCTCCCAGTCAGAAAAATATTCATTGGCCATAACCCTTTGTTTCCAGCTACTAAGCTAATTCTAGATCCAACTTGCCACTTTCCCTATATCCCTTTGGGATTTTAGCTTTCTGACTAGTCTGCCATCTGGGACCTTGTCGAAAATCTTGCTAAAATCCATGTAAACTACATCAAACATACGACCCTCATTGATCCTCCTTGTTACTTCCTCAAAACATTCAGACAGGTAGGTCATACTTTCTTTTGCAAATCCAAGCTGACTGTCCTTGATTAATCTTTGCCTTTCTAAATAACAGTTTATACTGCCTCTCAGAACTTTTTCCAAAGGTTTTACCTATCTTTTTAAACAATGGATTCAGCATTACAACACAAAGCGTTTTCTAGTCCTTTGGCATCATGCCCGTAGACAAAGAGGATTGGAAAATGATGGTCAGAGTTCCAGATCTTTCTTTCCTTGATTTCCTTAGCAGCGTGGGATATGTTTCATCTGATCCTGGTCATTTACTTTCTTTCAAAGATGTTAAATATCTTAATATTTCCTCACTCACTATTTTTATCCCATTGAATATTTCACATTCCACCTCCTTAACTAACATTGTCCCCCTCCTTTGAGAAAGCAGAACAAAGCATTCATTCATTAAAAACCACACACAAGCTGCCGTTGGTTTCTTATTGGTTCTAATCTTTTCTTTGTCATCCTCTTGATCTTTATGGTTTTATAAACCACCTTTGCGTTTTCCTTGATTTTATTTGCCAATCTGCTTTCATGCTCTTTCTTTGCATTCCTAATTTCATAGAATCCCTACAGTGCAGAAGCAGGCCACCGAGTCTGCACCAACTCTCCGACAGTGCATCCCACCCAGACCCAATCCCCATAACCGCCCTAATCTACACTTCTTGGGACACTAAGGGGCAATTTTGCATGGCCAGTATACCTAACATGCGCAGCTTTGGAGTGTGGGAGGAAACCGGAGCACCCGGAGGAAACCCACACAGACACAGGTAGAATGTGCAAACTCCACACAGACAGTGACCCAAGCCGGGAATTGAACCCGGGTCCCTGGCACTGTGAGGCAATAGTGCTAACCACCGTGCTTTTTTTTTCATTTTGCTTTCCAAGCTCCTCTAAGAATTGTGCTTTTGGGATCTGACATATGGCTTGTTGTCTTATTCTGCTCTTTGATATCCAGGAGGGTCTAGATTTGGGAGTCCCATCCTTATACTTTGTGGGAACATAATTAATCTGAATCCTCTTTAGCATCTCCTTGATTGCAGCCAACTGCTTTAATGCTGATTTATTTTCAAGTTGCTTTCTTAGTCCACCATTGCCAACTCACGTATCAGCTTGCTAAACTGGCCTTTCTCGGATTTAAAAGTTTGATTTTTGATCTATCTTTATCTTTTACTACTCTCCATCCCTGGATCCCAGTGAAGATCCTGAGGATCCACTGCAACACATTCCATCCTTCTCAGGAACCTGTACAGACACTGGTTCTCTGGTTATGAGAGACAGTCAGATGGAAGTGTCTGCCTGTGGTGAAACACCCAGCATGAGTGAGCAATAGCAGGTTCTGATGGCAGAGAAAGCCCAGGAGAAAGGTCACTCATGGGCAAGATTTTCTCCCAGCTCTGTTCAGCAGGCCAGGTGTGACACCTTTGAAACTATATAAGCTATTGAAGCTATTTAGGCCACATTTGGAGTATTGCGTGCAGTTCTGGTCACCACACTATCAGAAGGATGTGGAAGCTTTGGAGAGAGTGCAAAGAAGGTTTACCAGGATGTTGCCTGGTCTAGAGAGTGTTGGCTATGAGGAGAGATTGAATAAACTAGGATTGTTTTCACTGGAAAGGCAGGGGCTGAGGGGAGACCTGATAGAGGTCTACAAAATTATGAGAGGCATAGACAGGCTGGATAGTCAGAAGCTTTTTCCCAGGTTGGAAGTGTCAATTACAAGCAGGCACAGGTTCAAGGTGAGGGGGTGAAAGTTTAAGGGAGATGCACAGGGGGAAGTTTTTCACGCAGAGAGTGGTGGGTGCATGGAACGCGCTGCCAGAGGAGGTGGCGGAAGCAGGCACATTAGCAACATTTAAGAGGATGGGTACATGAATATGGAGGACTAGAGGGATACGGACCGAATTTTGTTTAGTTAGGGCATCATGATCGGCACAGGCTTGGAGGACGAAAGGACCTGTTCCTGTGCTGCACTGTTCTTTGCTCTTTGAAAGCTGTAGAAATGCGACCACCTTATATATAACATCAAACTAAGAGACTGGTTTGACTTGTATAGCCTATATGCTACCAGCAGCCTCCTCATCTGCTACTTCGAATATGCCAAGCTGCTGTCTGGTTGCTGAGGCTGCTGCTCCTTTTTCTCTGTTCTTCCCCCAGGAACATCAAACTAGCTACAATAGCACTCATGAGAAGCATAAAATCTGCTACGAACACAAAAGATGCCTGTATCCTCCTTGCTGTCTGGCAAGTTCACTGGCAGGCAGTCTAGTGCATTCTTATTCTTCTCAGTCTACTTCAACATGCCGGGCCCTGGAAATCAGTAGTTGTGCCCTCTACATTCCTAAAGTGTGCAGCGACAGATGCCTTTCATTGCTGACTTCTACCTAAGTTAATATCACACCTTTAGTGATGTGATAATAATGCCACAAGATGATAGATCCTGTAGACCTCAAATGTCTGGTGTCGCAATTTAGAATAAATATTTGATCCCTTGAACGGGTGCTCCCTCTGAACGATGGTGTTTGCAAAGATTGCTGTTTGGGGAATCGTAGGCTGGCAACACCCAATTTCCCACCTATTATTTAAATAATGGGCTAAATAAATAATCTAAAATTAACTGTTCCCAGCCTGCTTCCCCGCCAACGCACCATGAAAGTATTACTTACTGGAAACACCTGATTGGAAAATCAGTTAATAATAATTTCAGCAATTCAAGAACAATTGATGTTCGGAGGAGTCTTTTGCACCTCATTGTGCTTCAATGGCTGGATATGATCCACCTTTTCTAGGATTAAATGAGAAGGAGAGGGGCAGCAGACTGGAAATTATAGGCCGGTTAGCCTGACTTCAGTCATTGGCAAGATTTTAGAGTTCATTATTAAAGATGAGATCGCAGAGTACTTGGAAGTGCATGATAAAGTAGGACTGAGTCAGCACGGCTTTGTCAAGGGGAGGTCATGCCTGACAAATCTGTTGGAGTTCTTTGAGGAGGTAACAAGGAAGTTAGGTAAAGGAGAACCAATGGACTATTTATTTAGATTTCCAAAAGGCCTTTGACAAGGTGCCACATAGGGGACTGTTAAATAAGTTAAGTGCCCATTGTGTTAATGGTAAGATCCCGGCATTGCTAGAGGATTGGCTGACTGGCAGAAGGCAGAGAGTGGGGATAAAGGGGTCTTTTTCAGGATGGCAGCCGGTGACTAGTGGTGTGCCTCAGGGATCAGTGCTAGGACCACAACTTTTCACAATATACATTAACGATTTGGAGGAAGGAATTGAAGGCACTGTTGCTAATATACAAAGATATGAAGCACTGCTGCTTCACAGCTCCAGGGTCCCGGGTTCGATTCCCGGCTCGGGTCACTGTCTGTGTGGAGTTTGCACATTCTCCTCGTGTCTGCGTGGGTTTCCTCCGGGTGCTCCGGTTTCCTCCCACAGTCCAAAGATGTGCGGGTTAGGTTGATTGGCCAGGTTAAAAAATTGCCCCTTAGAGTCCTGGGATGTGTAGGTTAGAGGGATTAGCGGGTAAAATATGTGGGGGTAGGGCCTGGGTGGGATTGTGGTCGGTGCAGACTCGATGGGCCGAATGGCCTCCTTCTGCACTGTAGGGTTTCTATGATTTCTATGATTTCTATGTAGAGGGACACGTAGTATTGAGGAAGCAGGGGGGCTGCAGAAGGACTTGGACAGGTTAGAAGAGTGGGCAAAGAAGTGGCAGATGGAATACAATGTGGAAAAGTGTGAGGTTATACACCTTGGAAGGAGGAATGGACACAATGGGCCTGATTTTACCAAAACTTCGCACCCGTTTTTGGGCGTGAAATCGCGGTAAAGTTGGGTGTCAGGCCTATACCGCGATCTGCACCCGATTCCGAGCAGATCGCGGCTTTACCGGCACCCGATTCAGGCGCGGGTACGGCCCACGCCCGAATCAGGCGCCCAACTCTACCGCCAAATCCCACTTTACCGTCTTCTGGCCCAATCCGCGTCCGTGCTGTAATCGACCTGCAAAATAAAAGTCTGAAGTTGCCGCTGCAGCCTCCGAAGAGCAGGGTCAGAGACTGCAACGGCTCTCTGACCCAGGTCATCCTCTGGTCAAGGCGGGAGGGGGATGGGAGGAGGAGAGGGGGTGTGACATCTCATCCCCTGTGCCGGGCGGTGTGACCGATCATTCCCTGGGGGGGGGGGGTGGAGAGGGGGTGTGACGTCTCATCTCATCCTCTGGGGCGGTGGGAGGGGAGGGGGTGTGACTGATCATCCCCTGGGGGGGTGGGAGGGGAGGGGGTGTCACCGATCATCCCCTGGGGGGAGAGGGAGGAGAGGGGGTGTGACGTATCATCCTCTGGTCGGGGGGGTTCCGCTACCTGTCTGCGGCCGATCCCTCCTGGCACCATCACTGGTACACTACCAGCCACAGATTACTCTTCCCTGCAGGTGCGAGAGAGCGGGAGAGATGGCTGTGGCTGGTAGTGAACCAGTGATGGTGCCAGGAGGGATCGGCCGCAGAAAGGCAGCAGAACCCCCCCGACCAGAGGATGATACGTCACACCCTCTCTTCCCGCCCCCCCAGCGGATGATCGGTCACACCCCCTCCCCTCCCACCCCCCCAGTGGATGAGATGTCATCCCCCTCTCCACCCCCCCCCCCCCCCCCCCCCCCCCCCCCACCACCACCCCCGGGGATGAGACGTCACACCCCCTCCCCTCCCACCCCGCCCCCAGGGGATGATTGGTCACACTCCCTCCCTTCCCACCCCCCCCAGAGGATGAGATGTCACACCCCCTCCCCCTCCCACCTCCCCTTCCCCCCCACTCCCCCCGACCAGAGGATGAACGTCAGAGAGCCGCACTCTCCGCTGATGGGCTTGTATAGAAGCAGGAACCACACACAATGACCCACTGGGCACGAGTGGCCTACAGTCATGGTTGGGAGAAACCTTAACTGTAATGGCGAGGTTGCACACAGATTCTTTGGCAGAGGACTTAGACGAAGGCTTTGGTAGGTGACGTTCAGGAAAAGATTGATGGGTATGCACAAAGAAATGTTTTGGTGTTTTGGCAGGACTTCCAGAAAGCTGGCTGTGACGTTCGAGTAGTAAGGAGGACACTCTCACCAATTTGACACAAGGCTTCAAGCAGAGCTTGGAGCCATTTTTCCAGTGTGGATATGGAGCCAACTGCATGAGAATATGCACAGGCCCAACCAGGATGCAGCATCTGATGCCAATTCTTCTGCTGCAGCACAACCAGAATCTACCAACATCTGAGTACTGGAGTGGAAACTCAGACTGGAATGTTGCAATCTCAGCTTGTAACATTGTAGGCTCAGAATGCTGCCATCATGTTGGGACGACCAGTGTTCAAAGCGGCTCCCAGAATTTCCCAACTGTCCAGCATTCTCTCCTTCACCAGATTACAGAGTGCCAGTGATTCCATGGAGTACAACCTACTGTCCACTCTCAGGATGACAACATTTATCCTCTCATCACTGTTACTCTGCCAGTATCAGTACCTTTGCCTATCCACCAGTCTTGCCCCTCTTGACATGGTGCAATCTAAAGCTGGGCTTTTGAGGGTTAGAGCCTTTCCAGGGAATCTGCAAGACCATTTGCAGTCTCCCTCAACAGGAGTGAGTAATCTTCCACCAAACATGCTGCAGTCACTGGGGTCGGGGAACTAGGACAGACAAAAGTGCTCAGATTACAACTGCTAAGGGAATGCACAAGGGTGACAAGTTGACTTACGTATGGAATATTAGATGACTTGTTTTACAAAGTTGGTTTGGGATCATTGTTTTCTGGTGGCTTTATTTAAACTCTGTGGCCAAGAGAATGTTGGCCAGTTGTATCCAATGACAGAGGGAAGATAAGCTGAGGAACTGTTGTAGAATGGAGAATTTGGTTAGCGTTCACTCGTACTGCAGACGGATAAATAGATTGCAGACAGTCTGGCCAGAAAGGGGCTGCAGTTGCCTAATTTTCTGCAGCAACTTGCCAAATACCTCACTGGCAAATGATGTGTCCTCATGTAGGTGAGGCGGTGTACGAGATAGCAGACCATGATGAATTTTGACACACGCTCTGAAAGCTACTAAAGGGCTCCTCCAAAATGGTGCAGGGAATGGAAACTTTGCTTAACCACCTCAATGGTCTGCTCAATGATATTTGGTGTGGCAACATAACTCTTATTATACGCACACTTCTCATGTGTGTTGGGGTTGAGCCCCAGAGTTAGCAGATAGTCCTTGTCATACAATACCATATTTTGATGCGGTACAGAGAATTAGTGCAGAATAAAAGCATCGTTGAAGTTGCCAGGATACCTGCCATTCACATCTAAGAATGTGTTAAGCCATGATCACACAGCAACTACACATCACTGAGTGGAACCCTTTGTGATTGTGTACATTACTGAACTTAGACATGTCGCCTGCAAAACCAGATATATGTAGTTGATGGCACCTGCGCCATGGGGAAGCTCACTACCTTGACAAAGCCACATGCACATTCTGGTTGCTTCTCTCAGGCTCAAGGGAACGAAATATACTCCCAACTCCTGACATAGTGTCTGTAGATAGCAAATTGAGAGATGTTAGCAATGTCTCCTCCAGGCTGGAAGGATCTCCACGCAAAGATGTTCATGGTTATCTTCACAACCATTGGCAGTGTCGTCTTCACCCTGTTCTGAGGCTGCAGGTCTGCCTGCAATAGGTGGTAAATTTCAGTGAATACCTCTTTAGTGAAGCAGAGATTTTGCACAAACTGAACCTAACCTCGCTGAAAATCCAGAGAGAATGAGATCTCCCAATAAGAACCCCTTTTCTTCCTCCTTCACCCTGTTCAAGCAGCTTGTCCTCCTCTATTGCTTCTGCTCAATTTCTCTTGAGACCAAGGATGATGGTAACTGGGGCACTCGTGACTGGGAGCAAGTGATCTGAAGTTAGAACCAAAGCTTGCACCGTGTGCAACTGCACTCCCTGCAGATATCCCTACCTTTAAACAGCAGGAGAAACCTCACATCATTTCTAACTCAGCAAGAGCCAGTAGAAATCAATCAGCAACTGACCTGGAACTAGTTGATGGTCCTTTTAAATAGCGTAGATGATGGGGTCTTTCTTGCTGCTGGACACATATTCAGTTTTATGCTTTTAAGAGAACATAGAACATAGAACAGTACAGCACAGAACAGGCCCTTCGGCCCACGATGTTGTGCCGAGCTTTATCTGAAACCAAGATCAAGCTATCCCACTCCCTATCATCCTGGTGTGCTCCATGTGCCTATCCAATAACCGCTTAAATGTTCCTAAAGTGTCTGACTCCACTATCACTGCAGGCAGTCCATTCCACACCCCAACCACTCTCTGCGTAAAGAACCTACCTCTGATATCCTTCCTATATCACCCACCATGAACCCTATAGTTATGCCCCCTTGTAATAGCTCCATCCACCCGAGGAAATAGTCTTTGAACGTTCACTCTATCTATCCCCTTCATCATTTTATAAACCTCTATTAAGTCTTCCCTCAGCCTCCTCCGCTCCAGAGAGAACAGCCCTAGCTCCCTCAACCTTTCCTCATAAGACCTACCCTCCAAACCAGGCAGCATCCTGGTAAATCTCCTCTGCACTCTTTCCAGCGGGTACCAGAAGGTACCAGTTGGATCATTGAGGTTGAAACTAGCACTGTCAAGCTCCAATCAGCATTAAACACTGACTAATGTCATGTCCTGCCTTCTCTCCTTAGTCCTAGAGCAAGGTCCTACTGCCCGCATTGATGCCCTCACCAAGGTGACATCAGGTTGTGCTGGAAGTCTGCATGTGCAACATGGGATGCCATTTTGCACTCAAACCGGAACCCATAGTGTCGAACATATGGGTGTGATAGAGCCATACTCTGTGGCCTTACTGTGCATTCAATATTACATTCAGCTTTCTCTGTCATAACAACTTATTTTTCCAACTTCATTCCATTCTATTCTTCATTTCTCATATTGAAACCTAGTCCATGCCTTTATCACTCAATCATCAAAAGGAAAATTGAATGGCCTGTAAAACAGGCTGATTCACCATCACTCATTTTGCAAGACTAATCTCAGCCCCATATTATGTTAAAATGAATTGATGGCCACTGTATAATGGGTGACAATGAATATTTCCCTCTCAGACTACAGCTGATGTGCTGATATTTTCACTGACATATTTGAATGACATTATTGTCCATTATATATGGGAAGGAGCCTAATTCCTGATCAAAGTTGTGAATACTAAAAGAACACACTGCCACCTGGTGAAATATTGCAGTGATTCTCTGGCTGGCTTGAAACTTATGATCTGTCTAAATTCCGGTTAGGAGTATTAGGATAGATTTTTCACAAACACGTGTGTAAAATGATACCAATACTCCATACTGAAAACGGGAATGTATATACTGTTCTCTGTGGAGATTGTTAACATGTCAAGAGGTATTCAAAATCCCAGTGATCTACTGAAAGAATGAAACCACAAGATTCAACAGTTTAAAATCCCCTCAACTGGGCTTTCCCTTTTCCACAGTGACCTGCCCCCAGATTGCCTTTTGTTGAAGGTGGCAACACAGGTGGAGAAGGTGGTGAAGAAGGCATATGGTATGCTTGCCTTTATAGGACGGGGTATGGAGTATAAAAGCTGGAGTCTGATGATGCAGCTGTATAGAACGCTGGTTAGGCCGCATTTGGAGTACTGCGTCCAGTTCTGGTCGCCGCACTACCAGAAGGACGTGGAGGCATTGGAGAGAGTGCAGAGAAGGTTTACCAGGATGTTGCCTGGTATGGAGGGTCTTAGCTATGAGGAGAGATTGGGTAGACTGGGGTTGTTCTCCTTGGAAAGACGGAGAATGAGGGGAGATCTAATAGAGGTATACAAGATTATGAAGGGTATAGATAGGGTGAACAGTGGGAAGCTTTTTCCCAGGTCGGAGGTGACGATCACGAGGGGTCACGGGCTCAAGCTGAGAGGGGCGAAGTATAACTCAGACATCAGAGGGACGTTTTTTACACAGAGGGTGGTGGGGGCCTGGAATGCGCTGCCAAGTAGGGTGGTGGAGGCAGGCACGCTGACATCGTTTAAGACTTACCTGGATAGTCACATGAGCAGCCTGGGAATGGAGGGATACAAACGATTGGTCTAGTTGGACCAAGGAGCGGCACAGGCTTGGAGGGCCGAAGGGCCTGTTTCCTGTGCTGTACTGTTCTTTGTTCTTTCTTTGTTCTTTTACTTATAAATTTCTTAAAGCTCACCACTTTCTTGGGATTCACTCCAAACTTTTGCCTTTTAAAATCTGGGATTTTTGAACTCTAGGCTGAACTTCATTCACAATTCCTGTACAGCGACTTAAACTGAAAATTAGGAATACTGCTCGTTTCTAACAGCTCTATTCTCCTGATCATCGCTGTTCCACTGCTATTGGCGAATCATTTGCCTTCGCCGTCTGAACTAAAGACTAATACACCAACCTGGTTGCTTCTCTAAGCTTGTTTTTGTGAGAAAAACACAGATAAATCCCGCACAAAGTGACTGTTCCCCACAACCTACCTCCATGGCAATGTGACATACTTAGGATGTTCCAAACAGAAATGTAAACTAATTATCTTTTATCTTCAAAACAACTCTTTGATTTGTGGACCAGAGCAACACGGTGGTACAATGGTTAGCACAGCTGCCTCACAGCACCAGGGACCTGGGTTCAATTCCGGCCTGGGGTCTGTGTGGAGTTTGCATATTCTCCCTATGTATGCGTGGGTTTCCTCCGGGTGCTCTGGTTTCCTCCCACAGTCCAAAGATGTGCAAGTTAGGTGGATTGGTCATGCTATGTTGCCACTTAGTGTCCCAGGATGTGGGGATTAGTGGGGTAAATACATGGGCTTACGGGGATAGAGCCTAGGTGGGATGCTCTTTTGGAGAGTTGGTGCAGACTCAATGGATCAAGTGGCCTCTTCCTGCACTGTAGGGATTGTATGAATAATCTATATTTTTAATGGAGTTAACGGTCCTTTTTCCAGTCTTGCTGATTCCACAAAGAAACCCCTTGTTTATAAAGGTGCTTTTAGCTTCTTTAACCCGGGAACTACATAAATCATTTAAGACTCTTATTGAAATAAATCTAGACGTCCTGTCCAAATCAGGGGGGGGTCATCCATTGTTTGAATTTTCTTACTTCCAACACTGACTTTTTTAACTAAAACATGGGATACCCTTTCAGCTCTCATTACCCCAGGTCCATTTACCAATTTCTAAATCAAGTGTTTCCATTTACCTACATTTAAAATTAAATTTCTAAACTAAAAGCTATTTTCTAAAAACATAAATAAATCAGATATTTGCAATAATGTTCAGTATTGATTTTGCTTTTAACCAATGTGATGTAACTTTTATGGCCGATGAGACATCAGCAGTTTCAGTATTTCAAACAGCGAGACAAATGTATGAAAGAATCACATTATTAAGGATAAGAAAGGCCATTTAGTCATCTTAGTGCATCCATCCAGAACAACTTCAGTCCTTTATCGTAGAATCTAATTGCTTTTCCATAAAATCCAGAGTCTGTACAGTGCAGAAGGCCATTTGGCACATCAAGTCTACACCAACTCTCCAAAGGAGCATCTTACCTAGGCCTACCCCCTCCACCCCAATTCCGCACATTTATAATGCTAATCCACCTAACCTACACATCTTCTGGACACCAAGGGAAATTTAGCATGGCCAATCCACCTAACCTCAACTAATGTCCTGGGGACTGGTGTTCGAATCCCACCATTGCAGCTAGTGGAATTTGAATTCAATAAAAATATCTGGAATTAAGCATCTACTGATGACCAAGAAACCATTGCCAATTGTTGGAAAAACCTATCTAGTTCACTAATGTCCCTTTTCTAAAGGGAAGGAAATCTGCCGTCCTTACCTGGTCTGATCTACAAATAGACTTCAGAGCCAGAGCAATGTGGTTGACTCTCAACTGCCCTCTGAAATGGCCTAGCAAGCCACCCAGTTTCAAGGGCAATGACTGCTGGCCAGCAAGCAACACCCATGTCCCACAAAGGAATAAAAAAAGTTCTCTGCAAGCAGTCAGAAGTGTTCAGGATACCATCTTCTGCTTAATTACTATATTTTATGTTTTTCACATCTTGACAACTGAGAGACTATTACTGGTATAATTTGCTGCTGCAGTGTTGCTTATCTGGATGTCCTTTTTAATATTTCTACACCATATATTCATTCTAGTGAGCTTCCCCTGCTTTCATGGGATTTAAAGTTTATTTATTAGTCACAAGTAGATTTACATTTACGATGAAAATCCCCAAGCCGCCACACTGGCGCCTGTTCGGGTACACTGAGGGAGAATTAGCATGGCCAATGCACCTAACCAGCACATCTTTCGGACTGTGGGAGGAAACCGGAGCACTTGGAGGAAACCCACGTAGATGCAGGGAGAACATGCAAACTCCGCACAGATAGAGACCCGAGCCCGGAATTGAACCCAGGTCCCTGGCGCTGTAAGGGAGCAGTGCAAAGATGTGCGGGTTAGGTTGATTGGCCAGGTTAAAAATTGCCCCTTAGAGTCCTGGGATGTGTAGGTTAGAGGGATTAGCGGGTAAATATGTGGGGGTAGGGCCTGGGTGGGATTGTGGTCGGTGCAGACTCGATGGGCCGAATGGCCTCCTTCTGCACTGTAGGGTTTCTATGATTTCTAACCATTGTGCCACCATGCTGCCCCATTTGTTTCGCATCCTCACATTCATATATCATTAAACACTGAAAAATGTCCCTTTGTTTCTGAGGCACCATCATGCAAAAGCCAAAGAAAATCAAGCCAAAGTATGAGATATTAATAGGTGGGATTTTCCAGTCTCGTTTGTCCCGAAGCCAGCCCGAGGTCAACAGTCCTTTCCATGGCCTGTCCCTCGCCCATTCCAATTCCCGTGGCGGGCAGGACAGTACAATTCTGGCCATTATGTAAGCAAGAAAATCTTAAAAGGAGAGGGGTTTAGGAAAGGAGCATCTAAAGCAACTAAATGGGAGGACCGGTTGTATAAAAGGGGAAGAGACATCTCATCAGGGTCACAGATACTCAGTCAAGGAGTTACAAGTGGTTTACTGAGAAACAACAGAATAACAGGTCACAGATCAGGACACCTGACCTTTAACAGCAAAGCATCTACTAGAGATCACAGATTGAATGCACGGGAAGATGAGGCGAGTTGGTTTGATCTTTGTCGCTTGTAACAACCTTAGTGCCTTTGGTGCAGTCTCAAGCTGGCTGGAGATGTGTAGCCAAAATTAGCTTGGACCCACCTTAAGGATAATGGCTGATTAAAGCATCAAACTGAAGCCAGCATACTATTTTCCTATTAAATCCCAGGAGGTAGGTACCCATGGTCAATCTCCTATTCCAGCCTCAGGCAGGTTCTTGTAAGCCCATCTTGCTACCTTCTCTCAATTAGTTTGTTTTAGATACATTGACATAAGGCTCCATATTACCCACCTCAGGCATGCCTACACAAAGGCCAATGCCTAGTTTATGGCCTTGGTTTGATAACAGGCTCATGAAAAAAAACGAACCTTCTTGGCTGTGCGAAGTCAGCTCTGCCAGTCTGCTTAAAGACTAACTAGGAATTAAAGAGCTCTTTATATAGTATTTAATTGTTTGAGGAGTTGATGAGGCCATTAGATCATTTCTTGCAGCTACAGTCCAGTGTTAAGTGTAACAGATTTGCAGAGGGTTGTAGAGCAGTTGAATAACCATCACCTAACTTAGAACATGTAGTACAGTACAGAAATCTGCAACATGTTGAAAAATTTTAAATGCAAACTATTTTAAAAGATTTTCACCAGGAGGCTGCTTTTTGTTTATAATGATCCAATTGTCTGGTTGGTTGGACAAGAAGGAACATTTGCAGCTGTCAATGAACTGAGTGTAGACATGGCAGTCACCTGAATCTACAATTATTTCAGTCAATTTCATTTGTGCTTGTGGTAACTGGAAATGGGAGAAAATTAAAGTCACTGGGAAACTTCTGTGGCAAAGTCTGAATCTTTTTCTTCACAAGGAGGAAATAGCTGTAGCTTTAAATCATTATCAAACTCCGTGGCCTGGGCCTTGGCACCTCCCTCTGTGACTGGATTCTGAACTTCCTAACTCACAGACCACAATCAGTAAGGATAGGTAACACCTCCTCCACGATCATCCTCAATACCGGTGCCCCACAAGGCTGTGTTCTCAGCCCCCTACTATACTCCTTATATACCTACGACTGTGTGGCCAAATTCCCCTCCAATTCGATTTTCAAGTTTGCTGATGACATCACCGTAGTGGGTCGGATCTCAAACAATGACGAGACACTGTACAGGAATGAGATGGAGAATCTGGTGAACTGGTGCGGCAACAATAATCTCTCCCTCAATGTCAACAAAACGAAGGAGATTGTCATTGACTTCAGGAAGCGTAAAGCAGAACATGCTCCTGTCTATATCAATGGGGACGAAGAAGAAAGGGTCAAGAGCTTCAAGTTTTTAGGTGTCCAGATCACTAACAACCTGTGCTGGTCCCCAATGCCGACACTATAATTAAGAAAGCCCACCAACGCCTCTACTTTCTCAGAAGACTAAGGAAATTTGGTATGTCAGCTACGACTCTCACCAACTTTTACAGATGCACCATAGAAAGCATTTTTTCTGGTTGTATCACAGCTTGGTATGGCTCCTGCTCTGCCCAAGGCCGCAAGGAACTACAAAAGGTCGTGGATATAGCTCAATCCATCACACAAGCCAGCCTCCCATCCATTGACTCTGTCTGCACTTCCCGCTGCCTCGGCAAAGCAGCCAGCATAATTCAAGACCCCACACACCCTGGACATTCTCTCTTCCACCTTTTTCCTTCAGGAAAAAGATACAAAAGTCTGAGGTCACGTACCAACCGACTCAAGAACAACTTCTTCCCTGCTGCTGTCAGACTTTTAAATGGACTTCCCTTGCATTAAGTTGATCTTTCTCTACACCCTAGCTATGACTGTAGCACTACATTCTGCACTCTCTCGTTTCCTTCTCAGTGAATGGTATGCTTTGTATAGCGCGCAAGAAACAATACTTTTCACTGTATGTTAATACATGTGACAATAATAAATCAATCAAATCAAATCATTTTGGTCCAGATTTAAACCCAACAAGATGGCTGTATATCAAGGTTTGTTTAATATACGTAAGCAGAATGGTATGACTCCGTACTTTGTAGCACTATTCTCATTTACAAATGCTAAACATTCTACGCTTTGCCTTTCCTTACCTTTTCTCTCACTTTCGATAAGAGGTATTTCAAACCACAGATCATTCATGAGTCAAAACAATGCTTTGGTAAGAAAACTGCTCCAAGATCTTGGGTGGAGCAGCACCTAGAATCATAGAAACCCTACAGTGCAGAAGGAGGCCATTCGGCCCATCGAGTCTGCACCGACCACAATCCCAACCCCTACATATTTACCCGCTAATCCCTCTAACCTACACATCTCAGGACTTAAGGGGCAATTTTTAACCTGGCCAATCAACCTAACCCGCACATCTTTGGACTGTGGGAGGAAACCGGAGCACCCGGAGGAAACCCACGCAGACACGAGGAGAATGTGGATAAACCTGTGGATAAACAGTTGATGTTGAGTTGTATGACTTCTTCAGTGCTCTGAAGAGTTATAGACTTGAACCATTAACACTTTCTCTCTCCACAGATGTTGCCAGATCAAGTTTTAAAGCATTGTTTTTATGTCTGATTACCAGTATCAGCAGTATGCATCATACTGAAGAACTTTGTCACAAAGATAAACTGTTCCAAATGGAAATTCTGGCACAAAGCAGAATGGTAGAATGTACACAGCTTCAAAGAAGCAGGGAATTTTTTTTAAAAATTCATTCGTGGGACATGGGCGTCACTGGCTGGCCAGCATTTATTGCCCATCCCTAGTTGCCCTTGAGAAGGTGCTGGTGAGCTGCCTTCTTGAATTGCTGCAGTCCATGTTCTGTGGGTTGACCCACAATACCGTTAGGGAGGGAATTCCAGGATTTTGACCCAGCGACTGCGAAGGAACGGCGATATATTTCCAAGTCAGGATGGTGAGTGGCTTGGAGGGGAACTTGCAAGTGGTGGTGGTGTTTCCATTTATCTGCTGCCCTTGTCCTTCTAGATGGAAGTGGTCGTGGGTTTGGACGGTGCTGTCTAAGGATCTTTGATGAATTGCTGCAGTGCATCTTGTAGCTCAGTGGTTCCCAAAGGGTGCGGCGCGCCACACTGGTGCGGCGAGAGAGGATGGCAAGTGTGGCGGGAAGATTCAAGGACAATCAAAGAAACATTTAAACATGGTTTAAACAAGCATTGTTTTATACTGTCTGGATGTCCCATGATCATATTATAAAGTAGTTGTGTTCTATGTTATGAATCAAGCACTGCTAGGAGTTGTTTGTTTTTGAATGTATTTATCAATAAAAAATTCGGTGTGGCGCGAACAAATTTTTATTCCGAAAGTGCGGCCCAGTGAAAAAAGTTTGGGAACCACTGTTGTAGATAGTACACACTGCTGCTACTGAGCGTCAGTGGTGGAGGGATTGAATGTTTGTAGATGTGGTGCCAATCAAGTGGGTTGGATGGTGTCAAGCTTCTGGAGTGTTGTAGCTGCACCCATCCAGGCAAGTGGGGAGTATTCCATCACACTCCTGACTTGTGCCTGGTAGTCAGGAGTGGGGAGTCAGGAGGTGAGTTACTCGCCGCAATATGCCTAGCCTCTGACCTGCTCGTGTAGCCACTGTGTTTTTGTGGTGAGTCCAGTTGAGTTTCTGGTCAATGGTAACCCCAAGGATGTTGACAGTGGGGGATTCAATGATGGTTACACCGTTGAATGTCAAGGGGCGGTGGTTAGTGTCGCTTATTGGTGATGGTCATTGCCTGGCATTTGTGTGGCACAAATGTTACTTCCACTTATCAGCCCAAGCCTGGATATTGTCCAGATCTTGTTGCATTTGAACATGGACTGCTTCAGCAACTGAGGAGTTGTGAATGGTGCTGAACATTGTGCATCATCGGCAAACACCCCCAATTCTGACCTTATGACGGAGGGAAGGTCATTGATAAAGCAGCTAAAGATTGTTGGGCCTAGGACACTACCCTGAAGGACTCCTGCAGAGGTGTCCTAGAGCTGAGATAACTGACCCTCCACAACCATCTTCCTATGTACCAGGCATGACTCCAACCAGCGGAGAATTAGCCTCCTGATACCCATTGATTCCAGTTTCGCTAGGGCTCCTTGATGCTACACTCGGTGAATGCGGTCTTGATGTCAAGGGCTGTCGCTGTCATTCTCACCTCACCGCTGGAATTCAGCTCTTTTGTCCATGTTTGAACCAAGGATGTAATGAGGTCAGGAGCTGAGTGACCCTGGTGAAACACAAATTGGACGTCACTGAGCAGGTTATTGCTGAGCAGCTGTTTCTTGATAGCACTGTTGATGACCCCTTCACTGATGATCGAGAGTAGACTGATTGGAAGGTAATTGACTGGGTTGGATTTGTCCTGCTTTTTGTGTACAGGACATACCTGGGCAATTTGCCACATTGTTAGGTAGATACCAGTGTTGTAACTGTACTGGAAGAGCTTGGCTAGGGGAGCGGCCAGTTCTGGAGCACATGTCTTCAATACTATTGCCGGAATATTATCAGGGCCCATTGCCTTTGCAGTAACCAGTGCCTCCAAACATTTCTTGATATTACGTGGAGTGAATCGAATTGGTTGGAGGCTGGCATCTGAGATGCTGGGGAACCACTGGAGGAGACCGAGATGGATTACCACTCAGCACTTCTGGCTGAAGATTGTTGTGAATACTTCAACCTTAACTTTTGCACTGATGTGCTGGGCTCCTCCATCTTTGAGGATGGGGATGTTTGTGGAGCCTCCTCCTCCAGTGAGTTATTTAATTGTCCACCACCATTCACAACTGCAGAGCTTAGATTTGACCCTTTGGTTGTGGGATCGCTTAGCTCTAAGACTTGCTGTTTTTGCTTGACATGCAAGTAGTCCTGTTTTGTAGCTTCAGCACGTTGACACCTTATTTTTAGGCATGCCCTCCTGCACTTTCCATTGAAACATTGTTGATCCCCTGGCTTGATGGTAATGGTTGAGTGGGGGATATGCCAGGCTATGAGGTTGCAGATTGTGGAGTATAATTCCGCTGCTCTTGATGGCTCAGTGCCTCATGGATGCCCAGTCTTGAGTTGCTAGATTGGTTCGAAGTCTGTCCCATTTAGCACGGTGATAGTGCCACACAATATGATGGAGGTTACTCTCAATGTGAAAGCTGGACTTTGTCTCCACAAGGACTGTGCGGTGGTCACTCTTACTAATACTATCACGGACAGATGCATTGGCAGCCGGCCGATTGGTAAGGATAAGGTCAAGGATATTATTTCCTCTGGTTGGTTTCTTCACCACCTGTTGCAGACCCAGTCTAGCAGTTATATCCTTTAGGACCCAACCAGCTTGATCACTGGTGAGCCATTCTTGGTGGTGGACATTGAAATCCCCCACCCAGAGTATATTTCACACCCTTGCCACCTTCAGTGCTTCCTCCAAGTGCTGTTCAACATGGAGGAATGCTGATTCATCAGCTGAGAGATGGTACATGGTAATCACTAAGAGGTTTCCATGTCCATGTTTAACCTGAAGCCATGAGACTTCATGGGGTCTGGAGTCGACATTAAGGACTCCCAGGGCAACTCCCTCCCATCTGTATACCACTGCCACCACCTCTGCTGGTGGAATAGGACATATGCAGGGATGGTAATGGTTGTGTCTTGGGTGTTACCTGTAAGGTATGATTCCATGAGAATGACTTTGTCAGACTGTTGCTTAACTAGTCTGAGACAGCTCTCCCAATTTTGACACAAGCCGCCGATGTTAGTAAGGAGGACTTGCAGGGTCAACAGAGCTTTGTTTTGCTGTTGTCTTTTCCGGTGCCTAGGTTGATGCCAGGTGGGTCTGGAGTCACATGTAGGCCAGACCAGGTAAGGATGGCAGATTTTCTATCCTAAAAGGACATTAGTGAACCGAATGGGCTTTTGACAATTGATAATGGTTTCATGGTCACCCATGGTTAATTCCAGATTTAAAAAAAATTGAATTCAAATTCCACCAGACACCGTGGCAGGTCCCCAGAGCATTATCTGAGTTTCTGAATTAATAGTAGAGCGATAATACTACTGGGCCATCGCTTCCCAATGGGCTATGGCTTTAATGCCCATGAACTGAAAATTAATTTGCCACGTCAATTACAATCTAGCACATTCATTTTCATTAAATCAGAAACAGAATCTCAGCCGGGCTGACAGCATCTGTTGCCTCTATTCTCTCTTCACCTGCTGAGATTTTCAAGCATTTTGTTTGTTTCAGTTTCCAGCATCTGCAGTATTTTGCTTTTTATCATTTTCAGGAAATATACTGGTTCAGTGTAGGCAAAGAAAAATGTATTTATTGACTGTCAAAGAAAGTCACCCCATCTTGACCAGGCTAACTTCTTGCAAATCACAGAACACAAGCTTTTTAAATTTTTATTTTTCTGTAAAAATGTATGACCACATGCAGACTAAAAACCAGTCTAACAAAGTAATCACCACAGTTTTAACAAATGAACTCATACTTAAATATACCCACTTTCCATTTCATTGTATAAAAATAAGGTATATTTCTACAGCAATCTCCTTTCAAATTCTGTAGAATAGAGAGAAACTCTGCATACACAAATCTGTCCATGGTTAACTGTACACTGTCAAATAAAGTATTTTTATATTTCTGAAAATGTGCAAATTCTTTTCCATTAATGATCTTTGCATAAACCAAATAACTATTTTAAACAAACCCTTTATAAAAAGCATCATTTACAAGTCAATATACTACACATTAACTTAAGTAGATTTAGGCATTATTGTTAAATTAGCTCTCAGTATTTACCGACGATGCCTGCTGTGTCCTGAGTGACTACTGCTGTGATGTTTGCTTTTATGGGATCTTTCATAAGAGCGTGATCGCTCATGCCTATCCCTATGATGCTCTTTCTCATGCCGTCGTTTCTTCACAAGATCACAGTGGTCCCTGGATTTACTACGACTGCGTGATCTACTGTGGGATTTCTTCCTCTTGTGACCATGCCTAATAGAAATCTTTGTTTCCTCACTGCGATGAGATTTTGATTTGATGTGTGGTGATGTATGATTGTGACGCCGACGAGGGGACACACTGTGACTATGGGACCTGCTCCTTGATCGGGAACTGTAAGTCCCAGATCTGCTTCTTCTATTGTAACTGAAGGAAATAAAAAACAAAATTAAACCGATGCAAAACAAAACAACCAGCACCAACAATAATTTACAGTTGGTTTTGTCAAGAGTGACGAGGAAATAAATACTTAACATAAATCATTCGCAAGCAAGTGTAAACACACAAGGCCAGAATTTGTTACACTCTCCCTAGCAATATAAACAGCCTCAATGTTCTCAATGGAGAATGAGGATAGGGGACAATCAGGTAAACATGCTCACATTTAAGGTGATTAGCTAAGCATGGTCAAGGATGGAGCTGTGATGTTCCTACACATCAGATCGTACTACAATCACTTTCTCCAAGGTTCATATTGAAAATGGCCATTTGAGCAAAATATCTACAAATGTCTTTAAAAATGGTCTGGGAGAACGATATATTTAAAACTAGAAGCAGGTCAAAGGGGGGAAAAAAACCTATAAATTTGGAGACTACAATTATTTACGTCAGAAAACAGTTATAAAACATGACTAAAATCCACAAAAGCACTGTACATTGGTTACTTCTGTTCTAAATTTGATCTGTGTTTGTTATTTGATCTGCAAGAAAGAAAATGAATAATTCAGGGTAAAGTATTGCTATTCAGGATATGATATCACTGTGGTTGTTTTACTATAGATCTGTAATCCTGAGGTCTGCAGGAGATTTGATCGCACCACAACTGGGGAATTTAAATACTATAGGAATTTGGAGTAAAAAGCTAATATCAGTAATGGTGACTGTGGAATTAATGGATTGTCAAAACTCATCTGGTTCACGAATGTCCTTTTAGAAAAAGAAATCTGCGACCCTTATTTGGTCAGGCCTGTACATACTCAGTGGGTTTGACTCTTAACTACCCCTGAACCTAACAAACCACTCCATTATATTCAAAGCAGCGGCCCACCTTCACCTACTCAAGAGCAATTAGGGATAGGCAATAAATATTGGCCACTCCAGCTTGTCAGTGAAGGAATAAAAGTTGGCCAATGACAAATAAATAACTGGTAATCCAGTAATGGCCCATTTTAGAACATAGAACATAGAACATTACAGCGCAGAACAGGCCCTTCGGCCCACGATGTTGCACCGACCAGTTAAAAAAAAAAACTGTGACCCTCCAACCTAAACCAATTTCTTTTCGTCCATGAACCTATCTACGGATCTCTTAAACGCCCCCAAACTAGGCGCATTTACTACTGATGCTGGCAGGGCATTCCAATCCCTCACCACCCTCTGGGTAAAGAACCTACCCCTGACATCGGTTCTATAACTACCCCCCCTCAATTTAAAGCCATGCCCCCTCGTGCTGGATTTCTCCATCAGAGGAAAAAGGCTATCACTATCCACCCTATCTAAACCTCTAATCATCTTATATGTTTCAATAAGATCCCCTCTTAGCCGCCGCCTTTCCAGCGAAAACAATCCCAAATCCCTCAGCCTCTCCTCATAGGATCTCCCCTCCATACCAGGCAACATCCTGGTAAACCTCCTCTGCACCCTCTCCAAAGCCTCCACATCCTTCCTGTAATGTGGGGACCAGAACTGCACACAGTACTCCAAGTGCGGCCGCACCAGAGTTGTGTACAGTTGCAACATAACGCTACGACTCCTAAATTCAATCCCCCTACCAATAAACGCCAAGACACCATATGCCTTCTTAACAACCTTATCTACTTGATTCCCAACTTTCAGGGATCTATGCACACATACACCTAGATCCCTCTGCTCCTCCACACTATTCAAAGTCCTCCCGTTAGCCCTATACTCAACACATCTGTTATTCCTACCAAAGTGAATTACCTCACACTTCTCCGCATTAAACTCCATCCGCCACCTCTCGGCCCAACTTTGCAACCTGTCTAAGTCTTCCTGCAAACTACGACACCCTTCCTCACTGTCTACCACACCACCGACTTTGGTGTCATCAGCAAATTTGCTAATCCACCCAACTATACCCTCATCCAGATCATTAATAAATATTACAAACAGCAGTGGCCCCAAAACAGATCCCTGAGGTACACCACTTGTAACCGCACTCCATGATGAATATTTACTATCAACCACCACCCTCTGTTTCCTATCCGCTAGCCAATTCCTGATCCAATTTCCTAGATCACCCCCAACTTTGAACAAATTAGGATTCCAATGCATATCCCCATAAAGAATCTTATATGCATTCACTTTTCCCATTATAACTGCCTATGTGCACACTTAATGTTTTATTTATGTATCTTGGTATACAATCTGACCAGTATCCAAATTGCTCACCATCTCCCGTTGTTGTTAAACTACCTGCTTTGCTCAATAACTTCAATTCCTAATGCTCAAAGCAAGATTTAAAACATTTTAAAAATCCAAATTGATCATATTTATTGTTCAAATTGTCTTTTGATGTATTCACAATTGTGCATAACCCCAGATCTTTACCTAAACCAGAATTTGGATTTTGCAGTTCGTCTGGAAGCATCTGTGCCAAAACTATTGAGGTTATTTTTAAAAAGCTTTTACCGCTTTTGCTCTAACTCTACCAGTAATTTGAAGGGAACAGCGAGATAAAATTTACTTTTATTTAATTAAAAAGGCTGTATGGTTGCATGCTATGCAGGAAAGTGAAACTTCTACATCTTTTGTTTAGTGTCCTGAAAACTTGGTGACAAGAGAAAGAGATGCTTCTAGGAAAGCAAGGACTTGTAAATAAAACCAAAGCAAAACTTCAGAAGGAAACAAAGTTTATAAAGAATGGATAAAGGAGCTTCTTTAACTCCCAAGTGCACCTTGCTGTTGTTGCATTCTCGCCCTACATCATACCACCCATTAACCCAATCTAAAAAAAGACATACAGCATGAAGACAGGATAGACACCAATTGTGAGCAATGCTACAGGAGATCAACACAATCTGTGGTGTACGTTTGTCAACTTTTTCCACTAAATATAGTAATCTATAATAGGAATTAAGCACAACCATTGTTATCACACCATGGGGACAATGCAGCACTACTATTGTTAGGAGGTTGCAATTCAAATGATGAGTTTACATTAGTACTGGAAATTTAAAAATAGGAACAGAATAAGCAATTTCAATTTAAGGACCAAAATATATTATGCAACTAGGTCCAATTATCCCCACTCCTCCTGATGACTATTCTTAGCCTTGGCTCCATACACAACAGGAACACCAAGCACAAGGTGACGGAATCCATTTTTCTACAAAATGGATCAAATTATGCCAGAGTATCAAAATGCATTGCAGATCCCATCTCTTCATTTTTATTAACATAAATGTACTTGACTTTGATAAGTTAGAACAATAGCACAGGCTGTAATATTTTACACCCACTCAAGACATTCCAATACTTACTGCCTTCTTGGCGAATGGGACCGTGATCTTGTTCGTGACCTTGAACGGCTGACACTCCTACTGTTTCGGCTTTGCTTACCTTCTTTCCGCAGCCTATAGATTTGGGAAGACAACATTTTTGAATTATGTGGAGATGATTTAGAAGTACAATGCAACAATTTTGAGCTGCAGTACCTCAACGACCATAATCAAGTACTTAAAAGTACAAGGAAAAGTTTGCAGGGCTATAGGAAGAGAGCACTTGCCAATTAGATCTTTCAAAGAGCCAACAGCCACTTTCTCCCTTGCAAGATTGAGATTTTTTTCTACTTTGGGGTACATCTTAAACACCAGACAAAACAAACAGCTCTAAATACACTGAAGAACTTCATGTCAGTTTCAACTCCATGACATCACACCAGCACGTTCATGTATGCACTGATGTCCTGTGTCACCTATCCGCATAACTAGACAAGTTGAACAGCCTTCATTAGGTTGGAAATTAATGTTTTATACTGTTAGCACAAGGGTCAAGATTTTATTGTATTTATACACTTGTATTTAATAAGCACTCAGACTCAAGTTAAGCAGGCAGCTGACAGTACTAACCCATTGTAAGGGCTTTTAGAGTTCAACTGACGGTCTTCTGGTTCCTTTTTGATAGTTTTAGGATTTTGAATTCCAGGTGTCTTCTCTTCAGTTTTAGCTTCTCGGGGAGAACCTAAAACAAAATATTTTCAGAATTTGACATATCAAATGTAATAGTCTTTTAATTCTGAAGCATATATAGCTGTATATTTATCTTCAAATACAAGAGTAAAGTACCTCAGTTACAATTCATCAGATTAACCTCAATTTTTAAACTTAAACTTTCAGCTAAATAGACGCCCACAACTAAGTCACAAAGAGCTGCTTTATCAATCCTAGTCAGACCAATAGACAATCTTGGGACTGGGAGATTGGCCTGCTAGTATTTACTATGTAGAGTTTGGACATCAAATATACACTTATTGGAAGACATTAGCAGCCTTCTGTCTCATAAGACCATGGTTTATGCAGTGGCGATTTAACTCTCAAGCCCACCTTCAGCGATAATGCTCCGAAGCAAAAAGTGTCTTATCTCCAGGGTGTAAGCCTGGGCAAAATTTATAGAGACCACGGGTTGCCCAATCATCAGGGATCCTGTCTTGACCACACTGGTACAGTTCAAATGAATGCAAACTCTACATGTGGCAAATGGGGGGGGGGGGGGGGGTGGCTCTCCTCAGAGTTCCTATGATGCTTGAGTCAAGGGTCAAAAGGGACCCAACGTCCGTGTGCCACCCCGATGAGGCAGAGCAGATACATATTTGGCTGTTTCACATTGCTGCTGGCTGAAAATGAGAAGCAAGCTAGCACACAAAAGCGGAAGGGAGGAAAAGTTAGTGTTTCCCGCTTTTGCTTTCCACTGAAGACAATCTGACACTCAAACATTTCAAATACTTACATGGTTTAGAACCTGGAGAGAAGCCCCCCAAAGTGGAAAGAGCGGGAGTTCCATCAGGGTTCAGCCCTTTAGCTTTCAATTTAGCTTCTTGTAATGCAACTTTCCTCTTTTCTACTTCTTTCTCCACATGTTCATAGTTAGGCTGTTAAGACAGTCATGTAATCAAATCAAAAGCTACCAAATATAGTACAGGCAGTCACGGCACTTACAACATTTATAAATTTCAACATTTATGACACCACACCAGCACATTTATATGTACACACTGATGTTCTGCAGCACCCATCTGTATAACTGGACAGGTCAAAGTCTTTATTAGGTTGGAAATTAGCGTTCTATACTAGTAACTTTTTTTGGCATAAGGGTTGAGATTTTAATGTACTTATACACTTGTATTTCATAAGCACTCGAGACCCAGAAGTTACAAACAGGCATCTGACCATGATCAATGGTTTCAATATGTCCCTCACGCTAACTAAGCAGCATGTGCCAATCTGTGCAGGCATCAAAAGCAAGACAGGGCATGGGTTGAGAGCACTTAAATGCCCAGCACCGCATGAGTGATTTCCGGCCTCAATTCAGGAACCAATCTCCCATTGTTCCTTTGGGAAAATTGGTTCTGACTTCCGTGGTTTTCAGGAACCACTTGTGTCACAGGTCCAAGGAATGCCCGTTTTACACAATGGATAACCAATGTTTAACCTATCGGGACACATTAGAAATATGGGAAAAAAATATTACTTGTCTAACTGACCTTTTTTCGAGTGTAAAGTTTTAAAGTGGTGATGCAGATATCCTGGATTTCCTCTTCATTTGCACCAAAAAGCACAAACCAATGAGGGCGATTTGGCAAAGCAATCTAAAGATGTAAAGAAAAAATGAAGCTAAGCAATACGAAATACATAATTCCATGCAACACTGAATCGCAAGTATCTATTAATTAATAAAACCACTAGCAAGATTAGTTGCCAACCATGTGGATACCTACCCATCTTGGAATTTCCCTTACCTCAGCTGTACCACAAGAGAATCATCTACAAGTTTCCAGCTAGAAGGCATTAAGGCCCAAAAACACAGTATTACTTTGCCTCCCAATTAGCATGCAGCAAACTGAGCATTTAATATGGCACTCATTAAATCAGATGTTAACACTAGAAAGACAGCCCTATTTTGAATTATCACAGGCTGATTATAAAGTTTAGTACAAAAAACTTGGGAGAAAAAGTTACAAGTATTTACAGATTTATTTTCAACCAGTCACTGTCCACTCACCTGTAAAGCTCTAGCTGCAAGGTAGATGCAAGCACAAGCTACAGTTTCAGGCTTAAACCGGACAAATACACTTGTGCGGAGACTGTCATTCATATAATTCCTGAAAGACATCACATAAGAGTTATTAGTAGTTAATTAACTCCAAGTACATACAATAAGAAAGGAGACTCAGAACATTGTTCTTTTTTCTTAGTTGGGTTAAGTTGATTGCCATGTTAAATTGCCCCTTAGTATTAGGGACTAGCAGGGTAAAAATGTGGGGTTGCGGGAATAGGATCTAGGTGGAATCATTGTCAGTGCAGGCGTGATGAGCCGAATGGCCCCCTTGTGCACAGTAGGTATTCTATAATATGATTCTATGAATATGCCCTCTGATATCTTCAGCACAGACCTCAAATTTCTAATAAAGGCATCATTTGAAATATGGAATGCACTACATACGCACACGTTAAGCCACATTTCAAATCTATAAATATGCTTGCACAAAAAAAAATTACGGGGAATTTTTCAAACCATCCAGCTAAAATTCTCTCGCAGCTTTCAAGGAAAAGCAACATCCAAAGTAAGCTAAACAGACGGGTTCCTAAAGAGGATACATGTAGTCCCTGTTCTGGAAATAGAAGAAATCAAAGTACATAATTCATGCCCATATCTGCACTCACTGGCTTCCCAACAGAACAATTAATTACATTTACAAAATGTGCTCAGGTCAAAGGGAAAAGTAATGTATCCAAAAATATTTTTCTAGTGGAAAATGCATCATGTGAGACAGCAGGGCACCATATAGTGCATGGACCAGAGGCAAATCAAGTCATGCAACCAGCCTACCAAATACAAGAAAAATATTGGCAGTGCTGCCACTCTTGCCGAGTGGGAGGGTAAAAAGTGCCATGATCTGAATGGCCATTTTGATTTACTGCACAATTCACATACCAAAACTGAAAATCTGACCTCAAATGCCAACAGTCCCCTTGGAACTGTACCGTAGCAGGGTTACTGCCTTCATGAATAGTCAGGAGAGAACGGAAAGGATATAATATTTCCAAGTATACCTCTACATTAGAACCAGTAGTCAGGTTGGAAGAGTTCCTTCATAAGGCTGACAGGACCCAGGTTTGTGACTATGCCAGTCTATTAAAGAATTACATCCAAAACAGTCTCTCAAACGGTGGTTGTATTTTCAGAATACTTATTTCAGATCGCGTGCATTTAATAATGGTTTTTTAAAAATTCAAAAAAGTCAGGTAAGGGATAAAAGTTTTTTTAAAAATCAAGTTAAGCCTTTATTGTGCTTTAATTTTGTCACCCTCAATTTGTCAAGAGCCACCACAATTAGGAAAAGATGGATGTGATCAAAAGGGCTTTCAGCTATTCATGAATTTTAGCTGAGGTATTACACCAATCTAGAAAGGGTTAGAAATGCCTCCACTTTCTTTCAAAAAACATACTAGCATACGAGAAAAGGGTATTCCATTTTAAGATTTTTCAGGCAAATCTTTTCTAATAGTTCAATTGAAACTCTGTACTGCAGCAACATTCATAAAGTGACCAGTTTTACCTAATATTTCAAATCACAATTTGAAACAAAGGTACTTTATTGACAATGTGATTCAGACCAAGTTTAGCCAACAGCAAAAAATGGCAAGTATAATTATTTTAACACCCAGTTTATTGACTCGTGTTCAAAATATCTACTGCTCCCTTTCAGACAGGGATCAAAATTGGTAGGCTGAATTTGAATGACTCGCTGTCCTAGCTGCAACCACAGCAATTACTTAAGGCATAGAGTGGAATGATAGGGATTCTGAATGTTAAGAGCCACTGAAGCAAACAGCACTTTTTAGTGGAACATTTGCAAAGCTGAGGATAACTATCAACTTGGTCTGGTATTCCAATACATATACAAAAGGGAGAGGCTGGTTGAATAAGAAAGTTATTCCTGTTTCAAATGTATTCACAGCTTCCATGCATCTGCACTTGTGACTGAGGTACCTGTCCTATGCAGCACAAACCTATTCCTTAAACTTAACATTGTCTAAGCATGAGTTTTCCCTTAAAGCTTTCACTTAATTGATTGCAATCTGCTACATGGCAAGTAGTCTTATCAACATTCAGTACCCACCACTCAATATTCATAATAAACATTGTCCAATAAGGCGAAGTTGTATTTTTTTTAGTTAGTTTATTAAACTGATGCAATTTAAACGGGCTCATGTAGCTTGGCTTCAGAAAGTGGTCCTGGCCTTAATTAGTTTCAATTATGAACTGAGATTTAGCTTTCAAATATTAACCGTAACTTTTGTATCAACATTTTCCATTTATAGATGACCTCACAGCTACACCCATCCTACAGGAGTACACCCTTGATCAAGTGGGATCAACCATACATAGAAAGGTCAAATTCACAACCCATTACCCATTCTACTATTTAGAAGAGAAAGACAGCAGCAGAAAACAAAAGTTATTTAGTTGAGATTGAGAGAATGATGTTCACAAGCCTCCATTCTGCATATTACATCCAATTCTAATTCTGGCAGCAGAGCTGTATGCAATGAGAGAAACAGAAATAATCAACAACATGGAACTAGTTCAAGATGCAACTCACCAACCTACAAACAAATTAAGTGACTTAATGGTGAGACACAAGTTTAAAATTTGTGAGCAATTGTATTAAAATAATTCTTCAGATTCCCATAACCACATCTACTCTTCCCCACCCCCACCAAGTTCAAGTAATGAGCTAAAGTCATATCCATATAGGAAGCAGAGACAATTCTTGGCTGGTTGGTCTAGTCAAGGATAGGTTGCAGCCTGTAAAAGACCTTTAGTTGTATGCTTCAAAATCTTGTATGCTCCAGTAATGTTAAATATTTATAGTGTAGCAATTAATATGATTCAGTTCCTTCTCTTCATGCTTTAAAAATTCACATTTTAAAACTTAGTCAACTAGAAACATTAGACATATAATCTAAGTTACTGCAAGTACACGTGTTGAATATCCATTTCCAGAAGTCAATACAAATCCTTCAAAACCCCGCCAGAACTAGATGATGTTGCCAGATGTTTTGTGACCACTTCAGTGAATAGCTGTCTCGGATGAGAGCTTGCACTGGATTGGCTGAAGGGGCAACCAATCAAAGGCCATCCTGAGGTCATGTAGTTGAGAAGCAGTTCAGAGGGCTGAGTTCTATGACTTACCATCATGGACTACCCTTTAATTAAAAAGAGTAGAAAAAAGAACAAAGTTAAATTGAGTCCTCCTTTATGATAGTGAACAAACAAGCCATGAAAACAGTATATCGAAATTACAGTACCATGTTCATCAAGAATCAGTACAAATGCACACCATTTAAAAAATGAGTTGTTACACCGAATTGTTGTACCCGTTTCTGTATGGATACAATTACAAAAGTTAGAATGCCAATTGTCAATTTTTAGCACAAAGAATTTTAGGTGTACAATATATATTAAATACACACTTTCAATTTCAGATACAGTTTCCTTGGCTTTACATTTAAAGAGGAGACTTACCAGGCTGTTTGGACAAGTGTTTGATTCCTTTCGCACTCGAGCACTTGAAGATACATAAAAATTATCTAGTAGGGAGAAGAGAATTAGATTGTTATTTTTAAAAACGTAACTTCCAGTTTTACATGAGTAAAATGCAACTGTCTACAGACTTACCTTGTGTGGATGCTTTACATGAACGCAAAATCCCAATTCCTTCAACACTCGTCTTTCTGCTTTGATCACTTGGTTTTTGGTGTTAATGTAGTTTTGATCAAGTATCAGTGGTGTTGGAGTCCTGGTTTAAAAAAATCAAAACTATTTGCAAGTCTAAAACAGAAACACTCGAAATTAGTTTGTTCTTCTAATTCTCTACAAGGGACTTTTTTTCCCTTCCAACCAACCAGAAGAAACTCCTGTAACTGCCTCCAAAGCTTTGGTCTTGTGCTGTCCATTTCAAGCTGAAAATTATACAGCAAATATGCTGAACAACCTGTTTAGCAGTTACCACCATTTATGAAGGAAATAATATTCTAGAGTAGAACCTATCCAAGAAAGTAAGGCCATTAAAATAGTTAGATGGTTAGCAATTTCTGTTTACTGAACATTAGACATATCTAAACTTCAAAAGCTAAATCATGTGCATTTTGTTAATATTCACATTTTAAACAACACCATACTCTGTGCAACAATAAAGACCTGACAGAGATCGGACTTAAATATCTAATTTAAATGCACAAAATGCACAGAACATTATTCTGTAAGTAATCGTTTCACGCAACTTTAAAAATGTTTTTAATCATTCTTCTGATGCCAATCTGCTCAAAATCACACAACTAAGTCTTCTTTCAATGTTGTCATCTTAAACCACAGAAAAGATTCTGCAAAACATAAAATTCGAATAATCTCATAATTGACTTATTTGATGTCTAAATTGTTTACTACATTTAAAACCAAGACTTCAAAAACAACTTGAGAAAATAGAGTATTTTTTTGATTCAAGACCAATGTGCAAGTCTTTAAGGCATTCTCTAAAAACACACACAACTATACAGAAGTAAAGCTTCTTTCTACTCACCTACAAGGTGTTACCCCTGCCCCTCCATATGCTAAAGAGCTGTATTTGTTGGCTCAGTTAGAACTAAATGCCATTACCTCCAAGTGCAGTTTTCAAACAGTGAATCAAGTATTGACATAGTAAACTCAGCTCCAGACTTATTGGAGCAGCTTAGAAAGTTGTGTTTTTACTTGATCAATAGGGCTTGTAGGTGTTGAATGCCCGATTTAAATATACAGTAATTTGACATTAATTGCAGTATTTATGGCAATGCTTGCAAGGTTAATTGGAGCATTTAACTATATTATAGATCTGAGCTGAATATCTTGGGGCTCAACAAATCCCAACTCTGTTCCAACATCTACTTTTATCTGTCTTATACCCACCAACCCATAAAATAACTCCACTGAAAGTCATTTTTAATGATATTTCCATATCAATAACATTAGTTTTAACAAGTTATTTCCCATATATGGGTACGGCTCCCCCACTTCATTGGCAATTACTTTTATTCTATTCTAGTCTATCAAGGCTAACTTCTAATTACAAGTCGGTAACACTGCTTACCAACCACCTACTTCTAAATGGGATGATGCATTTGAAGATATTTCCTTCTGCTGAACTCAAGCTAATTAATGCTCTCCAAGATGTATGCATTGGTAAGCACTGGGATGTTCTAATTAGGTAATAAACAGATCATTGACTTATAGTCAATCTTAATTCAACAGTTCGATTCACTGCATCTAAATTGACTAACTTAAGTTATTGTATAATAGTTAAAACGGCCAAATAAGAACAGATTTCAAGGCAGTCTTTAAGGTGGTCATGAAACATAATTGAGTATTTATTTACTGTCTCTAGCTTTATATATTTATGCCCAAAATCTATAGAAAGTTCAGTATCACATAACAGAGTACTCAAAAATTACGAAACTGAAAGCCACCAGAAAGATTACATACATCAGTAAGTTCAAAGTCTGAGAAGTTTGTACTCCCTGAAATATTGTTTTGCTAATTGGGACAGCACAGTGGCTAGGACCTGGGTTCGATTCCCAGCTTGGGTCACTGTGTGCAGTTTGCACATTCTGCCCATGTCTGCGTGGGTTTCCTCCGGGTGTTCCGGTTTCCTCCCACAGTCCAAAGATGTGCAGATTAGGTGGAGTGGCCATGCTAAATTGCCCCCTAGTGTCAGGAGACTAGCTAGGGTAAATGCATGGTGTTATGGGGATAGGGCCTGGGTGGGATTGTGGTCAGTGCGGACTCAATGGGCCGAATGGCCTCCTTCAGCACCGTAGGATTCTATGATAATAGCAAATTCCAGTACCCACATTTAATATCTTTTTCTTATCCTAACCACATCACCCATGCATTTCTACATACATAATACAAATCCACAGAAGGCTTCCTGCATTCCTTAACTGTAGACTGATCTTCTCCCAGTGGAACATTTTTTTGCTGGAGTCAATAGGATGATGTTAAAAGTGCATCCAATTCATTATACAGCATGTCCTCGACTTTACGATGTTAAAGTTACATCCAATGGCACTTACAAATTTATAAACTGACAATTTTGTATTCACATCGGTTTCAACTTTATGTACACCAGAGAACAAGTTCAAATATTCATATATGTACATCGATGCTCTGCATCGCCCATCTCCCCAACTCGAGACATTCAGTTGCTGCTCCAAGACATTTTTACTTGGTGCATCTTGTCTTTCCAAACTTTTAAAACTTAATAATAGATGAGTAAACTTCTGGGTTATTTTGATGAAAATAGGGTATCAGGCCTTGGTTAAGGAAACGATCCCCCATTTATTACTGTTTTCAGGAACCAATTGTACCACAAGTCTGAGCACTACCTGTATAGCAAGTTCAAAGGAAAGCAGAGGCTAGCACTCAAGAACACTTGTCCAAAGTATGTTTCTAACTGCTAAACCATTAACAGTTAAGGGTGGCTCATGGATTTGTATGAAGATGATTAATGTATTACTTAAATTTAACAAACATTTGGATTCAGTCATTTGTAAAACAAAAATACCATAAATCAGTGAAAAGCAACCTTGAATTGATTTTACTTTTTTTTATTCATTCAAGGGATGTGGGCATTTATTGCCCATTCCTAATTGCCCTCGAGTTACAGTGTTGATAATATTCTCTCTGGATTTTGACAATTTAGTTTTATTTCCTAACAGTTATTTACCAAGTATTTTAAATTCATAAGATTAAACATGCCAAACAGTTAAGATAGGGCACTAATAATTTTCAGATACAAAGCATTAAATGTAATGTCAACCCACTAGAATTCTGTACCTTTTAAACTGAATGGTTTAGGTAGAAAATTAAGTTTCAACAGTGGAACATTCAAACAGGTTAATATGATTAATGACCAGCATAAGCGATTTCCCAAATAGCATTTCCACTTTTACATATTTACCAGTCATCCAACATGGAGCACATGCCCCCAGATTTTGATTAGCAATCTGCTTTTGATTGATGAGCTTCCACTATTCTTTTCTGACAGTATAAAATCCTGAAATTTGATGAAATCTTTACCTGCATGCAGTATTGAGAAATATAGACCAGCAGTTCTGTGATTAAAACCTAGTCTGAGCTTAGCCAGGGCATTTGCTACAAGTAGACAGGTACGAGGAAAAACAAAAACATTAGCCTTACTGCTTCTAAATACACTACTGGAAAATGAATATGGAAGAGGAGAACAAGAAGTGACTTGGTTGGCAGTTATCTCCATGGACAATCTATCAAAACCCGGCTTATTATTGAGGGACCACCAGGTTATCAGCAATGAAATTACTCCCCAGAAAGAGTTGACACATTGATTTGGAGAGGAGATGCGGTAGAAGGGAATTTAGCGAAATGGGGGAGTAAGCAATAAAAGTGTAAAAAAACCAAGCATGGTACGGTTTTTAAAATTTTTAAATCAATTTTAGATAATTGCGCATTCATGCATCTACCTGTCACTCGAATGATCCACATTATTTCAGAAAAATAATCTTAAGAGTTTGTTGCCAGTGTGAACTTCCCATTATAAATAACTGGGATGTACATTTTATACTGGAAACTGCCCATGTAAAGTTTCTACGCACTAGTTACACCCTCCCACAGCTGGTGACATTTTATAACTGAGTTTCATATTTCCTTATAGTTTGAGCTGGACTACAAAAAATCTAATGCTGCAACCTACAGCTTCTCTGCATCTTAAAGCTGCTGTACATTCTGCCTAGTATATTTTTAAAAAATGTATGATACCTAAAATAGGGAGTAAGTTGCATCTGCACACTTGTCCAACCATGTTGCCAATGACAATTTAGTCACTCCATGCAAAATGTCTTGGGAAATTAAACATTAGAAATGCAATTATAACTTGCTGAAATGCTTCTTTCTGGTGTGTTGGATAAAATGCATAAAACTATTCTTCCCGACACCATGCAGTTAACGTTTTGTGTCTTTGCACTGACAATTAAAATCTTCAGCAAAAAACAGCACATTTGAATAAAATTATTTTAGTGCAAGATTACTTTACCAACTGATTAGCCACAATTACTATTTTGTTAATTATATTGTGAATGCGAGATTAGCTGGAAAAATCATCTTGCAAAATTTAATGTATCGTGGCATTAATGATTGAATGGAATCCCTACGATGCAGAAGAAGCCAATTGGCCTATCGAGTCTGCACTGATTCTCTGACAAGAGTATCTTAGCCAGGCCCTCTCCCGTGCCCCACCCCATAACCCACACATTTGAAATTCATCTAACCTACACATCTTGGGACACTAAGGGGCCATTTAGCATGGCCAATTCATCTAACCTGCACATCTTTGGACTGTGGGAAGAAACTGGAACATCTGGAGGAAACCAACGAAGACACAGGGAGAATGTGAAATTTCCACACAGAATCACCAAAGGCTGGAATTGAACACAGGTCCCTGGAGCTGTGAGGCAGCAGCGTTAAATTGTGCCATCTTGCCACCCTTGTTTCCAATTTTGATTCTGGCCTAAGCTAACTTGAGTTTCCATTCCCACCTTAAACCACATTTATATTTTGATACCATTATCTGACGCCAGCATCAAGATCACTGGCTAAGCTTTATTACTTCAATACGAGGCGCTACCCGACAGTCCTCGCTGTTTAATTTGCTGCCCACGATCTTCCAGACATTAGCCAATTATCTCAGATGCTGCTGGTTAACCATTTTTAATTTTTTAAGTCTACTTGTTTGGAAAGAGCTATTGCTAACCGTGTTTTTCTTCACTGGTGCAGTTAGAATTTATCAAGTTTAGGAGGTTCAGTGCCAAGAACAAATCTTTCCAAGACACCAGGACAACGAAGTTCAATTCAGCAAATTCAGGTATCCAAAAGCACACTACAGCAAGAGTCATTGGGGTTTTAATGCTAGACAGTCTCATTGCAGTTTAAACACTCCAAGAAAACATGCACGTGCTTACAGAAGTTTGGTGCCAGTGTAAGTTAATTCCAGCTATGAACTGCATCTAGCATAAAATATCCTAACTGATTCTGGATTAAAGTAAAACATGGTGCGCCTCCAAAAAATCCCACTTTCTCTGATTCCAATGTCAATTCAAGCCCGACTCCAAATTGAATTTCAACTGAAAAGTCAATGTTCAATAAAATTACTGCGCACCTGCATTGTAGTCATGGAGTAAATGCACCCCAAAGACTAACATTCATATAGCAATTAAACATCTAATTCCTGTAATGTACAGAAACGGTCTCAACATCTACCATTTCAAACAGTAGAATCTAACAAAACAGCAATGAGATGGAACAGCCAAAATTAACTGTTCTGTATGGTGTTGGGCAAAGGTGAAGCACTGCACAAGAGAACTCCTGAACAAAAAAAGGGTTGTAAACATTAGGTATTTGATAAAGATTCTACTGCACCATGAAGGGAACTTGTCTGAAATGAGATTTGCAATGACCTGAGGCTGGGCCTCAGTTGAACTTCTCGTCAAAAAGGCATCACCTGAATGCAGCATTCCCTCAAACACTGCACTGAAACATAAGCCTGGATTGCACAATCAGGTCCTGGAAGAAATCTTGAATCTAGATTTTTCACTCAGGTAAGGGTTCAATTTGAACCAAATTCTTGGTGATTTCAGATCAGGTTTCAGCCGGCATTGTTAAATATCAAAGCGAAATATAGCAGCAAGGGCAGCTACAAATTTTATTTTTGAAAAGTTGAACATTGCTATTCATAATGTGTCACCCAACAATCCACTTGTTATATTTTGGACCATTTTAACCACTGTTTCTAAAAAATAACTTAAAAATATGAACTTCTATCCTTTAATCACACCACAAAAAAAAACCATTTACAGAAGTGCAAATGCTGGGGCACATTTACCATGAACAGAATGGACAATTCCTCAACTTACCACAAAATTCTAGCCTTACTTTCAAAAACCAAGTACTAAAACTTAAGCAGAGTAACGTGCAAAACATTTTGGTCCATCTCCAACAATACCTCACTAATTTCAAAAGCCCTATTATAAATTGGGAAAAAAAGCAATTGGATTCTTTACACGCTTCAAGTTTCTGAAGAAACATACTAACCTCCCTGTCATTCAGAGTAGATATTTATTTTTTAAAAAGCCAAGGCAAAAATGTGATGGTACCACCTGGACAGCAAAGACAAAAAGCTGAGAGCCAAGTACAGGAGTTCCTAGGTTTTAATGGTGCTGTGCCCAACCTTCCAAAGCCCCCGATTCCAGTGACCCGTTCAAAGAGCACTGGTTCTCCATCGGGATCAAACGGCACTTCTTATTTTCACTGTTGCCATGTCGACAGCTTCATCTTTACGTACCATTCCACATCACCCAGTCTTTGGTAAATGTAGTTGGTCGCTGTTAGGTTGGTTGCAAGGGAAAAAAGAATAAAAGTCAATATTGCATTTTAACTTCATGCACAATAGTAAAAATGATCACAGTAAGAAGCAACCCGATTTTCATATACAAATTGCATTATTCAAGACTAATCATCCTCTATCAATGATTTTTTTGAATCTATCATAAATCCTGTGAAATTATGGTTCATCATATTTTTCCTTTTTTGACAAAAGAATTCTTCCTGGTGCATCACTAAGTCACTAAAAGTGGGGAAAAAGAGGTTAACTTTCTCTCCCTTCCCCGCAACAGCGATAGAACGGGTAACCTTAAAATTCTGCAGATTAAAAACCAATTAGCCTTCCATTTTAACTGTAAGAAATCACTTATCCCATTATTTTATTTACACAATACTGTGGCTCAATTAACTAAAAATTACTAGCTTCAATTAAACAGCTGATGTACAAAAAAATACAAATTCACACAATAGAGCATTAGAATGCAATTGTAATTTTAGTTCTTCAAACTTTAGGAAGTAAATGTTTCTTGGTCATCTGCTACATATGCAAACTGGTGAAGTGGTATTGTATTCACAGTAGCTTTAAATAGTCAGGTTCAGGCCTGACATCTTCACAGATTCATACTGCCATTTATCTAGTTACATGTGCCTTGTGCCAGTGTTTCCAGACTGCTTCTTCTGAGATGGGAAGGAGCAGCACAATGTTGCATTATGACTCGAACATGCCAGTGAACTCCGGAAGGCCATCAGTTCCTTTACATAGTTTTCATCTACTTGGCCAACTCATGAATTCTAGACTCTGGTCAGCACTTTTGCAAGTAACTTTTATATTTGGTGCTATAGTTTGGATCACAGAGGACCATTGCCTTTATTCCCTCCTTGAATTTAGATTGTTGGCAAAATTGTAGGCCCACATTTTAGATTTGAGCTGTTTATACTATACAAGGAGTGTGCAATCTACAGAAGGAAAACCAGCTTGCCTCCAACAGCAACACTCCTGTATAGTGCTAAGAGTATAGTTAAATCTGATCACAACAGAACAAAGTTCATTTATAACAGCGATATGCCATTCTTACCTATCTTACTTCACAGTATTGAGGTAAAGGAGAAATATCTTTCAATTTAAGTTGATGCCTTATAGCTATCAATTTGATACAGTACAACTCAAACATGACTCCCTAGCTTATCTTAGCTTCCCTATTTTAGTTTATTGCATGTTTAAAATTAATGTCTTACTGCCAAAACTGAACTCAAAATACAAAATTTCCTCTCACCAGATCACCTGGTATGTGCTCACTGAGTTCATTCCCCATCCAAATTTTATGTTTTTAAAGATAAAGACTCACCCTAGAGTACAGGTTTACTTGTGTTAGATCACTTGCACCACTCAAAAGTGGCTGTTCTTCACCCACAAACTTAGACAATGAACGTTAGCAGACTACTCGGTTAGAAACTTAACGTCAGCCTACCCCCTTGAACACATTCCGGCATGAGTTATTGGGTTGTAATGGATTCTTCCTGTTTATCCTTCCCCAACACTGGGTCACAGAGTTTGGGTAGTAATGGATTCTTCCTGTTCATCCTTCCCCAACTCATGGGTCACAACCAAGTGTAGCACCTTTGGTACTAAGATCAGCTAATTCAGCGCAGGTCAAAAATTGAACCTGGGACCATCCTGGTCTGCATGGCAGTTTTCCCCACTCAGCCAACAGTGAAGATCAGGTGCAACTGATCAATAAGATTCCTGAAAGTTTGGGCATGTTAAGGAATATTTTTGGCAAATCAGCAAACATTGGAGTTGAAGAAAAGGGCTTACCTTTTGCCTCTTAGCTGGCGCAAATGGTGGAATACATTTATGACATCTCTCACACGGCGAGGGGCTTCTTCAATTTTTGATGCAAGATTGATACAAGCCATTGCAACAATCTGAAAAATAACCATTTTCATTACCAGCTGATCTCCCATGTTGAGTCACATGGCCAGTGGATTATTTTGTAACAGGAACAGAAAAAGCATTATTTGATATAACCTCTTATCTGATCTTTTAGACCACACCTTGAAAGATAAATTGATATCCAGAGATCCAGAGATCAGTGTATTTTTGAGAGGAATATCACAACATAAATCATTGAAAAACATTTCCAATGTGATCTGAATATGGGACACATCCCAAAAATTGAAAGATACACCAAGCAATCTCGTGTGACATTGCACTGATGTGAACCTGAAGCACAGTTAGAAGTTGATATAACTGGACCAGGATTTGCTAATACTCGACCCCAAAACAGCATATTTAAGAATGTGATAAAAGTATACTTGAACACAAATATTTACTACTGAAGCCAGTGCTAGTTCAGAAAGTTGAAAGAACAAATGATCCTATATTGCTTCCCCCACCAAGATGATGGGAACTAAAAGCTGCTCAAGATGACCACAATCAAAGTAACCTGATGGCAGAGTAACCCGACTACTGCTAGTAAGTTAGGGTCAAAGGTGATCGATAACAGACATGATAAAAAAGTTGTTATATGATCACCGAACAATTACAGCATAAAAAGGCCATTCAGCCTATGGAGTCTGCAACAGCTCTGGACAAGAGCAATTCAATTAGTCCCACACCTCTGCCCTTTTCCTGTAGCTGCATGCATTTATCTTTAGGTACTTAACCAATTCCTTTTAAAAGCTATTATTGAATCCATGTCTACTACCCTCTAAGGCTTGCTAGTGTTTTCTCTGTCTTCGCCTACCACCTCTGTTGGGAGCCAGGAACGAGGGTCTAAACTTTAATTAACCTAGGGCATTCAAGGATGATTTCAGGAAGCATCTATAAAAGGGTCATCACAATTTCTAACTCATTCTCAACCCTCCAGAAATTTGTGATTTGAGGATCAATTGAAAATTGCAGAAATTTGTTAAATCATTGAGTTAAGAAGCCAGATCAGACATGATGCAACTAAATGGCGCAGCCTGACTCACACCCGTTGTTTCAGAAATATAGTTATGAGTAATCGCGAAAATACAATCCAATGCCACAATTTCACAATACAGAGTTGGGACCCTGGTGCTCCGACAGGGGGTTAGAAGCTGAACTCCAGGCCTGGCTCAGGGAGTGGGGGGCAGGCAGGCCGCACACACTAGCCCCAAGGCCGCTTCCATCAATCAACCAACCGCCCGGCCTCCATTTCCAACAGAATTTCTGCCGGGGGCCCACCACAAAAACCGAGCCAAATAAAAACAGGCCCTCCCGGAGGACTTCCCCCTTCCCACCGCCGGCCGAGCCCCCGCCGGGGACTCACCTCGAAACTGTGCTTGACGAAGGACTTGGAGAAGAAGAAGCGCTGGAACAGGACCTGGGCCGTCGCCATGGCCACCTGCGGGGCAGAGAAAACGGGGCAAAGTTTCAGAGAGAGAGGTTGAAGCGGAAGATCAGGCGCGGCGCGGCGCAGCGCGGCCTCCCCTCCCCCCACAGCGCCGGCGGCCTCACCGATACCCACCTGCGGCAGACGCAGCAAGATCCCGGCCGACTGAATCAGCTCGCAGCCCAGGATCCGCAGGTCAGTCTCCACCTCCAGGTCCAGGCCATCCTGCATGGACGGGGTGGGCGAGAGCTTCTCCTCGGGGATCAGGGAGTTGTCGATGGTGAGGAAGACGGCCGAGTAAACCTTGTCTCCGATCAGGATGCCCTCGCTCGCCGCCATTTTGCCTCCAACACAAAATAAAATGGGAAGAAAAGGAGCGGGCGCGGCGCAGGCGCAGTGCGAACTGCCCCCACAGCCCGTATCAATCCCCGCCACAATATAGATCCACAGAAAATACACCCCCAAAGCGGCAAGAAAAAAAACCCTTCCAACGGTCCCGAAATGCGCGCTGTCGCGTTTTTATTATTTTCCCCTAGACCGCCTCAGTTTCATCTGCCTGGAGGGACGACCCGACATTAGCCATGGCGAGGGGAAATGCCGTGACGTAATCGAGTCTCTTCACATCCCCCCCCCGGCTCGGCGGAAGGAGCGATGCCCGGAACCCATTGCGTCATCCGGCGGCGGAAGCGCGCGCCCAGTCGCTGACGTCAGCGGGAGCCGCTCCTTTGTGACGCACGCGCGCAGTCTGACGCAATGTGACCAATGCGGATGGAGCGGCGGGGGGGGGGGGAGGGGAGACACCGCTCTCCTATTGGCTGCCTTGCCTTGCCAGGACAGGAACACGTGTTTTCCTGGAATGCAGAGACTGTTTCCCGCGGGCGCCACTTGTTTCAATGAAACTGTAGCTTACATGTAGCATGTGGGATGATGCTTGTCCAACCAGAAAGACGTGCAAAAGTCCCATCGCTGCAAAACCACAAGCATAGCATCAAGAAGCATCAGCAATGTTTTCGTAAATGCTCTCCTCTAATAATCATCGTGCATTAATATTTTGTAAACGAAAATTTGAGTCCAGTAGAAATTGGAGCCATTACGAATAATGATTTTATTTCATTATTGGCACAAGTATTGAGAAACAGTGTAAAGTATTGTTTCATGTGCACTATACAGACAAAACATACCATTCATAGAGTACAGAGGGGAGAAGGAAAGGGGAGTGTACAGTCACAGCTAGAGTGTAGAGAAATATCTGCTTTATGTATGGTAGGTACATTCAAAAGTGATGGCAGCAGGAAAGAAACTGTTCTTGAGTCGGGTTGGTACGTGACCTCAAACTTTTGTATCTTTTTCCTGATGGAAGAAGATGGAAGAGAATATGTCCGGGGTGTGTGAGGTCCTTGATTATGCTGACTGCTTTTCCGAGGCAGTGGGAAGTGTAGATAGAGTCAATGGATGGGAGGCTGGTTTCGTGATGGACTGGGCTACGTTCATAACCCTTTGTAGTTTCTTGTGGGGTAACCTATTTCTTGGTAATTGGCCATCTTTTTTCAATGATGAAATCAAATAATGCTCAACTGGTCAGGCAACATCTGCAGGAAGTCATGTTCCTGATCTTCAATCACCCAGTGTAGGAGTGGCAGACAGTTCAGAGGACTTTCTTGTGAGTCTGTGCTCGAACCTAGCTTAAGGTGCCCATTCCTCAAGCCAAGGTTGGTATGGCCTGTTCTGACTCCCTGCCTCACCTTTTCAGCCTTGTCCATGCCCAGATGGCACTAGAAACATAGAAGATAGGAGGAGGAGGAGGCCATTTGGCCCTTCAAGTCTGCTCCGCTATTTATTCTGATCATGGCTGATCATCCAACTCAGTAGCCTAATCCAGCTTTCTCCCCATAACTTTGGATCCCATTCGCCCCAAGTGGTATATCCAGCCGCCTCTTGAATATATTCAATGTTTGGGCATCAATTATTTGGGTTCCCCACCATCGGGAAATCCTCCCTGCATCTACCTGTCTAGTCCTGTTAGAATTTTATAAGTCTCGATAAGATACCCCCTCATTCATCTGAACTCCAACAAAAACAATCCTAACCTAGTCAATCTCTCCTCATACATCAGTCCCGCCGTCTCCGGAATCAGATTCCACCGCCAGTCCATCATCTCAATTGTTCCCTTTCCAGGCCAGAGAGCTTGAATGGCATTTCAGGAGAAGGGGGACATGTTGTCCACTGGTACGAGCAAGGCCTTCCACTACTGGCAGACATCACCACATGCTTTTCCAGGGCCAGCTGGCCTTTCAGTGCTATTTCAGATTAGCAGCTGCCTGTCTGCAATAACAGGTTACAAATTCAGTTGAAAATACCCCAATTCCAGCATATGGTATGCTTGCCTTTATAGGACGGGGTATAGAGTATAAAAGCTGGAGTCTGATGATGCAGCTGTATAGAACGCTGGTTAGGCCGCATTTGGAGTACTGCGTCCAGTTCTGGTCGCCGCACTACCAGAAGGACGTGGAGGCATTGGAGAGAGTGCAGAGAAGGTTTACCAGGATGTTGCCTGGTATGGAGGGTCTTAGCTATGAGGAGAGATTGGGTAGACTGGGGTTGTTCTCCTTGGAAAGACGGAGAATGAGGGGAGACCTAATAGAGGTATACAAGATTATGAAGGGTATAGATAGGGTGAACAGTGGGAAGCTTTTTCCCAGGTCGGAGGTGACGATCACGAGGGGTCACGGGCTCAAGCTGAGAGGGGCGAAGTATAACTCAGACATCAGAGGGATGTTTTTTACACAGAGGGTGGTGGGGGCCTGGAATGCGCTGCCAAGTAGGGTGGTGGAGGCAGGCACGCTGACATCGTTTAAGACTTACCTGGATAGTCACATGAGCAGCCTGGGAATGGAGGGATACAAACGATTGGTCTAGTTGGACCAAGGAGCGGCACAGGCTTGGAGGGCCGAAGGGCCTGTTTCCTGTGCTGTACTGTTCTTTGTTCTTTGTTCTTTGTTTGTTAAATGTTCCTTAAAGATTCCAGGGGTTTGCTTTTAATAATCATTTTTCAAAATAATTTTTATCATCAAAATTTATATTTTGCTAGTTTATGATGTTTTGTCCCTTCCTAGCAATTAAATTTTAACAATATTTTCATTTACCTATCCTATTGCCAGAAATGCTTTCATACCTCTATAGTGTTACCTGTCATTCAACTTTTCAGAATGGAATGTGCAGGTTTTACTAGTCTGTCTTCATAACTCAGACTTTCGATTCAGGGATCAGCCTTGTGCCTCTGCACGGCATCAAGGGCTTGAATGTCTCCTTTGTGCTCTCTGTAATTGCAGACGAGTGCCAATACAACATACATTTATACGACGATTTAAAATTAGTGAAATGTCCCTAGGCACTTCACAGGAGCGTAATCAAACAAAATCAAACTCACCAGTGAGTTGCCAATGGTGAGGAAGACTGCTGAATAAATTGTGTCCTTGATCAGGATTCCTTTGCCTGAGGTTGATGTTGTCGCCATTTTGTCTCAAATAAAATGAAGTTAAAAAGGTCTGGGAGCACTGCTCGTGCACTGCGCAGCACCTAACTCATCCCAAAAATAAGTATGCTGTATCAGTGTCTCTCACAACACAGTCTAGAGAACCTCCCAAAAATACTCTAAACTGACACTGAATTTGTTCATCAATCTCAAATGGTACCGAAACATCAGCGTAGCGATTTTACATTTTCCAAAGCCTCCAAAGTGAAATCACAATATGAGTTTCACAACTATTGAGGGGAAATGTTCTGATATAGGGTTCAGTAGGCAGATGGTGATTGAAAATTGTGAGGTAAGATTGTGTTCTAGCTTCCCAATCCATACTCGGTGTTGGCTATTTGGGGGAGGTGAGTACAGGGCCCAGGAAGGCTGCCTACTCCTGTGAGGTGAACAGACAATTAGGCTCATTAAGAGCCTTACTAAGGTTCAGTTAAGGAGGCTGACTGGAATTTTCCAGGCCATCTCTGGTTTGTAGTGCAACAGGGTCTGCCTGGTGGTGGGAACCTTCCTTATTGCCCGAGTGGGAATGCAGACAAGCTGAAAGACCTCCCATTGGCCTGCCAGTTCCAAGAGTCCACCTCCCTTAGTTGGATGGGAACACCTGTCATAACCTTAATCAGTTTCCCATAGAGTCATGGAGGTTTACAGCATGGAAACAGGCCTTTCAGCCAACTATTAGCTTAGGTGTTTTTTTAAAACACCTAAGCTAATACCAGTTGCCCACATTTGGCCCATATCCCTCTATACCCATGTTATCCATGTAACTAACTAAATGCTTTTTAAAAGACAAAATTACACCCGCCTCTACTACTACCTCTGGCAGCTTGTTCCAGACACTCACCATCCTCTGTGTGAAAGAATTGTCTCTCTGGACACTTTTGTATCTCTCCCCTCTCACCTTAAACCTATGCCCTCTAGTTTTAGACTCCCCTACTTTTGGGAAAAGATATTGACTATCTAGCTGATCTGTGCCCCTCATTATTTTATAGATCTCTATAAGATCACCCCTCAGCCTTCTACACTCCAGAGAAAAAAGTCCCAGTCTATCCAATCTCTCCTCAAACCATCAAGTCCCGGTAGCATCCTAGTAAATCTTTTCTGCACTCTTTCTAGTTTAATAATATCCTTTCTATATTAGGGTGACCAGAACTGCACACAGTATTCCAAGTGTGGCCTTACCAATGTCTTATACAACTTCAACAAGACGTCCCAACTCCTGTATTCAATATTCTGACCGATGAAACCAAGCATGCCGAATGCCTTCTTCACTACTCTGTCCACCTGTGACTCCACTTTCAAGGAGCTATGAACATGTACCCCTAGATCTCTTTGTTCTTTAACTCTCCCCAACGCCTTACCATTAACTGAGTAAGTCCTGCCCTGGTTCAATCTACCAAAATGTAGATTGTCTAAATTTGTCTAAATTAAACTCCATTTGCCATTGGCCAGTCCACTGTCCCAATTGATCAAGATCCCGTTGCAATTGGAGAAAACTTTCTTCATTGTCCACTATGCCACCAATCTTGGTGTCATCTGCAAACTTACTAACCATGCCTACTATATTCTCATCCAAACCATTAATATAAATGACAAATAACAGTGGACCCTGAGGCACACCGCTGGTCACAGGCCTCCAGTTTGAAAAACAACCCTCTACAACCATCCTCTGGTCCCGTTAAGAAGCCAATTTTGTATCCATTTAGATACCTCACCCTGGATCCCGTGAGATTTAAACTTATGCAACAACCTACCATGCGGTACCTTGTCAAAGGCCTTGCTAAAGTCCATGTAGCAACATCAACTGCACTGCCCTCATCTACCTTCTTGGTTACCCCTTCAAAAAACTCAAATCAATTTTGTGAGACATGATTTTCCACTCACAAAGCCATGCTGACTGTCCTTGCGTCTCTAAATGCCTGTAGATCCTGTCTCTCAAAATACCTTCCAACATCTTACCCACCACAGATTTGAGGCTCACTGGCCTGTAGTTCCCAACCTTTTCCCTGCAGCCCTTTTTAAACAAAGGCACAACATTTGCCACTCTCCAATTTTCAGGCACTTCACCTGTGACGATCGATGATTCAAACATCTCAGCTAGGGGACCTGCAATTTCCTCCGTAGCCTCCCACAATGTCCTGGGATACACTTCATCAGGTCCCGGGAATTTATCTACCTTGAGTGGTACACTGTGTATGGAACCAAAAGAGATGGGGGAGATACTAAATGGTTTTTTTGCATCTGTATTTACTGAGGAAACGGGCATGGAGTCTACGGAAATAGGGCAAACTGGTAGGGAGGCCATGGAACCTTTACAGATTAAAGGGGAGGAGGTGCTCGCTGTCTTGAGGCAAATCAGAGTGGATAAATCCCCAGGACCGGACAGGGTATTCCCACGGACCTTGAGGGAAGCTAGTGTTGAACTTGCAGGGGCCCTGGCAGACATATTTAAAATGTCAGTATTCACGGGGGAGGTGCCGGATGATTGGAGGGTGGCTCATGTTGTTCCGTTGTTTAAAAAAGGTTCCAAAAGAAATCCGGGAAATTATCGGCCAGTAAGTTTGACGTTGGTGGTGGGCAAGTTATTGGAAGGTGTGATAAGGGATAGGATCTACAAATATTTGGATAGACAGGGACTTATTAGGGAGAGTCAACATGGCTTTGTGCGTGGTAGGTCATGTTTGACCAATCTATTAGAGTTTTTCGAGGAGGTTACCAGGAAAGTGGATGAAGGGAAGGCGGTGGATGTTGTCTACCTGGATTTCAGCAAGGCCTTTGACAAGGTCCCTCATGGGAGGTTAGTTAGGAAGGTTCAGTCGCTGGGTATACACGGGGAGGTAGTAAATTGGATAAGACACTGGCTCAATTGAAGAAGCCAGAGAGTGGTTGTGGAGGATTGCTTCTCTGAGTGGAGGCCTGTGACTAGTGGTGTGCCGCAGGGATCGGTGTTGGGTCCATTGTTGTTTGTCATCTATATCAATGATCTGGATGATAATGTGGTCAATTGGATCAGCAAGTTTGCTGATGATACAAAGATTGGAGGTGTAGTGGACAGTGAGGAAGTTTTCAAAGCTTGCAGAGGGATTTGGACCAACGAGAAAAATGGGCTGAAAAATGGCAAATGGAATTTAACGCATACAAGTGTGAGATTTTGCACTTTGGAAGGACAAACCAAAGAAAAACGTACAGGGTAAATGGTAGGATTCTGAAGAGTGCAGTTGAACAGAGGGATCTGGGAATACAGGTACAGAGTTCCCTAAAAGTGACGTCACAGGTGGATAGGGTCGTAAAGAGTGCCTTTGGTACATTGGCCTTTATAAATCGGAGTATCGAGTATAAAAGTTGGAGTGTTATGGTAAGGTTGTATAAGGCATTGATGAGGCCGAATTTGGAGTATTGTGTACAGTTTTGGTCACCTAGTTACAGGAAGGATGTAAATAAGATTGAAAGAGTGCAGAGAAGGTGCACAAGGATGTTGCCGGGACTTGAGAAGCTGAGTTACAGAGAGAGATTGAATAGGTTGGGACTTTATTCCCTGGAGCGTAGAAGATTGAGGGGAGATTTGATAGAGGTGTATAAGATTTTGATGGGTATAGATAGAGTGAATGCGAGCAGGCTTTTTCCGCTGAGGCTAGGGGAGAAAAAACCAGAGGGCATGGGTTAAGGGTGAAAGGAGAAACGTTTAAAGGGAATATTAGGGGGGGGCTTCTTCACGCAGAGAGTGGTGGGAGTGTGGAATGAGCTGCTGGATAAAGTGGTAACTGCGGGGTCACTTTTAACATTTAAGAAAAACTTGGACGGGTTCATGGATGAGAGGGGTGTGGAGGGATATGGTCCAAGTGCAGGTCAGTGGGACTAGGCATAAAATGGTTCGGCACAGACAAGAAGGGCCAAAAGGCCTGTTTCTGAGCTGTAATTTTCTATGGTTCTATGGTTCTATTGATCGCTTTAAGACTTGCAGCACCTCCTTCTCTGTAATATGTACACTCCTCAAGACATCACTATTTATTTCCCCAAGTTCCCTAACATCCATGCTTTTCTCAATAGTAAATACTAATAAGAAATATTCATTTAGGACCTTACCCATCTCTTATGGATCCACACACAGATGACCTTGTTGACCCTTAAGTGGCCCTACCCTCTCCCTTGTTACTCTTTTGCCCTTTATGTATTTGTAGAAGCTCTTTAGATTCTCCTTTCCCTTATCTGCTAAAGCAATCTCGTGTCCCCTTTTTGCCCTCCTGATTTCTCTCTTAACTCTACTCCTACACCCCCTATACTCTTCAAGGGATTCATTTGATCCCAGCTGCCTATGCATGTCATGTGCCTCTTTCTTTTTCCTGACCAGGGCCTCAATATCCTGAGTCATCCAGGGTTCCCTAAATCTGCCAGACTTGCCCTTCACTCTAAGAGGAAAGTGTTTACCCTGAACCCTGGTTAACACACTTTTGAAAGCCTGCCACTTCCCAAATGTCCCTTTGCCTTCCCACAGACTCCCCCAATTAACTTTTGAAAGTTCCTGCCTGATACCATCAAAATTGGGCTTGCCCCAATTTAGAATTTTAACTTTTGGGCCAGACCTATCATTCTCCATAGCTATCTTAAAACTAATAGAATTATGGTCACTGGTCCCAAAGTGATCCCTCACTCACACTTTTGTCACCTGCCCTTCCTTATTTCCCAAGAGGAGGTCAGGTTTTGCCCCCTCTCTAGTCGGGCCATCCACATACTGAATGAGAAATTCCTCCTGAATACACTCAACAAATTTCTCTCCATCCAACCCTCTAATACTATTGGAGGCGGTTTGGGACCCAAAAACAGTCCTGAATGTTTCCCGCTTCTGTGGGGAAAAGTAACCCATCATTTCTAGAAGTACTCTGACCTCTTCACCCACAGCTCCCCACTCCATGTGACAAACAAGGCCCAGAAATAAATATTTTGTCACATAGCGAGATCGCCCAGGGCTGTGATTGCCATGAATTGCTCTTTTGTGATGTAGGGAAGGCGATGGCCTAGTGATATTATTGCTATTAATCCAGAAACTTAGCTAATGTTCTGGGGACCCAGGTTCGAAACCCACCACAGGGTTTTAAAGTTTATTGGTGTCATAAGTAGGCTTACATTAATACTGCAATGAAGTTACTTTGAAAATCCACAAGTCAGCACACTCCAGCGCCTGTTCAGGTACACAGAGGAAGTATTTAGCATGGCCAATGCCCCTAACCAACACGTCTTTCGGACTGCAGGAGAAAACCAGAGCACCCGTAGGAAATCCACGCAGACACGGGGAGAACGTGCAAACTCCACACGGACAGTCACCCAAGCCGGGAATTGAACTCTGGTCCTTGGCACTGTAAGGCAGCAGTGATGTTTGAATTTGAATTCATTAAAAAATACACCTGGAATTAAGAAACTACTGAGAACCATGAAACCATTGTCGATTGTCGGAAAAGTTTCATTAATATCCTATAGGGAAGGAAATCTGCTGTCCTTACCTGGTCTGGCCTACCTGTGACTCCAGAGCCACACCACTGTGGTTGACTGTCAATTGCTCTCAGTTCAAGAGTGATTAGGGATGGGCAATAAATGTTGGGCAGCCAACAACGCCCATGTCCCACGAGTGAACAAAAAAAAAGCAACAACTTGCATTGATATAGCATTTTTATTGTTTTAAAACATGCCAGGAAAAAGAAAATTGATCTAAACAAAAAGGAGACATTAGGACAGGTGGGACTAGCTGGGAGGGCACCATGGTCACATGGACCGGTTGGGCCAAAGGACCTGTTTCCGTGCTGTATTGCTCTATGACTCTATAGGTAATTGAAAGCATGGTCAAGGAGGTAGGTTTTAAGGAGCATCTGAAAAGGGGAAAGGGAGGTGGATAATTAGGATGGGAATTGGGTCCTAGAAGCATGGCCACTCATGCTGGGTGGAGAAAATTGCAGATGCACAGGAAACCAGAATTAGAGGAACATCGAGATCTCTGAGGGCTGTGACGCTGGAGAAGTTTGAAATAGTCAAGTTGCACAGTTGGAGTAGGTACATGATTTCTTCATTGTATCCTACATTTTGCCATTGTTTATTTCTGCTCTATAGCAGTTAAACATGTTTACAGCTAAATTTCTGAATGTATCAAGATCTCTTTCAAGTACCCCCTTTCCACGAAGCATTTGTGTTGACCATTTTCTTTCCAATGGGTAGAGCTTTATACTTACCTACATTAAATTTCATCTGCCATTAGTTTGTTACTATATATACATTTTATCCAATTCTGTAATTTCTGAACTGCCTGTTGCAATTTCACCTGTTTCGTATCATTTTTAAATTTGGCCAATTTGTATTGATTTTTTGAATGAGGTCCTTGATGTAAATTAAGAACAGTAGTGATTCCCTCACCAATTCCTGAGACAGCTAATCCAGGGCCACCCCTTTTCCCATCCCACCTACATTTACTCCTTATAGTTGATTAGATTGTTTCAAATGCAGTGGAAGTGAAACAAATGGGTGTGTAGTTGTCTGCTTTTTGATTATAGGCACCATGTCCCCAAATATACTTCTCCATTATTCAGTGACTTGATGGACCCAATGGCCTCCTTCGTGCTGTACTATTCTGATTCTTGAATTGTTGTTAATGGCATGAATCTCACTGATCTCTCTTAAGATTTCTGGTTTATGTCTGGTGATTTATTTGTTATGATTCCTTATTGTCTGCCTGGTACTTCCATCTCATTTAAACTAGGGTCACTGATCATACTTTAGTTACCGCTGTTGGGAAAGGCATGACGCTGAAGTCTTTCTTTGTAAATTCTTGAAGAAATTGACAAGCTATATCTTGTTATATATATCTTATATATCGTCCACAAAATCTTTCTTACCATTATCACTCCATTTGTTGTCAGACCTTTGTGAACATTTTTTCAGATGATCATTTCTTGTGCCTATGTTTATAATGGAAATTGCCCAAGTACTGAACTCGAGTCTCACTATAATCTGCCCACCGGGTGACTTTCCGCATTAATCACTGAAAACACTTTCTAGAAATATTCTGTCTGAAAAGTTTTGATTTTTTTTCTCTCAATTGATTTTATTAATTTACAAAATAAGGGCTTAAGCAGATGAGTGTGTTTGCTGGAAGTTACCAGCCTCGTTATATTTTGAGTAATCCACTTCCTTATTTTGCACTATATCTATAGGGGACATGAGCAGGAAGTATGGTGTTCTGCTCCTCTTCCTCTTGCACCCTTTATTAGTTATCAGTGAACAACATGTTGAAACTCTCGGGTCACTCCAACTGAAAGTGATATAAAAATGGTCCTTCGTTGCATAGGCCCACAGCACAACATTCACAGATTCAGTCTGTTTATAGACAAAACAGTAATAGAATCCCTACAGTGCTGAAGGAGGCCATTCGGCCCATCAAGTCTGCACTGACCACAATCCACCCAGACCCTATCCCCGCAACCCCACATATTTCCCCTTCTGATCCCCGACACTAAGGACACTAGCGTGACCAATCCACCTAACCTGCATATCTTTGGACTGTGGAAGGAAACCGGAGCACCCAGAGGAAACCCACGCAGACACGGGGAGAACACGCAAACTCCACACAGACAGTGACCCGAGGCTGGAATTGGACTCAGGTCCCTGGCGCAGTGAGGCAGCAATGCTAACCACTGTGCCGCTGTGCTGCCATAATGGACATGAAATGTAGGTTTAATACATAAAAATACAGGTATGGTGATTACTATCCAACTGATCATAGAGTCAAAAAGATATATAACACAGAATCAGGCCCTTCAACCCAACTCATCCACGCCGACCAGGTTTCCTGAACTAAAGTAGTCCCATTTGCCTGCGTTTGGCCCATATCCCTCTAAACCATTGCAATCCATGCACCAGTCCAAATATATTTTAATACTGTGATTGTACCAACCTCTATCCCTCCTCCCACGGCTCATTCCATATATGCACCACCCTCTGTGTGAAAAGGTTGCCCCTCAGGTCCCTTTTATCCTTTAACTTTTGAAATTCTTTATTATTTTACTTATTATTATGCTGTAGTTTAACTCTATGGGGGGCATCTTACAAGCCTCGGACGGGCGAGGCGGTAAAATTCCAGCATATTTGTGAATACTTGACACATTTGGACAATTTTAACACATCCCTGAGTAAGTTTCTAAATAAATAAGAGAATGCACGTTTTGCATTTTGGCTTTGATCTTCTGTACTGCAATCTCCATCTAGACCATCACCAGCAACCAGATACCAACAGATGCAATTTTTACTTGTATATCTCGAAGTCCAACTGATGACACTTATTAATTTCTTGAGAAAGTATTGTATAAAACCACTCATGAATACAGTTTCAGAAAGACAAGCTGGAATTTTGTCCGAGTGGTGGGTTCACGGCAACATGCTCAAAATCCAGGGACAACACCACCTCAGCTGTTTGTTGGACCCACAGCCACATTTTACAGGCAATTGCCAACCAACTGTGGACAGCAAGGTGTCACAGTGGTTAGTAATGCTGCCTCACAGTGCCAGGGATCCAGGTTTGATTCCTGACTAGGGTCACTGTTTGTGCACAGACTGTACATTCTCCCCGTGTCTGCATCCTCCGGGTGCTCCAGTTTCCTCTCACAGTCTGAAAGACATGCTGGTTAGGTGCATTGGCCATGCTAAATTCTCCCTCAGTGTACCCAAATAGGCGCCGGAGTGTGGCGACTAGGGGATTTTCACAGTAACTTCATTGCAGTGTTAATGTAAACCTTACTTGTGACACTAATAAATAAACTTTAAACTAGCTGCTGTGTCAGTGCTTCATCCTATCAAAGATTGGGTGCCCACTCCAAAAGGCTTCTTGCCAATCGGGAAGGGATTGGGGGGATGGGGGGTAGGGGGGTGACCGGAAGGGAGAGGTGTCCAGTTCTCAAACTGTACCTTGAAGGAGGATGCCTTAGATGCAGGCCACTCTCCCAATCTGGTCACCCCCTACCCCCCATTCCTCCAACCAGGCAGCTGGGATTTAGGGTGGGTGGGGCAGTTGGGACCAGTTAGGCAGGCTCTGCAAAGGGAGGTGGAGTGGATGGTTAGTGGGGCAGAGCAGAATGGTCACCACAGGGCAGCCATTCCTGCCAAGGGGCCCTTCTGAACATCACAGAGTGCTCAATTATGAAGACCCCCCCAAGCCTGCAGGGAGGTCACTAAGGTTCACCAGTCTCCCCACCTGGTGCTAATGGGCAAGAGTTAATGGGACTGAGATGACATTCTTCTTATGGCAGCTTGGTCCTGGGAGGGAGCTACCAATGCCTGCATCTGTGCCTAGAAATCTGGTGTCTCCAATGTCCACTGGCCCAATTTTCCATGGGTGAAGATTGAATTCTGGCATCTTTTGCTTTCCTGAGAAACAGTTTCAGGTTAATTCCAGTTATCTTCAGTCTTGCAGATTTGGATCTCTGTTTCCACTGTTTTTTATTCTTTCATGAATGTGGGCATTGCCAGCTTTTGTTGCCCATTACTAATTACCCTTGAGAAGGTGGTGATGAGTTGCCTTCTGGAACTGCTGCAGTCCATGTGCTGCAGGTACACCCACTGTGCTGTTAGGGTGGGAGTTCCAGGATTTTGACCCAGTGACATTGAAGGAACAATGATATAGTTCCTAGTCAGAATGGTGTGTGGCTTGGAGGGAAAGTTACACATCATAGTACTCCCATGTGTCTGCTGCCCTTGTCATTTGAGGTAGTAGATGTCGTAGGTTTTGAAGATGACCTGATGAGATGCTGCGGTGCATCTTATATACAGCACACAGTGCTACCATTGTGCAGTGCTAGTGGAGGAGGTGAATGTTTAAGCTAGAGATGCGGTGCCATTTGGGTGAGTTGCTTTGGATGGTGTTGAGCTTCTTGAGTGTCATCCAACTTTCCTGGGCTGAAATATCTGAGTAGTTTTATGGGAAAAGCATGTGTTAGAAGTGGTGTGATTAAGGGGGTAATAGCAGAGGATCAAGGGATCAATATCAGTTGTTATGGTTCAGGTTAGAAACTCCAAAGTGTTTTATGAAGCTTGCCTGAATCGTAAGTTTTGCATTTTGAATTTGGCTAGAATAAGCATGAGATGCTTTACTTCAGGTGCGATCCAAAAGAGCCACTAGGGAGAATTTATCAAACAAAGTTTATTTAAGAATACAGTCAACATGTATAGTAAGAAAATTAGTAAGAACTTTTGTCAATTACAACCAAGAAACAAAACAGCCACGATAATGTATAACCCTTAATGAATATCTAATGTGTTCCAATTAAAACCAAAGCCCATAGATAACAAAAAACCCTTTCACAGGTTTAACACAGCACAGGCTACTGCTCCATGATAATGGAAATTTGAGTCCCTTAGTTGAAGTCTGCAGTTCTCTGGATTCACTCCAAACAATTTGAAGACAAGACAGCTTCCCAAAGCACCAGAGAGACTCTAGTCCAGCTCCCAACAACAGCAGGTTTTCACCCTTCAGGAAACCAAGATCTTGTTTTCAGCTAACCAGCAGAATTTTCAAAACAACAGGGAGAGAGGGAAAACACTTCTTTTTAGCTTGCTGTCCCTTCTAAAACTCAACTCAAAACCTGCAGCTTAAAACCGAAACTGAAAATCAATCTTTGTCACCTGACCTGCCCACAGTTTTTTTCTTCCTCCCAACAGTGACATCACCTAAGGCTGTGAACATGATTTTTAAAAAAAATCTCTTAAAGGTACACTAACATCACACAGTACAGGAATTAGGGATTGGACTTTGTCTTGACATTCCATTCATCATCAGCATCCTCTTTGCCTCTCTCATCCTCAATGCCTACAAGGCAGAAGCTCAATCTCCCTTCTCTTCATCATCTTTGTCCTCCCACTCTGGGCCTTGTCGCTGTAGCTGGGTTTTACAGAGGGTACAAATTAATGGTCCGTGACTTCCACAAAGTGGCAATCTCCACTGGATTGCCTTCCTCGACAGACTGACACACACTGAGATTCCAAAGCTCCTGTCTCACCCAACCATCCCCACACAGGCTGGGTGAGACAGGAGCTGTGCAAGCACATCCCCCCTGCAGCATCGGTGTGAAGTAACGGAAGCGTAGAGAGGTAAGGAATGCCCCCTTTTTACGGCAGTACCTGCCAAAAAGAGGACATTTAAACATTTAAAAGAACAAGGGGGCAGGTAAGTTTCAAAGGTACGGGGTTTACTGGAAATGGGGGTACCGAGAAGGGGGGTGGACCAGGGAGAGTGGGACAAGGTGGAACAGACCAGAAGCTGGGTGGAGGGGGCGTGTGGTGGAGTTTCCTGGACTGTAGGTGGGGAAGGTGGATTTCCCAGACTGGAGTGGGGTCTTGGCGGGGGGGGGCGGGGTGCTGGGATGGTGGGGGTTGGAGCCGGACAGGGAGTATCGGGTTGGACTGAGGGTGGCGGGGGGGGGGAGGGTCAGGGATTGGGTTGCTGTGGTGGTGGTGGGGGGGGGTGGGGGGGGGGGGAGTCATTTGTGTGTGGGGTGTCCCCTGTGAGGCTGGGTTTGGGCATTTAGATAGTTACATAGAACATAGAACAGTACAGCACAGGACAGGCCCTTCGGCCCACAATGTTGTGCCGAGCTTTATCTGAAACCAAGATCAAGCTATCCCACTCCCTATCATCCTGGTGTGCTCCATGTGCCTATCCAATAACCGCTTAAATGTTCCTAAAGTGTCTGACTCCACTATCACTGCAGGCAGTCCATTCCACACCCCAACCACTCTCTGCGTAAAGAACCTACCTCTGATATCCTTCCTATATCTCCCACCACGAACCCTATAGTTATGCCCCCTTGTAATAGCTCCATCCACCCGAGGAGTACCGAGAAGGTTAGAAGTGTTTCTTCTCTTCTAACTCTTTCAGAGTAATTCTCAGGGTAAAACTGGCAGAATCATCTGAAGTTAGTGATTCCAATTGCTTCAGTCGGATGGTTCCCTGCCCAGGGCAACTGTCCAGAGGAAGTTAGCCCTTCTGGGCAATTGCTGGGTAAACCCTTACATGGGAATTTCCTAAAGGGATTCCCCAGCACATCATTGGGGTACCCTCCAAACACGATGTTGGGGATCTAAGAAGTTACGGTCAAACATTACACATTTGGGATCAAGGAGACAGTGCATAGATTGATAGATGTCGAACTTGCTGCTTCACAAGGATGCCACAGCAACTCTGTAAATTTGATTGTGACGTACATTTTTTAAAATGAAAAATAGTACATTGACTTTGTGTTATCTATTTCTATGACCCACTTATTTTATTATACTCTGTTCTGTCAATACATTAAGGACCTCTTTGTGTTTTCGTTCTATGGCGAGATCAGCTGCTGTTTCATTCCACTTTGTTTTGGCGAGTAAATCAGCCCCGTTACTAATCAGCAGCTGCACAACATGAGAGTGGCCCTTCTCTGCAGCCAGATGTAAAGGAGTTTGATCCATCCAGTTTCTGGCATGGATATCAGCCCCATACTTGATTAGAGCCCCAGCCATGGCACTGTGACCTTGGAAAACAGCTCGGTGTAGAGGTGTCATCTGCAATGCATCTCTGCTGTCAACGAAAGCACCAAACTGCAACAACAAACCAACAGCAACGGTTCCACTATCTGCGGCTCGGTGCAGAGGCGTGAGCTGGTTTCTATCTGAAGCATCCACTGTGGCATTTTGCTTTAGTAGCAGCTGTAAGATCTAGAGGAAGATAAGCAAAGAAATAAACTGTGCATAATGTTGCCAGGTGTCTCTTAGAAAACATGAATCACAGACATGTTTGCAGCTGACACTCAAGCGCTCCCTAATTCAGATGTTCGATCAGAAAAACACTTCAGAATTAATGATAAGAGCACTGAACAATCAGATAATGGTCTCTGAAATAAGAAGGGGGTGATTGAGGGCATGTTGTTTTAGGGTGTCCTTTGTGTGGTAATTACTGCATTACAGTTGAAATGTCGGCTTTGAAAGGAATCGCAGATCATCTTATTCTTAAAGGCTACGAAACATCCTTCATAAACCATCTAAGGCCACAATTAACACACTCCACAAAAATATTTTTAAATTTGTGCAAGCCTTCTCACAAAGTTCTTTTCTTTTACCAGATCATAGAAGAATCATAGAATCCTAGGGGGCGATTCTCCCAAAAGTGCTGAATTGTTGGGAAAACTGGTCTAGATCACAACTGTTTTTTCAGTGCAACTTTAGAGCTGAATCTCCCACTCTGTGCACTGCAGAGATCACGGTCAGGAATATTATTAAAAATCTGGGGGGTGCGGGGCCTATTCACGCTGGAGTCTGACAGCTCCGGAACTCTGCGCATGCGCAGTGGCCCTGATCTGTCAGTCTCTCCGTTTGCTGGCCAGCCCAATTGCTGGCCAGCCCGGGACCCCCCGCAGTGCTGCCCCTGCAGCCCCCTCCACGGCCTGATCACAGCCCCCACAACAATTCCTGGGCCAGCCCTGACCCCCCCCCCCCCCCCCCCCCCCCACCCCAGAGCCGTGATGTCCAGCTCCCCCCCGCACCCCTACCCCCTCCACCCCGGCAGACCCCCCTCGCTGACCCCCCTCCAGGGTCAGCCCCCTCCCCCCCCAGGGAGGCAGTCCTCCCCGGCAGACCACCCCCACCCCGTCCCAATCATTGGCCTCCCTCCAGCCCAGACCAATCCCATGCAGAGTGGCAGCGGAACCCCCCAACCCCACTGATCGCCCCGAGGCCCTGCCCACAATAGGCCCCGCCCCCTTGGCACTGCCCGATGCCCAGTGGGCAGTGCCAGGTGGCACAGGCTGGAACTGCCAGGGTGCCCATGCCCAAGGGGCACCACCAGCCACCATCTGATCTCTTGGGGGGCCCTGATTGCCCCCCTTCATTCTGGCGGGGTCTCCCGCTAGTCCCCCGGATGTGGGGAGCTACACTAAACTCCGCCGGAATCAAGTACTCCTGGCGGGGTGGGAGATGTTATTGGGCCCGGCAAGTTCTGTGCAGGGCCCAATAACCATATTTAAACTACATTTAAAATATATTAAAAACAGATTTAAATTACTTACCTCACTTTCCGCCAGTTTCCAGCGCGGTCTCGACTGCGCCTGTTCTCTGGCTCTGGGAGACGCACATGCGTCGGGAACGCATGTGTGAATCCCGCGAAATGGGACACGATTCTCCCGACCAGACCCGCCAGAAAATTTACGGGTCGCAATGAGAGAATCGGTGCAGAAGGAGGCCATTTGGCCCATCGAGTCTGTGCTGACCACAATCCCACCAGGCCCTATTCCATAACCCCATGCCTTTACCTTAGCTAGTCCCCCTGACACTCGGGCCAATCCACCTAACCCGCACATCTTTGGACTGTGGGAGGAAACCGGAGCACCCGGAGGAAACCCACGCAGACACGGGAAGAACATGCAAACTCCACACAGACAGTGACCCAAGCCGGGAATCGAAACTGGGTTGTACTGTGGATTCCACAATACAATTTACACAGAAGTGAAGAAAATGACCGTTAATTTTTCGGCACATTTTTTGAATAGTCTCCTATTACTAATTCTCAAAAGATTAACAGTTCCGTTGTAATGGAAATGTTCTGTTGTAATTGGAACGTTGAATGCAGCTTTTCACTGCTCAGGTAGCATTTAAGGCATGTCACTGTTGAGGGGTGCAATACCACACCCACTCATCTCTGCTGATTTGAAGCGCCTGCAGGAAATAACAATGCTACGGTACTATAGTCAGGGAAATAAAGCTAGCACTGTTCCACCAGCATCTCAGTCCCTGAATGAGGCACTGCCAGGGTGCCAGGTGGGCACTGTCAGGGTGCCCAATGGGCACTGTCCGGCCATGTCCGGTCATGTCCCCAACCACCCATGGGCTTCAATGGCTTCCAATATCTCCGGTGTGGCCATGGCGCCTGGTCTTTAGTGATTCTCGCCAGCATGACGTCTCGCTGGTGGGGTGGGAAGCATCCGAGAGGGGGGGAAGCAGCCAAATGGTGTGGAGATCCAGGTAATCTTATGGCAATGAGCTTTGTGCCCTCTCTGGGTGCAAAGCCATTCTCGCCAGTAATACGGGACCGGGGCGCGAATCGGAGTTTTGGTTCTCTCACGCTATCTTCTCGCTGGTCACGCTGATTGACGGGCACCGGCAAGCTGGTAAGATCACACCTTGGGTTTTAGGTTTGCTGGTAACACTGCCATCTTTTATGGGGCTGGTTTATTCTGCTGCTTTTCTGTTGATAAGATGATAGTTTTACTTCTTGCTCATTGGAAAGCAAGGAAAACATATTTACATTTCTGCACTGAGATGAACAGCTGCATGAAGAATACAGGTACAGGCTCAATGTGTGAATCATTTCACTCAGCATGATGTTTCAGTTGGACACTGTGAAACTATTCAGTTATTGAAAAAATGCAAATGCTGGAAATGCAAAATAAAAATAAAGATGTTGCAATAAGCAAGTGCATCAGCAGCTGTTCTTTCATAAGTGTTAGCCTGTGACAATGAGGTAACAATGTAAAATAGGCTGTAAATGAGACAACTAGAATGGAAACCAAAAATAAAAACAGTCAAGGATTAATTTTCCAGGACAGGCACTGTCAGGTGGCATTTTAGATGCAACAAGAAGTGATTGTGCCTCATTTAGTCATGAGACAAAGAGCCCGATTCTCCCATCCTGACGCACACGTTTTTTGGTGTGTCGGGTTGGGAGATGCACGTGTTGGCCATTTCATGGGATTTGCGCATGCGTTCCCGATGCATGCATGTCTCCCACAGCTGGAGAGCAGTTGGGACTGCGTTGAAAAATGGCAGGAAGACCAGGTAAGTGATTTAAATCTATTTTTAATCCATTTTAAATGTCATTATGGGGCCCGGGACTGAATTCACCAGGCCCAATAGCATCTCCCACCCCGCCAGGAATATTTCACTCCAGCGGGGTTTAGAGTAGCTCCCCACGTTTGGGGAACTAGCAGGAAACCCCGCTGGAGTGAAGGGGGGAGCAATCGGGGCACTCCAGGGGGTCAGGCGGCAGGGGGGTGGTGCCCACTGGGCATGGGCACCCTGGCAGTGCCAGCCTGTGCCCCGTGGCACTGCCCAAGGGGCAAAGTGCCCATGACCAGGGGGCACCTTGGCACTGCCCACCAGGCATTGGGCAGTGCCAAGGGGGCGGGGCCAAGTGGGTGCAGCCTATTGTTGGCCGGGCCTAGGGGCGATCGGCGGGGGGGGGGGGGGGTCTACCCCCCCCGGGGGGGTGTCTGCCTCCCATGGGGTGGGGGGGTCGGCAGGGTGTGGGGTCTGTCAACGGGGTGAAGGGGATCATCACTGTTGCGGGGGGAGGGGGGGCTGGAGATTGTGGTGTCCAGGACGGGGCAGGTCGGGGCTGGCCCAGGAATGCTTGTGCGTGCCGCGATCGGGCCGCGATAGGGCCATGGGGGTATCACGAGGGGCAGCAGTGTGAGGGTCCCGGGCTGGCCAGTGATCGAGCCGGCCAGCAAACTGCAGTCTGACAGTTTGGGGCCACTGCGCATGCACGATTGTGACCTCTGCATTGCACAGATTCGAGTCCGAACTCCCACTGAAAAAGCAATAGCGAATTACAACATTTTTCCTGCCAGTTCAACACTTCGGGCCCGATTTTACCAAAACTTCGTGCCCAAAAACAGGCACGAAAAATCTGGCAGTCAAAAATCTGGGATAATATTTCAAAATGTATATCCCCCCCATCCATGTTCTGGAATATTATCCCAGATTTTTGACTGTCAGGTTTTTAGTCCCTGCGATTATAACTTTGAGATTATCTTCCAAAGGGGATTCCTCTAATTCTGTGCAATGTTCAGATGAAAACAAGATGACAAAGGATCCAAGGCTGCTCCAGAGGCAGAGTAGCTGCACCCAACGTTGCCCATGCAAGTCACGTTCATAAGTAGGGGCACATCTGCCATGGCATGTGAGAGAAGAGTTGCCAATACAAGTTTCTTTTCACTATGGTTGGTTTCCCAGATGTAGTAATCTCCTTGAATCTTATTTCCAACCAAATTCCACCACGGGGACAATTCTGCCAAGTTCACCACAAGACTCTGAACATTTGAGCATCAACAATCCAGTTACAGATCACAAATGTATTATACAGGTCACTACTTGCTCACTAGGTCACTGTAGTTTAATTACCTTTCCCATAGATAATTAGGCAGCACAAAGAGAATGCTACATTATTTGTAGTTTGCAAGATTCTCCCAAGTCCATCCGTCCCCCTCTCTCTGCTCTCTCTGCTGTTTTGTATTTTGCGCCCGGGCGCGCTGCTTCGGATTTTTTTTGAACTGCACATGCGCAGTTCACAACTCAGATCGGTCCGCCAGCGCTAAGCACCGCCGACAGCGCGCATTGGGCCGGAGCCGGCAAAACACGTATGGCCGCGCTGCAAAGCGGATTCCGGGCTCGGATCCGTATTACACCCGGATCCCGCCCTTAGACTCCGATTGGTAAAATCGGGCCCTTAGAATTTTTTGGGAGAATCGGGCCCCAAAGATTTGCTGGTAAACTTGTTGTAATGAAGAAAAGCTACTTTAGGCACTGTCAGCACTGGGTGTATGGTGAAGAGGTTTGGGTGCAATTCAGGCTTTAAAAGTAGCAACATGATTAGGGACAGATTTACAATGAAACATACTTTGCCGAGGCACTGGGTCTCCAAACAGGGGGCCCAGAATGATGAGCGAGTCTCTCACAGCCAATCAGGGACAGAATTACTTTGAAATCCCTCCAGGACATACATGTCAATCACTTTGCTCAGCCAATCACAGACGAAGGGGCAGTTCTACTGTGACCCAATCACCAGTCAGAACTAAAGCAGAAAAATGCTGGAAAAGCTCAGCAGGTCTGACAGGATCTGTGGAGAGAGAGTAGAGCCAATGGCTGGAATTGAACTGTCTCGCCTGCCATGGCAATTGGAGCGGGCGAGGGGTGGATAATGGGAAGGTCCACTTACCTCGGGCAGGATTTTCCATTTTCAGGACAAGCGAGACTGTAAAATCCCGCCCAATGTTTTGAGTCTAGATGACACTTCATCAGAGCAACAAGACGTGATTGCTGTCAGATTTGCTGAGATTTTCCAGCATTTTTCTGTTTTTGTTTTAGATTCCAGCATCCAAGTATTTTACGTTTACCAATCGGAACTACATTACCCACACGGCTTGAGGCGCGGTGCACTTACGCAATGAGGGACGGAAGTATACAGTCAAAGGAGGGCTGCCCTGCCATGCCTATGGCAGTTGTAGTTCTGCCACATGCAGCAGCACTTGGCACCCAGTGTTTGGGATTTGGAATCTGAGCTAGCATGAGCCAAAGTGGTGTTAATGTAGACGGGGCTGGAATTGTAGGTGTGCATGTATAAATCCCAGCCCGTACAGCAGGAACCAGGATCACCGCTGTTTAACCTTCTCTATCCCATCACCTCTCCTTCACAGTCCCATTCCCCCATCCCTCAATCCCCCTTTCCCCCATCTCCCCCTCCTTCCCCCCCTTCCCTCACTTTCTTTAGACCTCAGAAGTTTTGTTAATCGCTTCACTTATTCTATTTGAAGCATAAGCACAATACCTAAAATTAACTATGTATATTATGAAATTATGGCAATTGGTCAGAAATTAGGGTGTGTTAAGCATATTCAACAGATAGTATGGCTGGGAAAAGATAATTGAGGGTGCAGGCAAGAATTTCTTCCTTACTCAACATGTTGGAAAGTAATGGATTTAATCAGTAGCAGTACTCCTGGGATGGTATTTGATTTCCATGTGAGAACTGTAAAATTTCACAGAAGGAAGCCACTCAGCCCATCCCTGTTATTGTACAGCTCTCAAAAAGAACTATCTGCATTATCTATTTCCCTTACTTCTCTTTTTTTAAAAAATTTCAGATATGAAACTTATGATGGAGTCAAAACCTGCCACTGTCTCTCGTGGGACCTTTCCACATCCTAACAAACTCTCAATTCATATAAATAGCCATTGTATCTTCATATTTCATTGGTTGAGAAAACTATTGCTGCAGACAACTTGCTGTACCTGCTGTAAGAATGGGTTCAATTTTCAAGAATAAAGAAAGGTTTCAAAAATGGAGATTGGGCTGTGCTGGGTGATGGAAATAAGTTATAAAGAAGACAAATGAAGTTATTTTACTCAGAAAGTATCCTCAAAACTAAGTATTTCACAAAGTATAAAACATTGGCAAGATGGCCTGTATAGGTATCAGATACAGTTGAAGGTAACTAAAGCCACAATTGAATGCCTTAAGTGCATTATAAAAAAACTGATCAAGTGGCATTCCCATGGTAAAGCTTTATAAGTTCTGTGAGTGGCCAGAAAGCCACATAGGTCTTTGAAAGATTTAGCATGATGGTGAGGATTGAGGAGTAGGAAATGGCTGAAATAGATATTTTGATTTCATTTTCAATATTGAAGATGATATAGTGGAAGGTACAAATGCTTTGGATATTGACTCTTTGAATGTAAATGAATAAATGGTCTTAGCTTAGTTTGAGGCACTGAAGATTGATTAGGTTGCTGGATCTGATGCCATTTAACCTTGAATGTTGGAGAAATCAGAGAGGTACTATGTGAGCCATTAATTTAACTGACTGATAGTTCTTTGAGATGTGGCATAGTTTGAATCGACTGGAGAAACATATGTGCCAAGCTCCACTCATTAACATCCAGATAGGAACACAGGTACAGGAGTAGGCCATTCAGCCCCTTGAGCTTATTCTACCATGATAGCTAATCTGTATCTTAACTCTATCCAGCTTTAGTCCATATCTTCTAAGTAAAACTCCGTTATTCATGATTTTAATTGGTTTGAGTAATATCATTAAACTGTTGCATAATGAATTTCTAATTGTGCTAAAGACTAATGATTCAATGATACATAGTTCAAAATAAAACGTCAACCAGCCCTAATATTGTTCACTTAAAAAAATAGTTCTGCTGATGCTTGGGGACCTCAAATGATTAATGCATAGGAAATCAATGTAATAGAAGATTGAAAAATTAAATGGCCAACACGTTTTCTTAGAGCTCCCGTACCTCAAAATTTCCAACTACACTATTGGTGGTGGGGGCAAGACAGAGAGGCTTACCAAACATTTACCACCCCTCCCGCCATGGGAATTGGAGTGGGCAAGGGGCGGACCATGGAAAGGTCCATTGACCTCGGGCAGAATTTTATAGTCTCGGAACGAGGGAGGCCATAAAATCCCACCAGTGAGTACGTGAGGTGCGGGAAAAGGGAGAGTGTGGGGGAAGGGAGAGTGTGGGGGAAGGGAGAGTGTGGGGAAGGGAGATTATGTGCGACGGGTGGAGGTAGACAGAGTGTGTGTGAGGGGTGAGAGGAAGAGAGAGTGTTTGTGAGGGGTGGGCTTTGGCCTTTAGCTCCAGGGGTATGGTTGGGGGGGCGGGGGGGCAGAATGAAGCTGAGCACAGGGCCCCACAATCTGTAAGTTCACCTCTGAACATGATTAAAGAAGAAGGCATTGAGGAGAGTAAGAAGATACTTGTTCTTTTTTTACGGTTATGGTTCAGTGATCAATGTTGTGATCAGTTTATGGGATGACGTTCAGACTGGTTGTTGGGGAATTGTCAAGACTCACAAATGGGAGGGTGGATGTGATGATTAGGGGTCCGGGTGTGGGGGTGTGGTGGTGCTGAACACTGGCTCATGGTTTACATGCAGAGACAGAGGTAGCACCTATGTACATCCCGGTTCCTTACTCAGATAAGTAAATTTTACCTTTTTAAGGAGGCCTTCAGTGGACTGCCTGTTTGGCTGCATGTGTACCTGGTATGCCTGAACACAACTAGCTTAGTCTTGCACATGGAGCCTCAAAGAAGTGTTGGTGCCATTATTCCCTTGTGTGCAAGGCGTCATGTATGTATGGGTCCCTGTGATGATAGTGGTGGAATTGATATGGATATATATATATATAATATATATATATATATTATATATATATAGTTCTTTATGTTTGAGGGGAATTTTAAAAATTCAACTTTATGCTGCAGGCAGTTGGTATAGTCTGGTGGGAACACAACTCAGATGCTTGTAGAGCAAAATAATTACTTATTTCAGCCTTGCTATGTATGTTAAGTACTTAATGTACTTCTGTTAACTTAAGCTCCGCTGGGATATCTGATTATAGTGATTGACAGGGTCATGAGATGATGTGGTTTATGCGCAGTCCTGGATCTGTAGCAGGGGAAAAAAAGCTTTTGCAGAAAGCTTGTTAGTTTGCAGTGGAAGCCTGGCTTAAATTAGAAGGATTTTGCAAGCTTCTAGAACTTTCTCTCTCTCTCTCTCTGAAAGCTCTAAGACTGTTAACAAATGTTAAAGCAAGTATGTCTGGATCTGCTAACTGTATTTATTTAAAAGTGGATTTGATTAACGCATGAATGGGGCTTAGTTGGAATGGAAACAGTCATAATCGAGAAAGTAAAGTTGCTTCCTTTCATTTTTAAATATTGTTGAACTGTTAAAGTTTAAGCTGCTTCATTTGTTAGAATTATATTTAAACTCCGTTATTAAATAAAATTTGTTTCACTATTTAAAAATCCTTAGTTTGTCAGTGAAATAATTCCTGGAAAGAAGTATCCTTTCTTCACAATTATGCCAAAATAGAAAAAATGTTGGGGTCTAGTCTGACTTCCTAATATACCTTGGGGCTCTGGTCCTGGACCCTAACAGACCAGACAGGTTTTTTTTATGAATCTTCACCAATATGGTGGGTGGTACACATTCTTCTCTCAATGGGCATGCACTCCCTGCCTGCCATCTTGGAGGTTTAGGCACCCATTTAGCACCTGCAAGAGAAGTGTGGCATTTTTGAATTTCTAGATCTAAGTGGTAGTAGACTACTTAACAAGCTTTTTTCAGGTAACTCAGTGTAGATGACAAATTGAACTTAAGCACTTACTATTTTACGTGGAGCAATAAACCCTCTGTGCTATCAAAAAGACACTGATTAATTTGGTAACCTATGGTGTCTTCATGTTTAGATGAGCATTATGTAAATCAAAATAATAATTATTTGGTGAAGCATGTGTGCTGGAGTTGGGCCCTCTGCTCTGGAAGAGCCAGTATCATAGGGCTGCCAAGTGCCAAGGCGGGCTGTTTAAAAGATTTGCCTTGGTGCTCTGCGACTTTGTCTCAGTCATAATAATGTAGTTAGGCCCGCTAGCCCTCACACTGCTCATGCCCCCTCACTCCCACCCACATCCCAAATTAACCTATGCTTCTCTACCCAACTCTTATAGCTGTTCTTAACTTCTATGCCAACCTATGCGTCTCTACCTACCCTCCATGGTCCCTGTTAGCCCCTCTGCCAACTTAATGCCATCTCATGACAACCCATGCCCCCCACTCACCTCCATGACCGTTTATAACTCATACTCCAATTTAGTGCCAATTTATGCCAACCCATGCCCCTATCCACCATCATTTTCCTTTACACCCTCCATGCCAACTTACTCAGTATCCACCATGGGCAGACTTCAGGAGCCACACTGAGATGGGTTAAAATAAAATTCAAGGCTATAGCTATAAAAAAGTACTCTCATTGATGAAATCCTATTCAACACGTTTAATCACTTCAAGTATGTAATCCCTTATAAATCAAACATTTGTGTCCATAGTCCGCATCAAAGACAACTAATCTCTACATAACCTCTCTGAACTGTCAATCAACCTGTGAATTTATAGGCCCCCCACTGTGATAATGATATGTTGTGGAAACAGTCAAGAAAAACAAATACTATCATGAAATCCCTTTGGCTTATGTCAACAAACAGGTTTTAAAATTGCAAACACTTTTGTTTTGCCTGATAGTCACAGTAGACTATTTTTATTTCAAAATTTACTGAGCAGCGATTTAAATGACTTGATAGCTTGACAGTTAAATAACTTATCCACCTTTTACGCACATTAACATCTGCTCTAAAAAAAATCCCAAATGGGTACCTGACCTTTCCAAAGAACTTTGCTAGGTTTAAATCTTTTCCACAAAATCATAAATCCCATGAATTGTGTTTTAGAAACCTCGGTGACAAAAATCACTTCTGAGTGAAGGCAGCTGCACTTTCAAACGTGCCGTTGCCTCTGTGAACAATACATGTGGAAAATACATTTACCTCTTATCCTTTTTATCCCCAAACCCCTGGTGACAATGAGGGTGGCACAGTGGCTATCACTGCTGTCTCACAATGCCAGGGACCTGGATTCGATTCCCAGCTTGGATCGCTGTCTGTGCAGAGTTCTCCCTGTGTCTGCGTGGGTTCCCTCCGGGTGCTCCCATTTCCTCTCACAGTCCAATAGACATGCTAATTAGGTGGATTGGCCATGCTAAATTCTCCCTCAGTGTACCTGAACAGGCGCCAGAGTGTGGCAACTAGGTAATTTTCACAATAACTTCATTGCAGTGTTAATGTAAACCTACTTGTGACACTAATGAATAAACTTTAAAACTTCAGTTGTCGAAAATGCGGGTGGGACCCCTGGATTTGGGGCTCTGCACAGTAAGAAGTTTAACAACACCAGGTTAAAGTCCAACAGGTTTATTTGGTAGCAAAAGCCACAAAAGGTGTGGCTTTTGCTACCAAATAAACCTGTTGGACTTTAACCTGGTGTTGTTAAACTTCTTACTGTGTTTACCCCAGTCCAATGCCGGCATCTCCACATCATTTGGGGCTCTGGCCAAGGAGTGGAGCGTTTTCACCTCCCCCTGAAAATTCAGGCCCTTCTTCCTTGCGGGGCCACATTGTAATCTCAGCAGCAGTCACTACTGCCTTCTGGCATTGCTGGGACTACAGAACTGCTGGCCATTCCTTGGAGGGCATAAATCCCACACTGCATTAATTAAGGCTACCTCCAGCATATTATCATCACAGGTCAGTCAGATTTCATGTCACCGAGGTATAGACTGACTTTTAGATTTTAGGGAGGGATGAGTAATCCGTCCTCCTTGTAAAATCTAAAATCTACTCCATTGTCTATGCCAACTCTTTGAAAGAGCTATCCAATTAATCTCAATCCCCTGTTCATTGTCCATTGTCATGCAAATTTTAAATTCTCATTTCAAAGTTACAACTGAATCTACTTCCAGGAGTGTGGCGACTAGGGAGATTTTCACAGTAACTTCATTGCAGTGTTAATGTAAGCCTACTTGTGACATTAATAAATAAACGTAAACATTTCAGGTATGATTGCAGTTCCCATGCTAATCGTTCTTGTGTGCTTCTATACAACAGCCCCACCTTCAGGCCAATGTGCTTACAAGACCTATTCCGACCCTTTCAGTCTGTGCTGACGGGGGTGGGTCATTCAATTATACGGTGGTTTATGTGTAGCTCAACTTCATTTGTACACTTTTGCCCATTATCCTTTGATGCCTTTACCTAATCAAATTCTATGGATCTCACTGTTGAAAGTTTCAGCTGATTCTGTATTCAGATATTAGAAGGAGCAGATCCCAGATTTTCAACAACCTTCATGTGGGAAAAGTGCTTCCTTATTTTGTCCCTAAATGGCTTAGTTTAAATTGTGAGAATTTGTCACCTTGTTCTGGATTTCGTCACCAGCTAAAATCATCCCTCTGAATTTACCTGATAAAACTCCTTTATCATTTTATAGCAATTATTACATCACTTCTTAATCTTTTAAACCTAAAGAATATAAATCAAATATGCACCCTGTTTTTGTAATTAAACTCTTTCAGCCCTGGTATCAATCTGGTAAATCTGTGTTGCACGCAATTCTAATCCTGAGGTTTGCTGTCTAAAACTGAATGCAGTACTCCAGATGGATCTGTCCAAGGCTCTGTACAACTGAAGAATCATCTCATCACTTTTGTACTCCCACCTTCTGTTTTAAACATATAAAATCCTGAGGGGACTCGACAGGGTGGAAGTGGAGAGAGTGTTTTTTATTTGTCGGATATTCTAGAACTAGGAGCTATTGTGTAAAAATAAGGGGTCATCCACTTAAGACAGAGATGAGGAAAATCGTTTGCTCTCATGAATCTTTGAAATCTCTCCTGCAAAAGGTGGTTGAGGCAAAGCCTTTGAATATCTTTAAGACAGAAGTAGATAAATTCTTGATAAACAAGGGGGTGAAAGGTGATTGGGGGTAGGCAGGAATGTGAAGTTGATGTTAAAATGAGATCAGGTATGATCTTATTGAATGGCAGAGCAAGCTTGAAGGGCTGAGTAGCCGACTCCTGCTCCTAATTCGTATGTCCTATTGTATGAGATATGGGCCAATATTCCTTTAGCTTTTTCTGAAACTGTGCAGCTTTCAGTGATCGGTGCACATGGATATGTTTTGCACCGTCACAATTCCTGCTTTCTCACCCTTAGGAATGTATTCTGATTTGTCTTTCTTTTATCCAAATTGTACTTGCCACTATCAAATTCCATCGGTCGCAGTTTTGTTCACTCACTAAGTCTGCCTTGTCCTTTTGTAACTTTATGATTCCGTCTGATGAGATCATTCATCAGTTTCCTGCAGGTTGTCCTGTTTTGGACCCTACAGACACCCACCACCTTGGCGGCCTCCTCCCAGGCTGATGTGATCAGATAAATGGAGCTCCTGCTGCTATCCCATGGAAAGAGGACCGCCCGCCTTTCCTTCACGGCCTGAAGGACATTCCCTAGGGAGACCATTGCTGAAGCATGGGGCTGGAACTTGCTGCCTTCTCATAGACATTTTCTATCTCCTAAAGTCCTGGCATGATGGATGAATGGCTGTCCAGGTGCTTTTAAATATGATGCCTAAATATAACGGCAGGGCACGTAACTTCCTGTCTGCCCCACTACAAGACTTATTTATTATTTATTACTGTCACATGTATCGGGATACAGTGAAAAGTATTGTTTCTTGTGTGCTATATAGACAAAGCATACCATTCATAGAGTACATAGGAGAGAAGGAAAGGATAGGGTGCAGAATATCGTGTTGCAGTTACAGATAGGGCGAAGAGAAAGATCAGCTTAACTTGACATGAACATCAAAGATGTGCAATTAATGGGGAGTGTAATACACAATTCAGTGTGCTGTCTCACCTCTGCCCTATGGTGGTAATCACCCCAACTTCCAACCCCTGCCAGGGACTTACTTATGCTGAGACTTTCCAGCCCTGCCATGACATGTTTTCCTGTTGCAGATGTGATGATCCATTGAAATCTCCGTTGACTTCGGGAGGGACTGGAAAACCCTATCTTTGGGCTGGGATTTTCCAGCGCTCCCTGTGGCAGATGTGACGAGCCATTGGTGGGCTCGCCCACCCTGCCACCGGGGAACCTGCCACGAGAGGTCAACTTCATCAGGGCTGGAAGATATTGCTGGCGGGAGGGTCTGGAAAATCCCAGGAGTGGAAAATTCCAGCCCATATCTAAGGGCACATTAAATTAGTTTAATTTTACTCAGCTTGAGATAAAGCCAACCCTACAAGTAAATCTTTAAAGATATTTTCAACATAGAACATAAGAATTCTTTCTTTCAGTGTTATTTCCAGTACAGAATGTGAAGGCTTTTCATTTTTGATGTGATTTCCTACATGTGGAATTGTACTTAGGAACATTTTGAGACTCCCCAATACTTTAACCAAATATATAATGTAATATTAACAGGATGTAGCTGTGTAAATTGATAAGTTTTCTTCCTCTCCTTTCCCTATCCCAAAGATGACAATCCTCACTGTAACATGGTTCTAGGGGACCACAGGATCTCACTTCTCCATTGCCTGACAACGTTCAGGTTTTCCACTTAACATATCTTCCTACCTCTATGCTACCAGTTGCAGCAGCTTTGTGAAGAGCAGTTTGATTCTGTTCATCCCTGGCATGTATATCTGCTCCTTTCTTCAGTAAAAAGTCGGAAACTCTGATATTTCCAGCCTCAACTGCTAAGTGCAATGGCGTCATACCATTGTCTGTCTTCTCATTCAGTGCAGATCCCCCCGTCAGCAGCAGTTCAATGAGGTCTACATGCCCATTCACACTGGCCCAGTGTAATGGAGTCCACCTATTGTTATCTTTAACGTCTGCAGAGGCTCCATATTTTAGCAGTAGTTCAGCAGTACTAAAATAACCATTAGCTGCAGCGCAATGAAGTGGGCTTGCTCCACAGCGAGTCTGGGGCTCAAGAAGCGCTCCACGGTGTAAGAGGTAATCCACTGTATCAGTGTGTCCATTATAAGCAGCCCTGTGGATTGCAGTGTAATGGTATTTACTCCTGCTGTTGATAGCTGCACGCCTATGAAGAAGATACTTGCTCAGAGGAATATTTCCACAAAACGCAGCATGGTGGAGAGGAGTCCAGCCTGAATTCTTCTTGCAATCATCATTCAAAACCGGAGTCCTGTGACAATTAGATAAGTGTCAGTATTTATTGTGACAATCATTATACCCAAATAGTATGTAAATTGTACATGTTAAGTAACTTGAATGCTTGAAAAGTCTATAATCTGTAGGCAAAGATAACACAAACGTACCATTAGCAATAAATACTAATCTATGAGTGTAAAACCAAGAAATGTGTACTGGCTCAATAACAATTATTAATTGATATTAATAATATCGATCTCATGGAAAGTTGGAGAATTGCATTAGCTCATAGTCAAGAGCAGTTTGATTCATTGGCCTTCATTGCATTTTTCCTAAGAGGAGAGACACAGGTCTAATAGCTTGTTCACTTTGCATAACTGAGGATGATGAATGGGAATTGAACTTAGACTCTGGGGCTGGAATTTTACTGGCACGCCCGCCCCGATTCCAGGGGGCGGGCGAGGTTTGGAGAACGGCATTCTCCGTTGGCCTTGTGAGGGATCGTACGAACCTCGGGTGGATATGCCGGTAAAATTCCACCCTGGGTGTCTTACATTTTTTTTATTTGTTCATGGGTCGTGAGCATTGCCAGATGGGCCAGTATTTATTGTCCATCCCCAAGGATGATTAAGAGTCAACCACATTGCTGTGGGTCTGGAGTCACATGTAGGCTAGACCGGATAAGCACAGTAGATTTCTTTCCCTGAAGGACATTAGTGAACCAGATGGATTCTTAGAACAATCGACCATGGTTTCATGGTCATCATTAGACTTTTAATTCTAGATTTTTATTGAATTCAAATTTCACCACCCGCTGTGGTGGGATTTGAACCTGGTACCCCAGAGCTTTACCCTGGATGTCTGGATTGCTAGCCCAGTGACAATGCCACTGCCTCCCCTGATAATGATATGTTTTTAATAAGAAATTTAGCTACTTCTTTTTATTGAAAAGTTTTTTTGACATTGTGTATTATCTGTTTAAGAGATTGCAACATACCTCGACTCTTGAACTGCCTCTGCATTTCCATCCTGGTTTGCAACAGGCAGCATCTTTAATTTATCCCCAGATATCAGTGTACTGGAAGGGCAGAGAGGGATGCCTATTTCCAGCTGAGCTTGATTCACATCTACAGGTTTGATATTGATGTTTGTTCTTGCAGTGCTGGAGGAAGAAACTGAATCGTGTAAATCCATCCATCTCCATGTTATTTCTGAAAGAGCTGACATGGCAGAATCTGAAAAATAAATACCATCTGATAATCAACAATGGAAAAAAAAAGCAACAAAGCAATAAAATGATCACATTAGGACCAGTTTAACAAGTTTTAATAAAACACGGCATCTTTATAACTTGAAACGAGAGGCTGATTAAATGGGATAGACAATCTGTCATTGTCACTTCAATTCATCAAGTGTGTTCATTGAAGAAGAAGGAAAGACTCAAGGTTAGGATGTATAGGAAAGTTCTAATGGTCTGACATCATCTCATAGGTATGCAGAGCCAGATTCCTACATTGCATGTAAGGATAGTGACGCCAGGAGGAACAACTGGTAATAAAAGGAGGAAAGTCATAGCATCAATAAAAAAAGACAACTTGTAGCTTGGACACTGGAATTAGTTCTAGGGAAGGTAGAAGTTGTACAGAAGCTATGAAACGGAAACTGTTGTCTCCCCAGAGAGCTGTGTGGGTGCAATTAAATTAATTAGATGGGATGAGTGGAAGGTTTTTTTCATTTGAGGAGATAAAGTTATTAGCAGAGGAATGTTGGGGGCAGAAAATTAAACCAAATTTGAGTGAAATTCAAGTTTAACAGAAGAGAAATCATATTGTTATCAACTGACCAATGGGAAGGGGACAAACAGACGCAGTGAATGTTGGAGAGTTGTAGGATGGAATTCTTCGACCTCATGGCTGGGATTCTCCGGTCCCATTGCAGTGAATGGAGATTTGGCGGAGTGCCAAGTTCTCCATTCTCGCTAGTAGTGATGATGGGGTGTATGAGATTGGAGAATTCTGGCTGTAGATACAAATTTTAGTTGTTTTTTTTAGCTTAAAGATAAGGACTGGGGGATGGTGTTACAAGCAATCAGACTTTTCCATAGTGATACAAGGAAATAGAGGTGTCAAAGGTGACAATGTTTATGAAGGTAGGGTTCCGATATTAAAGAAATTAAGACATTGTGGGTCAGACTGAATGATGAAAATGATGCCATTGAAAAAGGCGGTGGGCACACAAATGAGGGAAATATCTAAGGAATGCAACAGATTTGTAATGGGAAAGTCCAATTTATCGGAGATTCTAATTCAGAAGATTATAATGGGAATTATTTCAAGACATGATTTTGGACTATTAAATTAGCATATATAGTCATGGAAGACAGAAGTGGGAAACAATGCTGAACCTGTTACTCTGCAATGGTCAGATTACCTCTGGTGAATAAGATCAAAGTCCGAGAAAAGCCAATGGAAAACCAGCCACAATGTAATTCAAGTAAGAATTAATAATAGGAAAAGAGCAAATTAAGATTTTTAACTTCAGGAAGGCAGACTTTGAGGGGAATGAGTGGAAAATATTGGGCTACCATGTTAGATGGAAAGGTACAAATGGAAAATAGGAATATAGGAACAGGAGTCGGCCATTTGGCCCATCAAACAGATCATGGCTGATCATCTATCTCTACTCCATTTTCCCCATTATCCTCATATCCTTTAATGCCATTAGTATCAGAAATAGATCGATCTCTGTCTTGAGCACACTCAGTGACTGAGCTTCTACAACTCTCTGGGGTAGAAAATTCCAAAGATTCACCCCCTCTGGGTGAAGGAATTCCTCCTCATTTCAGTCTTAAATGGCCTGTCCCTTATTCTGAGATTGCATCACTTGGTTCTGGACTCACCAGCCTGGGGGAACATCCTATCCACATCTATCCTACCATGCCATGAAAGAGTCTTGTAAGTTTCGACTAGTTTTTTGAAACTCAGACCTAGTGTTTTCAATTTCTGCTCGTGAGACAATTCTGCCATCCCAGGGATTAGTCTGGACCTTTGGTGCACTCCCTCAATGGCATGTATATCCTTCCTCAGAAAAGGAGACCAAAATCCTACAGGCAGTTCTGACTTTATGACGTGCAAGTTATAAGTGAACACCACTTACATTGCTTATAAATTGACACCCCATTTTGACTTTACAATACTGGTTTTGATGTTATAATACTACGCTAACACATTCATACATGCACATTGATTCTGCGCTGCCCATCTATATGACTGGACAATGAGACTCCAGCCACTGTATCGTCCTTATCAGGTTGGAAACCAATGTTTTATTCTGTTAATCCACCTTTAAGTCCATTTTTTTTGACACAACATCGCGACAGTGCTCAATGCATCACCTAATATGCGCTCAAACTCGCAATGTTAAACAGGCAATTGACAGTGATCAATGGTTTAATAGTATCCCCCACATTAACCAAGGAACTTGTACTAAAGCATGCAGGCATCAACAGTCACCTCAGCGATTTGACAGGGTAGGAGTTGAGAGCATTTAACACTGCTGGGTGCACCATAAGTGATCTCTGGCCTTGGTTCAGGAACCAAAACCCCATTTATAACATCATTCTATGGGGAAATCAGTTCTGACTTACAACATTTCGACTTACAACATAGTTTTCAGGAACCAATTGCATCATAAGTCTGAGAACTGCCTGTAAACAACACTCCAGTCTCACCAATTGCAGAAAGGCATTTACTCCACTACTCAAATCCCCTTGTGATCAAGGCCAACATACTATTTGCATCCCTAATTGTTTGCTGCACCTTTATGTTAACTTTTACTATTAAGGCACTGCTGAATAAACACATTCCAAGGGGCATTAAAGGAGATAGGAAATGAAGGTGGGCAACATACAAGTAATGGGGCGATAGGGATGGAAACAGATATTTTATTAAGTTTAAAAGTACAGATACAATTAAAGCAATGGTAACTTGTATTCATTTGGTAATGTAATTAATGTAATGGAATGTCCCAAAGCAATTCAAAGGAGCATTATATCTATCCCCATTAGGAGATATTGGAGCACATTTCCCTGTTCCACCTGCCACGGGAATCGTAGTGGGCGAGGGGGGCAGACCTTGAAAAGGTCTGTTGACTTTGGGAGGGATTTTCCGGCTGCGAATGCCCTGAAACAGGAAAATCCCTTATGATGCTAGATGACCGAATAGGTCAAATAGGTAGGTATTAAAAGGTGCCTTTAAGATAGCAAGTGAGAGAGAAGTAGAGAGGTGTAGTGAGGGAATTCTAGAACTTGGGGCCCAAGCAACTAAAGGCACAGACATCAATCATGTAGCAGTTATAATTGGGAAGGCACAAGAAGCCAGAATTAGAGGAACTGTGAAGGTTGTAGGACTGGAGGAGATTTCGGAGATCGGGAGATCAATAGAACAACGGGGATGAATACAAGAGTAGGACAAAATAGGTGAAGAATTTGACTAGAAGACAAGGAAGATAAGGAATGAAGGTGAGAATATTGTAGTATTCACTGAAAAAGTGATCAACATGGCTATACCAGTAGAGCTTTGTGAGAATGTTTAGCTTGCCTACACAGTTACAGCCACTACGTTAAAAAAAAATAAATTATTGCAGGTGAAAAATCTTGAGATATGATGAGAATATAGTAAGTACTAGATAAACACATTTTTTGTTTTCTAATGAGCAAAGGGGAGTGTTGTAGATTCATTATATCCAGACTTCCACAAAGTTTTTGCTAAGTTACAGAATAGAAATTGTGGAATAGGAAAGAAGCTTTTGAAATGAAGAACAAAATGATTGAGTCACAGGACGCGAAGGATAGTTTTTAAGGAGGCAGCACTATATCACTCATAAGAAATTATAGAGATCATTACATTTTTTTTATTCATTCGTGAGACATGGGCATTGCTGGTTGGCCAGCATTTATTGCCCATCCCTAGTTGGTAGTGAGCTACCTTCTTGAATCGCTGCAATCCATGTTCTGTGGGTTGACCCACAATGCTGTTAGGGTGGGAATTCCAAGATTTTGACCCAGTGACTGTGAAGGAATGGCAATATATTTCCAAGTCAGGACGGTGAGTGGCTTGAAGGGGAACTTGCAGGTGGTGGTGTTCCCATATACCTGCTGCCCTTGTCCTTCAAGATGGAAATGGTCGTGGGTTTGGAAGGTGCTGTCTAAGGATCTTTGGTGAACTGCACAAGATATTCCTTCCTGCGCATGCTGATGATAACAAAATTTTCCAAATTTAAAAAATGATACTTAATGAATAGGTTCACAGTAAGGCACAATTTAATTGGTTCCATGATGGAACTAAGTTGATAGGTTAAACACTGACCCCCAGTTTTTGGTCCAATGTAATGGAATGAATAGTCATAACTTTGAAGACAGGGAAACACACAGTGAGTGCAAAACAAATGTCTGCAGAAAGTAACATAGAACAAAGACTGCTTTACTGAAAAAAAACAACTTCACCCAAAAACCTAATCTTCATTGGTAGTGGTAAAGGCAAAATAGTGTCTGAGGACATTTATAAGGGAATAAGAACTCATCCCAAAATATGATAATTGATAAAAAACACCAGCCCATCCACTTTGATATCCTTGAATTATAAGGCATCACCTATCTCCCTTTCTTCTGCACAACGTCCACTGTGGTAGACTCATGAACCCAGGGTATCGACACATTTTTCGAACAGTGACAGCAAAGAGGCAAAGCTATGTGAAAAAGTGAGTTGATCAGTAAAGGCTGTACCAAGGACCATGAGTCATCTATTACTTCTGACTTCATCCCCAGCCATCTAGACTCTGTCTTGTTGCTGGGTCTATCATAGAATCATGGATATGCACAGAAAGAGATTATCCAATCCATTCTGCCTGTGCTGGCTGAAAAAGATTTAACGAGCCGAATTTCATTCTCCAAATCTTGGTCTACAGCTTGTAGCTTACGCATATCCATGAAGTTATTAAATGCAGCAAAGGTTTCTGCCATCCCATCTTTTCAGGTGGTGAGTTCTAGGTCCTCAGCCCCCGCTGGGTGAAAACAATTCTCCCCAACTCCCCTTTAATTCTTCTATCAATTACTTTAAACCTGTGCACCGCTGCCACCCCCCCCCCCCCCCCCCCCCCGCCCCCCCGACCCCGGTTATTGACCTTTCTGTTAAGGTAAATAGATTTTATGTTCAGCAATTCATTTCAGTCTCAAAATGAGTGTAATTTTGGGTACAATTTTCACCTGGATTGCCAACTGTACCCAAAGCAGGAACTCTAGGTAGGATTTTCCAGCCCTTCCCTCAGGTGGTATCTTCTGGTCCCACCAAAGGTGAGCCCTTGCAGTGGGTTCCCCAGTGAAGGGGCAGGCAAGCCACGCAAAATGCCGTAGACATCGGCAGGACTGGAAGATCCTGCTATAGTGGCCCACAGTGAGCCATTGAATCCACCACCGAAAAACACGCCTCGGGATGTGGGCAGGGCTGGAAAATCCCACCCTCTTTCCCAAAGTATTTTGTAATAAGTTAATTAAATAGCCAAAAACTTAAAAGATGAACACATAAAAATCCTTTGAGACTTTGATTCTCATTTGGAGAATCCAAACGTATTCAAATTAAGTACAGACATCCAAATATTCATATTACATAGAATATTCATTTTGACTATTCAAAGATTTTACAGTCCCGCCCACCTTGGGAATTGTTGCAGGTGGGATGGAAAATTTGATGGACCATTTAAAGGTCCATTGACCTTGGGGTGGACATGACTGGAAAATTCTGCCCTATATGTTAAACTAATGGGACTGGAAGTGGAATTCATAAGAACATAAGAAATAGGAGCAGGACCATATGGCCGGTTGACACACTTCCACCATCCAATACTCTCATGGCTGATCTTTGGCTTCAACTTTACTTTCACACTGGCTTCCTATGTATTGGGATTCTCAGAGATCAAAAACCTGTCTATCTCAGCCTCAAACAGATTCAATGAGGGAGTATCCACAACCTTCTGGATAGAGATTGCCAAAGATTCACAACCCTTTGAATGTATTTATTTCTGCTTACCTCTGTCCTAAATGATCAGCCCCTTATCCTGAGACTGTGGTCCCATGTTCCAAGTTCCTTAGTCAGGGGAAACAACCTCTCAGTGTTGATTTGTCAAGTCCCTTCAGAATCTTGTATGTTTCAATTAGATCACCTTTGATACTTCCGAACTCCAGGAAATACCAACTCATATTACTCAGCTTCTCATCATAGGACAACGCTCTCATCCCTGGGACCAGTCTAGTGAACCTTCACTTTGGCAGTGGTTAGCACTGCTGCCTCATAGAGCCAGGGACCCGGGTTCGATTCCCGGCTTGGGCCACTGTCTGTGCAGAGTCTGCACGTTCTCCTCGTGTCTGTGTGGGTTTCCTCCGGGTGCTCCAGTTTCCTCCCACAATCTGAAAGACGTGCTGGTTAGGTGCATCGGCCATGCTAAATTCTCCCTCAGTGTACCCGAACAGGTGTGGCGACAAGGGGATTTTCACAGTACCTTCATTGCAGTGTTAATGTACGCCTACTTTACTTTGAAACATCCAGTGCAAGTATATCTGCCCTTAAATATGAAGACCAACACTGCGTACAGCACTCCAGATATGGCCTTATTTAAAGGCCTGTACTATACAATCGTAGCAAGACCTCTTCATTCTTATACTCCAGTCTCTGCAATTAAAGGCAACATGCCATTTGCCTTCCTAATTGCTTGCTGTATCTGTATGCCAGCTCTCTGTGTTCTTTGCATGAGTTAATTGAAGTCTCTTCGAACACCAAAATTTACAAGTTTCACACCTATTTTAAAAATATTCAGCTTTTCTATTCTTACCACCAAAGTGAATAACCTCACACTTCCCCACATTGTAATCTGTCCTAAAGCTCATTTTTATGGTTGTTTTGACATCTTGACATTTTCAAAAAACATGATCTTATTTTCTTAGCAATGGAGACAAATTTGGATGTAAGTAATAACTCATCTGACTGGATAAAACTTTGCAAGTTCACTTTTGAATCTTAAAGGAACAATCACCTATGTTCTTCCAGCAAAAACTCTCCCACCTCCATCAGATGTTTAAATTCAGTTCAAAATAATCAACCTAATTTAACACAAAGTGTCAGATCTAAACTGGCGACCACTATTACTGTTTTCTGTCATTTTGACTTCAACTTGTTTCCAGTTTTAACATAATTGTGAAAAGAAGAACTAACTTTGCAACTCTAGATAGTTATCGTTGATCCAATTATTCAAGTTATCCCTGCGGGACAAGTAAATTATTATAATATTAATGGGTGAACGGACATTTACTCACCAGTATATTTAAGTTTTTTCAATGACGGACTGTGCAAGTAGTCTCTAGCTTCCTGTTGCAAACACTTCCTTGTAAAAGAGACGACTGACAAAACCTCAACAAAATAATTGCAACAGTAAGGAGCTGTCTAAATCTACCCAAACCAAAAGAAATTAGCCGAGGACTAGAAGGGAAGTTGGAGAGCTTGAAACAAGCTTTCGCCTTCAGTGCCTGGACCACGAACTGGAAGATCTTCCCTTTAAGGTATCTGAAATCAATGGAACAATAATTGGCCAGGTTCTATTAAAAAAACAGGAAATTGCTCCACAAGATTACAGCCTGGGCAGTATGACCATAAATCTACCCTCGTAAGATAGAGACTTGGTACTTTCATTTTCTGTTGTTCCAAGCCCATTGACTGTATTCTAACAGTTAAGATTCTGCTCTTAACATAGTAATCAATTCTTATTGTTGTTTTGTTGCTTGGAGTTCTTCTGTACAAACAGCCTATTGGAAGTTGTATGTCATAGAGTCATAGAGGTTTACAGCATGGAAACAGGCCCTTCGGCCCAACTTATCCATGTCGCCCTTTTTTTTAAAACCCCTAAGCTAATCCTAATTGCCCACATTTGGCCCATATCCCTCCATACCCATCTTACCCATGTAATTGTCTAAATGTTTTTTAAAAGACAAAATTGTACCCGCCTCTACTACTACCTCTGGCAGCTTGTTCCAGACACTCACCACCCTCTGTGTGAAAAAAATGCCCGTCAAGTGAAGAAAGCTTTTATCTTAGGATGGTCTGATTGGACGCCACGGTGGCACAGTTGTTAGCACTGCTGCCTCACAGCGCCAGGGACCTGGGTTTAATCCTGGCCTTGGTTGACTGTGTGGAGTCTGCATGTTCTCCCCGTGTCTGTGTGGGTTTCCTCTGGGTGCTCCGGTTTCTTCCCACAGTCCAAAGATGTGCAGGTGAGGTGGATTGACCATGATAAGTGCACAGAGGTACAGGGATAGGGTAAGGGGGGTGGGCTTGGGTAAGATACTCTTTAGGAGAGTTGCTGCTGATTCAATGGGCCGAATGGCCTCCTTCTATACATTAGGGTTTCTATGGTTTCAAGCAGGATTCACTTTTAGTTAAAAATTCAACTTATGTTATTGCTATAGTTAGGAGATGCTTTCGACGGTAATTTTTAATTTGACAAAACCCTCGGATGGAATCTTACCACCATTCATGCCGACGGGACTTTCCCATCCCGCTGCAGTGAACGGAGATTTGGCTGGCAGTGAACGTGCCCTCTAAGTTGCTGAAAATTGAAACTAAACTAAGGAAGTTTTATTCAATAAAACATTTCTTACCACTGATAAGGAAGCCAGCAGAAGCCTGTGTTAAGGATTAATGGGACATAACTACGTTATGCTGTAGCTGGAGTCAGGAAAGCCAGAAACAAAAAGCAGGTGAAAACAATTGGCTTTATAAATTGGATACCTTTTTTAGCACACCTTGTGGACCAGGAACAACAGGAGTTCTCCATCTGACCCCTCAAGGAATTCTGTGGCTAAATAAATACCCTAAATTTATTTATTCCCTGTAACACGATAGAAAGCAGAGAGGTGTGAAGTGATACATCTGGGAGAGAAAATGAGAAGAGGCAATATAAAATAAAAATAAAAAATAAAATAAAATACAACTTTAAGGAGGGTGCAAGAATACAGAGACCTGTGAATATTCCTGCACAAATTCTTGAAGTGGCAGAGTAGATTGAGAAAGTGGTTAAAAGGTTGAAACAAATCCTAGGTTTATAAATTGAGGCATAGAATACAAAGACGAGGTAGTAGGTGATCCTCTATACAACACTGGTTCAGCCTCACCTGGATGTATCCAAGTCTGGGCATCATACTTTGGAAAGGAAGTGAAGACATTAGAGATACTGCAGGGAAGATTCCCAAGAATGGTTCTAGGGATGAGGGACTTCAGTCACTTTGCTAGATTGGAGAAGCTGCACGTTTCTCTTTAGAAAATTCCCTACCCAAAGATTTTAACATCATTTTTGTTTTCAAGTGTATTCAATGCACTCAATTACAATTTGATTTCAAAAGCTCTAATTTGGCTTGAAGTTGACATAAAATGGATCATGCGCGTAGGCTATCCAGTGCACTCAAACCTACATCCAGCACACTCAAAGATATCCAGCATCCTGATAGCTATCCAGTGCAAAGACTAGCAAATCCAAAGGTTCTCTCATTTTGACTGATCTCATCTGTAGACATAAGTGATAGTCCCATCACTTGTGCACAGCAGACTGCGAGTCTATAAATATCACCAGCAGATCGCTGGAAGGAGCGGGGCAGAGAAGATCAGGATGTACTGATCTTGGCACTGGCAATGCATGTCCACCTGGCCCACTTGGCAAGACATATTCTTTCAAGAGGTGAAAAAGGTCAACAACCACCCAACAGGAAAGTTTTATTCTCCTGAGGCACTGGTGCACAGCCATTTCCAGAAAGCTAATCCTCTGCCCATATATCATGTGTCAGGCACATTGCTTCCTGTGAGCTGGAGCTCTGTGCACATTTCCTACATCCTGTGGAGTAGCAGGTGGTTGTGGAGAAGTTGTCCCTGTTGTTGCTGCTGATCCTCTCGTTTCTTATCTGAGACCCAAGGTGGAGTTGTCACCCAGGGCAGCCAGGAAGTGCAAATAAAAGGCAACAGACACCAAGCAGGACTGAACTCAAAGTTGGAAATCCCTTCCAAAGCAGTGAATACACATTTTCTGAACAAGTCTTTGAACAACAGCCTTTAACTTCGACAAGGAAGCACCTGTAATATCTCAGTATTTAAAGGCTTCCAGGCAACAGAATCGTTGCTTACACACCCTAATGGTTTGCTCAGTGACATTTTGCATGCTTGATGTGTGGGTCAAATATGATCGTACACTGGGCTGGTGCAGAATAAAGGTATCCTGATTGCTGCCAGGATAGCTGAGAGAAATTGTATATTTCAGTGAAGATTTCCTTTGTAAAACAGAGACATCACATACTCCATTCTTCATTGAGGTCGTGGTAAGGGAATTGCTCCCAGAATGTCCCATGGAGGGGGATAGGGTGGGATATGGCCTCCTCTTGAGAATCCCTTCCCCCCTTCTCCTCCTCTCTCTTTGAGTAGCTTGCCCTCCTCTGTGTTACATCTGCTCATCAATTTCCCTGCAGGCTGAGAGGGATGGTAACTACAGCCATTTCCAGAAAGGTAATCCTCTGCCCATATATCATATCAGGCACATGACTGGGAGCAAATGGTCTGGGGAGAACTTTTGTGGTAAGAATGAAGTCTTCACCTTACAAGCCACACCACTCCCTGTAGAGTTCACCAAAACTAAACAGCTATATAAAATTCACAGAACTTCTATGAATGCAGGGAGAGCAGGTAGTTGGAATCAGTAACGAATGTGAAAGTGTTTGATGAGCCCTTTAAATAGCACTAGTTTGAGGGAATCCTTCATGTGGCTGACACATGGGACATAATTCTCCAGTCTCTTCAAATGGCCCACGGGAATCCCAATTCCCGGCTGGATGGGCGTCAGCCAAAAAAGGATTCCCGGCTGGTGTGAAGGCAATTGGGATTTACCCGATCTACCTTGCCGGCCCCAATCAGATTCCTGCCGAGAGCAAGCCTCAACCCAATTATTATTCAAAACCCCTGGTTTAAATTTCATTAGCAAGCTTGAAGCCCGATTCAATGCCCTTGTATCATTCACCCACCTCCCCAGCGGGAACTGCACTGGGTGGGCTTTGGTGCTGGCAATGACCAGCGTGACCAGGCTTGCTGGACTCCAAGGATGTAGCTAGGTCTGGTGGTCATTAGCACCTCTGCCTCTGCCAGGCTGCAGAGGGAGTGTCCTCTAAGGGTCCTGGGGGTTGGGTGGGCTCCGGCTGGGGGTAAGGTGTTGATCTCAGCACTATGCCCTGGAATGGGGTCCCATGGTGGGACTGTCCCTTCTAGCCCTGGCAGACCTGAAGATAATCCCTGGTATGGTGATTTCAGACAGCCCTCTGCTCAACATCTGCATTCCTGCCTGGCATCTATGAAAACTTTGAAGTGGCCTGGTCACTTTAATCTCCATGGCCGCTGGTCACCTGGCAGACTTTTAAATCACAGCAGCACTCCAATCTGGATCGGAGGACTTCAAAGGGGTGTGATTCCACCTGCAGTTTCTGATAGAGAGAAAGGGAAATCCTTGATGCAGAATGGAGTGCTGCTGCAGCTGACAGGCAGGATGCAGATGTTGAGCAGAGAGCTGCATGGGGCAGTGCGTCATTGGCACTGCCAAGGCATGTGGCCTGAAGGGGGGCCTGAGTGGGGATTTGAGGGGAGAGGGGCTGGGTGGGAGTCTGAGGAGGAGGTTGGAGTCAGGTCACCCTCATGCCTCTATGGTGTGGGAGAGGTGGCCTGTTATTTGAGTGGTGGGGGGAAGATTCCCCTCTTTGCTGGGTGGTTGTGGTGCTCCCTGGTCACCAGGGGGTCCTGGGGGAAGTGGGGGTTGCCCTTTAAATAGGAGCCCCCAATCTCTGAACAACTGGGCTGTCGACTTGAATTGCAGAATGCATGAATTTGCATCCATCAGGTGGGTGAATCCCACCTGACAGACGTCCCCCGTGCCAATGTGAAACCTTCCCATTTTCACGCCAGCTGGAGCACATGGAGTGAAAATGGGAAAATTCCACCCAGGGTCAGCTACATGAGGTGAAGAGGGGGAATTATCTGGAATGTCGAGACCAAAAATGGCCTGAATTTTTGTATGGGAAAGTCTGACTTATGCACTTTTGTGCCTTACAAAATCCACACCTAATCCATGTGTGACTTTGTCCAGGATTCTTTTGTCTTTTCACATAGGGATTAGGTTTGCAGTACTCACAGTCATGTGATGGCATGAGGATCATGGTTGTGGAGGTGAGGAAGTTCAAAGGCCTGCCTTGAACCTCCCCACCTCAATATCCCAACTCCCAAAATTGTTTACAGGCTCCCTAAATCTCACTCCCTCACCCCCACCCCACCAGCCCTATCCAGCTCCATGCTATATTGTGCTCCTCAGATTGCTTGTGTCACCACCATATCCTTCCACCCAACTCCAATGCCAGTCCAAGTTCCCTTAGAACATCTTTGTCACCTCAGATTGCCCATACCATCTCTATCCCACCACATGTCTCTAGATCACCCATGCTACTCCATAAACCCTAAGATCATCCACACCATCTACTTGCCCTCTGACCGCACCCACTCCCATGCCTTTCAAATCCTCCATGACACTTACATGCCTGCTTTATAGCTCTCATATCTCTATTCTCCCCATATAGCTTACATAACCTGTCACTCAGTACATACAATGTCGAGTCCTCAGGTGCCATGCAATAGTAATGTGAATTATTTTAATATCATTGGAAAAAATTAAATTCAAACAATCAAATAAAATCCTGAGTTCAAACTCAATCTTACCGATACTGAAAACAAACCCACTCTAGTGCAAAAAATAGTGCAATCCTTTAAGTGCTAATGGGTTTGTAAACAAACAAGAAACCATATTAAAGGCATATTCTCTTACTACACCCTCTGAAATGTTTCAATGGTTCCTGGATCAATGGACCACCTGCTGAGCTGAACCCATTATTATTGTCTGGAATCCAGGGAAGCATTGATAATGACTACAGCTGTCATAAACATAGTTTCCAGCTATATTGGTTGAAACAGAATGGTTTCCTATTTCCAAATGGTGGGCAGCAGCTACAGAGAGTTTTTTCAATTTTCAAAAGCAGATTTTTTTTAATCGCCGGAGCTGTCAGTTGATTTAAATCACAGCACAAAACATGATAGCAGCGGCTGACAGGACATTGTTTTTACATTTTGAATGCATTATGACACTTTTGACAATTGGAATTGCATGACAGAAATTATACCATGCAGGCCAATGTAAGGGTTAACTTACCGTTGCAGGATTATGTTAAATCATTGTATTAAAAAACACATTTATATTACAATACAGCATCTATCAGTGACATTTGAGGGTTTCAAAACACTTCAGACTTACATATCAGAATGTTCCTGACTTCTCAGCAGCTGTCCCCACAAGGGCACAAACTCTCCAAGATGGTATTTTTGTGAGGGCTTCCAAAACCCAGACCAGCACATGAAAATGGTGCAGGAGGAAGTACAATTTTATTGTGGTCCTCACAATGGGGACCTTGACTTCGGAAGGTGTGCTGCATTTAGCAATCAAGGCATTACTGACCTATAAAAGAAACAAAAATGACATAGGGTCAGGAAGGATGGGAAAATTGTTTTCCAGCAAAAACAAAATAAGTTCAGCGTTTGGCGACCTGATTCACCCTTCCACTGGGAGATGGAAACTTTGGCCCTTGGAGTCAAATCAGAGGTAAATGCTGGCTGATATCACAATCTACTCACTCTGCGTCATTGTGTGATTCTTGCGCAATCTTCTATTGCTTGCACTAAGTGTTTCACCAAAAATGGCATCCAGCACAGCAAGCATCAGAAGTGTGCTTATGAGCTGCAGACATCACTTAGCACCCAAAACTACGCCATGGAACTGAATTTTGTGCACTATAATTTTATCTGTAATGGGGTTTGATTTTGGCTGTATCATTTGATACAGCTTGTGACCTCGTTTCTTCAAGTGTCATAATTGGTGAATGAAAATGCAGTGTAATGGCAAATTATAATGTGTATTTGCAATCAAATGCTGTCATCAACAAAATAGCTGGCAACAAAGTCATTCAAGTTTAAGAAAGAGATATATGCCCGGAAGAGACAGGGAATTGCTGTAAGATGAGCAGCAAAGAACCTTGGCTGAACCTTATCATTTTATTAAGGTGACATTTATAAACTTTCATGTGCAAGTGAGACTTGGTGCGATCCAGACAGCTGGTGCTACACGTCTGACACAACTTTGTAAGATGAACTCACTAACAAAGATAAGTGGAATTCCCTTCGAATGACGAGGATCATGTGGAAAGTTTATTAGGATCAGGGACTCAAAATATACTCAGTGAACATATTGTACATTTAAAATACAACTTAAAAAAAAATACTTTTCTTTAGTGTAGCTTGTGTTAAGTAACATTCTGCCAGTACTCACATTCCAACATGAACACTCTGATGCTAAACAATAGGACTCTTTGATCCCGAAGCTGATGCCTATTATCTCTCCATCTTTGATTGAACAAGGAATAGAGGGCATTGGGGAAATGGCACAGAAAAGAAGTTGATTCTGGCATAGATCAGCAGTAATCGTACTGAATGGCAGGGCAGGCTTGAAGGGCCTGGGGTGGCCTATTTCTGCTTCTATTTCTTGTGTTCTAGTGTTCTCTACATGCACAAAATGACCCCATGGAAACAGAATCCAGACAATTCAATGTGAAAGTCTGTACACCTCAAGGTTGTTGAGGAAATAACTGCTTGAATAAAAGTAGACTTTAAAATGGACTCACTGGAAATGACTGCACTATCTTCCATGTATTCCACAGTAAGAAGTCTCACAACACCAGGTTAAAGTCCAACAGGTTTATTTGGAATCACGAGCTTTTGAAGGGCTGCTCCTTCAGCAGGTGGGCTCCGAAAGCTCGTGATTCCAAATAAACCTGTTGGACTTTAACCTGGTGTTGTGAGACTACTTACTGTGCCCACCCCAGTCCAATGCCGGCATCTCCACATCATGTATTCAACAGTGATTTTACTTTGTTTTAACATACCAACCTTCGTAATAGGACGCTGCTTTTAATGATCAGCTCCAGGTGAGGTTCCCCAAAGGTAGTTGATCCAGGTGAGACCCCTCAATTTGTCACCATCCGGCTGAGGTACCTGCAAATTGTACAAACTTGAGTGAGGATGGATGATTGGCTCTGTGTCTTTATTCAACCCACTCTCTGCTGGGTGAAACACATCTTTAATCTAACAAAGTTCCTTTGGCTACTTTTGCCAGACCCAATAGTTATGTTTAAAAAGGCAACAATTTAACCAGGATTTCTTGCGTTAAGGTAGAGTAAGTTTATTAACTACTAAGAAGATAAGGAGAAATGATATATCTACATTCATACAGATCAGGGGTAGAATTTTACGAGAATGATTCTAAGTGTCCAGCTGGAGTGAAAATGGAAGAGTTCCTGGTGGGCATTATCAAGGCGCCAGGCTGGTAGTGCCAAGGTGCCAGGGTGGCACTGCCCAAAGGACACCACCCCTTGCCCTCGGCCTCCCCAGCTGGCCTCAATGGCCTCCGGTCCCACCAGCGAGGCTAACACAACTGCTCTCTGTTCATGGGAGCAGGTGTTTTCCTCGCTAGAGAGAATCTCTCCTGGTGAGGCCATAAAGGCAAGCGAGCCCAAACACTGGGCTCACTAAACAGAACAGATGTAAATTAAGATTATAATAAATTGACATAATTTATTCAGCCTCTCATCCATTTTCGGTGAGAGGCTGACCTCATTCTCCTCGTTGCACATTCTCCTCGTTACACATTCTCCTCGTGTCTGTGTGGGTTTCCTCCGGATGCTCCGGTTTCCTCCCACAGTCCAAAGATGTGCGGGTTAGGTTGATTGGCCAGATTAAAAATTGCCCCTTAGAGTCCTGAGATGCGTAGGTTAGAGGGATTAGCGGGTAAAATATGTGGGGGTAGGGCCTGGATGGGATTGTGGTCGGTGCAGACTCGATGGGCCGAATGGCCTCCTTCTGCACTGTAGGGTTTCTATGATTCTTTCTATGATTCATACCAAGTGAATGGAGGCAGGGTCCCTGCAAAATAGTCAACTTTTGTAGGAACATCTAAAACTCTCTCTCTCTGACTGTGAAGGTTGGTCAGCCAGCAAAATCATAGAAACCCTACAGTGCAGAAGGAGGCCATTCGGCCCATCGAGTCTGCACCGACCACAATCCCACCCAGGCCCTACCCCCACATATTTACCCACTAATCCCGCTAACCTACGCATCTCAGAACTCTAAGGGGCAATTTTTAACCTGGCCAATCAACCTAACCCGCACATCTTTGGACTGTGGGAGGAAACCGGAGCACCCGGAGGAAACCCACGCAGACACGAGGAGAATGTGCAAACTCCACACAGACAGTGACCCGAGCCGGGAATCGAACCCAGGACCCTGGAGCTGTGAAGCAGCAGTGCTAACCACTGTGCTACCGTGCTGCTGGACAAGGAACTAAAATCTCTCTGCCAAACAATAGAACGCCTGAACTGAAGAATCAACGACTGAAATAAACCTGTATCAGCCACAACTCGTTATTATCTACTCTTCATAACTCGAGGAACGTTCCGTATAACTTTTTATTTATATTTACTTACTATTGGACTCAATTTTTACTTCCAGGCTGGGATTTTACCAGCCCACCCCACCTATCGATGGACGGGGTGAGCCGGAAAAATTACACAAGAGCCAGGAAATCAGGATCGCACCCGATTTCTCGGCTCTCGCGATCTTACAAGAGCCGGATTTCTGATGAATCATAGATATGTTATCAGCGGTGCTAATGTTAATAGAAATTCACCATTCAAAATAATCTGGTAGATTGCAAGGTGCTAAAAACATATTCATCCAGGGTGTTATCAGCATTTTATCTAGTGTTAGATTCCTTCACAACCTGTTCATCTTTAAAAACATCTCCCCTACCCATCGTATAATTCCTTTTAGCATTTAATGATGAGTGAAAAAAGTGCAAATAAGAAAGAGGATTCCTTAACACTCACACTGATATTTTGTTCACATGAGGAATTGGAATAAAATATACCCGACAGATTTTCAGCATTCATTAGGATCAGCCCTCCACAGAATTGTGGAAATAATTGGCACTTGTGCCTGAAATTTCTTCATTTTAGGGGTGGAAATCAGGTATTTCAATCAGATATTGCAAATGTAATGGGGGCCAGTATCTGGACCTATCAGATTTCTGTCCCACTATCATTGCAGTAAATCCCAACTGGAGTGGTGGGGGTATAACTCAATGGGTGCTTCTGAGGCTTTCTCTCCTTACATTGTGCAAAAACACTGGAGCTGTTTCTGGACTATTGTAGGAACTTTTCCGCATGCGCCTCTGATTAGTCTAATGGAATCCATGTCTGCTGGGAGGAGGTGTAAACTATTTGGTGGACCTTGTAAAGGCTTCAAAGGCGTTAAAGGGTACATACAGGTCATCGATACCACAGAGCATCAACTGCCCCAAAATACAGACCTTTTCTTGTGGAGAACTATTAATTTTTTAAAAATCCCTTTGGAAAGTTAAATAGGAGACAAATCTCTGATTGAAACAGGAGTGTGCGACAATTCATTTTGCACTGTCAGGGATGCCCTTCTTGACTCTCCATAGATGTGGATCCTTTGCCCTGGCCACCACCCCAGGATTTGGAATGGGGTCAATAGCCTTACCAGCCAATAAATGTAAGATCTATCCTGGAGTAATTACCCTTGGAGAGTGGAAACCCAGTAGTAGTCTCATGCCCTTTTGAAGGTCACATAAATAATAGCTACAAATGGCTACAGTCAGATGTGGAATTGTCCCCAACATTGAGGGTCAGTGAATGTTATGGAGTTGGAAATAGGCATTGCCATTGGCCCCAATGCCATCTTCCTCTGTCGTATTTTTAGGGTCACAGGAAAAAAAGGTTAAGGTGCGTGTCTGACAATGTCACACTGGCTGGGCGGGCTCTGTTGGGCCCAGGACACCAGCAACTTAGTCAGTTAAAGATCGGGGTGCCCTTGTTGAAGGAGGGACCTGTCGTGATCCACATCAGCATGTGCTCACGCCAAAGTGAATGGGTAGTCCAATCGAGGGTCTAACAAGAGTAAAGGCCTGATAATTATATGTAAATACTTTCAAATGGGGATCCCAATGTTCAACATCAGGATTCCCATTATGTCATTGATAGGGACAATCGGAATGGGAAACCCAATCAGCATAAACCATGTTTGGGACTCCTGCGGGATTCGCAGTCCCCACTGCTGATCCTGGAAACGGAAAATTCCACCAGTGACTTTGGTGTTTTCCAATATTTTACAGGAGGAAGTTTCTGCTCATTGTGATGCCCAGTAGAGGCATGTCATATTATAACCTTTCTGTCAATACTTTCAAAAATGGACCAGCTGTTAAAAGGGCTGCTACAAATCCTGTGACTTTTGGAATTTGGATGACAGCCATATCATGTCTCCAGCAAATGCTAATTAAATATGGGCCTCGGTGAGGATACCTCACAGCTATTTGTGTGCACTCACGCGTTTCATTGTTTAATGATGGGCCAACACCTAAAGCCTGTGGAGCTTGCAGCCAGACTGTCTCCAAGTTTCATACGAGATTGTGATACCCCCCAAACAGGTCCATGAGGAATCATTGATTTATCTCACTGTGGGGCTTGTTGAGTATGTGTTCCCCTGGCAACAGGCAGTGGCCTGCCCAGCTGGAACTCATTACCTGAGCCTTTTATAATTAAGTGATAATTAAACATTCATTGAGTTATTTATTTTACCTGTAATGTTTGTGTTTACTGCTCTCTCCCGTGGAGCCTAGCATTTATTCATTTCCCTCAGTAAATAGTAGAGGACAATTACCAATAACTGAACCTAAGGGATCCATTTGGAACGTGTTCACTCGCCACAACATTAAATCCATTGATATTTTTGAAGCTTTATTGCAGTTGTCTATTTTGCTCTTCAACCAGCACTCCATATGTAAACAAATGCAATAAAGATTGCAAAAACAGCCTACAACTGGCCAACTGAAAAAAAAGATAATCTTTTATGTTATCTGGGATAGTAGAAGCAAGGAAAAGGATTATTTTAGTAAGAGTATAAGGACCTCAAAATTCTTTAAAGTTGCAACCTTTCTGTTGCATAAATGCATTGATCGAATCCAGCAGGGGGAAGTATAACCCTACGAGATGATTTCTGTTTTTCTTAATGTCAGAACATTTGTATACTGGTAGATTGGTCAGTCAAAACCAGGATTTAAGTAGAGTGGCAAGTAAAAATCTTAAAAATTTTCATACCTGAACCCAAACCGCTTTGATCTCACCATCTTCCAGTTTGAATGGAGATGGGATGGAGGCTCAAGTGAGCAATAAGCCTACTCCTTGGAAGTGGGTCACTCATTTATATGTTCTAATCAGGCTGCATGCATTAGATTATAGAATCATAGGATCCTACGGTGCAGAAGGAGGCCATTCGGCCCATTGAGTCTGCACCGACCACAATCCCACCCAGGCCCTATCCCCATAACCCCATGCATTTACCCTACCTAGTTTCCCTGACACTAAGAGGCAATTTTACGTGGCCAATCCACCTGACCTGCACATCTTTGGATACCCCTCTTTTATATTTTTATATCCTTCTTCCAGCTTTAACACAGGTCACTTGGGTTCCCCAGGCCTTGAAAAATCCAGCATCTAAAGGAAGGTGAGACTCCTGCGTGGAACAGTTACAGGGTTCTCCAGTACTCTGGACCAGGAGGAGAATTCCCTCAGTGATTGGATACCATCCTGCAATTTGAGGCCCTTTTAATTTAGCTCCAGCCTACAATCACCTTCACTTCTCCCCATTTTCTCCATGAACCCCATACAATCTTCTCTCCTCATCCTCTGATCTCTCCTACCCAACCACAATTTTCCCCCTTCTCCTTGATCTTTTCCCTCCTTCAACTGTGCTCTCCATTGTGGCTTGGTGCCAAAGGCCTATTAATCTAATTGGCTCTAGTCAGGAAACAGTTTGCAAAATTGCTAGTCAGGTACTTCCATTAATTCATCAGGATCAGAGGGGACCCATTTTTCTGGGTTTCCTGACTGTGGCACTGCTGTTTCCGCCCTCTCAACACCCACCACTTCCTCATCAATTCACCCTCCTTAAAATCAGGGCTTTAGTTTCTGAATATTTAATACTTTGCTATCACTTTGCTGGCTGTACATTCATATGCAACTTTATTTGTTGGTACCATGATTCCGAGAAGCTATAAATTAAAACAATGATGAAAGGAAAACTGAAACACAGAAGTGGATGAATGTTAATGAATTAATTACTGTCTGTAACCTCTACCCTAAATGTGTCTATCCCTTACAGAATAAAATCTCAAAGTGACTACTTTACTAAATTGGTAGCCTCTCTGTCAGAAGACTGTGCATTTAAGCCCCCACTCCAGAACTTGAGCGCATAATGTAGACTTACACTCCAGTGCAATGCTGAAGGAGTGCTGTATCAGAGATTCTGGGAGCTAGATTGGATTGCTTGAAAATGGGCACAGGAATTGTGATGCATTGTTAACTCATATCCATTTATTGAAATGCATGAAGGAGCGAGGCAGGACTTTACGGCCTCACTCGCCCCGAAACCGTAAAATCCTGCCCGGGGCCAATGGACCTTCCCATGGTCTGCCCCTTGCCTGCTCTGATTCCCATGGCGGGCATGATGGTAAAATTCCGGCCACTGTCTTTGTACTGCCTGCTGATTAGCGCGATTGCTCTGTGAATCCAGCACTAACCACACTATTCATTAGTCGCGTGCTTCAACAGAGGGTGCAGGATCACAACCCCCTTGCCTCACTTTAAACTGGCCTGCACCTCTTAACTGGGAAATGCAACGTAGCAAGAGCAGCTTCTGGGAGTAGCGCAGGGAGTGACTCTAATTGGAAAGCAGTGAAGAGTGGCACCGCATTGGAGAGACTGAGCTCCAAGATTTTCGGATGTTGCTCTGGTGTCTTTGTTGAGGAGGTGGGGGCATTGGTCCTGGAGGCCATCTAAATACTCACCAAAAAGGCTGTCAGAACAGATAGTTGTGGAGGTCAATGTCGGGAGTCGAGTCTCATGGACCTGAATGCAGTGCTGCAAGACGTTCAATGACCTCACATTAATGGATCTTCAAATGTCAGAACCAACAAACTGCACCATAAGCCTTCCACACTGCTCAATTCACCACACATCCATCATTCACCTACCAACATTCTCAATTGATCAGGACTCACACCGACAAATCACATGCTTTACCTCACTTTCACATTTTGAGCACTGCTGCAAGTCTCGCACCCACATCTTACAGTTTGCACGTGCTGCTAGCTATCCAACTGTGATGACCACATCATCCAAACAGGTTGCGTGACAGTCATAGTCAACTTCCCATTCCATTGCAGAACAGGATGGTCATAACCCAAGCAGCAGCAATTGGATAAGCATGCGTGAATGTCCTAACCTCCATTGAGGAGATGATTCTGGCTATTATTTTGTTGCTGAGGCCTTGGTCAACGGTATGGCCGAAAGCACTGAAGGTGATGGTATCCTTATACCTAATCTTCCTTCTCATATTCCACTTCCCTTTCATCCCACATTCTCCTCTTATAATATGATGTGGAGATGCCGGCGTTGGACTGGGATGGGCACAGTCAGAAGTCTCCCAACACCAGGTTAAAGTCCAACAGGCTTATTTGGAATCATGAGCTTTCAGAGCGCTGCTCCTTCATCAGGTGAAGGAGCAGTATTAAATACCTACAAATAGATGTTGCACAAATGATGGTTTAAAACCAGAAATAATTGAAAAAAGTCTAATAGTATTTATTCTAATACTACTATTTTTTCATCCTTGTATCATCTCAATGAACCTGTGATCACCTATAATACAGAGTACAGAACGATATATAATGTTCTAATTGCTACTTACTAATGCCTTGTGGAAATGTATCACACCCTTATATGCTTTTATAATCAAAACCTCTGTGTATGAAATTCAAAATCCTACTTGCTTATAATTCTGCTTTTACAGATGTAAGTATTTGCATTCCTAGATCTTGCCGTTCCTTGGCAGTCGCTGGGTCAAAATCCTGGAATTCCCTCCTTAACGGCATTGTGAGTCAACCCACAGCACGTGGACTGCAGCGATTCAAGAAGGCAGCTCACCACCACCTTCTCAAGGGCAACTAGGGATGGGCAATAAATGCTGGCCAGCCAGCGACGCCCATGTCCCACGAATGAATTTAAAAAAACTTGCTCCACACCATTGCAGATTTTACTATTTAGGATATATTTTCATTCTGTTATTTGACACAGAATTTGCCATATGACTGCAAAGAACAATAGTGGAGAAAGTAGATTTCCTGCAAAAAAATCTGCTTCTAAAAAGTTAGAAGCTCTTACGATGGATTAAGTACGGCTAATTTAATCTGCCAAATAAGAGTTGAGAATTGAAATTAGTAAGAAAATTATATTTTTACAAAGTCACTAAACCTGAGACCAATTTCCAAGGATTGGAAAATAGGTGGAATGTGTTATTATTATGAAAGGATCAAGCAACCTCCCATGTCAGCTGCAGCACCGTCGACAGCACCCTGTTAAAACAAAGCCGTGTGCACCCTCTCCAATGGATGTTTTGAAGAAGGGCAGGGGAGTTATCCACGATGCCCTGGCCAATATTTAGCCCTCAAGCAGTCTCACAAAACAGATGATCCGGCCATTATCACGTTGCTGTATGTGGGAGCTTACTGCTCTTTACTTCCTGAGCACTTGATGGCAATTCATGGCACGAGTATTGGGCTGTATTCCATTGATAAACGGAACTCTCCATTAACCGGTATTGTTGATTAACCAGCACCACCCATTCGCCGCGCGTGCTGGATAATAAAGATTTCATTTGAACTTAAATTTTCAAAAAGTTGATGACAAAGTTCCACATTAATGATTGATGACCAAACAAAGGAAATAAAACATAAAATAGTTCTGGATGGAAACGAGTAACGTTTTATTTTAGGCTGTAATGATATTGGCCAGAATTCTCTGACCTCATCCACAGCTGGGATTTTCCAGTCCCGCTGCAGTGAATGGAGATATGGCTGAGTGCCAAATTGTCCATTTTCGCTGACAGCGGTAGCGGAGCATGCGAGACTGGAAATTTCCGGCTATTGTTTTTGGCATGCCTCAGGAGTCAATCTTGGGACCTTGGTGGTTTTAAGCTACATTTACACTACAACTGAACTGTCAGTGCAAAGTGATGTTGACTCCATAACTAAGCTCGTGTAAATTGGTTATTAAGCTCCAAACTGGTGCTATTGTTGAGTTAGCTCCCTCCTCTAAGAGGGGCGGTTTGGGCCCTGATTTCAAAAATAAGCTACATTAACACCAACTGCAGCATCAGGGTGAAAGGAAATAATTTTATGTTGACACTCCCCTGTATAAATAGATGTCAATGACTTGAACAAAGCAAAAATTCTACCACTGCAGATAATTTAAAACATAGCAGCCAAGGAAAATGAAGACTAACAATGCAACGAAACCATAAGGATTTCAATCTCATTTAGGCTGTTGGACCAATAGTTGACAGATGCATCTAATTGTGGATAGATGTTAAATAACTGGAACCAAAAGAGGAAATATGTGTTAAGTGGTACAACATGTTGATCTTAAAAAGAGATCTGGGAGTTATACGTTATAAATCTACAAAGCTGTCAGCATAATTCTTAGTTCCAGGCTTCTTTTAAGAAATGCAAATCAGGTCTGATATGTGGTCTGGGTTGCATTTGCAGAAGGATAGAGTGCACATGTAAAGAGGTTGTAATGTTTTGCATATGGAATTGGTCAAACTCCATCGAATGTATTGTATATGGTTCTAGACAGCTTGGCACGGGAAGGATATTATGGCTCTTGGGAGTGTAAATAAAAAAAACCAAAGAATACTCTGGATATCAGCAATTTAAGTAAGGGGGGAAAGTTAAGAAAGTTAAGCTTGTGTGGTTTGAAAAAGAATCTGGCAGAAGTTTAAGGTAATGACAGGAATGAACAAAATTGATCCAGTGAAATTGTTAACTATAGTGGGGCACAGTTGAAAGGAAACGGAAGTTAGAATTGAGGGGGTTAGGAGCAATAAGAAAATCAAACACAATCCTTTCACACAAAGGTAAATAAAATGTTTTTTTTCAGGGAAAGACATTGAAGCAGACAGTAATAGACAATGGTAAGCACTGCTGCCTCACAGCGCCAGGGACCTGGGTTCAATTCCCAGCTTGGGTCACTGTGTGGAGTTTGCATGTTCTCCCCGTGTCTGCGTGGGTTTCCTCTGGGTGCCCAGCATCTGTTACTATTTGTTCATTGTCACACCGTTACTGCCCCTTCCTCAGACAGCTTTTTGACAGATGGGTCCTGACACCAAAGGCTGTTCACATTGAATGAGTGAGCTGATTCATACTGCATCGAGTTCTCTGGACCTTTGATTTCTCTTCGCCAGCAGTAATTATAGCATAACAATGAAAAACATCTGTTTGACTCTTTAATATTGAGAGATACAGCACTGAAAGAGGCCATTTGGCCCATCATGCCTGTATCAGTACACTGGCACAGTGGTTAGCATTGCTGTCTCACAGTGCCAGGGTCCCGGGTTCGATTCCCGGCTTGGGTGCGGAGTTTGCATGTTCTCCCCGCGCCTGCGTGGGTTTCTCTAGGTGCTCCGGTTTCCTCCCACAGTCTGAAAGACGTGCTGGGTAGGTGCATTGGCCGTGCTAAATTCTCTCTCAGTGTCCCGAACTGGCACCGGAGTGTGGCGACTGGGGGATTTTCACAGTAACTTCATTGCAGTGTTAATGTAAGCCTACTTGTGACTAATAAATAAATGTAAAAAAAAGATGATTGGAACAAAGACAACCTTTGTACATGAAAAATTATTGACTGATTTGGTGAGTTCATTAGATTTACGAATAGGACCCAACTTATCTGACTCTGCTACCCTTCCATTCATGATGATTGTTATGTTTATGAGCTCTTATCTGATAATACAGAATTAGATTGATCAAGAAATTTCATTGCTTTAGCATTTTATTAGTCCTTTGGGGTCTGGGACATATTTACCTTGCAACTTTATCACCGATAACATGTGGAAAAATGAATGAAAGTACCATATGCTCCTCATCACCAGTAAGATCTTGAGGGCAACTAATCTGAAAATGAGAATTTTTAAGGCTAATTTTGTTCCAGGTTAGTTTCAGAAAGTGGACAAAATTGCATTGGTTAAAATTCCCCTGTGAACTGGGATAGATATTTTCTATTAGTAATTCTTCTCTCTACCAACCCTTTGTTACCAATTCTTCACCTTAACCACTAAAAGAAGAAAAAGATCTCGAAACCTGAAACAAAAACAGATAATGCTGCCAACTATGCGGTATCAGGCATTCCTTAAAACATTAAAATTCTCCACAGATGCTGGCTAAAATTTTGTGCATTTCCAGCACTTCTTTTTCATTTCATTCCCAGCTCAGTTACTCACTCCATGATGTTACTAAATTTGCTCCTATCTTTTAACCAGACTACAACACAATCTTAGAAAAATGCTGGAAAATCTCAGCAGTCTGACAGCATCTGTGGAGAGAGAATAGAGCCAACATTTCGAATCTAGATGAACCTTCATTAGAGTGTCATCTAGGCTAGAAATATTGGCTCTACTCTCTTTTGTTCCCAGGAGCAGGCTGAGGTTAATTTTGGGTTTAAAATCGGAGGTTTTTTTCAAAACCGGAAGTCAGGCCAGGAGTGGCCAGGGGAAGTTTTTGGAGGGTTTAAAAGTGCACCAAAGTATACAGCGGGCAGCATAGTAGCGGGCAGCAGAGTGAGTGGGAAGTTGAGTGAGCTGTCAGGGCTTTGGCTCACAGGGCTTGGACGAGCAGGGGTGAGTTTTTGTTTCCTTACACTCTTATTAACTTTTCACTGTCTTACTTGACATAAAGTGTCCAGTATGAGTGTGAAACCAATGTGTTGTTCCCAGTGTAGGATGTGGGAGGTCCTGGAGGCATCTGGCCTCCCGGACATCCACATCTGTGAGGGGTGTGTCGAGCTGCGGTTCCTGAGAGACCGTGTTAGGGAGCTGGAACTACAGCTCGAGGATCTTAGGCTGATGAGGGAGAATGAGGAGGTGATAGACAAGAGCTATCATCAGGTGGTCACACCAGGGCCACGGGAAGAGGCCAAGTGGGTGACGGCCAGGAAGGGTAAGGCTAGGGTGGTTGAGAGCACCCCGGTGGATTTGCCCCTGCACAACAAGTACTCCTGCTTGAGTACTGCTGGGAGGGACAGCCCGCCTGGGGGAAGCAGCAGTGGCCGTGTCTCCGCAGTGGAGTCCAGCCCTGTAACTCAGAGGGCTAAGGAAAAGAGGAGGAAGGCGGTATTAATCGGGGACTCGATGGTGAAGGGGACAGACAGGCGTTTCTGCGGAGGTAGGCGGGATTCTCGCATGGTGGTCTGCCTCCCTGGGGCCGGGATCCAGGATGTCGCTAGTCGCGTCCCGGAAATCCTGAGGTGGGAGGGAGAGGAGCCTGAGGTAGCGGTACATATTGGTACCGCTGATGTGGGTAGGAAGGGAGAAGGGGTCATGAAAAGGGAGTACAGGGAATTAGGGAGACAGCTGAGAAAGAGGAAAGCAAAGGTAGTAATCTCAGGATTACTGCCTGTGCCACGGGAAGGTGAGGGCAGGAATGGAGTGAGGTGGAGGATGAATGTGTGGCTGAGGGACTGGTGCAGGGGGCAGGGATTCAGGTTCCTGGACCATTGGGACCTCTTTAGGGGCAGGGGTGATCTGTATACAAAAAACGGGTGGAACTTGAATCACACGGGGACCAATATCCTGGCCGGTAGGTTGGCTAAGGCTACTGGGGAGAATTTAAACTAGATAGGTTGGGGGGAGGGGAGCTAGAAGAGTTGACTAGGATCAAGGAACTAATTGATGGGGGGGAGGATGCAGGGGTAAGGGGAATTACAAAATTAATGGTAGAGGAGAGGGTGCAAGTGAATGAAGGCGGTAATTTAGATAAGGGAGTAGAGGGAGAGGGTGTTCGCGACTCATCAAAGCGGGTTCAGATAAAAGCTGGAATAAGGACACTTTGCCTGAATGCACGAAGCATTCGGAACAAGGTGAATGAGTTGATGGTGCAAATCAGCACAAGTGGGTACGATCTAGTGGCCATTACAGAAACGTGGCTGAAAGGTGACCAGGACTGGGAGATGAATATCCAGGGGTATCAGGCGTTTAGGAAGAATAGACAGGAAGGAAAAGGTGGTGGGGTTGCGCTATTAATAAGAGATAATATCAGGGTAGTACTGAGGGATGACATAGGCTCTGAGGAACAAAACGTGGAATCATTATGGGTAGAGATGAGGAATAGTAGAGGGAGAAAGACACTAGTAGGTGTGGTATATAGGACCCCAAATAATAATGTTGAGGTAGGGAGGGCTATAAACAAGCAGATAAGGGATGCGTGTAAAAACGGAACGGCAATAATCATGGGGGACTTCAACATGCACATTGACTGGCAGACTCAAGTCGGTAAGGGTGGAATGGAGGAAGAGTTCTTAGAATGCTGTCGGGATAGTTTCCTTGAACAGCATGTTACGGAACCGACGAGGGAACGAGCTATTTTGGATCTGGTATTGTGTAACGAGGTAGGTAGAATTAAGGATCTTATTGTGAAGGACCCTCTTGGGTCTAGTGACCACAATATGGTCGAATTTCTGATTCAGATGGAAGAGGAGAAAGTTTGGTCTCAAACCAGTGTCCTCTGTTTGAACAGAGGGAAATATGATAGGATGAGGGATGAATTGGCTAAGGTAGACTGGGAGAGCAGGCTGGCAGGTAGGATAGCTGAGGAACAGTGGAGGATTTTTAAGGAGATCCTTTTCAGTTCTCAGCAAAAATATATTCCAGCAAAAAACAAGGATTGTAAGAAAAGGGAGAACCAGCCGTGGATAACGAAGGAAATAAAGGAGAGTATTAAAATAAAAACAGCTGCGTACAGAGTGGCCAAAAATAGTGGAGAAACAAGTGATTGGGAAAAATTTAAGAAACAACAAAGAGAGACTAAGAAAGCGATAAAGAAAGGAAGGATAGACTATGAAGCTAGGCTAGCAATTAATATAAAAAATGATAGTAAAAGTTTTTATAAATATATAAAAAGGAATAGAGTGGCTAGAGTGAATGTTGGACCCTTGGAGGACGAGAGGGGGGAGATAATAGTGGGAAATGAGGATATGGCTGAGTCTTTAAATAAGTTTTTTGTGTCGGTCTTCACGGTGGAGGACACAAATAGTTTGCCAAATATTAACGATAGAGGGTTGGCAGCAGGAGAAATACTGAATACGATTAATGTTACCAGAGAGGCAGTGCTGGGTAGACTAATGGGACTGAAGGTGGACAAGTCCCCGGGTCCGGATGGAATGCATCCCAGGGTATTGAAAGAAATGTCAGAGGTAATAGTGGATGCGTTAGTGATTATTTATCAAAACTCGTTGCATTCTGGGGTAGTGCCGGTTGATTGGAAAACGGCTAATGTTACACCGCTGTTTAAAAAAGGAAGGAGACAAAAGGCGGGTAACTATAGGCCGGTCAGCTTAACGTCTGTAGTAGGGAAAATGCTGGAATCCATTATTAAAGAGGAGATAGCAGGGCATCTGGATAGAAATGGTTCGATCAATCAGACGCAGCATGGATTCATGAGGGGAAAGTCGTGCTTGACGAACATGTTGGATTTTTATGAAGATGTGACGAGGGCGGTTGATGGAGGAGAACCGGTGGATGCGGTGTTTTTGGATTTCCAAAAGGCGTTTGATAAGGTGCCCCATAAAAGGCTGCTGAAGAAGATTAGGGCACACGGAGTTGGGGGTAGTGTGTTAAAGTGGATTGGGGACTGGCTATCCGACAGGAAGCAAAGAGTCGGAATAAATGGGTGTTTTTCTGGTTGGAGGAAGGTAACTAGTGGCGTGCCGCAGGGATCGGTACTCGGGCCGCAACTGTTTACCATTTATATAGATGATCTGGAGGAGGGGACGGAGTGTAGGGTAACGAAGTTTGCAGACGACACAAAGATAAGTGGAAAAGTGAATCGTGTGGAGGACGGAGAAGATCTGCAGAGAGATTTGGACAGGCTGAGTGAGTGGGCGAGGATATGGCAAATGGAGTATAACGTTGATAAATGCAAGGTTATACACTTTGGAGGAAATAATAACAAATGGGATTACTATCTCAATGGAAACAAATTAAAACATGCTACCGTGCAAAGGGACCTGGGGGTCCTTGTGCATGAGACGCAAAAGCCCAGTCTGCAGGTACAACAGGTGATCAAGAAGGCAAATGGGATGTTGGCCTATATTGCGAGGGGGATAGAATATAAAAGCAGGGATGTCTTGATGCACCTGTACAGGGCATTGGTGAGGCCGCAGCTGGAATACTGTGTGCAGTATTGGTCCCCTTATATGAGGAAGGATATATTGGCATTGGAGGGAGTGCAGAGAAGGTTCACCAGGTTGATACCGGAGATGAGGGGTTTGGATTATGAGGAGAGGCTGAGGAGATTGGGTTTGTACTCGTTGGAGTTTAGAAGGATGAGGGGGGATCTTATGGAGACTTATAAGATAATGCGGGGGCTGGATAGGGTGGAGGCGGAGAGATTCTTTCCACTTAGTAAGGAAGTTAAAACTAGAGGACACAGCCTCAAAATAAAGGGGGGTCGGTTTAAGACAGAGTTGAGGAGGAACTTCTTCTCCCAGAGGGTGGTGAATCTCTGGAATTCTCTGCCCACTGAGGTGGTGGAGGCTACCTCGCTGAATATGTTTAAAGCGCGGATGGATGGATTCCTGAGCGGTAAGGGAATTAAGGGTTATGGGGATCAGGCGGGTAAGTGGTACTGATCCACGTCAGATCAGCCATGATCTTATTGAATGGCGGGGCAGGCTCGAGGGGCTAGATGGCCTACTCCTGCTCCTATTTCTTATGTTCTTATGTTCTTATACTTCCCCTGGTAGGCGGAGCCAACTGGAGTGTACCACAGAACAATATCAACAGGTAGAACAGCCCAACCCTAACACCAACAGTAACTACAGTAACATATCTACAAACCCCATAGTGCTGACCATCCATGGCTCAGCACTCATAGTGGTAACCAACTATGGTTCACCACATTCACCCCTCCTTTAAAACAAAGGCCGGTGGGGCAAAAAAAAACAGAACAACTGTTCATATATTCACAAGTTCAGTCGTATTAGAGGACCGCACCATCTCTGCGACCTCCTCAACACTGGCGGTAACGCCGGTTCTGGTAACCGTGGTGACCTTCTCTCCAAGGCGGTGTCCAGTGACTCCTCCAGTTCCTCACGGACAGGTGGACCACGAGGTGGCGACAATCTGCTGGACTCGAGCACGCCTCGAGGTGGTGACAATCTCCTGGACTCAGGCAAGCTGTACACGGGAGTAAGAGGATTAAGTGGTGGTCCCGATACTGCCCGCACCGTGTCAGGCAGGGAGATAAGGGTCGGGGGGTCCCTAACTAGGGGTGTGGAAGCGACTGGGGTTTCCAAGTCCCCTGCTGGCGCCAGATCTCTAATAGAGACCGTGTCCTCTTGCCCGTCAGGATATGCCACATAGGCATATTGAGGGTTGGCGTGGAGGAGATGGACCTGTTCAACCAAAGGGTCGGACTTGCGGGTCCTAACATGCCGCCGCAGGAGGACAGGTCCTGAGTGCGTCAACCAAGACGGTAATGAGGTCCCAGTGGAAGACTTCCTAGGGAAGGAAAACATCCTCTCATGTGGAGTAGTGTTGGTTGCCGTACACAGGAGTGAGTGGATAGAATGGAGCGCATCAGAGAGTACCTCTTGCCAACGGGAGACTGGAAGACCTTTAGACCTCAACGCCAGTAAGACAGCCTTCCAGACTGTAGCATTTTCTCGTTCAACCTGTCCGTTACCCCTAGGGTTGTAACTCGTAGTTCTACTTGAGGCAATCCCTTTTGAGAGCAGGTATTGCCTCAAGTCGTCACTCATGAGTGACGAGCCCCTATCACTGTGGATATAGCTGGGGTAACCGAACAGGGTGAAAAGATCCCGTAATGCTTTGATAACCGTGGCAGTGGTCGTATCAGAACAGGGAATGACAAAAGGGAATCGTGAGTACTCGTCAATCACATTGAGGAAGTACACGTTCCGATCTGTCGAAGGAAGGGGGCCCTTGAAGTCCACACTCAGTCTTTCAAAAGGGCGAGTGGCTTTAATGAGGTGTGCCCTGTCAGGTCGGTAGAAGTGCGGTTTGCATTCAGCACATACCTGGCAGCTTTGGGTTATGGACCTGACATCCTCCACTGAGTAGGGTAGATTCCGGGCCTTTACGAAATGGAAGAGCCGAGTGACCCCCGGATGGCAGAGATCATTGTGGAGGGCCTGTAATCGATTCTCCTGCACACTTGCACATGTTCCATGCGACAGGGCGTCTGAGGGCTCATTGAGCTTCCATGGACAGTACATGATATCATAATTGTAGGTGGAGAGTTCGATTCTCCACCTCAAGATTTTATCATTTTTGATCTTACCCCGTAACGTGTTGTTGAACATGAACGCCACAGACCGCTGGTCCGTGAGCAGGGTGAAACGTTTTCCCGCCAAGTAATGGCGCCAATACCGAACGGCCTCCACAATGGCCTGGGCCTCCTTTTCCACCGCAGAGTGCCGAATTTCGGGGCCTTGGAGGGTGCGAGAGAAAAAGGCGACGGGCCTGCCCACCTGGTTAAGTGTGGTGGCCAGGGCGAAATCAGATGCATCACTCTCCACCTGAAAGGGGATGGACTCATCAACAGCGTGCATCGTGGCTTTCGCGATGTCGGCTTTTATCCCTTCAAAGGCTAAGCGAGCCTCTGTTGCTAGGGGAAAGGAGGTAGACTTGATGAGCGGACGGGCTTTGTCCGCATAATTGGGAACCCACTGTGCATAGTATGAGAAGAAGCCTAAGCATCATCTCAGTGCTTTGATGCTAGTGGGCAGGGGAAGTTCCAGGAGGGGACGCATACGGTCTGGATCAGGGCCAAGGACCCCGTTTTCCACCACGTATCCGAGAATTGCTACGCGGCGCTTGCGAAATACGCACTTCTCCCTGTTGTAGGTCAGATTCAGGCGAGACGCAGTGCGTAAAAACTTCAGGAGGTTGGCATCGTGGTCCTGCTGGTCATGGCCGCAGATAGTGACGTTATCCAGGTACGGGAAGGTAGCCCGCAGCCCGTTCTGGTCCACCATTCGGTCCATTGCACGCTGGAAGACCGAGACCCCATTCGTGACGCCAAAGGGAACCCTTAAAAAGTGATAAAGACGACCATCCGCCTCAAAGGCCGTGTATTTTCGGTCCTCTGGGCGAATGGGGAGCTGGTGGTAAGCTGACTTCAAGTCAATGGTGGAGAACACCCGGTACTGCGCAATCTGGTTGACCATGTCAAATATGCGCGGGAGAGGATACGCATCCAGCTGCGTATATCTATTAATGGTCTGACTATAGTCTATGACCATCTGGGGTTTGTTTCCAGTTTTAACTACCACTACTTGCGCTCTCCATGGACTAGAGCTAGGTTGGATGATCCCTTCCCTGAGGAGCCGCTGAACTTCAGATTGAATAAAGATCTGATCCTCAGCGCTGTAACGCCTGCTCTTGGTTGCGATGGGCTTGCCTGGCATGAGATTCTCGAATAAAGATGGTGGGGTGATTCTGAGTGTCGAGAGGCTACACGTGGAGCGCGCTGGGCAATTTGGAGGCTGCTGTGCTCCCACTGAAAGTGGAGGGAGTGGCCCATCGTACTGCAGGGTTACACTCCTCAGGTGGACCATAAAGTCTAGTCCCAGGAGCATCGGAGTGCAAAGGTGCGGTAACACAAGGAGCCTGAAGTTCTCGTAAACTGTGCCCCGCACCGTCAAGTTGACCACGCAGCTCCCTAGCACGGTAACAGACCGGGACCTCGACGCCATCGAAATTGTATGTCTGACAGTCCGTACTCGGAGACCGCACCGTTTCACGGTGTCAGGGTGAATGAAGCTCTCCGTGCTCCCGCTGTCAAACAAACAATGAATTTGGCGTCCATTTACCTCTATGTCCATCATGGACTTGTCGAGTCTGTGAGGCTTGGCCTGGTCCAGCATGATTGACGCCACCATTGGGTCTTGGGTGCCACTGCAGGCAGCTGAGATGGTTGATGATGATGACCCCTGCTGGTCATCCACGGTCGGTGCCGACCAAAATGGCTGCGCCCATGGATCGCACGTGGTCGGTGGCGCTAAAAGTGGCGGCCCCTGCAGGTCGCACGTGTCTTGCGTCTCCGTCGTCAGGAATGGCGGCGCTCTGGAATCGCACGTAGTGGAAGACCTCGAAGACACTGGAGACAAGGAGACAGGCTCAGGAGAATCACACGCCGCACTGCTATGTTTGGAGGGTGGTTTGGTCCTGCAGACTTTGGCATAATGCCCTTTCTTTCCACACGCGGAGCACAATACCGTTCTAGCTGGACATCGCTGCCGAGGGTGTTTCGCCAATCCACAGAAGTAACAGTGCGGGCCTCCTGGAGCTGCCGCCGTCGTCAGGTCCGAGGTTGGAAACACAATCGCGCAGTTTTTCGGAGCCGCTGAATAAAGTAGAGTTGGTGGCTGTACTTGCCATGATGTTCCCACGTGGTCGGTGGGGTACATTTCTAGACTTCTGGAGGCCGTCTCCATAGCGTCGGCCAATTCTACTGTCTTAGCGAGGTCTCGATTACCTTGCTCTAGCAGCCGAAGGCGAATGTACGACGAGCCGATTCCCGCCACGAACGCATCGCAGATCAAGTCGTTCGTATACTGGGCCGCCGACACTGGCTTGCAGTTGCAGGCTCTGGATAGCTACTGGAGTTCACACAGGTACTGTCCTGTCGTTTCGCCGGGCTGCCGCCGTCGAGTGGCTAGAAGGTGTCGAGCATGGATCGCGTTTGGTGGTTTGTTGTACCGTTTCTTAAGTAGTTCGATGGCCCCTTTGTAGTCTTGGGCATCGCGGATTGCTAAGTATACGGTGTCGCTTACCCTCGCGTGGAGGACCCGCAGTCTATCGGCGTCGTTTTGAATGGCTGTTGAGGCATCGATGTAGTTTTGAAAACACTTTAACCAATGGTCGAAAGTGTTCGACGCTCCTGCCACACGTGGATCTAACGTAAGCCGATCGGGTTTCAACATTTGCTCCATGGTTTTCAAAATTTTGTCAGTAATAAAATTGATGCGTGATTAAATCACTCGGGAGGCTAGATTGTACCCGGGAAATAAAGGCTTTTATTACTGACAAGAATGGAGCACACTATATACAATACAATCCCAGACTAAAGGGACACCAGGCAGTGCAGTGACCTTCATACTTCCCCTCGTAGGCGGAGCCAACTGGAGTGTACCACAGAACAATATCAACAGGTAGAACAGCCCAAACCTAACACCCTTACTACAGTAACATATCTACAAACCCCCATAGTGCTGACCATCCATGGCTCAGCACTCATAATGGTAACCAACTATGGTTCACCACAATCAGTCATTAAAATATTTTAAGGAAGCGACATTCCTCCATTTTAAGAAGAGGTTGGATTTTGTTCCCATGCTGTAGGTCACTCTGCCGCTTGGAGAACTGATGTGGAGATGCCGGCGTTGGACTGGGGTGAACACAGTAAGAAGTCTCACAACACCAGGTTAAAATCCAACAGGTTTATTTGGTAGCAAATACCATAAGCTTTCGGAGCGCTGCTCCTTTGTCAGATGGAGTGGAAATGTGCTCTCAAACAGTGCACAGAGACACAGAAATCAAGTTGCAGAATACTAATTAGAATGCGAATCCCTACAACCAGCCAGGTCTTAAAGGTACAGACAATGTGGGTGGAGGGAGCATTAAACACAGGTTAAAGAGATGTGTATTGTCTTCAGACAGAACAGCTAGTGAGATTCTGCAAGTCCAGGGGGCAAGCTGTGGGGGTTACTGATAATGTGACATAAATCCAACATCCCGGTTTAGGCCGTCCTCATGTGTGCGGAACTTGGCTATCGGTTTCTGCTCAGCGACTCTGCGCTGTTGTGTGTCGTGAAGGCCGCCTTGGAGAACGCTTACCTGAAGATCCAAGGCTGAATGCCCGTGACTGCTGAAGTGCTCCCCCACAGGAAGAGAACAGTCTTGCCTGGTGATTGTCGAACACCGCTCGACAATCCTCGACAATCACCAGGCAAGACTGTTCTCTTCCTGTGGGGGAGCACTTCAGCAGTCACGGGAAACCTGTCATGGAAACCTTGAGCCCACCATCCTGTCAGTGCACTTGCTGGCACAATCTTTACGAGGCCACCTTCTGCCTCCAAGATCACTGCCCATTGTTGGGCAGGCTCCTGGGGCTGCAGGCCCAATTAGAAGGCCTGCAGGGATGTCAGGGCAGCTCCATCAAAAGATGCCTGCTGAGGCAGGCAGGTGAATCATGAAGGCGCCTGAACATGGAGACACCCTCGATTTCTCGCATAGAATTCATGAAATAACTAGGCCCAAAGTGGTGGGAATATGGGGATGGAGGGGAAACTTGTCACAGGATTATAAACAGGCAGGGCTGTAGGCAACCCAATGGCCCCATCATTGGTGCCTGGAGCCTTTGGGTCTGATGGCCTCCTGGCCTATTGTTGGTAGACCATCTCGTGTGAGCTGATAACCTCTGGACATGGCAGTGGAGAGCCACTCAACATTGTCCATGCAAAATGGTCACTGAGTGGGGCCTTAGCTGCAATTATTGGCTGCCTGGCTCCATAGAGCGGCAGCTGATCGGGTTCTCAGCCAACCCCTTTAAAGGTGTGAATGATTCGAGGAGCCACCCCAATGCAGAAGCCCCTATTTTCTTGGTCCATACAGCAATGGTCAGCTTCCAGTACCAATGAAGAAGAGGCATAATTAAAGGGCATTGCATTTTGGTACCTAAAGTTACAGAGCACATTAACAATTTGATAACAGCATGGGAAAGGGGTTAGTTCCATGATGAGAAACTCTGAGACATTATCCTTTTAAATTGGTAAGAATGATATAAAAACCAAGGTAGACTTAAACTTGAGGCTTTACTTGGAAGAATACCAATTAAATGGAACAAGAGTGAAGTGTCAACAAGATAACCATGCACAGAAGTTATAGCTACTCAGTCAGAAAAGAGCTGAATAAGAAAACTGAAGCTATTGATCAGGGATAAGCCAATAAAATTCCCACTACGTGGAGCTGCATTATAACTTCAATATAATTATATAATGCAGAATTATGTGGATTGTTGCATAGAGGATGGAAGAGAAAGATATCAACGTTGGTTGTTAGTATTTGGGTTCATAATGGCCTGAGGTACTGAGGGGTGGCATGGTGGCACAGTGGTTAGCATTGCTGCCTCACAGCGTCAGGGACCCGGTTTGATTCCTGGCTTGGATCACTGTCTGTTGCACATTCTCCTAGTGTCTGCGTGCTCCGGTTTCCTCCCACAGTCCAAAGATGTGCGGGTTAGATTGATTGGCCATGCTAAATTGCCACTTGGTGTCAAGGGGACTAGTAAGGTAAATACATGGGGCTATGGGGATAGGAGCTGGGTGGGATTGTGGTCGGTGTAGACCCGATGGGCAGAGTGGCTTCCTTCTGCACTGTACGGATTCTATTCTATGAAAACTGCAGCATGTTTGACTTTGTGTGTTAAGATCTAAGTTACACTGTGCTTCTCTTTATGCCATGTATGTGAATTACTAAAATTGGAAACAGTTGTATAGAAGTTTATTGGTTCACATCAAATACAACTGGCAGATTCCCGAATTGTACGAATCATAAAGGCTCATTTGTATGTAGTCATATTATTTGAAGCTCAGCCAAAAGCCGTATTGACTGCGCCACAAGGAATATAAAGGAGACACACAAATAGGAAAGGATTGTGTGCCTCTTGTGATTTGCTCTATTTCTGCTCAGCTACTTTTATAGATGCCACGTAGGCAGTTGCCCCATAATCGGTTCTTTCTATCATCTAGGTAGGAATTGAAGAAAATGATCTGTTTAAAGAAAAATAAAATATTCTTTGCAACACCATCTGTTATGGAGATGTTAACTTTCTCACCGCAGAGGTCAATTTCAGGAATGTGCGGTTTGTGAGCTGCAGTCTTGGTTCCAGTTCATTGACTGGCAGAAGCATACAACTGCAAAGAGGTCAATGCTACTACTCATGAACTATACATTTGTGAAATTTAACCTCTTGTCATAATAACCTGAGTATCTTCAGAATTGAATAGGGTGAAGAGTTGAAGAATAGGCTTCTTTGGTTCCTGCCTGGAGGCCTGTCAGAAAATATACTGAACAATTCAGCTTCATGTTATTTGTTTTAAGTGAAAAAATGGTTGCATTTACATCACATCATTAGGATAGGATAATTTGGTGGCACAGTGGTTAGCACTGCTGCCTCACAGTGTCAGGGACCCGGGTTCAATTCTGGCCTTGGGTGACTGCCTGTGTGGAGTTTGCATGCCCTCACTATGTCTGTGTGGGTTTCCTCCGGATGCTCCGGTTTCCTCCCACAGTCCGAAGATGTGCAGATTAGATGGATTGGCCTTGTTAAATTGCCCCTTAGTGTCAGGGGGATTAGCGGGGTAAAAATAGGGGATCGGACCTGAATGGGATTGTTGTTGGTGCAGGCTCGATGGGCCGAATGGCCTTTCTGCACAGTAGGGATTCGAGGAACATCCCACATGGACTTTCAAATGTAGTTAAATTATTCAAGAAAGGGTGAAGAAATCAAGTAAGGATCAATGTAACATCAATTGTGGGGAAGTGATTGGGCACTATGAGCATAAGTTGAGCAAAGAGAGTCAGCAGGTGTTGTGAAAAACATAACAGGAACAGGAGTAGGCCATTCAGCCCATCGTGCCTGCTCTACCATTCAATAAAATCATATTATTGATTGAGAGCTCTGTCAACCACAGTCGGTAGGAAACCACAATTAAGGAAGAAGGAAGACATGTCAGCAGTGCTGCTTTGGAAAGTGGCATCATTGGAACAGATGCAGCAAAGGCGAAGGAACTGAGAAAATGGGATGGAATTCTTACAGGAAGAGCTGTAGTCGAGGTAGCTGTGGGAGTTGGTGGGCTTGTAATAGATACTAATGGACAGTTTATCACCAGAAATAGAGACCGAGACGTTAAGGAAGGGCAGCAAGATGGCACAGTGCCAGGGACCCAGGTTCGATTCTGCCCTTGGGTGACTGTGTTGAGTCTGTACTTTCTCCCCATGTCTGTGTGGGTTTCCTCCGGGTGTCCAATTTCCTCCCACAGTCCAAAGATATGCAGGTCAGGTGGATTGGTCATGCTAAATTGCCCCTTAGTGTCCAAAGATGGATCAGCCATGGGAAATGTGCGGTGTTATGGGGATATGAGTTCACGAGGGCAGGATCAGGTTGACATGATGGGCTTTCTGATTTTGGCAAGGAGGTAGAAGCGGGCCAGCCTGTGTTGGGTGATAATGCTGTGAAGAGAAGACCTCCAGAGGAGATGAGATCAGTGCAAAGAGCCTAACCTCCATTTCACAACCCTGCATTGCTCAGCATCAATATACATCTTCCCATTTTATCTTCACACAAATAAAAAGGCCACTTACCATCCAGCAACCAAGAATAGGTAAGTGGTACAAATGAATTATATTTATCTGACTCACATCTGAAAGAAAAAGTTAACATTCTAATAATGTGTAACCCACTCCTATCCATGTCCTTATGTGACTATAAATCTGACTAGTCAGTAAGATCACTCCCTTGATTTATAATTGTCCAACTCACACATATAATGTTTTGAATATACGACTGACTAACTTAGTTATTGAAGATTGTATAAAGCAGTTAAAGTGGGAGGGACAAAAACAGAAAATGCTGGAAAATCTCAGCAGGTCTGACAGCATCTATGGAGAGAGAGTAGAGCCAATGTTTCGAGTCTGGATGACCCTTCATCAGAGCTAAAGTGGGAGGTACTTGATGCAATGGTGCACTTTCATAGGCCTCATTAGAAACATAAAAGGACTTATTAATAAGAAGAATTGTACAGCAGCCACACACTGCACCTCGTTCCCTACATGTCTCCTGCCTAAGAGAGGACTCTACCCTGGGGTGATTACCCACTCTGAGTCCCAATTGGTCACCCAAGCCATGTGACCCTTACTCTGCAATGTTGCCTTTAAAGGGACAATCATCACAACATTTAAATTGCTGTTAACACTGAATCAACATGAGTGAATGTTGTATGCCATGTTACTAATGTTTAATTCTGATTGTCACCCTCCCTGACAGCTAGGCATAGCGAAACTCCACAGATCTCCTGCGCCTCCACTTCTGTGAGTGTCAGCTGTGGAAAGGCCACCTCTGTTCTGTGCTCTCTGCTGCTGCAAAGAAAGAATGTGGCCTATAAGTGAGAGGAATGTCATGTGTTGAACAGATATAGGAAGAGAATTTATTGAAAGCGATTATGGGGGAGAGCCATGACATTGCATAAGAGTGAGTGTAAGCATTATGGGTGGCTTCGGAATGTGTGGAAGTGCTTATACAGAGAGGAATGGGTGTAACTGCAAGGTAAGTTGTTGTGAAGATTGATGGGCTGAAGTAAGCTTGGAAAGGTAGAGTGGGTGTGGGAGGAAAATGGGGGATAGTGAGGGGCAGTTGGGGGCAACATACACGTTAGGATGTAGCTGAACATATAATTTCTCTCAATTTTTCTACCCTAATTTGGTCCTTGAACTACATTTTATCTATGAGGTTGGTAACATACTCCTGCTGCTGATCTCTTGTGCCATCTCCAGCCACCACTTCTTGGTGACCACAGCTGGTCTCTTCCCCTCATTGCCAGGGGGCAGTCTATCTCTCCAGGTTGTGAGATGCCTCAGCAGCACATCCAGGGAGGTATCACTGAACTGAGCTTCTGGAATCCATTCTAGCATTTCCTTCTCTGGCTCCCAACTCCAAATGCCTTCAAATTGCATCTTTGGAGCAGCCTTTTAAATACTGAAGCTAAAATTACAGCATGCAGTTTGTCATCACACCAGCTGATGCTAGCTGGTCAGGAATCTCGGAAATCGTATAGAAATATCGTGCTGAGTGAAAAACCCACTGAGATCCCCCCTGTTATCAGACCACTGCCCAATCCCAGCATGTCCTGAACTTAAGATCAAGCCCCAAGACTTCAAATAAACAGGGCATTAGACTAAACAGTGTATCTTCAAATCATGCTAATTTATTTCAATAGAACACTGGGCATTCTTCAAATTACAACAACAAAACTAAAATTTAAGCAAATGTAATTTACCCTCTCCCCACTGACCTACCCAAATGAAATCTGGATGAAACCAAGCTTTCCAATTGTGAGCAGGTAGAGACAACATTGTGTATTTGTTCGATTCAAACATGCAGATACAACGCCAGAAATAATAGAATGAGAAGACAGAATTGTCTCTTTATTGGAGTTAGCCTGGATTTTACTGAGTTTAAATTTAAATAGTGATCTCAAACTTTTAGAATAATCAAGGATCCATTTCGAAACGGAGAATTACACCTTTAATCAGATAGAATCATAGGATCCCTACAGTGCAGAAGGAGGCCATTCAGCCTATCAAGCTTGCACCGTCAACAACCTAGGCCCTATCCCCATAGCCACACATATTTATTCTGCTAATCCCTCTGACACCAAGAGACAACTTGGCATGGCCAAATCAACCTAACCGGCATATCTTTGGACTGTGGGAGGAAACTGGAGTATCCAGACGTAATCCACACAGATATGGGAGAACATGCAAACTCCACACAGTCACCCGAGGCCGGAATTGAACCAGGGTCCTGGCGTTATGAGGCAGCAGAGCTAACCACTGTGCCACCGTGCCGCCCCTGTGCCACCGTGTGTATTCAGAGAAAATCCGATGTCTTCACCATTCTCCCTGTCCCCACCTCCTGCAACCCCCATAAACCTTCCAGCACCAAATTGTTTCAGAAATGAATCCAGGATCTGAGAGTGGAATTTCTCAGCCCCATTATTGTGGGGCAGGACCAGAAAGTGCACCAAGCCATTCAAAGGTCCATTCATTTTGGCGGTTCTAGAAGATCGCGCGAATGGGAGGGGTGGGAAAATTCCACCTTTGTCTGTATTACTCTATCTGGAAGTTTATTCCCACTGTTGATCACTCTTTGAGTGGAATTTTCTCATCATGCCGCTGAAGGATTTTGTGGCGGATGGGAGAGGAAAATCTGGAGAAAGGTCAAAAATTGGATTCTGGCTGCTGTGAAAACAGTTTGCAATTCTTCCCTAACCTCTTTAATGGCAGGTTGATGGCAGGTCAGTAACCTGCTGACTATACGTGAACGCCATTTGCATTCATTACCATCTCATGGATGTGCCCTTTAAATCTGCCTCTCACTGGAATTACATGGCACCCTCCAATCTTCCGTCAGACCTGCCTGAAACACCTTTGAAAAGGAGTGGCATGTAGTGGTCAGTTCTCATTATGATCACAATTTTGAGGCGAGTGCAACATTTTTAGCTTTTATTGGTAGAGGGATTGAGTTTCGGAGCCAGGAAGTCATGCTGCAACTGTACAAAACTCTGATGCGGCCGCACTTGGAGTATTGCGTACAGTTCTGGTCGCCGTATTATAGGAAAGATGTGGAAGTGTTGGAAAGGGTGCAGAGGAGATTTACCAGGATGTTGCCTGGTATGGTGGGAAGATCGTATGAGGAAAGGCTGAGGGACTTGAGGTTGTTTTCGTTAGCGAGAAGAAGGTTAAGAGGTGACTTAATAGAGGCATACAAGATGATCAGAGGATTAGATTGGGTGGATAGTGAGAGCCTTTTTCCTCGGATGGTGATGGCTAACACGAGGGGACATAGCTTTAAATTGAGGGGTGAGAGATATAGGACAGATGTCAGAGGTAGGTTCTTTACTCAGAGAGTAGTAAGGGCGTGGAATGCCCTGCCTGCAGCAGTAGTGGACTCGTCAACATTAAGAGCATTCAAATGGTTATTTAATAAACATATGGATGATATTGGAATAGTGTAGATTAGAGGGGCTTTAGATGGGTTTCACTGGTCGGCGCAACATCGAGGGCCGAAGGGCCTGTACTGCGCTGTAATGTTCTGTGTTCTATGTATTCAAAGTCTACCAGCAATAGCATGGTTCCAGTTTCATGGCGAGCCAGTGGAACGCTACACTGTTGGGTTTGGAATGTTCCTGGTGGGTGCCTCCATAGTCAAAGAGGACACAAGGGTGCAGCAACTCTCAGGCAGGGGCGTATACTCAAACAGAGACCAGAATTGCAACGGCAGTGGGGGAGGAGGATGACAGACGCAAGGGGTGGCAAAGGGATAGAAGGATGGTGAGAGGGTGTGGAGGATGATGGATGCATTCTGGGGGTAAAAGGGAAGGAAGGTGTATGGGGGTTGATGGACAAACTGGGGCAAAAATAGCAGGCAGAAAGGAGACTGAGGGGCGGTAAGCAGCAGCCTAACAAGGAAAACTGAAACACAGACACACAAGGGGTGGATAGGATCCCAAATGTATTGAATTGGGAGGGGATGTACACAGACTCTGGAATAGGAAGGGGGACCCCCGGGTGTGTTAGTGTTGCATAGAGGGATGGGTTGTACAGAGACTCATGGCGAGGTTGATGGAGGTGGGTGGTATCTGGAGCCAATAGGTAGGAGTGAGAATGTAGAGACAGTCCTGGGGTGCTGTGTGCTTCATAGTCAGGGTAAGAGAGTAGAGACAGTCCTGAGTTGTAGGGGTGTAGCAGGCCATGTTATAGGGCTACGCATGGCATGCACAACATGCTCACACTCCAGGGAGGGGTAAGGCCTGTGTGCTCTATTAAGTTAAGGCATAACTTTGTGCGCAGGGTGCATTCACAGTCAGTGGCCCTGGCACTGGTTGCAAATGGGATGTTCATTGTTATGGGAGGCATCTGCAGCCTGTAAATGGGGAAAATATAATAAAGGGGAGATACAAAGCTCGCTTCTGGGGGATATGGTGGTGTGTGTGTGTGTGTATGTTGTGGTGTGGTGGTGGGGGGTGGTGGGGGGGGGGGGGGGGTCCTCTGAAGGTGAGTGTGCACACAGCCTCCAGATAGGGAGAGGACCAAAACAACACTGGATCCAGTATTACAGGGGGAAGCGGGAGAATAGCAGGATGGAGCTCTCCCTTCATATTGTGAGGTTCCAGGTAAATTGGAGGGACCTCTGACAAAGCTGGTGTCAAAATAAAAATGAAGCACCACCGAAGAAACTTCTCCTATCTGCAGATGAACGGGAGAAAATGCCGCGCACATCTCCGCCTCTCCAGAGGGCTGCTGGATCCTATCTGAGAGAATCTAACGCCTTATGTAATGTATCCAATTTTCTTCATGTTACAAAATTAGCTGGGAACTAAGCCATGAAGAGGATGCAAAGAATCAGCTAAGATACGTAGACAGATTAAATGAGTGGACAATAGGATGGTGGATAGAGTATAATAAAGGAACTGTGAGGTCATTCACTACAGTAGGAAGAAGAACAAAAAATATTTTTTTAAATGGTGAGAAATGATTAAATGTCAGTGGTGAGAAAGATTTGTGTGTGGGTTTATAAGAAACCTGTAGCATGCAGGTATAGCAAGCAGTCAGGAAGGCAAATGGTATGTGGGCCTTTATTGCAAGCAAGTTAGAAGCAATTAAGAGTGCGAGAGCAATAAATCATTGACTAACTGCACAGGTCTTTAGTCAGACCACAGCTGGAATTTTACCGGCATGCCTGGCCCAGATTCGGAGCGGGCAGGACTCGCAGAACGGAATTCTCCGTTGGCCCCGGGCGGGATTTTACGAGCCTCGCCCGAGCGAAGTCGTAAAACCCCGGCCCACATCTGGAATACCAAGTAGAATTTTGATCTCTGTACTGAGGGGACAATATATTTATCTTGGAGAAGATGCTGGTGGGGCAGGTTGTGCAACAAAGGCTTGCATGCTTGATTCTCAGAATGAAAGGGTTCTCCAACAAGGAGACATTGCATAGAATGGATCTAGATTCTAGGGAATTTAGAAGAATGAAAGATGTGCTAATTGAAAAAATTAAATTCTGAGAGGACATGATGGGGTAGATTTGAAGAAACTTCTTCACTCAGAGGATTGTGAATCTTTCAAATTCACGACCTGAGAGCTGTGAGTTTATTCAATCCTGAGGTCGATAGATTTTTGGACTCCAAGAGAAACAAGAGATTGGATAAGAAATTGGAGTTGAGGTCAAGAATCAGTCATGACCTTATTGCATGGGGGAGAAAGCTCAAGGGGTCATACGATCTATTTCTGCTCCTATTTATTATGCCTTATTTTATGTTGGATATCTCTGAACGCATACTTACACTTCCTTCGTACGAGCCATGTATCCAATATCAAAGTTCACCAGCTGTGTCCTGAGGCAGTACACCACAATGCATGCATACATTTCTCCTTTCTGTAACAGTACTTCATTCAACATGAGGTAAAAAACCAATTGCAGTGGAGGACAAAGCCTTTGCGATGTTGGAAGAGTTCCAAAATATTTGGTAAATACATGCTGTGTGGTGAAGCGAGTTTTATTATTTGCAAGAAAGTTTTGGCCTGTTCTGGGTTTGAATATGTCATTTATACCGGTGAAATTCTGGAAGAATTTGGGTCAATATTTACAAATATAAAAATGAGTGTGCGACTAAGTTCAGAGTTCAATCATTGCCGAACACTCTCTCAAAAGCAGATTTCCATCGGAAGGCTTGACAAAATTGGGTCTGCAATTGATATCTTCCCCATCTGAGTGGTGTTGTTTGCTCTAGTACGTGGTTTGAGTGCTTTATTTTTAATGGGAATTTACTCATATTGTCCTATATCTATTTGCATTATAGGCTAAATGGGAGACTGAGGTAGGAGTGGGGTGGGTGGAAGGTGTAATAACAAAGCAACAGCACTTAACATTGAACTTGAAGAAGGCTGCCGACAAGTGATCACCATGACATGGACATTCCCCTTCCCGATGATACTCTAAATCTGATGCCAGGTCTAAGGGATCTCCAAGTGTGAAGTAGCAGTGATGTCAGCAACATGTAAGCAGCCAATCATATTGAAATATTCTCAGACTGTAAACCAGGAAATTCAAAGCACTTTATCATCATTCAATTTTTACAGTGCAGAAGGAGGCCATTTGGCCCATTGCGCCTGCACTGACAACATTCCCACCCAGGTCCTATCCCTAGCCTACTAATCCCCCTGACACTAAGGGGCAATTTAGTATGGCTAATCAACCTAAACTACAAATCTTTGGAGTGTGGGAGGAAACTGGAGCACCTGGAGGGAATCCACACAGAACAAAGAACGAAGAAAGTTACAGCACAGGAACAGGCCCTTCGGCCCTCCAAGCCTGCACCGACCATGCTGCCCGACTTAACTAAAACCCCCTACCCTTCTGGGGACCATATTTCTCTGTCCCCATCCTATTCATGTACTTGTCAAGATGCCCCTTAAAAGTCACTACCGTATCCGCTTCCACTGCCTCCCCGGCAACGAGTTCCAGGTACTCACGACTCTCTGTGTAAAAAATCTGCCTCGTACATCTCCTTTAAACCTCGCCCCTTGCACCTTAAACCTATGCCCCCTAGTAATTGACTCTTGCACCTTGGGAAAAAGCTTCTGACTATCCACTCTGTCCATGCCTCTCAATCTTGTAGACTTCCATCAGGTCTCCCCTCAACTTCCGTCGCTCCAGTGAGAACAAATCAAGTTTCTCCAACCTCTCCTCATAGCTAATGCCCTCCATACCAGGAAACATCCTGGTAAATATTTTCTGTACCCTCTCCAAAGTCTCCACATCCTTCTGGTAGTGTGGCGACCAGAATTGAACACTATATTCCAAGTGCGGCCTAAGTAAGGTTCTATAAAGCTGCAACATGACTTGCCAATTTTTAAACTCAATACCCTGGCCGATGAAGGCAAGCATGCCGTATACCTCCTTGACTACCTTCTCCACCTGCATTGCCACTTTCAGTGACCTGCGTACCTGTACACCCAGGTCCCTTTGCCTATCAATACTCTTAAGGGTTTTGCCATTTACTGTATATTTCCTATCTGTATTAGACCTTCCAAAATGCATTACCTCACATTTGTCCGGATTAAACTCCATCTGCCATCTCTCCGCCCAAGTCTCCAACCGATCTATATCCTGCTGTATCCTCTGATGGTCCTCATCGCTATCTGCAAATCCACCAACCTTTGTGTTGTCCGCAGACTTACTAATCAATCCAGTTACATTTTCCTCCAAATCATTTATATATATTACAAACAGCAAAGGTCCCAGCACTGATCCCTGAGGAATGCCACTTGTCACAGCCCTCCATTCAGAAACGCACCCTTCCACTGCTACCCTCTGTCTTCTTTGACCGAGCCAGTTTTATATCCACCTTGCCAGCTCACCTCTGATCCCATGCGACTTCACCTTCTGCACCAGTCTGCCATGAGGGACCTTGTCAAAGGCCTTACTGAAGTCCATGTAAACAACATCCACTGCCCCACCCTCATCAATCATCTTCTTCACTTCCTCGGAAAACTCAATCAAGTTCGTGAGACACGACCTTCCCTTCACAAAACCATGTTGCCTCTCACTAATACGTCCACTTATTTCCAAGTGGGAATAAATCCTGTCTCGAAGAATCCTCTCCAATAATTTTCCTACCACTGATGTAAGGCTCACCGGCCTGTAATTACCTGGATTATTCTTGCTACCCTTCTTAAACAAAGGAAAAAGCTTGGCTTTCTCCAATCCTCTGGGACCTCGCCTATAAGAAGTCTCACAACACCAGGTTAAAGTCCAACAGGTTTATTTGGTAGCAAAAGCCACTGGCTTTCGAAGCGCTGCTCCTTCATCAGGTGAGTGGGATTTCAGTTCACAAACAGGGCATATAAAGACACAAACTCAATTTACAAAATAATGGTTGGAATGTGAGTCTTTACAGGTAATCAAGTCTTAAAAGTACAGACGATGTGAGTGGAGAGAGGGTTAAGCACAGGTTAAAGAGATGTGTATTGTCTCCAGCCAGGACTGTGAGATTTTGCAAGCCCAGGCTACAGATAGTGTGACATGAACCCAAGATCCCAGTTGATGCTGTCCTCATGTGTGTGGAACTTGGCTATCAGTCTCTGCTCAGCGACTCTGCGCTGTCGTGTGTCGTGAAGGCCGCCTTGGAGAACGCTTACCCGAAGATCAGAGGCCGAATGCCCGTGACCGCTGAAGTGTTCCCCAACAGGAACAGAACACTCTTGCCTGGTGATTGTCGAGCGGTGTTCATTCATCCATTGTCGTAGCATCTGCATGGTTTCCCCAATGTACCATGCCTCGGGACATCCTTTCCTGTAGCGTATCAGGTAGACAACGTTGGGCGAGTTGCAAGTGTATGTACCGTGTACCTGGTGGATGGTGTTCTCACATGAGATGATGGCATCCGTGTCGATGATCCGGCATATCTTGCAGAGGTTGCTGTGGCATCCTCATCCTATGCTCCTCATCTGAGCATATTTGAGCCATCCCCGACGGACAAACCCTCCGTGTACACAGGATCTGCTCGGATGAGGAGGATCGCAACAGACACCTCCAGACGCTGAAAGATGCCTCACAAGAACAGGATATGATGCTCAACTCATCGATCGACAGTTCCAACGCGCCACAGCGAAAAACCGCACCGACCTCCTCAGAAGACGAACACGAGACACGGTGGACAGAGTACCCTTCGTCGTCCAGTACTTCCCCAGAGCAGAGAAGCTACAACATCTTCTCCGGAGCCTTCAACATGTCATTGATGAAGACGAACATCTCGCCAAGGCCATCCCCACACCCCCACTTCTTGCCTTCAAACAACTGCACAACCTCAAACAGACCATTGTCCGCAGCAAACTACCCAGCCTTCAGGAGAACAGTGACCACGATACCACACAACCCTGCCACAGCAACCTCTGCAAGACATGCCAGATCATCGACACGGATGCCATCATCTCACGTGAGAACACCATCCACCAGGTACACGGTACCTACTCTTGCAACTCGGCCAACGTTGTCTACCTGATACGCTGCAGGAAAGGATGTCCCGAGGCATGGTACATTGGGGAGACCATGCAGTCGCTACGACAACGGATGAATGAATACTGCTCGACAATCACCAGGCAAGAGTGTTCTCTTCCTGTTGGGGAACACTTCAGTGGTCACGGGCATTTGGCCTCTGATCTTCAGGTAAGCGTCCTCCAAGGCAGCCTACACGACACACGACAGCGCAGAGTCGCTGAGCAGAGACCGATAGCCAAGTTCCGCACACATGAGGACGGCCTTTTTGTGCCTGCTGCACAGTCTGTTTTAACCCCTATACGGTGGACAAATAACTGTGAGTAGACGTCTTGTTACTACAACTAATATTTATTTAAGACACACAATCAATAATCACCCACCCAACCAACAATAAGTTATCTTTAGAGAAAATACGAGAGTTCAAGTCCAATACAAGACCTTGACTTAACCTTGCGTGACTGGCAAGTACCCAAGCAGATATCTGTGTGCTGGTCTCGTTCGCCCTCTGCGTAGTCTGGTCCTTTGGTCTGGTCTGGCACTCTGGCTCTGGTCTTCCTTCCTTCTCGGGTGTGGTGGCTCTCCTCGTGCTGGTCATCGCTGGCGATAGTCACCGGTGTTGTAGCTCGTTCGTGGGGTCAGAGAGAGAGAGCGATTCTTGGTTGTGCAGCACCCTTTGTACCCGGTTGGGTTTCGCGCTCCTTTTGGCCATTGCCAATCAACTGATCAGGACTTGATCACCCTGATCAATAAAGGCCAATCGGGTGCTGTCACACCAATCTCTGGGTGTGTCCCCAATGGCCATGTCTGCAGGTGCTGGGGTCACATAGGGTTCACACCTCCCTCCCAAATAAGGGGTTACGGTGCCCTTATGTCTGGTAAACAACGCAGTTTGACCAGAAAGTCTCTTTTGTCCTGGAGATGACCCATATCCTGTGTATTCACCCGTCTGGGTTGCAGCCTGTTTATCTCTGTCTTTTAAGCTGCAGCCTGTCGTCTTAGTTCTTGCCCAGTTGTCCCAGGATGCTTTACAAATCGCCATTTTAGATGGCCCATTTGGCCACAGCCTCAACCGGGATCTTGGGTTCATGTCACACTATCTGTAACCCCCACGACTTGCCTGGGCTTGCAAAATCTCACTAACTGTCCTGGCTGGAGACAATACACATCTCTTTAACCTGTGTTTAACCTTCTCTCCACTCACATTGTCTGTACCTTTAAGACTTGATTACCTGTAAAGACTCGCATTCCAACCATTATTTTGTAAATTGAGTTTGTGTCTTTATATGCCCTGTTTGTGAACTGAAATCCCACTCACCTGATGAAGAAGCAGTGCTTCGAAAGCTAGTGACTTTTGCTACCAAATAAACCTGTTGGACTTTAACCTGGTGTTGTGAGACCTCTTACTGTGTTTACCCCAGTCCAATGCTGGCATCTCCACATCATGGCTACCATCGACACCTCTCCTGTAGCCAGTGAGGATGCAAAGATTTCTCTCAAGGCCCCAGCAATTTCCTCCCTTGCTTCTCTCAGTATTCTGGGGTATATCCCATCAGGCCCTGGGGACTTGTCTACCTTAATGTTTCTCAAGAACCCCAATACCTCCTCCTTTTTGGTCTCCAACATGATTCAAACGATCTACACACCCTTTCCCAGACTCATAATCCACCAAGTCCTTCTCTTTGGTGAATACTGATGCAAAGTACTCATTTAATACCTCGCCCATTTCCTCTGGCTCCACGCATAGTTTCCCTCCCTTGTCCTTGAGTGGGCCAACCCTCTCCCTGGCTACCCTCTTGCTCTTTATATATGTATAAAAAGCCTTGGGATTTTCCTATATGGGGAGAATGTGCAAACTCCACACAGACAGTCACCTAAGGCCGGAATCAAACCCAGTTGCTGGTGCTGTGAGGCAGCAGTGCTAACCACTATGCCACCATGCTGCCCTTATCATTCATCTTTAATTTAAATTTTCATAATGAATAGAAAGAATTGATGTCTTCAACACTAATGGCAGCACGGTGGCACAGTGGTTAGCGCTGCTGCCTCACAGCGCCAGGGGCCTGGGTTCAATTCCCGGCTTGGGGTCACTGTCTGTGTGGAGTCTGCACATTCTCCCCGTGTCTGCGTGGGTTTCCTCCGGGTGCTCCGGTTTCCTCCCACAGTCTGAAAGACGTTCTGGTTTAGGTGCATTGGCCATGCTAAATTCTCCCTCAGTGTACCCGAACAGGCGCAACTAGGGGATTTTCACAGTAACTTCATTGCAGTGTTAATGTAAGCCTACTTGTGACAATAATAAAAAAACTTTAAATCAAACATTTGAACATTTCTTCAAACATATGTGCATTTTGTTAATTACATGGAGAAATGTCACATTTCTCAAATATAAAACTAACTTTTCAAGGCCAGTGAAGGTGCTTAGCAGTAATTGTGAACTTAAAACATTATTGAAACTGAGCTACATCTTTCAATAAGGTGAAACATTTTAAGGGTTTTTACAGTGAGACTAACAGTGTAAAAGTGGACATTCTCATTAACTCCTTGATTGCTTACGGCTTGCAGTCTGGGACTTCAGTAGCACACTCTTTGGAGGAATGTACAATCACTAGCTGGTGTTGCAAGTAAAAGGACAACAGTCTTCAGTAGTGTTTTCTGTGACAGGCTTTTATGGAACTGATCTTAAGGTGTTGCCTCCAGAGAAGGACTCATGGCATGGTCACATGACAAAGGGAAGCTTGAGGTATCAACCACACTAGTTACATTTCAAAAACCAAACATTCCCACTTTCATATTGAACTAAGGATAAAAGAAAAGCACATACAGGTTGCAGTAAAATTACTGGCTGCAGAAATAAAGGAAACACAGATAAAGACTGCAAGTAAACTGATCGAGTCAAAATAGCTGCAGTAAATTTTCCAGTCCCATCTCCAGATACACTGATGGTGATGCAATGTCAAATGTGGCAGTGTGGTAAACCACTGTTAGCTTATTGCCTGTGTGTGTGTATGACATGCCTGGACATGCCACTGCCGGCCCTGCCTGAGACTCCTCCCGCCCTGGTCCAGGAATAAAGGTGACTGCTCCCAACCCCCCTGCCTCAGTCGCCGGACCAGTTCATCAGCATGGGTGTGCTCCAAGTCTTTTGCGAATAAAAGCCTATTTGTTCTTGCATACAAACTAGTCTTTGCTTGATTGATAGTGCATCAATTTTATTCGCAAAAAGTTTTGGGATGGAGCAGATATTAAAACCCGATAAATTAGAATTGGATCCTCAAGCCGTAGGAGCCTCTCACAGCTTTGATCACTGGCTGCGATGTTTCGAAACTTTCCTCACCTCCTCCGCCTCCGTCGTCCGGACCGAAACCGAAAAGCTACACGTGCTCCACGCCTGGGTAAACGATCAAGTTTTCTCGATGATTAGAGACGCTGAAACTTACGAGGATGCGATCGAACTTTTAAAAGGCCAGTACAACAAACAGACTACTTCTGGCTACTCGCAGACAACAGCCAGGAGAATCGGGTGACCAATTCCTGCGTGCGTTGCGAGCACTTGGCAGGGCCTGCAACTGCAAGGCCGTAACAGCCACCCAAAACACTGAGGACTTGATCAGAGATGCCTATGTCACGGGTATCAGGTCAAACTATATCCGGCAACGACTGCTGGAACAGGGTGGGCTGGATCTACAAAAGACTGTGGTGCTTGCCGACTCGTTAGAGGTGGCCTTCCGTAATCTCGAGGCCTACACCCCCGACCACGGGGGCGCATCGTGGACGCCGCGGTCGCCGCCACCTCTGTACTTGGGAGGTCCGCAGGCCTATGCCACACCACATCCCACCAATGACCCGACCGCTGCGGCAGTCTCTGGAGGCCCAAAGTGCTACTTCTGCGGCCTGGGGAAGCACCCCCGACAACGCTGCCCGGCAAAGGATGCAGTCTGCTCCGGGTGTGGAAAGAAGGGCCATTACGCGAAGGTATGCAGGGCGAAGTTGACCTCCAAACCCAGTAGCATCGCGTGCGACCCGCGGGGGCCGCCATCTTGGGTGCCGGTAGCCGCGTGTGAGCCGTGCGGGCCGCCATCTTGGACGCCTTCAGCCGCACGTGAGCCGTGCGGGCCGCCATCTTGGATGCCTTCAGCCGCGTGTGAGCCGTGTGGGCCGCCATCTTGGATGCCTTCAGCCGCGTGTGAGCCGTGCGGGTCGCCATCTTGGACGCCTTCAGCCGCGTGTGAGCCATATGGGCCGCCATCTTGGATGCCTTCAGCCGCGTGTGAGCCGTGCGGGTCACCATCTTGGACACCTTCAGCAGCGTGTGAGCCATGTGGGCCGCCATCTTGGATGCCGTCAGCCACGTGTGAGCCGTGCGGGTCGCCATCTTGGACGCCATCAGCCGCGTGTGAGCCGTGTGGGCCGCCATCTTGGATACCGTCAGCCGCGTCGCAAAATCCAACGGTGGCTTCGGTTACGCTGGACCAATCCAGGCCTCACCAACTCGCCATGTCCATGATGGACATCGAGGTAAACGGTCGCACTACAAATGGTTTATTTGACTGTGGGAGTACGGAGAGCTTTATTCACCCTAACACAGTGAGTCGCTACGCCCTTTCAGTACTGCCAGTGAAGCAAACGATCTCCATGGCTTCAAAGTCCCACTCGGTGAATGTCCTCGGGTACTGCGTGGCGACCCTGACTGTACGGGGCACAGTGTACAAAAATTTCAGGCTCCTCGTGCTGCCACAACTCTGCGCTGCCGTACTTCTGGGGCTCGATTTGCTGTGTCACCTTAAGAGTGTCACCATGGAGTATAATAGGCCTTTCCCCCCGCTCTCGGTTTGCAATCACCAGTTCTTAGATCGCCCATCGCGCACCACCTGCAGCCTCTCGACCCTTAAAGTCTTCCCTCCCTCACTGTTTGAAAATCTCACCCCCGACTGCAAGCCCATCGCCACCAAGAGCAGACGGTACAGTGCTGGAGATGGGGCCTTTATCAGGTCCGAAGTACAATGGCTCCTAGGGGAGGGGATCATCGAGGCCAGTACCAGCCCCTGGAGAGCCCAAGTAGTAGTTGTTAAGACTGGGGAGAAACATCGCATGGTCATTGACTACAGTCAGACCATTAACCGCTGGATGCGTACCCCCTTCCCCGCATATCTGACATGGTTAATGAGATTGCGCAATATCGGGTGTTCTCCACCATCGACTTAAAATCTGCATACCACCAGCTCCCTATTCGCCCGGAGGACCGCCAATATACTGCCTTCGAGGCGGATGGCCGCCTCTATCACTTCCTTAGGGTCCCCTTCAGCGTCCTCCACATCGCCACACTCCTAATTCTGACCTATAATAAGAAGTGCGTATTCCGCACACGCCGCCTCGCCATCCTTGATTGTGTTGTGGAAAACGGGTCATCGGTCCCGATCCCGACCGCATGCGTCCCCTCCTGGAACTTCCCCTCCCCACCAGCCTCAAAGCACTGAGGAGATGCCTGGGCTTCTTCTCGTATTACGCCCAGTGGGTCCCCAATTATGTGGATAAAGCCCGTCCGCTCATCAAATCCACCTCTTTTCCCTGACGGCAGAGGCCCACCTGGCCTTCGACCGCATCAAAGCAGACATCGCAAAGGCCACGATGCATGGCTGTAGACGAATCCATCACGTTCCAGGTGGAGAGCGATATGTCTGACTTCGCCCTAACCGCCACCTTTAACCAGGTGGGCAGACACGTGGCCTTCTTCTCACGAACCCTCCAAGGCCCTGAAATTCGACACTCCTCTGTCGAGAAGGAGGCCCAAGCCATAGTGGAAGCTGTACGGCACTGGCGCCTCTACTTAGCTGGTAAACGATTCACCCTACTCACGGACCAACGGTCAGTTGCATTCATGTTTAACAACACGCAGCGGAGCAAGATCAAAAATGATAAAATATTGAGGTGGAGAATCGAGCTCTACACCTACAATTACGACATCTTATACCGGCCCGGGAAGCTCAATGAGCCCCCAGACGCCCTGCCCCGGGGAATATGTGCCAGCGCACAAATGGACCAACTGCAGACTCTCCACAACGACCTCTGCCACCCGGGCGTCACCAGGTTTTTTCACTTCATTAAAGCCCGTAACCTGCCCTACTCCATTGAGGAAGTCAGGTCTATAACCAGACACTGCCAGGTCTGCGCAGAGTGCAAGCCACACTTCTATCGGCCAGACAGAGCACACCTCATAAAGGCCACCCGCCCTTTCGAACGCCTAAGCGGCGACTTCAAAGGCCCCCTCCCCTCTTCTGACCGCAACATATACTTTCTCAACGTCATTGACGAATATTCACGTTTCCCCTTCGCTATTCCCTGCCCGGATATGACCTCAGCCACGGTTGTCAGGGCCCTGCACAGCCTCTTTACCCTGTTCGGTTTCCCCAGCTATATCCATAATGACCGGTGATCCTTCTTTATGAGTGATGAGCTGCGACAGTACCTGCTCTCCAAAGGCATAGCCTTGAGTAGGACCACCAGCTACAACCCCAGGGGGAACGGACAGGTAGAGAGGGAGAACGCGACAGTCTGGAAGGGCGTTTTACTAGCTCTGAGGTCTAAAGGTCTTCCAGTCACCCGCTGGCAAGAGGTCCTCCTTGATGCACTACACTCGATTAGATCACTCCTTTGCACAGCTACCAATGCTACCCCTCACGAAAGAATGTTTGTTTTCCCCAGGAAGTCCTCCTCAGGGACCTCACTACCGTCGTGTCTGATGTCCCCAGGCCCTGTCCTGCTCCGGAAGCACGTGAGGACCCATAAGTCGGACCCCCTGGTCGAAAGGGTCCAGCTCCTCCACACCAAGCCCCAATACGCCTATGTGGCGTACCACGACGGGCGGGAGGACACGGTCTCCATTCGAGACCTGGCACCTGCAGGTGCCCCAGGGACCACGACGACCCACAACCCCACACCCCCAACCCCCAACGTTGTCCATACAGCACCAGGGCCACAGCAAGCTCCCCTGGCCCCCGTATACAGCACGCCTGAGCCCCAGGAGCCGCCACCACTCACCCGACAATCGGAAGGGACTACAGACGACTCGAGCGACTACAGCCTGGTGCCTGAACCAACACAGCGGCCACCGGAAGTGACACCACAACCGGCACTACAGCGGTCGCAGTGGCAGATCAAGCCCCCAGAGAGACTGAATTTGTAAATTTGTAATTCTGTAAATATCGCTCCACCCATCTCACCCCCGCCGGACTCTTTTTAAAAAAAAGCAGGGGGTGAATGTGGTAAACCACTGTTAGCTTATTGCCTGTGTGTGTGTGTGTGTGTGACATGCTGGCCCTGCCTGAGACTCCTCCCCCCCTGGTCCAGGTATAAAGATGACTGCTCCCAACCCCCCTGCCTCAGTTGCTGGACCAGTTCAACAGCATGGGTGTGCTCCAACTCTTTTGCGAATAAAAGCCTATTTGTTCTTGCATACAAACTAGTCTTTGCTTGATTGATAGTGCATCAGGCAGCTTTTCCACTTATAATGGCAAAACCAAGAGATTGCAACAGACTTAATACATAAGCTGGAAATAATGGGGGTAGCCACACCGCTGGGGAGGAACTGCTAAACCATCCTAAAGCTAACAGTTAAGCATTAAGAACAGTCAACAGAGATTTAAATAAAGCCTTGAATGGATATTTTGAACCCTAGGTGAATGTGGCACATGAAAGTTCTGTTACAATTCCAGTTGATATTATAACAGAATGGGAAGATCCAAGAATGAAGCCCTGGCTCAAAAGACTGGCCGAAATTCTTTGACAGTTCATGTCCCGCCGTCGCTGCCAGCAGGACCAGAGAATTTAGCGCTCAGTCAAATCTCCATTCACTTCAGTGTGAGTAGAGAATCCCAGTTGTGGCCGGGGTTGGGGAATCCAGCCTCGTAACTTTTACTTTTTTAAATAAAACATGGAGGAAAAGAGTCATAGCTGCCACACCAAAGACTGTTGCATAAGATAAAGGTGCACGGTGTTACGGGTAATGTATTAGCATGGATAGGGGATTGGTTAACTAACAGAAAGCAAAGAGTGGGGGCAAATGGGTGTTCTTCTGGTTGGCGATCAGTGACTAGTGTACCTCAGGGATCAGTGTTGGGGCCGCAATTGTTTACGATTTACACAGATGATTTGGAGTTGGGGGCCAAATGTAGTGTCAAAATTCACAGATGACACTAAGATGAGTGGCAGAGCAAAGTGTGCAGAGGATGCTGAAAGGCTGCAAAGGGATATAGATAGTCTAAGTGAGTGGGCGAGGGTCTGGCAGATGGAGTACAATGTTGGTAAATGTGAGGTCAGCCATTTTGGTAGGAATAACTGCCAAATGGACTATTATTTAAATGGTAAAAAATTGCAGCATGCTGCTCTGCAAAGGGGCCTGTAGATCTTTGCGTAAGAATCACAAGGAGTTGGTTTGCAGGTGCAGCAGGTAATTAAGAAGGCAAATGGAATTTTGTCCTTCATTGCTAGAGGGATGGAGTTTAAAAATAGCGAGGTTATGTTGCAGTGTATAGGGTGCTGGTGAGGCCACACCTGGAGTACTGTGTACAGTTTTGGTCTCCTTACTTGAGAAAGGATATATTGGCACTGGAGGGGGTGCAGAGGAGATTCACTAGGTTGATTCTGGAATTGAGAGGGTTGGCTTATGAGGAAAGACTGAGTAGACTGGGGCTACACTCATTGGAATTCAGAAGAATGAGGGGAGATCTTATAGAAACATATAAGATTATGAAGGGAACAGATAAGATAGAAACAGGGAAGTTGTTTCCACTGGCAGGTGAAACTAGAACTAGGGGGCATGGCCTCAAAATAAGGGGGAGAAGAGTTAGGACTGAGTTGAGGAGGAACTTCTTCACACAAAGGGTTGTGAATCTGTGGAATTCCCAGCCCAGTGAAACAGTTGAGGCTACCTCATTGAATGTTTTTAAGGCAAGGATAGATAATTCCTTTACTGTTCAAAAATTTAAGGGTTATGGTGAGCGGGCGGGTAAGTGGAGCTGAGTCCACGAAAAGATCAGCCATGATCTTATTGAATGGTGGAGCAGGCTCGAGGGGCCAGATGGCCTACTCCTGCTCCTAGTTCTTATGTTCTTATGTTTTTCTGCACTTAGTTTTAAAAAGAAAAAAACATTTGTTAAACATGGAAGAATTGGATTATGATACAATGTTCCTTTACTTCCCCCTTTGTTTAACAAGCACAGACAGATTATAACATTAACATTGATTACAAAGTACAACTACAATGGTTTCATTAACAGAATGTCCCTTTAAACATACAAGATGGCTGTGATCAAATACACTCTCCACTTTGAACCACAAGTGAATGTCTGTGGATTTTGCCTCAAAATCTCCCCCCATGATTGTCATGTGAGAATTTTCAAACTATACCCCCAAAAAGAAGTTTTAAAATCTTTGTTCACAATAATGCTTTCCATTAGCGGTTGTTATTCCAGTCCAAGTTTTCCAAACGACACTTTTAAACAAAGCTTCCACTCCACTTTTAATAGTGAATCCAGCCCAAGATTTACATCAACCCCCTTAGGATTTATTTATCTTGACTGCTGTAGACACCGTTCACAATTGCGTTAACTCTAGATTCCCAGACTCTTATTAAATTGGTAACCGACATTTGATTTACATCTGAAGTCTGCTGTCCCACTTTAAATCTGGTTACTATAATTGTCTCTTTAACTCAGAACATTTTGTTTACTCTTCCTTGAATTCTTCTGAACAATACCTGGATTTCTGTTCTCTTAACTTCAGTCATCTTAATGTGGGCCAGATTCTCCAACCTCACCTACAGTTGGGATGCTCCAGTCACATTGCAGGGAGTGGAAATTTGGCTGAGTGCCAAATTTTCTGTTCTCGCTGGCAATGAGTTGCTGCAGAATTTCGGCTATATTCTTTCTGTCCCAATTCCCTGGTTATCTGGACTGTAACTTGTTCCTTCAGAAGCCTGCATCTTTGCAACTCCCTTGTTCTGTCCAGTTTCTCCTGGTAGAATTGCGAGATGTCCACTCCTCGGTGGCTGGTCTCCAACTGCAATATATCCTGCTAAAACTAAAACTTTAAAGACTTCTTCAAGTTGCTAAGCAATGCCCACATACTTCTGCTCACCTATTTACTCTTCACACTGTGGCCCTCTCTAAGAATAATAGAATCACAGTTGGAATTGAAACCAACTCCCACCCATACAAACATCTTTGTCCAGCATGAATGTAACAAGAGTGTTTTCCCTTTCAGGCACAGAAACATTAAACCAAACCCACTTAAAACGACACCACTGTATTCCTAACAGTTAGGTATTCACTATAGGGTTCAGAATGAAAATGAGACCATTGAATGGTATGTCACAGGAGTAACACAGCTAGCAGAATCATGTGAATTCGGACAGTTGAAAGATGACCTAATTAAAGATAGATTTGTCCTCAAGGGAGGGACCACTTGGTGAGAGCAAGTCTATTTGAAGGTGAGAAACTGGTGCTAAAGAAAGTCATGATGTGGAGATGCCGGCGTTGGACTGGGGTAAGCACAGTAAGGAGTCTAACAACACCAGGTTAAAGTCCAAGGTTTATTTGGTAGCAAACAACACCAACATGGCGTCTGCTACCAAATAAACCTGTTGGACTTTAACCTGGTGTTGTTAGAGTCCTTGCTAAAGAAAGTGACAGACATGTGTCAAAATGCAGAAGTTGTCAAACAACAGCTAAAGCGTATGGTATGGCAGAGCAGACCAGGAGATATATTATTCTGAGAGACAGCCCATGCCAAAAGAGCTAAGTAATTGCAGGCAAAAGGCAGGATACAAATACTATGGAGGATGTCACATCATGCACAAAAAAGAAAGAATTGCCCAGCCTGGGGAAAGAAGTGTTTTGGCTGCAAGAAACAAAACCATTTCACTCTCAAATGCTTGGCCAGAAAAAAGCAAATCAAGTCCATACAGATGGCCACTGGAGATTCTTCAGCAGACAAGCCTGATAAAGATCTATACACGATACAACAGGTTAGTGAAGTCAAGTCTGTGGCTGTCACAATGAGAACAGAGGGAAAGTATCAAGTGAACAAGAAGTGTCAGATAGACACTGGTGCATCACGTCGCTGGAATTCTACCGCCCCGCCCACCACGGAATCGGAGCGGGCGAGGGGAGGACAATAGAAATGTGTTGACCTCAGGCAGGATTTTTCGGTTTCAGGTTGAGCGAGACCATAAAATCCTGCCCAGTGTCTGTATTTCCACTTTACACTCAGCATTTGCGAACTCCCAAAGTTGCTGTCAGTTTCAGTAGGGCGATGATGGTAAATGTTGAAAATGTTTTACTGATATTATCAACCCAGCCTAGATTATGTGTACAAGTTTTTTTATGTTGGATTTGAACCCATAAGATTCTGACACAAGAGGTGAGAAAGGTGAGCTTTGGATGTCCTTTGCACTGAGCCAAGGCTGAGTGTACTAATCGCACATCCAAAGATTCCCTATCTACAAACAAATCTGAGTTTGCTTCTGAATATCTGAAGGAAATTCATGGAACCCTGCATTTAAAAGTTATACGTAGCAGTGCATTGCAAAATAACTCTGAGAGTAATTTAGTATCTTTTTGATAACTCTCGTATAGTTTAGATTAGCCAAATTGGAAAATTTAGAAACAGGATTATTTCATTAAAATGTTTTGCACTTAGAATGAAAACAATATTGTATCATATTTCTTATTGACGTAAGATGTGCTATAACTGCTGAACAACACAGTCAGGTTAGGGTTTATGTAAAATCCCATTTGGACAAAACGAAAAACAATTCTGAAGAAAATACCATCTGGTGTCAATCCATTTAGAACTGTAAGAAAGGACCACTGTAAACATTGTCCCATTGGAATACTGAGTCTATCCAAAGGCAAAATGCTGCTTTCCAAATATTCCTTGCATGTTATTGTTCTCCCATGAAAAGCAGATCCTAAGGGGAAATATGTAACCTCAGGTTTCAGACTTCTTCAAACGAGCTTGGTTATTTGACCATTCACTTTGAAATGCGTCACCTCAGTTCAACCAAGATCTATTTTAAATCCAGCAACACATTTGTTTTTTTATCATTTGTATTGCACAATAGGGAAAAATAAATAACTGTGAACGAAATAATTGTTATGGTTAGCCTGACTTGACATTAACCTGGCAACTACAAACTGTGCTGTATGGAAGTGCCATCATTTGTGGTGAAAGATTTATAATCTGCAAAGTCCTACAAAGCTACACATCCCAAGATAATCTATTTGAGTCTGTTAGTCTGTCTGCCCTTCATTGATATCAGAGATTAGGAAAGATGCTATGTAAAGGCAAGTTCTTTCATTCATAAGGGCAAAAAGAGTAGGAGAGAGGAAGATAGTCTCGCTGGGTTGGTCAACATTCATCTAATTACGTTCTAAATTATCTAATCATGCCAGAATGGCTTTTCTTCCCACTCCTGCACCATTGCCTCTGGTGCCCCCAACCTTCTCCACTTGTGGGGACTCCTCCCCCGCCCCCCCCCGACCCCCAAAGATTTATTTTTGTCTCCTTCCTATTTCTTAACCACTTGCTACCCTTCAATGACATCATCCAAAAACAGACTGCCAGTTTCTACACATACGCTGATGACGTCTAATTCTATCTTATCATCACTTCTCTCGACCCCTCCACTGTTCCTAAACTGTCTGCTAGCCTGGTATCCGGTTCTGGGTGAGCTGCAATTTCCACCAACTAATTAGTGGGAAGACCAAAACTATTGCTTTTAGACCTGGCCACAAACTCTGTTCCCCACTGACTCCATCCCTCTCCCTAGAAACTGTCTGAAGCTGAACCTGACTGTTTGAAACCTTTTGTCATATGAGATGAGCCTCTGACCATATATCTGCATCATCACTAACACCATCTCTTTCCACCACAAAACATCACCTGACCTCACCCTGCTGCAGCTCACCTACTGCTTATTCATGCCTTTCTTACCCCCAGACCTGACTGTTCCAAAGCACCTCGCTGGTCAGTTGCATTCTATCCTTTGTATCTTTGAACTAATCAAAACTCCACCTCCTTTGATATAGTTCACACTGAGTCGTGTGCACCTATCACACCTGTTCCTGAAGGTATTCATTGATTCTTTGCTTAAGTGGAAGCCAATCTTAGAACATGCATTCTCTCTTTCAAATCCCTCTGTGGCCTTGCTCTCCCATCCCTATAGCTCTGTAATCTCCTCTAGCTCTGCAATCCCCTGAGATATCTGTAGTCCTCTGAATTTAGCCTCTTGATCATCACCAATTTTCATCAGTTGACCGCTGGTCGCCATAAGAACATAAGAAGTAGGAGCCCTTCGAGCCTGCTCCGCCATTTAATAAGATCATGGCTGATCTTTTCATGGAGTCAGCTCCATTTACCCGCCCATTCACCATAACCCTTAATTCTTTTACTGTCATGCTTTCTGCTGTCAAGATTCTAAGCTTTGGAATTCCCTCTGCCATTCAATCTACTTTTCCTTCTTTAGTCACCTCCTTGTAAAACACCCGTGACTAAGCTTTTGCTCATCTGCCTGGATATATGACACTGAGGTTTAGGAGGGAAATGGTGGAAAGTTAAAACTCAACATATGCATGGAGACTGATCTTAAGCTTGCAGATAATGCCACTGAAGGGCAGCATGTAGGTCAGGAAGAAAAGTCACGAGAAAGTGTTTGGGGACTCTGGAAATGCTTGTGTAGAGCTGGTAAGAGAAGGCACTGGTGGAGATGTACTGGTTGCATTTGGTCAGGTGATGACAGTCCCATGCTTCCATTTGGAACCATGTGACAGCAGTCCCATGAAGCTGAACAATAGAAGAGAATGAGTGGGGAAGATGATATGGTCAACCCTAAGAAATGATGCAGAGACGCCAAAACGTACAAGAGATGGTAGAGCATAGTGACAGTGTATGTCAATCACAACTTTGACCACTTGCGGCCAAACTTGTACATAGTTTGGCCATGTACAAGGTCAAACTAAAACAATAAGAGCAGCATCTTTCGGGAAAGATGTGCACAGATGGTGATAATATGTTCAAATACTTCCGATGAATCCACAAGCAATGGAGAAACAAAAGAGATTGGGAAAAGAAACAAAAACACGCTCACTAAAAACCACATTTCTGTCTCAGTATTTAGTGGCAGTTGCTTTCTTATTGAAAAAAGAGGTATAATTTTCCCAATCATGTTTTAATGTAGTTATTTCTTCTGAAACTAACTGTGAAGTGAATGCAGCAAGCACGGCATTGAGATAACAGAGAAAGTGCAAGCGTCGGAGTTACTCTGACAAACAATTTTTTTTTCTTGAAGTAGGTCAGTGTTAAATATGCCTCACTCTGCATGTTTCCTTTCATTCCAACTAAGAAGTGTGCTTTTAATCTGTATGGCGACAGTTTTAGAAATCCTTTTTATAAAAGAAAATTGCAAGACAAAGGGAACCTAAATGAATGATGTAAGTTTAAAACACTGCTGTTTATCAAGTGCAGCCACTGTAGTTAACATTTTATTGAATTTCATAGTGGAAATGATGGTCTTTGGGGTCTGTTTGATGGAATTACAAACAATAGAGCTTTTTATAACTTTTATGTACGTACCAGAAACTGTGCCATGCTGGGGGCGAAGGAATCTCTCCAGGGGTCTGAAGTAACAAATAAACTAGAACATTGAAGGTTCATATTTTATTACTATACATTTCCACAATTGCAAAACCAGAATAGTGTTGACCCATTTCAAATGCAATTCATTATTATAATATATCAAGGGAACAGTATTCATTCCAATAAATGACAAAGTTGGCATTGATGTCAGGAAACAAAAAGAGTGATCAACACAGGGAAAGAACATTTGTGTAGATTAATGGAGACAAAGTCCTTCAAATCATTTATCAGTTAGTTACCGGGATGTGGGCTGGATGAACTATAATTAAAACATTAACTCCCTCATTTGATTTTTTTTTGGATATTTTGTGGCGATATGAAATGGTACATATGGAGAATTTTATAAAAGGGCTTGTACTTTTACACAAAGCCACTTGATCAAGGATAAAAAGTTTCAGGTAGGCAGTCTGGTGGTCGTGATGCTAACAAGGCCCAGGGGGTCGAAAAGCCTTGACCCCAAACTGATGACTTTGGATGAATTTAACCTTTGCATTGCAAAGGATTTGGAATGGGTTACTTCCAACGTTGTGATTTAAGAGCATAATATAATTACTGCTACTTTAAAAATGATTGACGGGTGGGGAGTTTGTTGTGGGATCTGAGACGGTAAGTACTTAAAATGCTAATTTGCTCATCTCGACATGTTTCCAGATAGACCGTAAATAATAAATTGGTGGCTTGTCTTTGTAATAGATGAACAGCTCACAACCAATGTGTTGCAAGATATTCAATCTGATTGTAAACAGTCAAAAACTAAAACTATTTCAGACATCTAAAAAGGCTTTTACAACAGCAGTAGCATCTTGATGCAGGAAAAACACCCAAGGAAATCAGGATCAAAACGTCGGGTAGCATGTTTATATACATCAGACAAAGAAAAGCTTTAATCAAATTTGAACTAAGGGAACCTGATCAGAAATGTTACTCTGTGCATGCACCTCACCAATGGAATAAAACCACTGAAAAATTTGAACTATCTTGGGGAGATTGAAAATGTAAATGTGCAAATGACATGGATATCTGCATAGGCACAAGATGCCAAAACCTTCTATGTATCAATGCAATTGGGCAGCATAATAGAAGGTAATTTTTTTCCATTAAAAATGTATTCCTCTTTGATGTATTTTAGACTGGTAACAAGTACAGTTTTATTAATAGTTGATTGCTTTATCACCAATGATTGCATTTTTTGTGAGAGTATCCAGTCCTCCCCCTGTAGTAATCTGATTTAAAGCACTATAAAATTATTGTACCTAACAATTTCATAGTTTCATTCATGTACGTGTTAATTGCCCAGTAGATTAAATATTTTTAAGATGGAATTACTTTTAGAACATATTTACTAATGTCCGTGCTCCGAAGAAAACAAATGCAATTTGAAAAGCTTTCTGAAGCTACAACAGTCAGAGGACTGTTGCATTTTCAACCTTACGTTTAAAATTTCCAATCTTTTCCACTGGTTTGGGCGATTCCATTCAGATCTTTTTGATACAACTAATGGAAACACAAGGGAAAACAAGCTCAAGATGTTTGGACTGCTTGCAGGACTGATCAATATCATTGACACCAGGAAGATATTTAGAGCAGATTTGTGTTTGCACCTCCCAACTAGTACAAATAAACCAATATTTAAACAATCTGTAGTCAGAAGATTTAGGAATGGTGATATGTTTTCCTCTACATTGATATTAAAATATATTTTAAGATATATATGTTTTTACTCATAAAGTGAATGATATAAACAATATGGTTCATATTAAATTTGATGAAATTGGTTGTGAAGATTGTTTTAGTTATACTGGATTTTTTAACCAAGAATTTGGGGAATAGACAGGCATTTCTGTGGACGCAAATGAGACTCCAGGATGGCATGTTGCCTCCCTTCAGCGTGAAGTGGAGGAACTGATATGTCAGCAGATTATGGGAAGATGTAAAAACAACAGGATTGTTGCGATGGGTGATTTTAACTTCGCCAACATTGACTGGGATTCCTTTAGTGCTAGGGTCTTTGGATAGAGCAGAGTTTGTTCAGTATGTCCAAGAGTGCTTCCTGAGGCAATATTTGGGTAGTCCAAATCTGGAAGGGGCTATCTTAGACCTGGTTCTGGGAAACGAGCCTGGACAGATGATTGTGTCTCAGTGGGGGACCATTTTGGGAACAGTGATCACAGTCCAATAAGTTTCAAGATACTTGTAGAAAAGGATAGAAGTAGTCCCAGAGTGAAAGTACTACCTGGTGCAAGGGTCAAGGATGTCTCGGAGCGGCTGCAGGGCATTCTGGAGGGAGAAGGGGAACAGCCAGCTGTTATGGTGCATATAGGCACCAACAATATAGGCAAAAAACGGGATGAGGTCCTACAAGCTGAATTTAGGGAGTTAAGAGTTAAACTAAAAAGTAGGACCTCAAAGGTAGTGATCTCAGGACTGCTACCAGTGCCATGTGCTTGTCAGAGTAGGAATGTCAGGATAGTTAAGATAAATACATAACTTGAGGAATGGTGCAAGAGGGAGGGATTCACATTCCTGGGACATTGGAACTGGTTCTGGGGGAGGTGGGACCAATACAAATCGGATGGTCTGCACCTGGGCAGGACTGGAACCAATGTCCAAGGGTGAATGTTTGCTAGTGCTATTGGTGAGGGTTTAAACTAATGTGGCAGGGGGATGGGAACCGATGCAAGAAGTCAGAGGGAAGTAAGGTGGGGACAAAAACAAAAGGCAGTAGGGGGAAAAGTGGATGGCAGAGAAAACAAAAACAAAAATCAAAAAGGACCACATTACAGAGTACAGAGACTGTGGAGAACTCAGCGAATGGGTCCAGCAAGGCAAAGAAAAATAAAACACAGGGAGAGTGTATAAAACATGCTAGTACAGATGGTCTGATGGTTTGCTTTAACACAAGGAGCATGACAGGTAGGGTGGATGAACTTAAAGCTTGGATTACTACATGCAACTATGATGTTGTGGCAATTTTGGAGAATTGGATGAAAGAAGGGCAGGACTGACAGCATTCCAGGATTTTGATGCTTCAGGTGAGATAGAGAGGGTGACAAACAAGATGGGGGTGTTGCTTTACTGATTAGGAAGAATGTCAGCTGAACAGAGGGAGGACACATTGGTGGGATCATGCAGTGAGGCCATATGGGTAGAACTCAGGATCAGGAGTAGTGCAATCACACTGTTGGGGTTGTACTACAGACGTCCCAACAGCCAGCGCGAAGTGGAGGAACTGATATGTCAGCAGATTATGGGAAGATGTAAAAACAGCAGGGTTCTTGTGATGGGCGATTTTAACTTCCCCAACATAGACTGGGATTCCTTTAGTGCCAGGGGCTTGGATGGGGCAGAGTTTGTTCAGTGTGTCCAAGAGTGTTTCTTGAGGTAATATGTAGATAGTCCAACCTGGGAAGGGGCTATCTTAGACTTGGTTCCGGGAAACGAGCCTGGACAGGTGATTGCTGTCTCAGTGTTTTGGGAACAGTGATCACAATTCTATAAGTTTCAAGATACTTGTAGAAAAGGATAGTAGTCCCAGAGTACAAGTACTAAACTGGGGGGAGGCTAACTATGGCAGTATTAGGCAGGAGCTAGGGAATGTAGACTGGGGGTGGCTGTTTGAAGGTAAACCCACATCTGATTTGTGGGAGTCTTTCAAAAGTCAGTTGTTAACAATTCAGGACAAGTATGTCTCTGTAAAACTAAAGAATAAAGATGGCAAGATTCAGGAACCCTTGATAAGGGTCAATTAATCGGGGGCATAGGTTGAGAGTGAGAGGGAAAACGTTTAAAAGAGATGTAAGAGGCAAAGTTTTCGCACAGAGGGTGGTGAATGCCTGGAATGCGTTGCTGGAGGAGGTGGTGGAAGAAGATTCTATAACAATGTTCAAGAGGCATCAGGATAGATACATGAATAGGCAGGGAATAGAGGGATATAGACCAGGTAGAGGCAAAAAGATATTAGATTAGAGAGGCATCTGTGCCGGCACAGACTTGGTGGGCCGAAGGGCCTGTTCCTGTGCTGCATTGTTCTTTGTTCTAATACGAATTCAGAACTCAGCGATACCTAAGACTGTTATCTTTCATTGTCATGTGATAAACTCAACAATAGACTGAATTTTCTGCACAGTTGTGTAATGTACAACATCAATGAAATGCGACATATATAAAAATATATTTTAAAACAGCTCTGGTGTATAATTCCGGCATACTATTTTATACTTTGGAAACTTGAAGTGTGCAACTACCTTGGCAAGAAATGCTATGGATGAGCTGGAATATGTTTCTCAGCAGGCCTGGCAGCATCTGTAGGGAGAGAAAAAAGCTGACGTTTCGAGTCCAGATGATCCTTTGTCAAAGGGTCATCTGGACTTAAAACATCAGCTCTTTTCTCTCCTTAGAGATGCTGCCAGAGCTGCTGAGATTTTCCAGCATTTTCTCTTTTGGTTTCAGATTCCAGCATCCGCAGTAATTTGCTTTTATGGAATATGTTTCTATCAGGCTTTATAAACACTAGATATAAGTTATGAAATTCATGAGTCTCTTCATGGCAGCCCATCTACAATACCATTATTATTAATAAATAAAAACAGAGAATGCTGGAAAAACTCAGCAGGTCTGCAAGCATCTGTGGAGAGAGAAACAGAGTTAATGGGTGAAATTTTCCAATCTCGCTCATCCCGAAACCATAAAATCCCACCCAAAGTCAATGGACCTTTCCATGGTCCGCCCCTGACCCGCTCTGATTCCCGTGGCGGGCGGGACGGTAAACTTCTGGCCAATGTTTCAAGTCTGGATGACCCTTTGTCAGAGCATTTTACTATCACAATACCATTACTATTTGATTCATAGCTTCTACAAGTAGCGTATTGATTTAAATCCTTACATTTTGCAATTGACTGTATATCATTCTAAAATTCTTAATTATTCATTTCACAAATATACCGAATTCAACATCCCTCAATGGCAATGTGATGATTCCAACATGATCTGACATACTGTGGTGGCACATTTGATGCTGGGCTTTTTTAAGAGATGATGGTAGTGGCTTTGAAAGGCAAGGGATGGCAGTGTTTGAGGGAGGGAACCATTTACAATCATGCTGCTCACTTACGAGCACAATATTGAAAGACCTGCACGGTCATGAGGGGAAGAATCAATAGACAGAATATAGAATCAATATATTTCTATTCTGAGGATTCGGGGAACATCATTTAGGACAGAGATGAGGAGACATTTCTTCACCCAAAAAGTGGTGAGCCTGTGGAATTCATTACCACAGGAAGTAGTTGATGCCAAAGTGTTGAATGTATTCAAGAGGCGGCTGGATATAGCACTTGGGGCGAATGGTAATGTGGAGAAAGCAGGATGAGGCTACTGAGTTGGATGATCAGCCATGATTGTGATGAATGTTGTCAGGGAGAAAATCGGACCTCTCAGGGACAAAGGAGGGGAATTATGCTTAGAACCCAAGGGAATAGGGGAGATCCTAAATGAATACTTTGCATCGGTATTCACGAAGGAGAGGGGCGTGTTAACCGGGAGTGTCTCGGAGGGAGGTGTTGACCCGTTAGAGAAAATCTCCATTACAAGAGAGGAAGTGTTAGGTTTTTTAGGGAACATTAAAACTGACAAAGCCCCAGGGCCTGATGGCATCTATCCTCGACTGCTCAGGGAGACGAGAGGTGAAATTGCTGGGCCTCTGACAGAAATCTTTGTCGCTTCTTTGCATACGGGTGAGGTCCCTGAGAATTGGAGGATCGCGAATGTGGTCCCGTTGTTTAAGAAGGGTAGCAGGGATAACCCAGGAAATTATAGGCTGGTGAGCTTGACGTCCGTGGTAGGGAAGTTGTTGGAGAGGATTCTTAGAGACAGGATGTATGTGCATTTAGAACGAAACAATCTCATTAGTGACAGACAGCATGGTTTTGTAAGAGGGAGGTCGTGCCTTACAAATTTGGTGGAGTTTTTTGAGGAAGTGACAAAAACGGTTGTGTGGTGGACCTCAGTTGTGCCTTTGTCCTATATGGACCACCGTTGTGTGTGTTTGTCATACCTGGACACATCCCCTTCCAGTTTGGTTCCTCCCCTCAGCACCTAGTATAAAGGTGGCTGTCTCCTCCCCCTTGTTCAGTCCAGGTCGGTTAATTGTTGGGATCTGCTCCTGATTCTGTTGTGAATAAAAGCCTACACTTATATTGGCATATCGGTAGTCTTTCGCCTTATTGATAGTGCATCAATTTTATTCACAACAGTTACTAGTATGGAGCAGTTTCTAAAACCCGACAAGTTAGCTTTAGACCCTCAAGAGGTTGGAGCCTCTGATAAATTTGATCATTGGTTGGACTGCTTCGAAGCATTCGTCGACACCGCTACGGCCATCGACACCGACGCTGCTAAACTCCACGTGCTCCGCGCCCGGGTAAGCGAAACTGTCTATGGAATCTTCCGGGACGCTGCTACTTACGCGGACGCTATCGAACTCCTAAAAGGGCAGTTCCGAAAGAGCCCTAACGTGGTTTACGCCAGACACCTCCTAACTACCCGCAAACAGCAGCCAGGAGAATCGTGCGCCCAATTTCTGCGCGCCCTGCGAGTCCTCGCCCGAGCATGCGACTGTAAGGCTGTTTCAGCAGCTCAGAACACGGAGGATCTGATCCGCGACGCCTACGTTGCGGGCATTGAGTCTACATACATCCAGCAGCGTCTGCTGGAACAAGATGACCTAGACCTCCGGAAAACGGCCACGATGGCTGAAACGTTAGAAGCAGCCTCCCATAATCTCGGGTCTTACCTTGGATCCCGTTCCACCGACGGCTCCACTGCGACGGCTGCTCCAGCAGGGCCCAAATGTTACTTTTGTGGCCTCCCTAAGCACCCTCGGCGTCACTGCCCGGCAAAGGACGCGATTTGCTCCGGATGCGGTAAGCTAGGCCACTTTGTCAAAGTCTGCAGAGCAAAGCCGCTTCTGAAGACTCGTGGAGCCATGTGTGCTCCGAGGGCGCGGCCATCTTTGATGCAGGCGGCGGCTGCGCGCGAATCGCCATCTTGGATGCGGTCACCGGAAGTGCGGGAATCGCCATCTTTGATGCGGTCACCGGAAGTGCGGGAGTCGCCATCTTTGAGACTGGCATCAAGGCAAGCTGAGCAGGAAGCTTCATCCGTGACGTCATCAGACGGCGACGAAGATGGATTCTTCTTTAATTCAACAGTGGCATCGATTTGCCTGGACCAGTCGCAGCCACATCAACTCTCCAAGTCCATAATGGAGATCAAGGTAAATGGTTATGCAGAAAACTGCCTGTTTGACTGTGGGAGCACGGAAAGTTTTATACACCCTCGCACAGTGCGTCAATATGCCCTTCCCGTGCGACCCTGGAGCCAGACCATCTCCATGGCCTCGAATTCTCACTCAGTGGAGGTCCTCGGGTGCTGCTTGGTGACGCTGACGGTACAGGGCACAGTCTACGAGCGTTTTCGGCTCCTCGTGCTGCCGCGACTCTGCGCAGCTGTACTGCTGGGGTTAGATTTCCTCACCCATCATAGAAGCGTCATCCTGCAGTACGATGGCCCTTATCCCCCGCTCTCCGTCTGCAAGGCGCCGTCACGGCAGCGCCCCTCGCGCACCACCTGCAGTCTCTCGACCCTCAAGATCACCCCCCCCCCGTTATTTGATAACCTCACCCCGGATTGTAGGCCTATAGCCACCAAGAGTAGGCGCTATAGTGCGGATGACCGGGCCTTCATTCGGTCCGAGGTACAACGTTTGCTCCAGGAAGGGATTATCCAGGCCAGCACCAGCCCCTGGAGGGCGCAAGTGGTCGTAGTTAAATCGGGGGAGAAACACCGCATGGTGATTGACTACAGCCAGACCATAAACAGGTATACCCAACTAGATGCATATCCTCTTCCCCGTATCGCGGACATAGTCAACCACATCGCGCACTATAGGGTTTTTTCAACGATCGATTTGAAATCGGCTTACCACCAGCTCCCTATCCGCTCGGAGGATCGCCCATACACTGCCTTTGAGGCGGATGGCCGCCTCTACCAGTTCCTCCGAGTCCCCTTTGGTGTCACCAATGGGGTCTCAGTCTTCCAACGGGCCATGGATCAAATGGTGGACCAGCACGGACTACGGGCCACTTTCCCGTATCTGGATAACGTCACCATCTGCGGCCATGACCTGCAGGACCATGATGCCAACCTACAAAAATTCCTTCGTACGGCCACTCTCCTGAACCTCACATACAATGAGGCGAAGTGTGTTTTCCGGACACGCCGCCTCACCATCCTTGGGTACGTGATAGAAAATGGTGTCCTTGGCCCCGACCCAGCCCGTATGCGTCCCCTTATGCAGCTTCCCCTCCCTACTACCCTCAAAGCACTGAGGAGATGCCTGGGCTTCTTCTCCTATTATGCCCAGTGGGTTCCCCGTTATGCAGATAAAGCCCGTCCGCTCCTAAAATCGACCTCTTTTCCCCTGGCGGAGGAGGCCTGTCGGGCCTTCGATGACATCAAAGCGGACATCGCGAAGGCCGCGATGCACGCTGTGGACGAATCCATCCCATTCCAAGTGGAAAGTGATGCGTCTGACTTTGCCCTAGCTGCCACCCTTAACCAGAGGGGCCGTCCGGTGGCCTTCTTTTCCCGGACCTTACAAGGCCCTGAGATTCGACACTCCTCGGTCGAGAAGGAGGCCCAGGCCATCGTGGAAGCCGTCCGGCACTGGCGCCATTATCTCGCGGGCCAACGATTCACCTTAATTACGGACCAGCGGTCAGTTGCCTTCCTGTTTAACACCAGGCAAAAGGGCAAGATTAAGAATGACAAGATCTTGCGGTGGAGGATTGAGCTCTCCACCTACAGATATGACATCATGTACCGGCCTGGGAAGCTCAATGAGCCCCCAGACGCCCTGTCCCGTGGATCATGTGCCAGTGCCCAACTAGACCAGCTACAGTCCCTCCATAACGACCTCTGTCACCCGGGTGTCACCAGATTTTTCCATTTTGTCAAGTCCCGTAACCTGCCCTTCTCCCTTGAGGAAGTCCGGACGATTACCAGGCAATGCAGGGTCTGCGCTGAGTGCAAACCGCAGTTCTACCGGCCAGGTAGGGCGCACCTTGTAAAGGCCACTCGCGCGTTCGAGCGCCTTAGCGTTGATTTTAAAGGCCCCCTCCCCTCCTCTAACCGCAATGTTTATTTCCTGAATATCATTGACGAATACTCACGTTTCCCTTTTGCCTTCCCCTGCTCGGACATGACCACGGCTACAGTGATTCGGACCCTGAACAAGCTCTTCACCCTGTTCGGCTTCCCAGCCTATATTCATAGCGACCGTGGGTCCTCTTTCATGAGTGATGAGCTGAGGCAGTACCTGCTCGCCAAAGGCGTTGCCTCCAGCCGTACCACTAGCTATAACCCCAGGGGCAATGGTCAAGTAGAGCGGGAGAACGCAACCGTCTGGAAGGCCGTTCTATTAGCGTTACGGTCTAGGGGCCTTCCAGTCAGCCGTTGGCAAGACGTCCTTCCGGACGCATTACATTCCATTAGGTCACTCTTGTGCACAGCGACCAATACGACCCCTCACGAGCGGATGTTTTCATTTCCCAGGAAGTCCTCCTCGGGTACTTCGCTCCCGGATTGGCTGATGTCCCCGGGACCCGTCCTGCTTCGGAAGCATGTCCGGACCCATAAGGCAGATCCCTTGGTCGAGAAGGTCCAACTGCTCCATGCTAATCCCCAATATGCTTATGTAGCGTACCCTGATGGGCGGGAGGACACGGTTTCTGTCCGTGACTTGGCACCCGCGGGTGCCCCGGAGGTCACCACGTCCTTCCGCCCCACGGTCCCTGGTGTCGTCCATTCGGAGACTGCTACGCCTCTTCCTCCCTCAGTCCCTGTCCCCAATGTAGTGTGCCCAGAGCCTGTTGCAGCCCCCCACCCCCCAGCTCCGGTTCCCACCGTTCCCCACACGCCACCAGGGCCACAGCCCATTCCTCTCGCCCCTATGTACAGCTCGCTTGAGTCGCCGGAGCCGTCGCCACGCAGTACCCGACGACTGGACGGGACGACGGATCGGTCCGCTTCACACCACCCAGCGCCTTCTCTCGACGCTCACTGTACGGAGCCTGGGCCGACATCGCTCCCTGCTCGGACGACTCTGCGACCTGCACTACGACGATCGCGACGACGGATCAAGCCACCGGTTCGTCTGGACTTGTGATATTGTTTCCGCTTCACCCCCGTGTTGTTTTTTTAAAAGGAAGGGGTGAATGTGGTGGACCTCAGTTGTGCCTTTGTCCTATATGGACCACCGTTGTGTGTGTTTGTCATACCTGGACACATCCCCTTCCAGTTTGGTTCCTCCCCTCAGCACCTAGTATAAAGGTGGCTGTCTCCTCCCCCTTGTTCAGTCCAGGTCGGTTAATTGTTGGGATCTGCTCCTGATTCTGTTGTGAATAAAAGCCTACACTTATATTGGCATATCGGTAGTCTTTCGCCTTATTGATAGTGCATCAGGTTGATAAAGGAAGGGCCGTGGATGTCGTCTATATGGATTTCAGTCAGGCATTTGACAAAGTCCCACATGGCAGGTTGGTTAAGAAGGTTAAGGCTCATGGGATACAAGGAGAAGTGGCTAGATGGGTGGAGAACTGGCTTGGCCATAGGAGACAGAGGGTAGTGGTCGAAGGGTCTTTTTCCGGCTGGAGGTTTGTGACCAGTGGTGTTCCGCAGGGCTCTGTACTGGGACCTCTGCTTTTTGTGATATATATAAATGATTTGGAAGAAGGTGTAACTGGTGTAATCAGCAAGTTTGCGGATGACACGAAGATGGCTGGAATTGCGGATAGCGAAGAGCATTGTCGGGCAATACAGCAGGATATAGATAGGCTGGAAAATTGGGCGGAGAGGTGGCAGATGGAGTTTAAGCCGGATAAATGCGAAGTGATGCATTTTGGAAGAAATAATGTAGGGAGGAGTTATACAATAAATGGCAGAGTCATCAGGAGTATAGAAACACAGAGGGACCTAGGTGTGCAAGTCCACAAATCCTTGAAGGTGGCAACACAGGTGGAGAAGGTGGTGAAGAAGGCATATGGTATGCTTGCCTTTATAGGACGGGGTATAGAGTATAAAAGCTGGAGTCTGATGATGCAGCTGTATAGAACGCTGGTTAGGCCACATTTGGAGTACTGCGTCCAGTTCTGGTCGCCGCACTACCAGAAGGACGTGGAGGCATTGGAGAGAGTGCAGAGAAGGTTTACCAGGATGTTGCCTGGTATGGAGGGTCTTAGCTATGAGGAGAGATTGGGTAGACTGGGGTTGTTCTCCTTGGAAAGATGGAGAATGAGGGGAGATCTAATAGAGGTATACAAGATTATGAAGGGTATAGATAGGGTGAACAGTGGGAAGCTTTTTCCCAGGTCGGAGGTGACGATCACGAGGGGTCACGGGCTCAAGCTGAGAGGGGCGAAGTATAACTCAGATATCAGAGGGATGTTTTTTACACAGAGGCTGGTGGGGGCCTGGAATGCGCTGCCAAGTAGGGTGGTGGAGGCAGGCACGCTGACATCGTTTAAGACTTACCTGGATAGTCACATGAGCAGCCTGGGAATGGAGGGATACAAACGATTGGTCTAGTTGAACCAAGGAGCGGCACAGGCTTGGAGGGCCGAAGGGCCTGTTTCCTGTGCTGTACTGTTCTTTGTTCTTTGTTCTTTGCATGGTGGAGCAAGCTCAAAGGGTCAAATGGCCTCCTCCTGCTCCTATCTTCTATGTTTCTATGTTAACTAACTAATTCCACGCAAATCTTACGTGGTATGTTTCTGCAGTAATTCTATTTACATTTCTTCAGTATGCAGGCGCATCTCTCTCACACGCACACACACACAGACAGATGTTACCCAGGCGTGGTTAAAATAACTACTTTATTCAACCATAGGAATGGTTTCAATGAGATCAAGCCGGCAATGCCAGCTACAATGTTGGATAAGTGACTGTTTAGAAAAATAGGCATTTATATATAAATAAAACAATAATCTACATTTACTTGATTTGTTTTACATCAACCAAAGCACATGAAGCAGGTTCCACCCCCCCCATTTCAGTTCAATTCAGACACAGTTTTAAACATCAATTTTATATTTGCGCTTCCTTTGATGTTTCCTTCATGGTTGGAGGCAAAGAACACAATGTTTGAGTAAATTCCTGTCTTAACAAGTCACATTTATAAAACGCCTTTTAAATCAGAAACACTTCATAGGGCCCTAACGAAAAACAGGCATCAATCTAAAGGAAGAGAGATTAGAATGGGTGATGAATGGATAGTTGCTATCTTGGCTATGGATTAATTTATAACATCTATATACAGATGTAGGATAATGAAAAGAGGTATTTAAGGAGACACTTTATAGTAGAAAAATGATTATGTTTGCTTTCTCGGATTAGCCTAGACAAGTGGGAAGTTTTGGCAGAGAAAAGGGAGGACCATCATCTATAGTTGCATAAGTGCCATATCTCAGACAATTATCCATTTTTCATGCAAGAGTCTGGGGAAACAGCATCAACAGGATATTGGATCACATGGGGTATTATAGAAACATAGAAAAACTACAGCACAAAACAGGCCCTTTGGCCCCACAAGTTGTGCCGAACATATCCCTACCTTTTAGGCCCACCTATAATCCTCCATCCTATTAAGTCCCATGTACTCATCCAGGAGTCTCTTAAAAGTTTGCCTCCACCACCACTGACGGCAGCCGATTCCACTCGCCCACCACCCTGTGTGTGAAAAACTTCCCCCTAACATTTCCCCTGTACCTACCCCCCAGCACCTTAAACCTGTGTCCTCTTGTAGCAGCCATTTCCACCCTGGGAAAAAGCCTCTGAGAGTCCACCCGACCTATGCCTCTCAACATCTTATATACCTCTATTAGGTCTCCTCTCATCCTACGTCTCTCCAAGGAGAAAAGACCAAGCTCCCTCAGCCTATCCTCATAAGACATGCCACTTAATCCAGGCATCCTTGTAAATCTCCTCTGCACCCTTTCAATCTTTTCCACATCCTTCCTGTAATGAGGCGACCAGAACTGAACACAGTAAGTATTATCACCAAGTCTGGTCGTGTCCTTGCTCATTGTCCTCAAAGGCTGCATGGGGGACCTCGAGTTGAATTTTTACCACCCTGCAAGTGCTAGGTTCAGGTTACTCAGACAGATTTGGGATGGAATTTAGGATTTTCCAAGTTTGTACGGGTTTGTACTACACAATTTATCTACTGAACCACTGGAAACTTGAGTAAAATGCAAATTTTAGATAAAAAATAAACTTGGATGAAATAAAGAGTAAGTGGAAGAAAGACTTGGGAGAGGTAAAGCAATCTTTTCATAACTTTACAATTTTTTTAATTCAGTATTTTCTGGCTGTATATTTTATTATAATAATATGACAATTGTAAAGGCACTCATGATATCCCAATAGCCTATTAGGTAATTTTCAGCTTTGCACAGTTTGAGCTGAAATATCTTTTTAAAGAAAGATTGTCAACGCCTGGGGAGGATACAGTGTTCCTGCGAGGCATCAGTGTTATATACTGCAAAATATCATAGCAGACATCAAAACACACGTTTATCTCCTAATTTTGGTTGTTGAACTCTTGTCCATCCTGAAGGATTTTCCTTTGCTCTGAGCTAAGCTTCTACATAAAAGATTACTGGACAATTAAGTGGCATCATGGCACAATGGATAGCACTGCTGCCTCACAGCGCCAGAGACCTGGGTTCAATTCCAGCCTCGGGTCACTGTCTGTGTGGAGTTTGTACATTCTCTCCATGTCTGTGGGTTTCCTTCAGGTGCTCCGGTTTCCTCCCACAGTTCAAAAATGCGCAGGTTAGGTGGATTGGCCATGTTAATTGTCCCTTAGTGTCAGGGGAACTAGCGGGGTAAATACGCGGGTTACAGGGATAGGACCTGGGTGGGATTGTTGTCGATGCAGGCTCAATGGGCCAAATGGCCTCCTTCTGCCTTGTAGGGATTCTATGAACTGTCAGAAAAGGGAAAGAGGAAATCTCCTTTTAGCAGATCACCGACTAGCATTTACTGCAACCATGAAATCTACATCCAACCTTCTTGACTGAAATAGAATTGTAATATGTACAAAAGGAAAAACATGTGAACACTGTATATAACAATCCTTATCTCTTCTTTACTTAGGAAAACGTTCGAGTCATTGAGGAGAGGTCTATTTCAAATTCATCGAGTTCAAAGGAGGGAACACTATTTGTGAGAACTGCTTTGTTACTGATAACCTATCGAGTGCTTCATCGCAATCACAAGATGCCCCAAAGTACTTTCTAACCAGAATATTATATTTGAAGTGCACTCATTACTATTATAGGCACACCTGGTGGCTAACTTTGCATCCAGTCAAAAATCAACTAACAATAAATAAATGGACAAATGATGAGATTTACTTGGACACCTTCCCCTTTATGTAAATAATAGTATCATATTTCAGAACAGTGTCTTCTTCAAATAGTGCTGTTTCACAGCCACCTGAGCAGCAGACCTTTATTTAATATCTAATCTGGATGGAATAAGACATTTCACTACCAAAAGTGTCAGCCTGGAACATGCGCTTACATTTTCGGTGATTCTTCCATCCACAATCTCTTGAATCTGAGGTCATCAAATAAACTGAGGTGGTACAGGCCGAGAATTTCCTTGGAGCTGCCCCAGCACCACCCTGATAACTCAGAAAGCATTGTGGAAATGCAGTTGGACACAGTTCTTGCAAGTGGGACAGAAAGTTTGGTGGACCAGACAAAAGGCCCGTTGCTGGAACTGGAAAATCCCAGCCGGGGTGTTCACTGTACATCTGGTAAACTCACTGTGGTGGATCAGGAGCAGCTCTGAGGAAATTCCTGATCCATAACTTTGAAATGCACTAGATTTCCTTTGATTTCTAAGGACCAACATTTGTGAACGTTGTAAATATATTGCAATAGAGATGGAAATAACAAAAGTGAACATGAGGAATACTTGAGTATTAAGTGCTACAAAAATAGAAATAATTAGCAGACACAAGGCTGGAAATATTTGTAAAACAAAGAGGAATTTTCAGCTAATGATAAATTTCTACAACGAAATTGTATAAAATCAGCAAATAAAATACATAAAACATTCATTCAACTTACAATTCCTTAGTATTTCATTTTATCTGGAAGGTTTATCTCAACAATCTCTAATTATTTAATGGAAGTTTACAATGGATACTCTACATGCTATTTCACAGCTTTTGTTAACCAAAGATTTCTTCAAGTTGCCTCAAAACCATTTTGAGAGGAACCTGTTCACAGTTGATGAATGGAGTTTAAATAAAAGTACTAGCCTATGTTCTATAAAATAATCCATCGATGCTAGGTATGTAAAAGGAATTGTGTGCCGCTTTGGGAATCTACCAAATGTATTCACAGGCAGAACCAAAACAAACTAGATCTGTAATCTACCATACAAAAATTATTGTACATATTAATCCACATAGTGACAGGTTATTCTGGATTAGCTAAACCTGTGAGAATGTTACTTTGACATGATTCAATGGCCGGAATCGGGGTGGGCGAGGCTCGCAGAACGGAATTCTCCATTGGCCTCGGGCGGGATTTTATGAGCCTCACCCAAGCGAGGTCGTAAAATACCAGCAAAAATGACTCTGTGTAGGACAGAGGAAAGGTTTCTTGTGATTAAAATAAAATTAAACCAAGGGTGAAATAAATACTGGCTGTACTTGCTGTCCTCCATTCCCTATCTTTTTTTCTTCAACAATTATTCCCTTCTTTTGCCTCAATCGCCTGAGGATTGCTTACTCTTCATTCAGAGTGTGAGCATCAGTGATCTTTATGGTCATGGGACCAGCATAACTGGAGTACAACCTGATGCTGTCCTCACCCAATCCCCCTCCACCAGAGAGATTATTGAAGAAGTGTGGCCAAGTTATTTCCTGACTTCATCCCAGAGATAGTGAAGGCACTTGAAATGACCCCATTACAGTCTTGGAGATAACATGGGATCTTTCTATTCCTTCTGACCAGCACCAGTGGTGGGGGTACCACTGTTACTCAGCCAGAGGGAATGAAGTTTTTGTTTGTCAATGGGTTATAGAAGCCACCTTGACTGTGCAATAATGAACAAATTCAAAAACTTCAAGCATTAGAGCACACTCACAAACTGCAAGCAATTTAATAACATGCTTATTTTGAGTCACATGTTGACCCTCATAAGTGCTGCTTAGATATCAAAAGCCCATTGCTAATGCAATTTAGAGAGGGACATTTGCTATTTTAGAATAATTTTCTTTTTGGAGTAAAAATGAGTAAGATGTTTGATGAGTACACCATTTACAATAAGATAGTGTTGTGCATGAACTGCGCCTTAACTTATTTTCTAGAATTCTGAGTTCAAAAATTGCAAAAGAAATGTCATTTTAAAGTCATGCACTGTAACCACCGCTTTGCCATTTACTTAGTCATTATTAAATTTTTCAGATTTTCATTTTTCTAAACATTTGTAATGCATTTCTTTGACAGTTCAATGGGTGATGCTGTCACTCTGTCACTGATTTATATTATTAAATATTGTTTGTGATACGTATGCAGGATACAGTCCCAGTTTTCTCCCACATTTGTTAATGCTACCTCTCACCTCAAGACTTCGATGCTCTACATTGAAATACATAAGCAAAACCTATGTAGTGATTCACCTTGACAGTTACTTTGTTGCCAACCTATCCATCTGTCCAATTTATCTCAAGTTTATTCATAGGTATGTTGTTGCCTCTCTGCTTTCTCTTTCTTTCGCTTGAGCCACTGCGACATTGATGCACTGTAACCACTCCTCTGCATTCTTTTCATCCTTCGCTTTGAAGACATATGTTTTGTTGTCTGTGAAGATTTCAAAGGCTCGAGGAAGGCCACGGTCTCTCCGCTTTTTAGCGATGACCTTTACACTTTGTACCTTGCTCAGTTCAATTGGACAATCATCTGGATCATCTTTCTGTAAGGTGAAGACGTGAACAAAGTGACACATAGGATTTGGAAATTTCCAGTCTGTTTCATTGAAAGTTATATAATTATTCCCCGTGACATCAAGGCAGCATTTGACTGATTGTGGTATCAAGGACCTCTAGTAAAATTAAAGTCAGTCTGAATCGGTGGAGGAGGTGGAGGTGGGGGGGGGGGGGGGGGGGAGGGGTACTCTCCACAAGTTGGAGTCACATCTAGCATAAAAAGAAAATGTCTGTGGTTGTTGAAGGCCAATCATCTCAACCTCAGGGCTTCGCTGCAGGAGTTTCTCAGGGCACTGCCCTAGGTCCAACCATCTTCAGCTGTTTCATCAATGACCTTCCTTCCACCATAAGGTCAGAAGTGGGGATGTTCACTGATGATTGCACAATGTTCAGCATCATTCGAAACTCCTCAGATACTTAAGCAGTCCATGTCTATATGCAACACCACCTGGACAGCTTTCAAGTTTAGGCTGATAGGTGACAAATAAAATTCATGCCATATAGGTGCCAGGCAATGACAATCTCCAGCAAGAGTGAATCTAATGACCTTCTTTTGATGTTCAATGATATAACCATTACTGAATCCCCCAGCACAAAAATCCTTGGGGGTACCTATTGATCCGAATCTGAGCTGGACCTACCTTATAAATACTGAAGATACAAGAGCAGTTTACGCTCCTACAGCAATTAATACAACTCCTGATTCCCCAAAGCCTGTCCAGTAATTACAAGGCACAAGTCTGTGTGCTGGAACACTCTCTCTTGCAGCTCCAACAACAATCCAAAACCTTGACATCATCCTGGACAAAGCAGTCTGCTTGATTGGTATACCACCCCCCACCTTAAATATTCACCAGCACATAGTGTAATCAGTGTGTACCACCTACAAGATGCACTGTAACAAATCGTCAGGGCTCCTTCAACAGCACCTTCCAAACCCACCACCCATAACACCTAGAAGGACAAGGGCAGCAGACACATGGAAACACCATCACCTGCAAGCCACACATTATCCTGACTTGGAACTATACCGCTGTTCCTTCACTGTTGTTGGGTAAGATCCTGGAGCTCCCTTCCTAACAGCACTGGGTGTAATATGCCAGATGGACTGCTGTGGTTCAAGAAGATGGCTCACCACCACCTTCTCAAGATCAATTAGGGAAAGGCAACAAATGCTGGCCTAGCATGCCAATGACATTCATATTGCATGAAAGAATAAATAAAAGCAGCAATTGTCCCCCATTACAAATAATCTCAGTCTTGACAACTTCTATGTTTTCATATTCAGTAATTCATTGCTCAAACTATATTATTTTGTTTCCATTATTTTGAAGGATGCTAATGCCAGGAGCCTGGGTTCGATTCTCGACACTGTCTGTGCGGAGTCTGCATGTTCTCCCCTTGACTAAGTGGGTTTCCACCGGGTGCTCCAGTTTCCTCCCACAGTCTGAAAGGTGTGCTGGTTAGGTGGCATTGGCCACGCTAAATTCTCCCTCAGTGTACCTGAACAGGCATCGGAGTGTGGCGACTAGGGGATTTTCACAGTAACTTCATTGGAGTGTTAATGTAAACCTACTTGTGACAATGATAACTAAACTTTAAAACTTTAAATTTTAATAAAGTTTCCCATGCTGATTGCATGGGTAACATGCAAATTTACAATTTTGTTCCTTTTAACTTCTTATTTAAATTAAGTGGATTTATCAAACATTCTAGCTGAAATAAAAATGAAGATCAGGCAAAACATATTTGTTTGTTCACCTCTTCCTAATTGACTCCAGCATTGCTGCCTTAAACTATATTTTGGATTGTTATAAGCTTTCTCTTTTCTTTTTCAATTTAGTCCTTTTATTTGTTTCTTGATTTCTTTTATTGTAACTGTACACTTTATTTCTTCAAATATTATTTGCGAATACTTTTACTTTTTTGGACGATATTCACTTAATTCTATACGCACGCCAATTTATTTTTTATATCTTCTTTCTGAATTCTTTTGATCAGTGATCTGAAATGATAACTTGGGATTCTCTCTCCATGGATGATGACTGACTTGCTGAGCAGTTCCAGCATTTTCTGTTTTAATTTCCTCCCTGTGTTCCTCCCACAGTCCAAAGATGTGTGGGTTCGGTTGATTGGCCATGCTAAATTGACTCTAGTATCAGGAGGATTAGCAGGGTAAGTGTGTGGGATTAAGAAAATAGGGCCTGGGTGGGATTGTGGTTGGTACAGACTCGATGGGCCCAATGGTCTCCTTCTGTACTGTAGGGATTCGAGATTGGTGTTCAGGACTTCACGAGTGGTGAACAAAATACAAATCACTGCACAAGTGGCTCTGGTGTTCGGTTCCATTGATTTACTCTGGTGAATCTTAAACATATACCTACTGATTTTCCTTTGCGAAATAGAAGCTGATTCCCAGCCAGTGTGAAATAACGGGTCTTCCATCTCTTTATAAACTTCCATTTCACTTGTTTTTCTTTGAGCTTGCCTTCGATGAGTGGTTGACCATCTTGATTTACAACTGTTAAAAGGATATTAAACTTGAATGGTCAATTATCAGTGTACTAAAAAACAAAAATTGTTAGAATGCTAATTCCTATCACAATTGGACTGGATTTTGCAGTTAGCAAAGAATATGCAACACCAGCCAATCATTACAATTATACATGTGTGATGTTAGTTTACCTTTAAGAGTTTTTTAAAATTCAGACTCACAGCCTTAGGTGGTGTCATTGTTGTGAGGAGAAAAAAACTGTGGGCAGGTCAGGTGACAGGGATTTTATTTTGAGTTTCAGTTTGGAGCTGCAGGTTTTGAGTTGAGTTTTAGAAGGGACAGCAAGCTAAAAAGAAGTGTTTTCCCTCTCTCCCTGTTGTTTTGAAAATTCTGTTGGTTTCCTGAAGGGTAAAAGTTTGCTGTTGTTGGGAGCTGGACCAGAGTCTCTGGTGCTTTGGGAAGCTGTCTTGTCTTCAAACCGTTTGGAGTGAATCCAGAGAACTGCAGACTTCAACCAACGGACTCAAATTTCCATTAGTGAGCATTAGTCTGTGCTGTGTTAAACCTGTGAAAAGGCTCTTTAGTCTATGGGAGGTTTTGGTTTTAATTGGAACACATTAGCGATATTCATGAAGGGTTATACATTAGAGTGGTTGTTTTGTTTCTTGTTTGTAATTGATAAAAGTTCTTGCTAATTTTCTTACTATACATGTTAACTATATTCTTAAATAAACTTTGTTTGATAAAAGCTCCCTAGTGGGTCTTTTGAATCACACCTGAAGTGAAGCATTTCATGCTTATCCTAGCCAAATTCAAGATGCAAAACTTATGATTCAGGCAAGCTTCATAAAACACTTTGGAGTTTCTAACCTGAACCATAACACATGTCTATAGACTACAGGCTTATGGGCCCTTTGTAAGCTAGGCAAACTATGACACACCTTCTTGGCCAGGCTGAAGACTATTTATCTGTGTAGTGAGTTCCTGCAGTGCATCTTATAGATGGTACACACTATTGCCATTGTTCGTTGGTAGCTGAGGGAGTGAATGTTTGTGGAAGGGATGCCAATCAAGTGGGCTGTTTTGTTCTGGATAGTGTCAAATTTCTTGGAGTGAATTGAGTTGGCTGAAGACTGACATCTGTGATGCTGGGGACCTCTGGAGGAGGCCGAGATGAATCATCCACTAAACAATTCTGGCTGAAGATTGTTGCGAATGCTTCATCCTTATTTTTTGCATTGATGTGTTGGACTCCTTCATGATTGAGGATGGGGATATTTGTGGAGCCTTCTCCCCCAGAGAACTGTTTAATTGTCCACCACCATTCGCAGCTGGATGTGGCAGAACTGCAGAGCTTAGATCTGCTCCGTTGGCTGTGGAATTGGTTGGCTCTATCTATTACTTGCTGCTTATGCTGTTTGGCACATAAGTAGTCCTGTGTTGTAGCTTCACCAGGTTGAAACTTCATTTTTATATATGCCTGGAGTGGCTGCTCGCATGCCCTCCTGCACTCCCCATTGAACCAGGATTGATCCCTTGGATAGATGGTAAGGGCAGAGTGAGGGATATGCCGTGTAAAGAGTGAGGGATATGTTGTGGAAAGTTCTGCTGCTGCTGATGGCCCACAGCATTTCACGGATACCCAGTCTTGAGTTGCTAGATCTGTTCGACAGATCTGTAGCACAGTGGTTGTACCACACAACACATTGGCGAGTATCCTCAATGTGAAGAAGCGACTTTGTCTTCACAAGTACTGTGCAGTAGTCACTCCTACCAGTATGGTTATGGACAGATGCATCTGTGGTAGGCAGGTTGGTGAGAATGAGATCCGGTATGTTTTTCCCTTTTGTTGGTTCTTTCACCACCTGCTGCAGTCCCAGTCTAGCAGATATGTCCTGTAGGACCTGACCAACTCGGTCTGTGGTGGTGCTAGAAAGCCACTCTTGGTGGACATTGAAGTCCCCCACCCAGAGCACATTCTGTCCCCTTGCCACCTTCAGTGCTTCCTCCAAGTGGTGTTCAACATGGAGGTGTACTGATTCATCAACTGAAGGGGAAGGTATATGGTAATTAATAAGATGCTTCCTTGCCCAATTTGGGATTAAGAGAAAAAGAGAGAGATAAAAGAGAAAATTTTTAAATTTAAGTTGTTAATATTTTAAAAATCTTCAACAATAATTATGATCTGAAAGAATGGGAGTCCACGTGTATAAAAGGTGATTTTCTGTGCCAGGGATGCTGTTGAGTCCTAATTAGGACATAACACTCGATTGAAAGTTTACTAATGCTTTAATGGGTAAGTTCTAACCTTTTATGACATGATTAGTGGGTATCTATTCCAAACTACAACTTCATGCCTTTCTGTGTAAAGTCTATTTGTGAGATACTGTTGTAGCACACTCTTAAAGGAAGTGGGCAACTCAGACAACACAGGGCAACACGATGGCACAGTAGTTAGCCTCACAGCGACAGGGTTCAATTCCAGCCTCTGGTGACTGTCTATGTGGAGTTTGTACATTCTCCTCGTGTCTGCGTGGGTTTCCTCCGGGTGCTGTGGTTTCCTCCCACAGTCCAAAGATGTGCAGGTTAGGTGGATTGGCCATGCTAAATTGCCCCTTACTGTCAAGGAGATTAGCAGGATAAATATGTGGGGTTATCGGGATAGGGCCTGGGTTGTTTGTTGTCGTTGCAGGCACAATGGGCCAAATGGTCTCCTTGTGCACTGTAGGGATTCTCAATTTATGTTTTCTGTTGAGATTTCTGATTTCTGAATTTAATTGTGCAAGTGCATTCATAGAAAGTTACCATCTGGCTAACTCGTAATTAGTCTCACAACACCAGGTTAAAGTCCAACAGGTTTATTTGGTAGCAAATACCATAAGCTTTCGGAGCGCTGCTCCTTCGTCAGATGGAGTGGAAATGTGCTCTCAAACAGTGCACAGAGACACAAAATCAAGTTACAGAATACTGATTAGAATGCGAATCCCTACAGCCAGCCAGGTCTTAAAGGTACAGACAATGTGGGTGGAGGGAGCATTAAACACAGGTTAAAGAGATGTGTATTGTCTCCAGACAGAACAGCTAGTGAGATTCTGCGAGTCTGCGACTCAGCCAACATTGTCTACCTGATACGCTGCAGGAAAGGATGTCCCGAGGCATGGTACATTGGGGAAACCGTGCAGACGCTACGACCACAGATGAATGAACACCGCTCAACAATCACCAGGCAAGGCTGTTCTCTTCCTGTGGGGGAGCACTTCAGCAGTCATGGGCATTCAGCCTTGGGTCTTCAGGTAAGCGTTCTCCAAGGCAGCCTTCACGACACACGACAGCGCAGAGTCGCTGAGCAGAAACTGATAGCCAAGTTTCGCACACATGAGGACGGCCTAAACCGGGATGTTGGATTTATGTCACATTATCAGTAACCCCCACAGCTTGCCTCCTGGACTTGCAGAATCTCACTAGCTGTTCTGTCTGGAGACAATACACATCTCTTTGACCTGTGTTTAATGCTCCCTCCACCCACATTGTCTGTACCTTTAAGACCTGGCTGGCTGTAGGGATTCGCATTCTAATCAGTATTCTGTAACTTGATTTTGTGTCTCTGTGCACTGTTTGAGAGCACATCTCCACTCCATCTGACAAAGGAGCAGCGCTCCGAAAGCTTATGGTATTTGCTACCAAATAAACCTGTTGGACTTTAACCTGGTGTTGTGAGACTTCTTACTGTGTTCACCCCAGTCCAACGCCGGCATCTCCACATCATAACTCGTAATTAGCAGTGAGCATGGATAACCTTTATTTCCACTGCAAAATCTGGGTCAAATGTGCCATACTGCAAACATGCCTTTATATCTGTTGCAGTATATTAGAATATGGAGTTCATGTATTGAAGCTTTATTTCAATTGTCATATGAAAATTGTAATTAATTCCCCTTATGACCTTTGAGATTCATTTAACCTCAAGGAAACTCAAAGTTAACATTTCAATCGGTCACGGATTCCACAATAATATAATACAACAGGGAGATTCAGATTTTCAGAAACATTCTTAACAATTTGGAATATGTTTAATAAGCTAGAACAAATGCAAACGCCACAGAATTTTTCATCTGTGGAGCAGCTGTAAAATTTACTGTTTGCTTTAGAAGGATATGAAATAAAACAAACCATGAATTACCATTTGTCTCTTTGGCCTACATCAAGGATCTATTAGTTGCATAAGTAATCTCAGGCCAATTTGATATATTACATCCTAGTTTTTTTATATCTTTGGCTTAAGCCTGGTCATTTCTTAAGCTGCATAGCTGAACATTGAGCCACAGCATGTTATATGACTGAGTAATATAGTACATAACACATTCCATTACAGTTAGTTTTGAAACCTTTTCTCAAAAGATCTGGAAAGAGTGGTAGCATGGCAATCTGAGTACAATTGGTCAAAGAAACTGTGGGCAGCATGGTGGCACAATGGTTAGCACTGCTACCTCACAGCGCCAGGGACCCGGGTTCGATACCCGGCTTGGGTCACTGTGTGGAGTTTGTACATCTCCCCGTGTCTGCATGTGTTTCCTCCAGGTGCTCCGGTTTCCTCCCACAGTCCGAAAGACGTGCATTAGTCATGCTAAATTCTCCCTCAGTGTACCCTAATAGGCGCCGGAGTGTGGCGACTAGGGGATTGTCACGGTAACTTCATTGCCGTGTTAATGTAAGCCTACTTGTGACAGTAATAAATAAATTTTTTAAAAACTGGACGACTTCAGATTGACTGATCATATTTGTTACAATTTGTAGACAGATTGTACAAAGCAGAGGATAAATTTACATTTTATAGAACACAGCGTAAGTCAAGCACAATTTGCAATTTGTAATTGAGGGGAAAAAAACTGGCTTGTTCTGAAAATCTTTAAGCATCCTGGATAACATTGTAAAATATTTCAATAAACAATATTGTGTACTTCAAGAAAAAAGTTGACTTAAGCACCATGTTACAGTCAAAACCAATATTTGTGTTATCAACTTGACATGAAATGTTAAGAAATTTTATAGACTTCGATAAATGCAAAATACATGGATATGGAATTCAGCAATTTTCTAAACTTGGATTGGAATTATTATGATTGGACGGAGCAATGTCTTCATCTGAGCTACACTCCAGGAGACCAATTCTCGATATTTTGCCAAGGCTTTTTCTCCCCCATATGTTCACATTTTTTTCCGCTTGGTATTTTGTAAATTCAGTTTCTTCCATTATTGCTTTATACTCAAAACTGATGCTTGCAAGGAAGTGACCAAACTAAGACAAATACTAATTGTTCAACACACAACCATTTGTCATTATGAGAGGTTTCCCGAGTGTCACATTTCTTGGACTATGGACAACATTTTAGAGGCCCATGCTGGTGGGTTTAGACCATAAGATATAGGAGCATAATTAGGCCATTCAGCCATCAAGTCTGCTCTGCCATTCAATCATGGCTGATAAGTTTTTCAACCCCATTCACCTGCCTTTTCCCCATGACCTTTGATCCTCTTACCAATCAAGAACCAATTTCTACCTTAAATATACTCAATAACCTGACCACCACAGCCTTCTGTGGCAATGAATTCCATAGATTCACCAGCCTCTGACTGAAGAAATTCCTCTTCATCTTGGTTCTAAAGGGTCATATCTTTATTCTGAGGCTGTGCCCTCGGATCCTAGTCTCTCTTATCAATGGAAACATCTTTCCCACATCCACTCTGTCCAAGCCTTTCAGTATTCTGTAAGTTTCATTGAGTACCGACCCAGAGTCCTCAAACGCTCCTCATACGTCAAGCTTTTCATTCCTGGGATCAATCTCGTGAACCTCCTCTGGACCGTCTCCAAGGCCTAGCACATCCTTCCTTTGATACAGGGCCCAAAATTGTTCACAATACTCCAAATGGGGTCTGACCAGAACCTTATACAGTCTCAGCAGTACATCCCTGCTTTTGTATTCTAGTCCACTTGAAATGAATGCTAACATTGCATTTGCCTTCCTAACTACCAACTCAACCTGCAAGTTAACCTGAAGAGAATCCTGAATTAGGACTCCCAAGTATATTGGCAGGAGAACCTGTAATATTCCCCAAGTGGCCTTTCCGCTGCCATCCTGCCTGCCTCTAACCTGTCTATAATTTTACTAAGGGGCGGGGGGGATGAGGCCTACGGTCAATTAACGGCCAATTTAAGGATGGTGGGAGGTGGTCAGGAACTAGGGAAGGTTATCCTGCTTGGGCGGGAAAGGAGGACCTCCATCACTGACTGCCATTCCTGATCAGGATCCCCCCCAAAATCTTTGTCCCACCTTGCCCTCAGATTCTTCCTCCCCACCCCAGGCCCCCACCACTGTCTCTCTCCCTCCTGCAGTCTCCTCCCCTGTCCGTGCCGTGATACCCACCAACCACCACCCCACACTCACCTGCATCCTGAGTCCAAACTGACCGGAGGGACTACTTGGCATCTCAGCAGTGACCACCACTCATGGTGATGCTATTGGGATGACTGAGCCGCAGACCAAGCTCTCTGAGGCAGGACTTCCTCCCGGGTGAGGCGCAGAAGTCCCATCTCCAGTCAATTAATATTCCTCGAATGGGCAACTGCTTCGGCAAGAATGCATTCCTCGCCAACTCTTCAGGTGTGGGGGGTGGCATGAGGGGTGGGGTGTACAGGAAACCCCACCACCTGTTAAATTCTGCCTTCAATGTTTCTTCTAAAGAAAAATGGGACAGGGCTTTTGTTCCCAGATCCTGATCCTACCATCATGATGAAATTCTTATCAGGTACTGACAAATCGTAGTGCTGGGTTCCAGACGGTGACTTTGGAGGCAGGAACTTTATCCAATTAAGGATGGTGGCTGAGCCATCAGTGTAGGATCAATTGGAAGCTGCCCAATATCAGAAATCAGTGGCCCCACCACCAGTGGTGATGTGTAGCCTGCATCGCTGGTTATTGGCTGAAGACGGGAATGGGTTAATGAACTTTGTAATACTTAGAGATTTGTAACAGGCATTGTAGAACTTGTTGTCGTGTCTGTAGAACTTGTTTTCGTGTATCCGAGAACAGATAAGAGAAGCAGCTGTCCTTGCTGCTGTATACAAGCTCATGATTTTCCCAGCTAATTGTGTTCAGGAATGTGGCTAACCCAGCTAGAATCCATTTTGAGTCCTTTTAACACGGTGGAGCTGACATGTATGCCTTCTGTGATCGTATAATAATAGATTCATATATATTCATTATATACTATTCATCCGTACCGATATAAATTGTTATATAGGCCCCTGTATTTCAGTTAACTTGTTTTTACAAACTTATAATCTTGTATGCTGGATAAACAAACCACAGGTGTCCACATAGAGGCGACAAAACAGACAGCCTCAAGATGGCCACGATTACACGGACTACACAAAGGATGGAATCGCTGAGGCAGCAATAATCGTGAGAAAATGCGGACGTGACCAGAGGGGAAAATATATGTGTAAATATTTGTTCTTAACCTGTATTCGGTGAGGAGTCTGGAGACCGTGTTAGGAATCGGACTTCTTCCACAAGCTTGTGAAACTAAACCACTGTACTTTGACTCACGACTAGTCTCAGAGGTATTATTTATCTACAACATTGGCCACAGAAGAGATAAACAAGAGGACATGAGATGGAAAGCCACCCCTTCAACAGTAGTAGTGGGCACTTCTGTGGTTGCGGTTGTGGAGCAGCACTTTCCACAGTGAATAGCGCTCTGATAACTAGCCTGCCATTGGATGGGTACTGTCATTCCAACTCAAGGGGGATCAGTGGGACTACTTGGAATTCTCAGCAGTGACCACCGCTCATGGCGACTCTGGTGGGAGTACGGTTCTGATGGGTGGATAACCACACCCTCCGTCAATCCGACTCCTACATAATGTTGTGGAGACGGGAAAGTGTCGTGGAACCAGCCCGATGGGATTTCTTTCCCATTTTCAGAATCTCCCACATCGTCTCCAGAGGTTATAGACAATTCTGCCCATGAATTCTCGCAGGAAAATGCCAGATCACTGGTTATAATTATTTTTATGTGGTTTATCTTTGAAACATTGAAGTGTCTGTTTATATTTACAGACTCAGAAATGGGCTTGGCTGCTGTTGATGAATGTTATTGATGGCATACAAACAACCCATTCACATTTTCTTCATATAGAAATTTGGCGGTGTTGTGGAGATGAAACCACAGGAATCTGAGATTAGGAATACAGTTTCCTGCAACAATTAAACACAAACTGATTTGAAATTAAAAAAAGAATTGTGTGTGGTTTAATTCAAGTTAAACCACATCAAATTTTAAAAATCATGAATTCAAGGTAAAAGACCTTAGTGTCCATATGTATTCGACGGCGCTGAATTAAATGTTTTTTTCAAATCTTATTTTAATTATTATTTGTTGTTTGTAATAAGCAGTGACTACTTTTTACATTTTAGAATCATAGAATCCCAACAGTGCAGAAGGAGGCCATTCAGCCCATCGAGTCTGCACCGACCAAAATCCCACCCTGGCCCCATTCCCACAACTCCACATATTTACCCTGCTAATCCCCTGAAGTTAGGGTCAATTTAGCATGGTCAATCAGCCCAACCCGCACATCTTTGGACTGTGGGAGGAAACTGGAGCACCCGGGGGAAATCCACGCAGACACAGGGAGAACGTGCAGATTCCACACAGACAGTGACCCGAGGCCAGAATTGAATCCGGGTCTCTGGCGCCGTGAGGCAACAGCGCTAACCACCGTGCCACTGTGCCACCCTAAAGAACTTTAAAAGAATACGGGAACAAAAGAAGAAAACGGTGCTGGTTGATTCTGCATACATGACCACATATTAATAATTCAACAAAACCAGGGCACATTTGTTGCCCTAAATATTCCTCTTGGAACCCAAAGACAATAACATGATCAGTTAGAAACCGAACTGATTTATATTTAGAGCAAATTTAGAACTGACCAGTGAAATAAAGACTGTTCTTCTCCACTACTGGACATAGATAAATGGCTGACTGCAAACTCATACCAATTTTTGTCTCTCGCCTGACCCATTTGTGTCTAAAACTAGGTGAGCAGGAGGACTAATATCATGTAGTGAGTGAAATCAACTTATTGCTGTCGTTCTCCTGTTCCAATCTGACAGTGGATCTTAATTTAATTGCCAGGTTTCTGCAGGAAGCAGATGAGGGCTTCTCAACTAAATGCTAATTGTGATCAGATGGGACAGTCAGTTGGAATTACCCATTGCTGGTGGAATGGTTTCAACACTTAAGAACTTCTGGCAACGGACTTTTCTCTTCATGGGGTCTTTCTAGCAATCCCACTCCAGTGAGAGGAGTAACAATGACACCAGGGAGGGGCATGGGGTGCAGGAGGGAGAGCAGGTGAAAGGGAGCCGTATTCACAGGGATTTGTATCCCTCCAAGGGAGTTTAGCTTAGTGAAATCATTTCTCACTTGAAGTGCAGAGTGAGCATTCAAACCCTGCTCTAAACAAACCTGGCAAGCGGGGGCAGGATCGAGTTCCAGCTCTGAATTTTGGACTGACATCCAGTGGGTTACTTGCAGCCATTGGATGTGACTAGATTTTGGCGGCCCATCCAAACTCCTGCTGGATCAGGCTAACTACCTCATTAGCTAGTATAAAGAGGCTTACAGTCATGGAATGAACAATCACGTCACTAGCATTATAAACTTTTAATCAGCCCGTGAATCCTTCCACTACTTCACATTATTCATCACAGGGGAATATTATTGTTTCGACCTCTGATGATTTCTGTTTGGTTGGCTGTTAAATGCAGGATACGGTTTGAAACTGGTACCTACCGAGAATAACAAAGAACCATCAGATCAGAGTAATCCTGCTTTGTACTTACTATTTTCCAACTTTGGGCTAAGCTCGCATATTAAGGGGTCTAGAACAAAGGGTGAATGAATCAAAATTAAATACAGGTGATATAGGGCAGAGGGCAAAATAAACTTTTGGAGGGTTATCACATTCGGGAATACATTACTGGAGTTCATTATTAATGGGTTTCAGGAGTCAAGCTTTTGAGTGCTATCCTTCAATGGAAACTCATAGAATTCCTACAATGGAGGAGGAGGGCATTTGGCCCACTGAGTCTGCACTGACTCTCTGACAGAGTCTTATCCAGGCCCTCTCCCCCGCCCTATCCCCGTAACCTCATGCATTTACCACAGCTAATCTATCTAACCTGTACATTCTGGGACACTGAGGGGAAATTTAGCATGGCCAATCCACCTAACCAGCACATCTTTGGACTGTGGGAGGAAACCGGAGTACCCAGACGAAACCCACGCAAACACAGGGAGAATGCACAAACTCCACACAGACAGTCACCTGAGGCTGGAATTGAACCTGTGTTCCTGGTACTGTGAGGCAGCAGTGCTAACCACTGTGCCACTGTGCCGCCCAATACCACAAATCCTCCCAGCAAAGATCAACTAAAACTGACGTCGTACTAATGTTAGAAGGAAATAATTTTCTGGTTCCAGCAACGTTATAAAAATTGGCATAATTCTATTCCAGATGACAAAAGATGCTGACATATCTAATTTACCACAATAAAATCCTTAATCAAAAGGGAATTTCATGGCTGAAAATAATTACCAGCTCGGAGTCTTAGAAACCTCAGTGATCACCCTCACGGAAATAGGCATTCAGGATTTGAAACTTTGAGAGCAGAGCAAAAATATTTCTGCACCACACCCAAATGTTTCTTATTAAACTCTTTGGGGGAGAAATCCATTTGTATCACACATCTATGCATGACATTGATTCTTCAGCCCCTGGAGATTTGTCACAAGCCTGTGTGCATAAGTGAATTTCCCCTCCATTACATTCAAGAAAGTTCAGCTCCACCCTTCCATCCGAGGCAAGTTAAATGTCAATTTGTCGATTTAATTCAGAGAATCATAGAACTCGATAGTGTAGAAGGTGCCACGCTAGTCCATTGAGCCAATACCAATAGCGTGAAAGTTATGTGCACTCAATGCCATTCCCTTTATAATTTTTTTATTTTTCAAATATTTATCCATTTGCCCTTTAAAAGCCATTATAGATTCTGCTTCCAGCCTTATTTTTGTTGCAACAAACCTGTGCACAAAAATCTTGGTCTGCCTTTATTCCTTGGGTGACAATCTTACAATTATTGATTCATTGCAGAGCGAAAATACCTTTTTCCATCTTATTTGGTAGTCCCTGATCCAGGATGGTTTCTTCATGACAACAATTCGTACAGCTCCACAATCAGAGGACAGAAGGTTAACTTCTATTGTTTAGGAAATTTCCTCCTGGCAGATAAACCTGCATTATATTCCTCCTTCCCCACGCAACCACCACCCCTCACCTCCCCAAACACAGAGCTAAAACAGCAGCCTATGTAGCAATCAACAAGAATTAATTTCTCATTCACTCCTGAGACTCAAAACTCTTAATTTTCATGTCCAGCATCGTCATACTAGCACTGCAGCAGCAAATCTTTATACACGTCTTTAGAAAACAGAATGATTGTGTGACTAACAATACTAAAACAGTATTTTAAATGGTGCTGTGCAACCATATGCAATAGTGTACCCCCAAATAATTTTTACTGTGCAAATTATTGCAAACTGTAATCAAAGATTCCATTAAAACACTTCAAGCAAAAGTATTGAAATTGCATCTTAGAATCATAGAGTTCCCTACAGTGCAGAAGAGGCCATTTGGCCCATCAAGTCTGCACTGATTCTCTGACAGAGTATCTTACCCAGGCCCTCTTCCCTGCCCTATCCCTATAACCCCACACATTTAACATGGCTAATCCCATCTAACCCAGACATCCTGTGACACTACGGGGCAATTTAGCATGGCCAATGCACCTAATCTGCACATCTTTGGACTGTGAGAGGAAACCCACACAGACACAGGGAGAACATGCAAACTCCACATGGACAGTCACCCAAGGCCGGAATTGAACCCAGGTCCTTGGCACTGTGAGGCAGCAGTGCTAACCACTGTGCCACCACGCCACCCTTAAATGGGCATCGTGGAGTAATATTGTATGATGCCTAAAGTTTCTCTGCTGCTTTGGCGGGGCCATTAGCCATTTAAAAGCTTTAATAAAGAGACAAATTTCAGATTAGGTTAAGGGCAATATTTTCCTCGCAGGCCACTGGACCATGGTGTCAGGATCATAGTGAGTGTCACACATCTGCACTGTGGGGGAAGCTACCAGATTGCGATTTTCCTATTTTGAAGAAATAAAATAACCAGTTAAGGCTGTGATTTTTCTCCTGGACTGGCCAAGTAATGGTGAAAGATCAGGCTCATCATTCAACCAATGACTGTTTAGCTCTCAAAACCCAGGAGCCAATAGGAGAGCAGGAGAGAGTGAGGTCATCTCCAATAAAAGGCAGCTTCTCAGGAATTATTTTAGCTTTAAGGTTAAAAAATGCCCTGATCAGCTGGGTCACATGTGCGGAGGGGGAACCACACTTTGATTGAACTGGTAAAAGAGATTATCAGGTTTTCAATTTGCATCCTGATGGCAGAGTCTGCCCCTGCACAGAGGAGTAGTCTTTGGTGGGGCCCTCACAGGCTTCAAAACCAAGAGAATGTCGGTTAAGAGTATCTCAGCAGTTAGAGGGGAGATGTGAGCAGCCTGCCTCTACCCGCACCCCTCCCCCGCCCCCCCGCAAAACCACAGAGGTCTCACCACATGCAAATAGCAGAAAAGGGAAGGATGAAGATTTGAACAAGGGTTTGCACATGGGTGTGTCAGAGAACATTAGATTGTTCCGCACTATGTTTTGCTTACGTTTTGAGCCACAAATATTATTGATTCACACCATACAGCCAATTTTGCCTGCTGTCTGGCAAGTGACCTTTTTAACTTGTGATGAATAGTAAGACAGGATTTCAAGTGTCTGCAAAACAGATGCTTTATTGATTTCAGGACTGTTGCGTTCTTTTGATGCTTGAAAATAAGCTGCACATTGACTGAAGAACATAGGGTTCACAAGCACTCCCTGGTGAGTTGGGGTGTCTTGATTTCCACCCGTGTACAGTCAATGATGCTGTGCACCTCTGGGAAACCAGCCTGAGCTGCAAGCTTTTAAACCTTTTACAGATGCACCATAGAAAGCATTCTTTCTGCTTGTATCACAGCTTGCTATGGCTCCTGCTCTGCCCAAGAAGCTACAAATGATTGTGAATGTAGCCCAATCCATCACGCAAACCAGCCTCCCATCCATTGACTCTGTCTACACTTCCCGCTGCCTCGGAAAAGCAGTCAGCGTAATTAAGGGACCCCATGCACCCCAGACATACTCTCTTCCACCTTCTTCCGTCGGGAAAAAGATACAAAAGTCTGAGGTCACGTACCAACCGCCTCAAGAACAGCTTCTTCCCTGCTGCCATCAGACTTTTGAATGTACCTAATTCGCACTAAGTTGATATTTCTCTACCCCCTAGCTATGACTGCAACATTGCACTCTGCACTGTCTCCTTTCCTTCTCTATGAATGGTATGCTTTCTCTCTATACCACGTGAGAAACAATACTTTTCACTGTATGCTAATACATGTGATAATAATAAATCAAATCAAAAACCTGAGCACAGTAACTGCATTTTAAAAAATCTAATTTGCTCCCTTCTCCCTGATTCTATTTAGCTGTTTGCATAGTCTCCTGTTTGGCACACTGTCAAAGGCATTCTGAAAACCCACATACACTATGTTAAAGTAATAAAGGCACATTTGTAGGGTAAGCTTTGGATACAAATACTGACATTCTTACCTGTTGCCTTTTCAGGATTGTTGCACATGAAGCATTGCCAGACTCCCGCTTCCTCACTGTAACCAAACAAGTCAAAAAACCTCACGTCTTCAAGATGCATCTGCAGCCTGTCGAGATCCTGTTTGGATATTAATATTCAAATTTATTATGTTAAGTTCTGGTTCATTAAAAAAATGTAAGGGCATTTTGATCAGTTTGCTTCCTGTTCAGTGAGCAATTCAGCGAGCTGGCTCAGGGATTATTTGAAGAATTCAGACGATTCTATTTAAGTATTGCTCTTTGGGGCAGCAGATATCCATTTTTCTTGCCAGATCCTGGTCTTCTCAGCAGGAATTGACAAGATCAGCAACCTGCTCCAGTGTCTAAACTGAAGCTGTGAATAGGCTGCTGGAAGATGTACAATGGCCCAGGCAAAACACTGTGTCACGATGAACCCTTCCAGCTGGGAAGCAGCAATGTTGCAATTCAAGCAGCATTTAGAGGATCAATGAATTTTTAAAAGCTGCTATTCTGATATAACGCGAAACAACTTTGCTTATGTGTGAGGAAAACATCTGTTTACAGTGTTGCTAGGCTAATCGGCGTATCAAAAACCTTGGTTCCATTAACTCAGTCAACCTGTCTTTTTACAATTTCTATTTTAAAATAGCTTGCTTCCCTTTAAACATTGAGCCCACCAGAACACATTCTCAATTATTGCATTCGTTGATTTTTCATTTTATCACAATTTCATAACAACACACACTCTCGGTGGTCAATGCAGAGACAGAACGCGATGCCACCTTGAACGTTCTCCAGTTAATCCAGGTATCCCGGGAGCCGTGCTGTCTCTAACATGTTGTGACAGCCTGATATTGGAGAGCTGGTCCAGTGAGAGGAGGCTGGGCCGAGAGCCAGGGGCTTTCCTCTTCAACCTTGCTGACAACCAATAGAACTGAATCGTATTATAACAAGGCCGATGTCCAGCCAGAGTGCTTACTCAGTTGTATTTTAGAATTTTGAAATACGCAGCCTGAATCACTGCTTTGCAGTACACCTCAAAGACAGGACTGAATTTTTGTGCACCTTAGCAAAAATAGTGCTGAAGTCCCAAATCTGGAAGTCCTGCCCTCAAACCATCAGCTGTTGGGGGGTGGGGTATGGGGGAGAAGAAAACAGATTGTTAATTGACTATCATCCATTGTTAACCACCAGTCAAGACTCTTAACAGTCCATCGCTGGAGCTGATTGCCGATCCAATCAAAGATATGTCTGTGAGGTGTCACTGGACATCTGTCCAGTTTCTGCTTGCAAGAAGCAACCAATCCTGATGCCTGTAAAGATGAACACATGTCTATTGTTCTCACCCATGAAACCAGCACACAAGACATTAAACTGGGGTGAGAATAGAGGAGTGGAGGTATAGGTTTATACTGCAGCAAAAAGGGAGAAACAACAGATACTTGTGCACTGCTTTTCCATGTAAAGTGCCACCTTGTATTCACCTTCTATGGTGCACATTTCTTTTTATGGACATTTTAACTCCACCATCACTTCTTCACTACAAATGCATCTGCAGACACTTACTGCAGTCACGTATCTGTCAGATGAAAGCCGCTTGCTGTGTGCAAGTAACTGGAATTATGTGGCAGCCTGATGTGAGATGTTGTGGTCTTTTCCTGAACAGATCTGGAATTAAGTTAATTCTATAGCTACCCAGGACACTCACCAACAGGAGTACTAACTGTTAACAGCCCATATGCGGACAACACTTTGTATTATCAGAGGACGACACCTCAAACAGTGATTGCAGCTATAAGTGATGTTTGCAGTTGAACAACCTCCGGGTTTTATTCCTGGAGCTCTCTGCTCAGTTCTGCAAACAATTAAAGTTGTCCTTGACAGCTTCTTATAGGGCATTCAATGTGTCCTGAATTACAGCATATTCAAGGGTTATGCTTGCATAAACTTTAGCTATGTCCCCTGAGATTTGGGTGTAATATTTACCAGCGTGAATTTGGAAAACTAATTCCTTCATGACTTTAGCCAGTTGGCCTATATTAATGGTATTTGTACATCTGCATCACTCCATGATTTGCACTTAAACGATGCTCCATGAAGTTGATTGACTCTTTTGGCCTCATATAAAATCAGAAATATTACGTCTCATAAGGAGACCATTCATTCCATTGAGTCCAGGCCAGTTTCCAGTACTGAATCCACATTCCAGCATTCTCTGTTCCAAGGGATCTGCATAAAAATCTCCAACCCTAAGCATCCACAGGATTTATAAGTGGCTTAAATCGCCGTGAAGAGCTTGTTACAAAAGCCTTGGGTCTGGTCATGATCTTGTGGTGTTCTACCATCATTTAACAAAACATGTTCATATTGAGAAACTGTATGCTCCTAGCACAATGAGATACGTTTTGTGAAACTGACTGCATTTCCTGATCACGTCTGGGTGTGCGTGTATGCACAAAGCCACAGTGTGCTCCTCCTGCACTATGTGGGAAGCCAAAACATTTCCAATGCCTGGGACCAGTTAGTGTGCAGGAAGTGTCTCCAGCTGCAGCTCTTGGAAGCCTGGGTTTTGGAGCTGGAGTGACAGCTGGGGACACTGTGGAGCATCCACAATGATGTGGAGATGCCGGCGTTGGACTGGGGTAAACACAGGAAGAAGTCTAACAACACTAGGTTAAAGTCCAACAGGTTTATTTGGTAGCAAAAGCCACTAGCTTTCGGAACAGGCTGTTCCTTCGTCAGGTGGGTGGGAGTTCTGATCACAAATAGGGCACAAAGACTCAATTTACAAAATAATGGTTGGGATGCGAGTCTTTACAGGTAATCAAGTCTTAAAGGTACAAACAATGTGAGTGGAGAGAGGGTTAAGCACAGGTTAAAGAGATGTGTATTATCTCCAGCCAGGACAGTTAATGAGATTTTGCAAGTCTAGGCAAGTCGTGGGGGTTACAGATAGTGTGACATGAACCCAAGATCCCTGTTGAGGCCGTCCTCATGTGTGCGGAACTTGGCTATCAGTTTCTGCTCAGCGACTCTGCACTGTCGTGTGTCGTGAAGGCCGCCTTGGAGAACGCTTACCCGAAGATCAGAGGCTGAATGTCCGTGACTGCTGAAGTGTTCCCCAACAGGAAGAGAACACTCCTGCCTAGTGATTGTCGAGCGGTTTTCATTCATCCATTGTCGTAGCGTCTGCATGGTCTCCCCAATGTACCATGCTTCAGGACATCCTTTCCTGCAGCATATAAGGTACACAATGTTGGCCGAGTTGCAAGAGTATGTACCGTGTACCTGGTAGATGGTGTTCTCACGTGAGATGATGGCATCTGTGTCGATGATCCGGCACTTCTTGCAGAGGTTGCTGTGGCAGGGTTGTGTGGTGTTGTGGTCACAGTTCTTCTGAAGGCTGGGTAGTTTGCTGCGGACAATGGTCTGTTTGAGGTTGTGCGGTTGTTTGAAGGCAAGAAGTGGGGGTATGGGGATGGCCTTGGTGAGATGTCCGTCTTCATCAATGACATGTTGAAGGCTCCACAGAAGATGTCGTAGCTTCTCCGCTCCGGGGAAGTACTGGACGACGAAGGGTACTCTGTCCACCGTGTCCCGTGTTTGTCTTCTGAGGAGGTCGGTGCGGTTTTTCGATCGATGAGTTGAGAGCCATATCCTGTTCTTATGAGGGCATCTTTCAGCGTCTGGAGGTGTCTGTTGCGATCCTCCTCATCCGAGCAGATCCTGTGTATACGGAGGGCTTGTCCGTAGGGGATGGCTTCTTTAACGTGTTTAGGGTGGAAGCTGGAGAAGTGGGGCATCGTGGGGTTATCCGTGGGCTTACGGTACAGTGAGGTGCTGAGGTGACCGTCCGTATATGGCGCTCGACTCATCGATCGACAGTTCCAACGCACCACAGCGAAAAACTGCACCGACCTCCTCAGAAGACAAACACGGCACACGGTGGACAGATTACCCTTCATCGTCCAGTACTTCCCCAGAGCGGAGAAGCTACGACATCTCCTCCGGAGCCTTCAACATGTCATTGATGAAGACGAACATCTCACCAAGGCCATCCCCACACCTCCACTTCTTGCCATCAAACAACCGCACAACTTCAAACAGACCATTGTCCGCAGCAAACTACCCAGCCTTCAGGAGAACAGTGACCACGGCACCACACAACCCTGCCACAGCAACCTCTGCAAGACGTGCCGGATCATCGACACGGATGCCATCATCTCACACGAGAATACCATCCACCAGGTACATAGAAACATAGAACATAGAAAGCCACAGCACAAACAGGCCCTTCGGCCCACAAGTTGCGCCGATCACATCCCCACCTCTAGGCCTATCTATAGCCCTCAATCCCATTAAATCCCATGTACTCATCCAGAAGTCTCTTAAAAGACCCCAACGAGTTTGCCTCCACCACCACCGACGTCAGCCAATTCCACTCACCCACCACCCTCTGAGTGAAAAACTTACCCCTGACATCTCCTCTGTACCTACCCCCCAGCACCTTAAACCTGTGTCCTCTCGTAGCAACCATTTCAGCCCTTGGAAATAGCCTCTGAGAGTCTACCCTATCCAGACCTCTCAACATCTTGTAAACCTCTATCAGGTCACCTCTCATCCTTCGTCTCTCCAGGGAGAAGAGACCAAGCTCCCTCAACCTATCCTCATAAGGCATGCCCCCCAATCCAGGCAACATCCTTGTAAATCTCCTCTGCACCCTTTCAATGGCTTCAACATCTTTCCTGTAATGAGGTGACCAGAACTGCGCGCAGTACTCCAAGTGGGGTCTAACCAGGGTCCTATAAAGCTGCAGCATTATCTCCCGACTCCTAAACTCAATCCCTCGATTAATGAAGGCCAGTACGCCGTACGCCTTCTTGACCGCATCCTCCACCTGCGAGGCCGATTTAAGAGTCCTATGGACCCGGACCCCAAGGTCCTTCTGATCCTCTACACTGCTAAGAATGGTACCCTTCATATTATACTGCTGCTTCATCCCATTGGATCTGCCAAAATGGATCACCACACACTTATCCGGGTTGAAGTCCATCTGCCACTTCTCCGCCCAGTCTTGCATTCTATCTATGTCTCGCTGCAACTTCTGACATCCCTCCAAACTATCCACAACACCACCTACCTTGGTGTCGTCAGCAAACTTACCAACCCATCCCTCCACTTCCTCATCCAGGTCATTTATGAAAATGACAAACAGCAAGGGTCCCAGAACAGATCCCTGGGGCACTCCACTGGTCACTGACCTCCATGCAGAGAAAGACCCCTCCACAGCCACTCTCTGCCTTCTGCAGGCAAGCCAGTTCTGGATCCACAAGGCAACAGCCCCCTAGATCCCATGCCCTCTCACTTTCTCAAGAAGTCTTGCATGGGGGACCTTATCGAACGCCTTGCTGAAGTCCATATAGACCACATCCACCGCTCTTCCTTCGTCAATGTGTTTGGTCACATTTTCAAAGAACTCAACCAGGCTCGTAAGGCACGACCTGCCCTTGACACGGTACCTACTCTTGCGACTCGGCCAACGTTGCAGGAAAGGATGTCCCGAGGCATGGTACATTGGGGAAACCATGCAGATGCTACGACAACGGATGAATGAACACCGCTCGACAATCACCAGGCAAGACTGTTCTCTTCCTGTCGGGGAGCACTTCAGCGGTCACGGACATTCAGCCTCTGATCTCTGGGTAAGCGTTCTCCAAGGCGGCCTTCACGACACACGACAGCGCAGAGTCGCTGAGCAGAGACTGATAGCCAGGTTCCGCACACATGAGGACGGCCTCAACCGGGATATTGGGTTCATGTCACACTATCTGTAACCTCCACAACTTGCCTGGATGTGCAAAATCTCACTAGCTGTCCTGTCCGGAAACAATACACATCTCTTTAACCTGTGCTTAATGCTCCCTCCACTCACATTGTCTGTACCTTTAAGACTTGATTAGCTGTAAAGACTCACATTCCAATCATTATTCATGTAAATTGAGTTTGTGTCTTTGTGCCCTGTTTGTGATCAGAACTCCCACCCACCTGACGAAGGAACAGCCTGTTCCGAAAGCTAGTGGCTTTTGCTACCAAATAAACCTGTTGGACTTTAACCTGGTGCTGTTAGACTTCTTACTGTGAGCATCCGCAAGGCAGAGAGTATTGTGGATAGCACATACAGGGAAGATGTCAGACTGCAGGCTAAGACTCCAGAGGCAGGAATGGGTGACCACCAGGCAGAGCAAGAGAACTAGGCAGGCACTGCAGGAATCTCCTGTGGCATTCCCCTTCCCAACAGATATACCACTTTGGATACAGTTTGGGGGAATGGTCTCTCAGGGAAAAGCAGCAACTTCCAAATTCATTGCACTGCAGTTGACTCTGCTGCACGGAGAGGAGATAAAATATGTGGGAATGTAATAGTTATAGGGGATTCAATTGGAAGGGGAATAGATAGGCATTTATGTGGCTGCAAATGAGACTCCAGAGTGGTATGTTACCTTCCTGGTGTTGGATGTCTCAGAGTCGCTGCAGGACATTCTGGAAGGGAGAATGAACAGACAGTGGTCATGGTACACATTGTTACAAAGGACTTAGGTTAAAAAAGGGATGAGAGCCTAAAAGTAGAATATAGGGAGTTACAGGGAATAGGTTGAAAAGTAAGACCGTAAAGATGGTGATCTCAGGATTACTACCAATGCCATGTGTTAGTCAGAACAAAAATTGCAGGATATATTGGATGAATAATGGCTGATGAGATAGTGTGAGGGGGAGCGTTTCAGATTCCTGGGACATTGGGAGTGGTCATGGGGGAGATGGGAGCAGTACAAACTGGGTGAATTGCACCTGGGCAGGGCCAGGACCAATGTCGTAAGGGAAGTATTTACTAGAATTGGGGAAGGTTAAAACTAAAATGGCAGGGAGATGGGAACCTATGCAAGGAGTCAGAGGGTGTGGGGCGGGGGTGGTGGGGGGGTGCGGTTGAGTCAAGGAAAAAAGACAGTAATGGGAATAAGAAAAGTGATGGACAGAGAAACCACAGCCAGAATCAAACGGGGCTACAGTGAAAAATAATGGGAATGGGAAAAGGAATGTTAAAAGGATGAGCCTAAAGGCATTGTGCCTTAACATGTGGAGCATTTGCAATAAAGTGGATGAATTAATCACGCAAATCGATGTAAATAAGTATGATATGGTGGGGATGATGGAGACATGGCTACAGGGTAACCAGGGATGGGAACTAAACATCCAGGGATATTCAGTATATAGGAAGGACAAATAACAAGGAAAAGATGGTGCCATTGCATTGTTGGGTAAAGAGGAAATTAACGCAACAGTGAGGAAGGATATTAGCTCTGACGATATGGAATCCATATGGATAGAGTGGAGAAACACTAAGGAGCAAAAACTATTAAATGGGGTTGTATACAGGCTCCCAAACTGTAGTGGTGATGTTGGAATGGAATTAAAGAGGAAATTAGAGACGCATGAGATACAGGAACATCGTAATTATTGGTGACTTTAATCTGCATATAGATTGGACAAATCAAATGAATAATACCATAGAGGATGAGTTCCTGGAATGTGTTCAGGGTGGTTTTCTGGACCAATACATTGAGGAACCAACTAGAGAACCAGCCATCCTAGACTGAATATTGTGTAATGAAAAAAGAATAATTGGCAATTTAGTTGTGCAGCCCCTTGGGATTGAGTGAATGAATTGGCTATGATGGATTGGGGAACGTTACTTTAAGGGATGACGGTGGATAGGCAATGGCAAACATTCAAAAAGAGCACATGGATGAACTGTAACAATTGTTTATTCTTGTCTGGCACAAAGATAAATGGGAAAGGTGGTCAAATCATGGCTTACAAGGGAAATTAGAGATAGTGTTGGATCCAAGGAAGATGCATTCAAATTAGCCAGAAAAAACAGCAGACCTGAGGATTGGGAGCATTTTAGAATTCAGCAAAGGAGGATAAAGGCATTGATTAAGAAGGGGAAAATAGAGTATGAAAGTAAGCTCACTGGAAAAATAAAAACTGACAGTAAAAGCTTCTACAGGTATGGGAAGAGAAAAAGATTGGTGAGGACAAATGTTGGTCTCTTACAGTCAGAAATAGGGGAATTTATAATGAACAAAGAAATGGCTGACCAACTAAATACATACTGTAAGCGGACACAAATTTCTGTGATTCCTTAGATAAATATTTCTCAGAATAAAATCAAATAAATGAAACAGGACAAAGCAGCACCCAGGCACAAAGTGTGAACAGACAAGTGGGTCTTTTAAAACGCAGAAACAAGGCTGACAAAAGGACTCAGGAACTCACATTAGCATTTAATTAAATTGGCTCCAAGGATATCAGGAAGCCCTTATCAAACACTTCAGAAGGTCTCTGAGACCTGGAAGACTTCCTGATATCCAATTAAACACCTATTGTATAAGAAACTCCGGAGATCTCAAACAATTATCACCTCCCTAGACTGGGCAATCACCAGACTTAACACATCAACTCCGCACCTAAAAACCCATTAAACAGGATGACCATATCAGAACACCATAAACAAACCATTTACACATCAACCACAGAATGGTCAGAGTCAAATACTATAAACAAAACATTAACATTTGAATCATACAAAGTGTCAAAGTTCGAGTATAACTGTAGCCCATTGGGGCAGGCCTTCAGAGTGCTTTCGGGACAGTGCTGTTTGTATGTCCTGATTGCACCTCCGTCGACGTTAATAAAGCTGTACCGCTGTTGAACCTGACTCTGAGTCCGAAGTGGTCGTGTTCGCCCACTCGCGCTAACAATACTTTGGAGGTTCTATCTTCACAAAGGAGGTCACAAATAAGGTCCCAGGAATGTTGGGGAACACAGGGTTTTGAGCGTGGGAGGTATTGGAAGAAATCAGTATTAGTAGGGAAATGGTGTTGGGGAAATTGAAGGCCCATAAATCCCCAGGGTCTGATAAGAGTATTTAAGGAAGTGGCCCGAGAAATATTGGATGCATTGGTGGTCATCTTCCAAGATTCAATACACTCTGGAACAGTCCCTACAGACTGGTGCGTAGCTAATGTAAAACCACAATTTCTAAAATGTGAGGTAGCGAGAAAACAGGGAATTGTAGACAAGCCAGTCTGATGTTGGTAATGGGGAAAATGCTAGAGCCCATTCTAAAATATTTAATAGCAGAGCACTTGGAAAACAGTGGCAGGATCAACCAGAGTCAGCATGGATTTACAAAAGGGAAATCATTCTTGACAAAACAACCGGCATTCTTTGAGAATGTAACTAGGAGAGTTGGTGAGCGGAGCCAGTGAATGTGGTTTATTTGGACTTTCAAAAGGCTTTTGACAAGGTCCCACATAAGAGATTGGCATGTAAAATTAAAGCGCATGGGATGGAGGTAGTGTATTGAGGTGGATAGAGAACTGGTGGGCAGACAGGAAACAAAGAGTATGAATAAATGGATAATTTTCCAAGCGGCAGGCACTGACTAGTGAGATACTGCAGGGATCAGTGCTAGGACCCCAGTTATTCACAATATTGTATTAATGATTTGGATGAGGAAACTAAATGTAATATCTCCAGATTTTCAGATGACACAAAGTTGGGTGGGAGGGTGAACTGTGAGGAGGATGCAGAGATGCTTCAGTGTAATTGGGACAAGTTAAGCAAGTGGACAAATGCATGGCAGATGCAGTATAATGTGGATACATGTGAGGTTATCCACTTGGTAGTAAAAGCAGGAAGGCAGATTATTATCTGAATGACTATATATAGCGAGATTTGCAATGGGACCTGGGTGTCCTTGTACATCAATTGCTGAAAGTAAGCATGAAGCTGCAGCAGGTGGACAAGAAGGCAAATGATAGGGTAAAATATTGTGGATGCTGGAATCCAAAACAAAAACAGAAAATGCTGGAAAATCTCAGCAGGTCTGATAGCATCTGTAGAGGAGAGACAATAGAGCCAATGTTTCAAGTCAGCATGACCCTTTGTCAGAGCTGAAGACAAAAAAGTAAAGTCATAAGTTATTAGTCATAAGTAGACTTACATTAACACTGCAATGAAGTTACTGTGAAAATCCCCTAGTCGCCAAACTCTGGCGCCTGTTTGGGTACACTGAGGAAGAATTTATTATGGCCAGTGCACCTAACCAGCATGTCTTTGGGACTATGGGAGGAAACCAGAACACCCGGAGGAAACCCATGCAGGACACCGGGGGAACGTGCAAGCTCCACACAGACAGTGACCCAAGCCGGGAATCGAACCTGGGTCCTTGGTGCTGTGAGGCAGCAGTGCTAACCACTGTGCCACCATGCCGCCCCACAAGGAAAGTAGGACAAGATTTATATTGTGAAGGTGAAGTGGGGGGGGAGTGGGGATCTGTGATTGATAGGGATAGCATAGACAAAAATGCAAAGGGAATGAGAATGGTGATGAGAAAGACTGGGAATGGCAGAACATTTGCTAATCTTGGAAAATTACATGCAAACACTCCACTTACGTTTCAGATTGTCTAAAACTTTCAGGAGCCATGCTGTCTATACTGCATCAAGACTACAGTGTCTTCTCCAATGCACAAGGACTGCAGGTCTTTGTTCCACAACCTGCCTAGCTGTATACCTGCTGCTTTTGAGCAAATATTGTTCACAAGTACTGATCAAACACTTAATAAAATCTGTATTCTTGATATGGGGTAGCAGTAGTAATCCATCCTGTTCTTCCATTCTCTGTATTTATTTTAGTGCCTGCGGCAGCTCAAAGGGATTGTGAAGGCATTTAGTAGATACCCCACCCCCATTAGTCTAAGTGGCATGGGGAGGTAAATTTAGCACTATCAGGAGGGATAGAACACACTACGCTGCACCAACAGTGACTATTAATTGCCTTAATAATAGAATTATTTGCAACAACTCAGACGTGGAGGAATTAGTTCACCAAGTTTAAATATATTTATTAGCGTCCCAAGTAGGCTTACATTGACACTGCAATGAAGCCACTGTGAAAATGCACAAATTCTTGCCTCAAGAAATTATTCGAAGACTTTGTAAACTAATATAAACCATAGAATCCCGACAGTGCAAAAGGAGGCCATTCAGCCCATCAGGTCTGCACCAACTCTATGAAAGAATATAGACCCAGACCCACCCCCACCTCCATCCCCACCCCCACTCCCATAGCCATTTATCATGGCTAATCCACCTAACCTACACATCTTTGGATCCTGGGAGGAAACTGGAGCACCCAGAGGAAACCCGCATAAACATGGGGAGAATGTTCAACCTCCACACAGACAGTCATCCAAGGCTGGAATTGAACCCTGGTCCCTGGCGCTGTGAGACAGCAGTGCTGACCACTGTGCCACCGTGCCTCCCTATAATATAATAACACAAAATAATACATGAATGAGATGAATTTATTTTTATGCTATGATGGAGTCTTGAAAAAATTAATGCATGATTGTACGAGTATGCCATGAATATTTCAACTGTTAAGTTATTCATAATGTTTTTTAAAAAAATGCAGTTTCCTGCAGTGGGAAACTTGTCGGCAGTTGACATTAAGGAGCTGGCTGCTAAAGCACCCCTGGAGATAATACTGATGTAATCCAATATAAGCATTCACTGAATATCATCTGGAAATGTTCTAGTTTCTGGCACTGATTCAAGAACATGGCCAAATTTTGGAAAAGCATGTTGCAAAATCAATAGTGCTCAAAAGTTACCTTGTACTTAAAAATAAACAATTTATATTACACAAATGCCACTTTTTAGGAAAAAATTCCACTTTAGCGCAACAATATAAAGAGTGATTAAGATAACACAGGCAAAGCAAAAATCTACTAATGTAGCCCTGGATTAGTAGCCCTGTATAGGAAGTTTTCTGGCAGTGTCCACAACACAGATTTTATTAATTGTTCGCTGGAAACATTATTTTTTGACTGAACTGGACAGTGGCACAGTGGTTAACACTGCTGTCTCACAGCGCCAGGGACCCGGGTTTGATTCCAGCCTTGGGTGACTGTCTGTGTGGAGTTTGCACGTTTTCCCCATGTCTGCGTGGGTTTCCTCTGGGTGCTCCGGTTTCCTCCTACCGTCCAAAGATGTACAGGTAAGGTGGATTGTCCATGGTAAATTGTCCCTTAGTGTCCCAAGATGTGTACGTTAGATGGATTAGTCATGGTAAATGTGAGGGGTTATGGGAATAGGGTAGGGGAGAGGGCCTGGATAACACACTGACAGAGAATCGGTGCAGACTCAATGGGCTGAATGGCCTTCTATGAATTAGGACTCTGTTACTTAACACTTACACCAAATGTTTTTGAATTCTGTGAGGCTTCAAAACTAAATGGTTGAAGCAGTGTCACAATACTTTGCCCAATCTCGCAATTTTAAAAATTAAATGAGGGTCATGCAAATAAATTACTTGTTATCAACAATTTACTGTGTTAGTTTCTGTTGCATCTTTCAGGACAAAACACTGGTGCATGCATGTAAAGATCGAGCTCATAACTGAACTGCTTGAAATACATCCTAAATCCCTTCTTCTTCGTGAAGCTGTGAATGTAAAGCTTGATCTATATGTACAAACCTAATATTTCCACTTACCAAACACCTTAACCAAAAATGTGCGAGGAGCACATATTTTCACGACTCTTCCTGGTAGTCACTGCAACCACTTACGATGATGATCTTTCACTTTAACCTTTTGACTCAACTTTAGATTTCTTTCTCTCAGTCTCGCCTATCATGATTCTTTTTCTGTCTTGATTGTTTCTCTTGTACTGACTGTGTGAAATGTCCTTCAGCAATGAAAACCTCATTCCCGGCTGTCTGCTAAGAAGAAACTCAGCTGGCATTCTGCTGGTAATTGTGTGAGGTGTGTTATGGTAAATAAACAAAACATTCACCTATTCACGATTCAATGACAACTGACATTTCTACCAATCTATAGCTAGCATTTTCAGAACAAGAGCATGCTTAACAGCTCTGTCGCTCTATTTGTAGCAGGATGATATGGTGGAACTCTTGTGTGTTTTACTCTCTTCATTCTCATGAAATGTGCGAATTCTTCTGCACTAAACCGAAGTCTGTTGTCAGACACTCTTTCCTCTGGAAACACATAAGCAGCAAACAAACTAAATAAAATGCAAAGAATCTTGCCAGTTGTTGTTCAATTCATTGGAGATCTGTGAACTCATTTCAAATGGCCATCTATAACAATGAATAGCTTCCTCTTGTGGTATTTACCACGACCATTTCTTCTTTTGTTTAACATACCTGGAGGGGTGCCAGCAGGGTCACAAAGTTCGGTATGAATTTCCCAAGGTAATTTATGGGACCTAGGAAAGACTTCAACTTGGTTGTGTTCTTTGGAGTTGAAGCTTCTTTTATGGCTTTCATCTTCTCTGCGACAGGATGTAATACATTCTTGTCAACTCTATACCCAAGGATGTCACCTTGTTTACCTGGAACACACGTTGTTCCCTTTTCAACTGAACACCAGCATCAGAAAATTGCCATCAGATTCTCCTCCAAATTCTCCAAATGTTCCTTCGCAGTAGTTCCTGAGATTAAAACGTCATCCAGATAGACTGCCACTCTGGACACCCCTGAAGTATGTTCTCCATTATCCTTTGAAAAATCACCCAAGCCGAAGGTACCCCAAAGGGCATGCGAGTATACTCATACTGTCTTTTCAGAGTATTTATGGTGACATACTTCCTGGATGATAACCCAAGCTCCAATTGGAGGTCAGCGTGGCTCATGTCCAATTTGAAAAATATAAGAGCCCCAGTCAGCTTCACATACAAGTCTTCTATGCATGGCATAGAATATCTAGCTAAGCGGGATGCTCTGTTGACCATCAACTTATAACTCCCACAAAGACGGCCTGAATTGTCAGGTTTTAAAACCGGGACTACTGGCATGGCCCATTCAGCAAATTATACTGGGTGTATAATACCCAGTTCCTCTAGACGTTCCAATTTTGGCCTTTACTTTGGCACATAGGCAATAGGGGACAGTTTGTGTCTTGAAGTATTTAGGTTGGATCTCTGGGTCCACATAGATCTTGGTCCTAGAGCCTCTAATCTTTCCTAGACCTTCTTGGAACACTTCGGGATACTTTCCAGTGACTTTGTACAGGCAGCCAGTACTCATTTGAAAGATCCCAATTGCCAATCTAGGTGGATTTTCTGTAGGCAGCCCCTTTCCAAAAGGCTGGGCCTTGGTCCTGCACCACTCTTAGGAGGAGTCGGACTGTCTGTTGTCCATGCGTAACTGGAATTACAGTGTTCCCAATAATACATGAGGGCTCCCTTGTGTATGTGGCCAATCTAGCCTTAGTGTCCTGCAGGCTTAAAGGCAAGATGCTCAGTCGGAGTCACTAATCACTGTGGATGGCGTCAGTTCAAAACCCCTCATGTCTGAAGGTTCTAACCCATTGGCCTTCTTAATTACTTCTTTTGTGGCTGGCAATCAGGAATGAAATGCTCTCTCACCTTCCCACATACTTCAGCAATGTCCATCTTTGTACTGAGGCTGACAATCTATGACTGCTGGACAGCCTCTGGACTCAGGAATCCAGTCACCATAATTGGACAGGGTTTGGGGAGGCAGCCACTTTATTGGTCGAAATTGCCCTCTGGGTGCCAGTGCTATCATTTGTTCAGGAACAGGGAACAGAAGTCCTACCAATGATTGCAGGGAGACCAAGGCAGGATTTTGAGCTCCCATTTGCATTGGCTGTGAATGGTGATGGGAGCACAAAATCCTGTGAGAGGCTCAAATCACTCTGTACGTTGGCAGGAGGTCCCGTCATGATTGTGCCCATTAGAGTAAATTAATATCTAATACTAAGCCTCTCGGCGTGATCATTCCTCCTGTTATATCATCCATTCATGTTGGCGTGAAGGCATGTTGATGTGCATTACGACTGGATCTCCCAGAGTATGCACCTGGCACGCAGAACCACCAGAAGAGCTCAAGTGAGCGCATCGGTTAGTGGGAAGAGAGTCATGCCTGGGCAGTACCTGGGCACTGAGCAGTGCCAGGGACCAGTGTGGGGTGGTGGTGGGTGCTTCTATTTTTACTTTCTTATATCAAGGTGGCCTTTAAAGATGGTGGCCTGATCTTTCAAAAACTAAGTTGCTGGCATGCCATCTCAATCCCAGCCCGCCCTGCCAGCGTGAGGTCGTGGGACCTGCACCTTGGAATTTTGCCTCACAATGGGGTGGAGAAAGTTGCTGTTGTGGCCAGTGGCTTCAATGCTGCTTTTCCCACCCACTGTGATACGTTGCAAAACAAAATAGAAAAATACTGCCCTAAGGTTTTGAACTAAACATTTTCTGATACTTGCCTTTTAGTAATGATAGGAAGAATGCAAAGGAGCAGGATATCCTGATAAGAAGAGAAATGATGATTATACTTGTGAGGAAGGATGATAGCTCAGAAAATCAGGATGGAGAATCAGTAGGAATGGAGCTAAGAATGGGAAAAGGGCAAAAAACACTGGGAATGGTTTATAGATCCCCTAACAGTAGTTACAGTTTGGAACATGGTATAAACCAGGAAATCAAAGCAGCATGTAACAAGCATGATTGCAATAATCGTGGGATCTTAATGTTGACATAGATTGGGCAAACCAAATTGGCAAAAGTAGCTTGGAGTACATTAGAGACAGTTCTCAAAACAAATTGTTGAAGAACCAATTAGGGAACAGGCTATTTCAGATCAAGTTTTGTGTAATGAGACAGGGTTAATTCGTAATCCTGTAGCGGGGAGGCACAGTGGCACAGTGGTTAGCACTGCTGCCTTATAGCGCCAGGGATCCGGATTCAATCCTGGTCTTGGGTCACTGTCTGTGTGGAGTTTGCATGTTCTTCCCATGTCTGCGTGGGTTTCCTCTGGGTGCTTCGGCTTCCCCCCATAGTCCAAAGGTGTGCGTGTTAGGTTGATTGGCCATGCTAAATTGCCCCTTAGTGTCAGGGGGACTAGCAGGATAAATACGTGGGGTTAGGGCTTGGATGGGATTGTTGTCAGTGCAGGTTTGATGGGCCGAATAGCCTGCTTCTGCACTGTAGGGATTCTAAATTTAAAAAAGATTTTCTGGGGCAAAGTGCTTACAATTTGTTTGAGGTTGTTTTCTGTCCATTAACCAATCCTCAATCCATGCTAATATATTATCTCCATGAGCCCCAACAACCTCTTGTGTGGTATCTGAGCAAATAACTTTGAAAATCCAAATATATATTTCATCAATTTCATTTGCTCATTAGTTTCCACTCATCGACTTTGTTGGTTACACCTCAAAAAACTCTAATGGATTTGTCAAACATAAGTTTTCTTTCATAAAACTGTATCAACACTGCCAAATCAGATCTGTTATCCTCATAATACATTCTAGTGTTTTTCCTACTATTGATCTATCTTACGGACACTAAGGGGATGAAGGGACATGGGAGGTTGGATAGGAAATTAGAGCAGAAGACCAACCATGATCATATTGAGTGATGGAGCAGAGTCAAGGGAGCATAGAGCCACCTCCTGCACCTATTTCTTGTCTTCTTTTGCTCAACTGTAGTGAATCTTTTTAATGTAGATTTGATGCAAGAAGAGGAACAACAATATCATTGAAAACAATAATACAGTGGGGGACTCAGCGCACACTGAAAAATCCAATCCATAGTCACCAAAGATTTTATAAATCATGAAGAAATATATGGTGGTGAAGGAGAGGCTATTGCATGTGTAGTCGTGGTGGGAGAATTACTGTGTCCACGTACATGATTCATAGAAGATTATTTAATAGTCTGGAAATCTGCTCCTCTCCAAAATATGATTTCTGAGCAGAATTATGGGTTGGATGCGATCAATATCTCTAATTTTGCGCATAATAAATCTGTTTGGCTGAAAGGAATTGTATTGCATTTCCTGATATGAGGAGAATCGTGGCCAGCTCAAATGTAGGAAACGTCTTTATTTACCTTATCTGGGGTGAGTCAGTTGATGAAGCGTGAGACTCATTCTCAAAACAGCTGGGCATGTCAAAGAAAACTAAGAGAAATAAAGCAGATTCTGCACCGACAGTTGTACAAGTAGAATTCTCGATTCGTAAGCAGAGAAACATTGAAAACGGAAACAGCAGTAGGCCATTCAGCCCTTCAAGCCTGTTCTGCCATTCAATATGATCACGGCTGATCCTCTATCTCAACCATACTTTATGCACTCTCCGCATACCCCTTGACATCTTTATAGTATAGAAACAGTGGTGGTGGCAAATGGCACAGTAGTTAGCACTGCTGCATCACAGTGCAGATATGGGTGACTGTCAATATGGAGTTTGCCAATTCTTCCCGTGTCTGCATGGGTTTTGCCTAGGTGCTCCAGTTTCCTCCCACAGTCCAAAGATGTGTATGTTAGACAGATTGGCCATGCTAAATTGCCCCTTAATGTCCAATGATGTGCAGGTTAGGGGAATTAACAGATTAAATGCATGGGTTACAGGGATAGGGCATGGACTGGGCTCTGTCGGAAAGCTGGTGCAGATTCGATGGGCCGAATGACCTCCTTTGCACTGTAGGGATTCTATGTAAATCCATCTATCTCCATATAAATATATTTAGTGATTTGGCCTCCATAGTCTTTTGTGGTAGAATTACTAAAATTCTATTCCTTAGCCAGCTGGGCAACAGCTGAATGCATTAATTATGAGGTTAAGTCAATTTTATATTTGTCTGTAACTGATTATCTGAAATTAACAATGAAAAAGTGAGTGAAACAGGCAGACAGATAGACATACAAGCCAAGGGACTGGGAAACAGTGAATGAGAGAGAGATTATACAAAAGTAGGAAAGACCAATTTACACCTTGTATATACTTTGTTGACCTATTCAAATCTACCATATATATCAGTCAATGAGAAAAGTCCAGTGCCTTGACAATGGAGCTAGGTACGTAAGTAGACAAGAGATAGGAGCACGAGTAGACCTGTTGAGCCTGCTGTGCAATTCAATATGATAATTCTAGACTTGGGTTTCCTGCCTGCTCCCCATATCCCTTAATCCCCTGAGACACCAAAGGTCTGTCTACTCCAGCTTTAAATATACCCAATGATGAAGCATCCACAAACCATTGGGAAAGAGAATTCCAAAGATTCACAAACCTTTGAGTGAAGAAATTTCTCACCTCAGTCCTAAAAGATCACCCTGTTACCCTGAGACTGTGCCCCGTATTTTAAATTCCCCAGTCAGCAGAAACAATCACTCAGTGAAGACCCTGTAAAAACTCCTTCAAATATCTTACATGTTCCAATGAGGTTATCGCTCATTCTTCTAAACCTCAGGGTATATAAGCCCAATTTACTCTGCCGCATCATACGACAATCATCTTATCCCAGGGACAAATCTAGTGAACATTCACTGTACTATCTCCAATGCTAGTATATCCTTCCTTAAATATGAAGACAAATCTGCACCCAATACTCCAAGTGTGGTTCCCCCAAAACCCTGTAAAATTCTATCAGGACTTCTTTATTCCTGTATTCCAATCACCTTGCAATAAAAGACGATGTGCCATTTGCCTCCCCAAATGCTTTGTGTTCCTTTCTAAGCACATGCAAGTCTCTGGACATCAACACTTACAAGTTTCATGTCTTTTAAAAAGTAAAGTAAAAGTTTATTTATTAGTCATAAGTAAGGCTTACATTAACACTGCAATGAAGTAACTGTGAAATTCCCCTAGTTGCCACACTCCGGCACCTGTTCGGGTCAATGCACCTAACCAGCACATCTTTGGACTGTGGGAGGAAACCGGAGCACCCGGAGGAAACCCACGCAGACATGCAGAGAATGTGCAAACTCCACACAGACGATGACCCAAGCTGGGAATCAAACCCAGGTCCTGGCGCTGTGAGGCAACAGTGCTAACCACTGTGCCACCCACAATGTTTTGCTTTTCAAACCTTATGACCAAAGTGAATGTCCTCAAACTTCCCCACATAATACCCCATCTGCCATCTTGTTACCCACTTACTTAACCTATCTATATCTTTTACAGCCTCTTTGTGTCCTTCTCACATCTTACAGTTCCATTTAGCTTTGTATCATCAACAAACTTAGATTACTCCCTGTCTCTTCATATAAGTTAGTAAATGGCTGAAGCTCAGTACTGATCCTTTTGGCACTATACTTGCCCCCAGCCTGTCGACTTGAAAACACCCATTTATGCCTACTCTTTGCTTCCTTTCCATTTATCAATCTTCTATGCATGCTAATATACTACTCCCAAATCTATAAATCCTTATTAACTAGGACTGGAATTGCCAGTAGAACCCAGGTCAGCCAGATTGCAGGGTTCAGAAGCTTGGCCCTGATAGTGTACTAATGGAAGGAAGAAGGTTCATGGGACAAATATGGAGGAAGCGTTTCAGCTCTTGGTAGCAAATTCTTTGCTTTTCCCACAAGCTGTGCTGAGGGACATGACTGGAATCCCTAATATATATCTTTTGTACAAGTATTTAATTACATTTTCACATCTTGTTAGCCCTTCTTCAAGTTGAAGGTTCAGTGGAAGCCCAGGGCATGGGGACAATCGGTATCTTGACCATGACACAGTTTGATGTGATGTCAGGGGAAGAACTCCTTCTCTTCCAGGCTTCATATTTGGTAGCTTTTTTAAACCTTACCTTTGTCTTTCTTCCACTGCCCCCAGTGGTTCCTTGGACTGCTGTAGACTTGTCAGAGGATCCTTAGTTCAAGACTGGTGGATGTTTGCTCAGTTTGTCAGGTAGGTTTTACTACAGCCAGAGACCCCTGCATTGCACATTTTAATTGGGCCAAAGCTGCTTTTAAGAAACAGTTGGGGGTCAATATGATAATGGCTATGCTGCTGGTGGATATCAGGTACATCATCTCGCGCCCAGCAAGTGGCTTATATTGCACTCATTTTACTTCTGAATAGCTGGCAAAATGAACATCAATCTGCACCTCCTAAAGAATTTCTGGTGAGCATTGCTGTAGCTTATTTCGAAAGGTTTCAAAACAAACTGGAGATTAAATTGTTAAAAGAGGATTGTTTTACTAAATTTTACTTAACTAAAACTATGTCTCCTGTACTAGGGGACAACTCAATTTTGCCTTCATTATACACGACCTGTGATTGATTACAATTGAGGATTTTGCTTATTTTCCAAGTGAATTAAACCAAGCTGGAAGAACAATATAAATTGTGTGTTTTTTCCTGACTGGCCTTTGTCCATGTCAATCCTCACAAGTTCACTCTGCTGTCAAATTCAATTCAAAATTATTTCTCTTCCGAGAATGAAAGTGAACCAATTTTTGGGATTTGAGGTAACCTTTTGTATAACAACTCGGAAACTGGGTAATTGAGGAAAGTTTGAATGTTTTATAAGGTAATTGTTGTTTCTGGAAGTGTATTGTTCTTAAAGATTATTGTTAGGATTTTCCTAATGGAGCCTTCCAATCAGCCTCTATGATTGGTAGAACATTGGCAGCTATGGCTGCGAATTGGTAGAATTTCTAATGAAATTCTTGGTTTATAAATTGGCAATCATGTAAGTAACACGCTAAATTTTAAAGTAAGAATTTAAAAGTTGACAATCGAGAAAGAGGATGGTCAAGTGTCTTTGACTGAGAGTCCAAACTTTGGGCATTAGAGCTGGTGAATAATTTGTCGGAAGGCATGCCAAAATAACCAAATTCCACACTATATAAATCACACTTTAGAATATATAACCATTGTTACATATTCTTTTAAATAATTGCATATTGTAAAATATTCATATTCACCTTCTTACAATGAATTGTCTGGATCATTGCTGTTTCAAAGTTGTGTGTTCCCTTCAGCTGTGCCTTCTCCCATAGTGCTTTAAGAATTTGTACTGATGCATCCTGGGAGGACAAGGGACTTGCTGAACAGCTCTGCAAAAGTCAAGAAGCCATAGATATTGATGGAAAATGTGAAAACCGCACTCCACTCAAAATCGTAAATCAGTTTTAAATGTGCATGGTTTTCATCAAAACAAATGCAGTTCGTTTTAAACAATGAAATTAAAGTAAGGAAAGTTCCTGAGTAAATATTGTGCAACAAGGCTTGGAACAGCTATGACTAATGCTGGCAAAAGAAAATTCCCAACAATAGCACATCATTGTCCATTGCTATAAGTCTGGGCAGTGATTTTGCATTTGTACTGTGGGCATAGAACTCAAAGTGAATGATCAAATTAAGTCTGTGAAAATCACAAACTGTAATTTAAATTACTTAGCAGTGCAGCTAGAGCTCAAGAAATACAAGTGAAGTGGAAAAATACGGGAAAGCAGAAAGGGCCTGGGTAAGATGTTCTTTTGGAGAGTCGATGCAGACTCATTGGGCTGAATGGCCTCATAGGGATTCTATGGATCATTCTATGTGATCGTAAATATATTATTTCACTGTTAATGTATAGCTATGTTGAAGATGGCCTGTTGCTTTACCCCACAGGGTCTAAATAGCAACATCCTATGGTTAACGGTGAGGGAAGTGTGCAAATTAATTCTAAGTTCTTGGATCTGAGTCAGAACAGACCACCACAAAATGGCTGTCTTTCTTTTCGTACATTAGGAATATTTTTATCTATTAAGTGTGTGTGTGTGTGTGTGTGTGTTTTAACAGATTTCTCTCAGCATTGCTCACTAAGTTGAATGATATATTGGAAAGTTAAGGTGTAATACAAGAGTTTTATTGTCTATTACAGATGTAGTAATATCCGTTTAAAGTCACAACAGATAATGGTTCATAGGCAAATGGAGCCTCAGGTTAAATGAAATTTCATTGGTGAGAAAACTTTTTATTCTGGTCCACAAGCTGCAACAGGAGCTCAGGATGGTGAAACATCAGGCATTCCTTTCTTTTCTTATAACTGTGGCCATGATCTAACGGTTCCGTTGACCATGAGCACAAATCCCGTAATGGCCGCTAAATCTCGCGGGAGGCCAAAAACAGGATTTGTGCCCGTGAGTTCTCAGAATGAGATCTTCCCACCCACCCCCGCCGGTGACATAATCATGTTCACACCCAGGAAGGGCACGAGCCTGATTTGCATGAATTAACATCACATTAGCTGGCTTGACGCTGCTACTTCCGCCCTCATCCTAACTCCCCACCCGGCCAGCGTGACATCATTTCAACACAAAGGACTGCTTGTTTTCAAAAACGAAAAGCAGTTGAGAATGACCACACGGGGGGTGCCTAGGTAAGTATAGTCCTCGGGTGTTGAGAGATGTGCCTGGGCATTGCCCCAGGCACTCTGACAGGGGGCAGAGCAAGGAGGCCCTCTGGGAAGCTCCATTGTATAGTTCCCCTTATCCATGGGGGGCAGTGGGGGTTTGCCCATCTCCATGGGGGGTGTCGGTGTCCAATGGGGGAGGGGGGATGATTTTTATTTAAATCAGAAATCTGGGTACCCTTTCTGATCTTGGAATTCTCAGTGTTTCCAACTTTTACAGGCCCCGCCCCTCCAGCTGGCTGTGAGAATCTCGCTACCCCTTTGAAATTGCACTGAGTACTGTTCAATATGGCGAGAAAAGCCGGCTGTGCAGCCTGCAAGCTTCACACTGGTTTTCCTGCCTGAGCCGACGCTCCATTTTTGGGAAGATTCTGGCCACAGATTGCCAAGCTATTTTTTCAAGTCATAGGTTGAATACATACTGATTCCTGTCGTGACAACCAGGGTAGAATGATTCATCTCTTTTCCCACTCCTCATTTGAGAGAGAGAGATCCTTCTTCCCTGCATCTGTAGTCTAGAGAAAAGCAGTTTCTTAAAAATAAAAAGGGGGGTTCGTTGGCTCATCACATGATCCCCTCTCACCAACTGACCAGTTACCCAAACATGGTCTTGGAAGTTGGTTCCACGTCCATGGTTTAGAAATGATTACATTATGGCTGGAAGAGTTTCCGTCTCAGCCTAGGTCCATTGTCCAAAGTAATTGCATCTAAGGGCTTCTCCCCCACCCAGTTTAATTCACAGGTAATTGTCTGGATATTTGGTGAATGATTCAGGAGATTGGCCATTCACATTCCTCTGATAGTCTCTGATGGGCTTTTCTAGACACAGTAAGAAGTCTCACAACACCAGGTTAAAGTCCAACAGGTTTATTTGGTAGCAAAAGCCACTAGCTTTCGGAGCGCTGCTCCTTCGTCAGGTAAGTGGGAGTTCTGTTCACAAACAGGGCATATAAAGACACAAACTCAATTTACAAAATAATGGTTGGAATGCGAGTATACTTGATTACCTGTAAAGACTCGCATTCCAACCATTATTTTGTAAATTGAGTTTGTGTCTTTATATGCCCTGTTTGTGAATAGAACTCCCACTCACCTGACGAAGGAGCAGCGCTCCGAAAGCTAGTGGCTTTTGCTACCAAATAAACCTGTTGGACTTTAACCTGGTGTTGTGAGACTTCTTACTGTGTTTACCCCAGTCCAACGCCGGCATCTCCACGTCTTTTCTAGACAGCCAGACTCCATTTTAATGGCTTTAAAATTTGTAGGGTACTGTCATGCAAATTTTCAGCTATCTTAGAAGCTGTTGGTTTAAGCCACTGAAATACTGTTGTTTGGTCTTTTAAACCTTAACCTAATAAATAAAACATTTTCAATATAGAGCATGGCTTTAGAACATGGTACTTTGGTGTTTTCTGTTACTGGGGCAGTTTCTATAAACCAGTCAAGCAATTGGGTTTCTTTCACTTCCTTAAATAATAGAAGAAATATTCAAAACAGTTATTTAACTGAAAGAAATTACAGTCAAATTGATTTCAAACTAATTAAAAACGACAAAGAAATGTGCAGGACATGTGCCCACGCATCTATTTTTATTAAATTATGAGCAAATATCTCATTCTATCACTCATAGATAAGAAAAATCAAGCAGGAACATCATGCTATGCAAAACAATACGTACTACAGTTCCACTAAACTGCAAGAATGTGCTCTTTAATGTCAAAAAATTAGCACTGTTAAATAAACATTGGTTACAGGAGTTAATTGAAAGGCAACAAGCACCCTGGCTCTGAGATTTTGTGTTTCTGGATGGTTACTTGCAGGATCGCGTGTATTGTAGTATGTTGGCACAGATATTAGACCATTATGGGCCAGCCATTACCGGGAACAACAGCAATAGCAGAGAAACAGTGAGAGAGATTAACTGAATTCCACTGGGTGCATTGAACAGGCTACTTCAGTAAGAACACACAACAAAACAATTGGCATTGTTGGAACTAAGCACATGACCGGGCAAAACTAATATAAATGAGTTAGGGTGCTAAGATTAGATGGTAATTATGACAGTGTAATGGATAAAGAAGTGGCATGGATATGAATCTAGGTCCAGTACAGTAAGTCGTAGATGCAATCTCATATTCAACAGGAATCTGCATGGAAACAGATCATTCGAGGAGCTGCAGTTTCAAATAAGGTTCGCGTGATGATTGATGCAGGTTAGAAATAGTTAATACCGAATTACAATAAATGTGAGCTCTGACCAAAGGCACGAGTGAATTAAGAATATGATAGGCAAGATAACAGAGCTTGAACCTGCAGGCCAGTAGAACTGGTTTCATCGGGTTTAGCCAAAGGAAATCTTTGCGAAAAGCCAATACATGTAATGATAATTAAAGTTCAGGAAAAGACCAGTTTTTAATTATAAGTCGGGCGGTGGGGGGGGCGGGGGGGGGGGGGGGGGGGGATGTTGTTGGGGAATTGAAGCTTGCAGTGGACACAGTTCCCTTGTTAAATTACTTGCAAAGAGCTGGGAACTAATTGTCACGTGAATATCTTGAGGGCTGGTGCCATTTTCATTGCCTCACTGCAGTCATGTGCCATGTAAGAATACATCATTTCACATGGAGAGCAGCTAGACAAACACTGGATGATGCTCCAGCATTTTGAGTCTGATGTGTGATTATTTCTAACACATAGGAAGGAGAAGATGTAAGTAACATCTCTCCTGTGAAATTGGCAATCAGGGCAAACATCAGGTGGAGGTGTGGAATTTCTCTGCTGGAAGGGGAGAATTGGTTGACAATTCACTCCAGGTCAATTTCATACAATTTGGGGACTGAGTATAGCATGAGAAATTTGGGGGGAATGAAAGCAAGATGAGAAAACTATATAGGAATATCTGGAATCTACAGCACAGAAACAACAGAGTGGTGTTTATCCTTCACACAAGCCTCCTCCCACCCTACTTCATATCTGCATATTGATCTACTCCTTTCTCTTTTCTGCTTAGCTAGTTTCCCCATGAAGGCATCTACATAACTATTCTGTTCACCTACTCCATGTGGTAACTGTTAAATCTTTTAGTACTGAGGTGTCTCCTCAAGAACTACTCCACAGTCAGGCATCAGGGAACACAGATCTTTTATTTAGTCTACCCGCTCTGCACTCCAAATGTTGACTGCCCACTTAGGGCAGTTCTCAACCAGCTCTCCCCATACCCCAGGTCACATCACCCATTCCCTTAAAGGGGCTATGCCCAGCACACTCAACAGTAACAAGTTTCACATTCTAATTAATGTCCGAGTAAAGATGTTTCTCACTAATTCTTCATTAAATTCATCAGTGACTTTTATGGCTATAACCCCTAGTTTTTACTCTCCCACACGGAAACATCTTTTCTCCATCTGCCCTATCAAACGCTATCAAAATTTAAAGTCCTCAACTCTTTTCCAGAGAAAGAAACCCCAGTCTAGTCAGTTTCTCCCGATAGCTCTAAAAGCTCTGCTCCAGTATCGTCATTGTAAAGCTTTGATGCATCTTCTCCAGTGCCACTTTACCTTTTTTGTAATATGCCGGATCCACAACTTCTGAAATTGTATTTCGGATTTCAGAGTCCAAATACATGCAAATAGTGGCCCCTGCCTCATTTTGTTGTGTAATACCACTCCCCACCTTTCACTGGTCTGAGTTGCTTAATTGTAACCCCCATTCTATACTCTCTACAGCCTTTTCCTTCCACCACTTCTGACATTAGGGTTCACGTTCGGAGTCACCCTTTTAGAACAAGAGATGAGGCAAATTCTTTTCTCTCAGAGCGTTGTGTGACTTTGGAACTTCGCCTCACAAGGTGGTGGAAGCGGGAGTCATTGAATATTTTTAAGGCAGAAGTGGGTAGATTTTTATTAGGAAGGGAATCAAAGATTATCAAAGGCTGGCGGCACAATGGCACAGTGGTTAGCACTGCTGCCTTACAGTGCCAGGGATCCAGAGGTTTGATTTCCGTCTTGGGTGACTGTGTGAAGTTTGCACGTTCTCCCGGTGTCTGCTTGGGTTTCTTTCTGGTGCTCTGGTTTCTTCCCACAGGAAGAAGTCTCACAACACCAGGTTAAAGTCCAACAGGTTTATTTGGTAGCAAATACCATAAGCTTTCAGAGCACAGCTCCTTCGTCAGATGGAGTGAATATCTCTTCCCACAGCACAAAGGTGTGCGGGTTAGATGGATTAGCATGCTAAATTGTCATTTAGTGCCCCAAGATATGTAGGTAAGGGGGATTACTGGGGTAAATATGTGTGGTTACAGGGATGAGCTTGGGTAAGATGCTCTGTCGAAGAGTAGATGTAGACTCAATGGGCCGAATGGGCTCCTTCCGCACTGTTGGGATTCTATGATTATCGGGAATAGATGATAATGTGGAACTTGAAACACAAACAGATCAGCCATGACCTTATTGAATGGCAGAGAAGGCTCGAGGGGCTGAGTGGCCTACTTCTGCTCCTATTTTGTATGTTTATATGAATCTACTACATCATAAATTATCAAAGGCCTTTCTGAAAATCAAAGTGTATTACATTTACTGTATTACTTTTTCCCACTCTCTCCGTTATTCCTTTGAAGAACTTAGTAAGGTAAAATCAAAACAACATGGAAAAAGGCACTCACCTGTTGGAAAAGAAACATGATGTAGATCCAGAGATGGGGCTGCTCACTGCTGAGGGTGAAACTGGATTTACTGTACAGACAGTAAAATCCTTTTTGTGGACAGCTGAAGAGCAATTTAGCCACACATTTACTGATGGAATCTATGGAGAAACCACAAGGAATTGATTATTTTGGTTACAATACCACAAAATAAGCAATATTCAGAAGAGAAAATTATGGGATTTAGCATGTGACTAAAATAGCTTCACTGCCTCGAATGATATGGATTAAGGAAATGCATATTTCCTTTTGAATGTATGTTGTTTTTTTAATTATGCTGCAGGAATTATTTATTCCCACCATTTACAGGAGGGCTGTGTAACGTCACTTCTTGTCGCGGGTTAGGTTGATTGGCCATGTTAAATTGCGTTGGCGTGAACAGAATTCCCACTCACCCGAAGAAGGGGCTTGGAGCTCCGAAAGCTTGTGTGGCTTTTGCTACCAAATAAACCTGTTGGACTTTAACCTGGTGTTGTTAAACTTCTTACTGTGTTCACCCCAGTCCAACGCCGGCATCTCCACATCAAAGGAAAAGTCCAGTGAATCAATTATTTGTTCCACTGTAGAATCTGTGCCAATGATTACAAACTAACTGGTCTTAATACTTTGATAAGTCCATTTTACAAGTCATCTGCTCACGATCATATAGATTAGAATTGCCTAATTGGAATTGAGTCAGAAAGCTTTTAGTTTCAAATTCAATACCAGGGACTTCAGTACATAATCCAGGCTGAGAATTCAGTGCCGTACTAAAGGAGTGCTGCACTGCCAGAGGTGGCGGGGGTGATTCTCCCAAAGGAATTCTCAGTGTCAAATTTGCGTAAAAACGGAATAAATCACGCTGTATTTTTCAGTGGGAGTTTCAAAATGAATCTCCCACACTCTGTGCACTGCAGAGTACATTAGCGTAAACCACTCCAAAAATCAGCGGGCAGGGCCTATTCTTGCTGGAGAGGCCGGTAGCATAGCGCTGAGCAGGCCACTGTGCATGTGCCACTCTGTCAGCACCGCGATCGGTGCATGCGCAGTAGCCCACACTGCCAGCCTCCCAGTCGCTGGCCAGCCCCATGACCCCTGCAACACGGACCATGTGACCCCACCCCCGGCCCCACCACGGCCCAATTGATGGCCTCCCTTGAACATGTCCGGGCCAGCCTCGGCCATGCCCCCCCCTCACACACCCCCCTCGCTCCCCCCCTCCTGCAGTCCCGATCTCCCGATCCCAACTCCTCCACCCTCCCCCGCCAGCTTCGACAACCCTCCCAAGCAGGCTGACCCCCCCTCACCCCAATGGCCAGCCCCAATCACTGGCCTCCCTCCCTCTGTCACTCAACTCAAGTGCAGAGTGGCAGCAGGACACCCCATTCCCCACCATTTGCCCCCCAGAAGCCTTGCCCCCTCGGCACTGCCCGATGCCCAGTGGGAGCAACTCCTCTGGGAGTTGGCACTTTGCCTCTTGGACAGTGCCAGAGGGCCCAGACTGGCACTGCCAAGGTGGCAATGCCAAGGTGGCACTCCCCCAACCTGATTCTCTGGGTGCCTCAATTTCCCCCTTCACTCGAGTGGGGAGCTATACTAAACTCCATTGGAGTGAAATACTCCTGGCGGGGTGGGAGAGGCGAGTGGGTCCAGAGATTTCAGTCCTGGGTCTGCTAATGATGTTTAAATGGTATTCAAATTACCACCTCCATAAATTGTTCAGCTCCATGCCGATTTCTGGTGCGGAGCTGACGGCGCCTTAAATCCGGCTACTGGGGAACTGCGGAGGCCACGGCATCCAGCAGGGAACCCACAAAATGGCCTCAGCTCAAGTCTCCAGGGCCGCAGCACTAAAAAAGCAGTGCCGCAGGGTGGGAGAATCGCCCCCACCATCTTTTGAATGAGACATTGATTGCCCTAGCTCTCAAATGTCTGTAAAAGATCCCATTGCAATATTTTGAAGTGGAGCAGGGAACTCCCCATTGCCCTGGACCCCAGTGTCCTTTCATACCTCAATCAACATCAAGCCATGTGAGCTGGACATTAGCACATTATGAGAGCTTGCTGTGCACAAATTGGCTGCCATGTTTCATACATACAACAGTAACTACATTTCAAAACTGGTTTATTTGCTGCAAGGCACCTTGAGACATCCCAAGGTCTTGAAATGTGCTATAAAAATTCAAGTTTTTTGTTCCTCACTGACTGCCATCTTGCTTACATGTCCCATGTGCCCACATCAGCTGCGTGGATGACTGGCTGACAAAACAAAACCAGGTGAAGCAATACAAAAAATATTGTTCTTAATACTATGCTTTCTAGTATTGAAGGAAACTGGTTTCTGACAAAAATCCTGGTTCGAAATGCACAATTATTTTTTTCTCTTCACTGCTCTGTTTTCCCACATCCCCAATTTGACGTGACATTCCTTTTTTTTCTCCTTTTCAGCATATTTTAAATAAGATGTAAAATGGCAAACTGTTTTGAAAATGTTTCTCTCAATATACTTTTTATTTTAAGTATGTTTTCTTTGCCCATTTAACCCTCATTGAATTTGTGATTTAAAATCTAATTTGTAAAGTTCATTTGTCTGGGCAAGCACAGAAATATAGCTACTGAATGGTGACCCTATTTCTTAACATATAACTTTCAAACAAAATGGTGAACCCAGTAACACAAATCTGCTCAAGTAAGTTTCGAAATTGAATGAATGCATGTATTGTAACTTTTTGGATGTTTGGTAATGGTGCCTTGCCGCTCCAAGTTTAGAGCCAATATTACTAATTTTCCCTGGAGTAAATCCATATTTGAATGCAGAGTCAATGCTTCCCAAAAGTCAATAGAAATTTCCGTGAAAACAAAAAAATGAATTGTGTTGATTTCACATTTCTGTTATTAGAATATGATCCAAAATGGACTTGAGAGGCACATTTTTGGGAAGAGTACTTTTTAAAAAAATAGATTAACCTATGTTTCACAAAATACTTTACTGGAAATAACACAGAATGCAGCCAGCTCCAAACCAGTCTGTAGAAGATAAGAGTGTTCAGATTTGTATAAAACAATTCCAGATTTACCTTGTTTCCTCACTTGGACAAATCAATTCTTCTATTAAAACAAAATGCAATGCTTATTTTCCTTCCTAAGATCACAGAATCACTTTTCCTTCATATTGGAGCAAGGAACATCGTTCCATTTTTAGCATCCACAAAGGTAGAAAACATCTCAGCTCCCAGCTATAAGCTTCCAGAATCCTCTTTCTTCCCTGACTTAGCATTCCAGTTACAACGTTGCTTTATAAATCCAAATTCTCCTTGCACACATCGATGTGTGTCACTGAGAAATTAGTTCATGATTTGTGTACTGGTGATATGATTGTTTAAAAATATATTATTGAGATAGATCACTGTATTGTCTCACTATAAAAGCTCCAGGTTCCCAAATACTAACAACCAAGGACTTGTAACAAACAATAATTTATTCACGAGTTGAACAGCTATTCCATGCTTGTACTCTGCCTGCATGCTGGAGAGAGCTCCAGGCTCCCGACACACGACCCTTTAACAGTCTTGTCATCACGTGACCACTCGGTCTACATCTTCCCCATTTAAGTTGGGACAACTGGTGGTATTGAGATATATGTTTGTGCAGACACTAACTGTGTATGAACCCTTATATATCATACAGATTGAACAGGCTAACAATACATAACTATTTACATACGGTGAGACATGAATAGAGCTGTTGCAGCTGGTGCATAGCCCATCACATCTTCTTTTTCCCAACCTTTTTGTTGTGTAAAGATGAGATACGAAGGCCAATTGTAGACTAGTTGGTGATGTAGTCCTGGAACCTTGTGCTTGGTCTGATCACACGTCCTGAGTGTGTGGTTATGCCAGTTGGCTAGGCTGTGGGTCTTCTCAGGCTGGTGCCCTGTAAGTGTACTCAGGGGTGCAGGGCTTGCTGCATAGACCCCTGGAGGAGTCTGCATGTCCATTGTGAAGGGGACCGGTGTTGTAAGCTGGATGACTGGAGTACTGTGGTATCTATTGGTGCTGGTTCTGATATCTGTAGAAGGTGATGGCAGTTGTGTATATAATGGGCACTGTCTCTGAGGCTACTGTGTAACTGTTTGGTTGGGCAGTGTGGCATGATTGTGTGCTTATGATCACAAGCAGTATGGACCCTGACCATTTGACCAGGTGTTTGAGGACTGAATTGTGGGCATTTTGATCACAGTGCATTTTGCTTTTCAATTGGCATTGCATGAAGCTCTCATTCACATTACTTTCAGGTTTGGGCTGTAGCTAAGCCTTAGCAATAGGAAATGTGCTCCTGGTGTGTCTGGAAAAGGGTCATTGTGGTGGATTTGGCAGCCTGAAGAATGCAGCATAGTGATCTGTGCAATCCTGTGCACATGTCTCTCGAAGATGCTTAGCTGAGCGTCATGTACATTCCACTAGGTGGTGGGAATGTGGATATAGGGGCTGCTCATGACATGTTCAAAGTCCCATGTGTGTGCAAACTTTCTAAGTTCAGTGGCAATGAATTGGCATGCGTTATCTGCCATGAGTCGCTGAGGGATGCCGTGTGTGGTGAAGTGTCCTTTGAGTTTGATGATAACTGTGTTACTCGTCATGTATGGCAGGCAATGGAATTCAAACCGCCCAGAATACAAGTTGACTGAAAGCAAATGTTATTTACCATTCCATTTGAATAGCTGTTGACAATGACAATAGGAAGTCTAAGATTTGAAGTAAGTGCAACAGTTCTTTTGTTTCTTGTGGCTTAAGTGCATTGCACAGTGCACATCTGGAGAGTTCCCTCTCCATGTCGGCGTACATGAAGGGCCAGTATAATGATTCCTTGGCCCTGTCTCTGGTTGCTTCCAACCCAGGGTGCCCCTGGTGAAGGTGTTAGGTGTAGTACCTCTGAAGAGAAGTAGGGGGGTTGAATCGCTGACCATGCAGTATCAGTCCACCCTGTATGGTTCGTTCATCTCTGAATGCAAAGAAAACGCAAAGCTTGTGGGGAAGCTCCCCTGAAGACTCTGGCCAGCCCCTCCTGATGACGTTGTGCAGCTGTCTTCATGTGATGTCCGCCTGCTAGGCATCTTTGAGTTCCTGGATTCTATGAGAAATCAACACCTCTTATTGCCATAAATCTATGTCTTCCTCATGATCTGCCTGGTCTGCAGCGGGTAAGAAAGCTCTGGAGAGGGCATCAGCCAAATACAGTTCATTACCATGTTTGTAAATCACACAGATGGTAGCGTTGTAGCTTTAGCATCATGATGCAGTCGTGCAGACGCAGTATGAAGAGTTTTTTTTAAACACAGTTATGAGTGGCTGATGATCAGTTTCGACAGTTGCAGGATGAGCAGATATGAAGTCATGAAATTTCTGACAGGCGAAGGCTAGAGCGAGGCGTTCCTTTTCAATCTGAGCATAATGAGTCTCAGTATCAGTGAGGGCCATTGATGCAAAGGCTATTGATCTGCCATTTTGGATACAGACTGCTGAGGTGTCTGCTAATACATGTATGGGTGCTTGAATGTCAAAGTATTGTAATGCCGACGGGGCTGTGAGTGAGTCTGTGGACGATTGCTGTGTGGTGGACTTTCCAGCACCATTCGATGTCCCGATGGAGGATCATAGAATCATAGAAACCCTACAGTACAGAAAGAGGCCATTTGGCCCATCGAGTCTGCACCGACCACAATCCCACCCAGGCCCTACCCCCATGTCCTTACATATTTTACCTGCTAATCCCTCTAATCTACGCATCCCAGGACACTAAGGGCAATTTTAGCATGGCCAATCAACCTAACCCGCACATCTTTGGACTGTGGGAGGAAACCGGAGCACCCGGAGGAAACCCACGCAGACACGAGGAGAATGTGCAAACTCCACACAGACAGTGACCCAAGCCAGGAATCGAACCTAGGTTCCTGGAGCTGTGAAGCAGCAGTGCTAACCACTGTGCTACCGTGCCGCCCAGGAGGAGTTGATGAAGAGGTCCAGTGACCTCACAATAATACAGAATTAACTTAGAAAGATAATTTGTCATTCCAAGGAAGTGCTGTAAAGTGTGCGTGTCCATAGGGATAACCACCTGTTGAATATCTGTTGTCTTGTCTAGATCTAGCTTCACACCATTGCTTGTGAGTAAATGACCCACCTCAGGGACCTGGTTGACCCTGAATCTGCATTTTGCAGGGTTAAGCTTCAGGTGTATGGTCCTGATTCTGTCAAGGCTGAGACAAAGACATTCATCATGTTCTTGCATAATACCACCCCAAACATTGACGATGATTTTGCAGGGTTGGCCTACAAAGAACTGCTCCATGCATTCCTGGAAGAGTTCGTTGCCAGTGGAGATTCTACAGGGCATACAAAGAAAACAATATCTGCCTATCACCGACATGAATGTGGTAAGTTTCAGGGATCTGCCAGAACCCACATTTCGCACCCATTGCTAAAAACCTTAGCATTTGGATGTCGGCAATCACCTATTCCACTGTCTTCACAGGATGATGAGGTCTGAGCAGTGTTTTATTCAAGTGCACAGGGTCAATTCATAGCCTGATTGTGCCATCTTTCTTTACTATAGCCTCTATTGCTGAAACACATTCTATGGCTTCGTCTATAGGAGTTATGACACCCAGTGTGTTATCCGATGCAGCTCATTGGTACACTTCTCAAATTACAAACTGTTGGTGGTTCTGGGTCATCTAGTCTCATGTGGTATATTACTAGTAACTTACCAATAATGTTCACTATTGAGAAACGCTTTGTATTCTATCATTTCTGGTGCTTGGTGTTGTAAAGCATGCACCTCTGGACCAAGTTGGATGAGCCAAGTGTAATGTTGTTCCAAAGACATAACGGTGACCTTACGTTCTGGTCAACTACATGAAACTGCCCTGCATGCAGCGGAGAGTGGCAGATGGTTTGTCCGCCCACCATAAGCTATGAGGTCCACCTTGGAATTGGAGTCCAGTGCTGCATATGGGTCTAGTTCCCGTAACATTCAGATGGACAATACTTTGCTCCAATGTCAATCTTAACCTTCAGTATTGCATTGCTGCAAATTATGTTCAAGGTGGTGAAAATCTCATCCTTTTCTGTGGCAGTGTCGACACTCACAGTAAAGTGTTGTTGGAGGCTTAGTGGTTTAGTTGCTTTGGCTGAGCTCCAATTCATTCACCTTGCTGACACTCCGAACCTTGGAGGGCTGAGCTGCTGCAATGTGGCTAGTGGCAAAGGAAGGGTACTGCGGTTTTGATCTGCAGCATTTTGTGAAATGATTCCACTTGCCACATTTATTGCAGTGGTTACCATATGCAAAATATGCTATTTTATTCTGAAGGTGATCGCCACTGCAGTTGGGGCAGGGCGTACCCTGTTCCCTGAAAACTTCTGTTTCCAGCCTAAAATCTCGACTGCTTTTTTCTGATTGTTTAACATGCAGATGCTAATGACTATTTAAAGGGTTAAATATTTCTCTTGCAGCACCTGTTCATGTACAAGATTGCTGTGGACCACACAGACAATTCGATCCCTGACTAACTCATCAGTAAGGCTGCCAAATGTATATTTCTTCCCAAAGATTTTCAAGGTGGCCATATCAGATAGTATTGATTCATCTGCTCTTTGGTTTGTTAATTAAACGCATGCCTGTCGAGTATTATATTTTTTACTGGAAGACAAACGTTCCTAAACTTCTTTAGAATTATTTCAGGGTCTGCTTTCACCTCCTCCATTTGGAAAACAAACAACTCAAACTTCTCGTTGGCCTTCATTCCACTAGGTTTAATAAAGTATAAGCTTTTTTGATTTGTCAGATAATGCAGCACTGCAGTAAATACTCCACTCCTTACATTTATTTATTAGAACCCCTACAGTGCAGAAGGAGGCCAATCAGCCCATCGAGTCTGCACCAACCACAATCCCCCCCAGATCCTATTCCCGTAAACCCACATATCAACTCTGTTAATCCCCTGACACTGAGGGGCAATTTAGCATGGCCAATCAACCTAACCCACACATCTTTGGACTGTGGGAGGAAACCAGAGCACCCGGAGGAAACCCACGCAGACATGGGGAGAATGTGCAAACTCCACACAAACAGTGGCCCGTGGCCAGAATTGAACTTGGGTCCCTGGCGCTGTGAGGCAGCAGTGTTAACCACTGTGCCACTTAGTGTCACAAGTAGGCTTACATTAACACTGCAATGAAGTTACTGTGAAAATCCCCTCGTCACCACACTCCGACGCCTGTTCAGATACACTGAGGGAGAATTTAGCATGGCCAACGCATCTAACCAGCACATCTTTCGGACTATAGGAGGAAACTGGAGCACCTTGAGGAAACCCATGCAGACACGGGGACAATGTGCAAACTCCACACAGACAGTGACCCAAGCCGGGAATCGAACCCGGGTCCCTGGTGCTGTGAGGCAGCAGTGCTAACCACTGTGCCACCTAATATAAACAAGTTAACATTACTTTTTTAAACCTTCTTATTTATTTCTTGGATGAACTTTTGTCTAATTTGCAAGTGCTGATGACAGCAATGAGGAAAAAAACTAAGGAGTTATTCAGTTTAGCAATGTGAGAACATTACATTCACATTTTTAGGGATAGATCAGTTGAGCTGAGGTAACTGAAATTTAATGAAACACTTTACACCATTTGTACTTGCCAACTGGAACTTGTGTCCCAATTTCTGTCCAGAAACAAGCACTTTGCAGAATACCAATCAGGGCAATAGAAAGTAGGCTGCCATCCTCTGCCAAGTGTACTGCAATCTCTGAGCCTCTTGCCTCTGTTATTACTAATGTGTTATTATGCAAATAGGGGGATGCTCGATGGGAAGGCCATCCCATCTGAACCCCTGGGTATGTTGTGGGGGGGGGGGGGAGGCGGGTGCTTTCCCAGTGTATGTGAGTAGGGCCCTAAAACCATAGATACACAGAGGCTGACAGCACTTCAAATACAATGTTGGTGTCAGTAAAAAATAAAAGGAATATCTACTAAATTCCAGAAATCATTGTTCTTCTAATATCGGGTGACTTTGAACCACATAGCAGCTAAATATGCGACTGTGAATTTATGCTGCTGCATTACTGTCAGAAACTTACCTGGGTCAGAAAAGATGACAGAAATTCACACAGAGAAGTGTTTCAGCCTGAAGATGATGCAGATCATTTCTGGACAATTTTCCTCACACAAAAGTTTGCTGTAGTTACATGGGAAAACATTCTGAGGTGATGAATATGTTTACGGTGGGCTGCTGCCACTCCAGACACCAGCCCAGTTACATGATTCTGAGCAAAACCCTAAAAATCCAGGGCAGTGTTATTCAGACAGAGTCCCAAGGTAGCTGCCCCCTGATCCCAACTTCTCTTTATTACTTTCGGGAACTGAATCTTCCCCTGGTACAACAAAGAGGAGGAGAATCAACTCAAAGCAGATGTCTGCAAAATATGCTGTAAGATGTTGGATATCATTCTGCAGGTCTTAATGAAGCCTTCATGGTCTTAAACAGGTTCACTGTATGGATTCATTAACTACAAAACTATGTACATACACAGAGTAAAGGGATCAAGCCAGGAGCTGTCTCCATGTTTGCTTGTGTACACGGCTCTGTCTAACACTAGACTGACCCCTAGGTTGGGGTCATGTGCTCTCTGTATGGGTGGTACTGTACTCAGTTCTATGTTAATACACTATCAATGGAATTCTACCGCCCCGCCCGCCATGGAATCGGAGCGGGTGAGGGGCAGACAATGGAAATGTCCGTTGAACTTGGGCAGGATTTCCGGTCTCACTCGAGCAAGGCTGGAAGATCCTGCCTGATATGTGCCAGAGCCTTATACTACAACCCCCTCCCCCGCAAGTCTTCACCGAATGTATTTCAAGTTATTCTAGTTTACCCCAATATATTTACATTTTTTTGGGGACTCTATCTCCCCCCTTCAACTCTCTGGGTTCACAGATTCAGGCGGTCTGGAGGCTTTATAATCCTACTGCATCTTGTTCCCACTCCTGTCAGAGGAGTGGCAGCTCTGTCACTGCGGGTAAACTCTGTTGATTGAGGTAATTCTGACATCTGGGCATCTTTTCGCATTCCTTGTTATTGAAGCATTCTTTGTTAATTTGGCAGTTGTGGTAATCTGTGATTGTTGTTCCTCCTGTTTCTTACAGCATGGATGAGCGTTGTGCTAATTTCCATGCTTTTTCCTCTTCTTTCACGTGTGGGTTGTCGCAATGTCCTCTGTGCTGGAAGCTGGCCATTCCTGTGACAAGAACGTGTTGTTGAAGTAAGTAGACCTTTGTGCCTGGCTGTATGGAGTGCTGTCAACAATGGACAGCTGTTCCTGCATCATCTGTTGCACTGACCCGCTGGCTGGGAGTTGCAGCGTTTGCTCTGTGGTAACAGCTGGAGGTTGTGGCTTTTCTGGTTGTTGGATGCTCTCTTGTTTATCCTCCCCCGGAGGCGCCATGATAACCATCTGAGTGGTTGGCTGGTTTGACCAATGAGGGCTTTTATGTACCGGTAATGAAAATGGACAAACCTGTTCTGCAAAGAGAGAAGACAGTTCAGAACTGAAGTCTCAGTCAGAATACTCTTTCTTGTTTGAGCTCTTGGGAACTTGCAGTTCTATATGATTTATGACAGTGATTGACTTGACATCTTCTGCCATTTTGTGGAGATTCAGGACTGCACAGACATCTCTGTTCAAGAGAGAAAAAGACTGGATACGGATGACGTACAGCAACTCGAAGATTTGTTGCTGCCATATCTTAGTGGTTCTAGAGTCATGCGTATGATTGGAAGTCAATTCCTCTGGGTCCATAGAGTGCTCTGTCTGTTATTTGAAGCCAGGGGTCTCTGTTTGGATTTGATTTGATTTATTATTGTCACATGTATTAACATACAATGAAAAGCATTATTGCGCGCTATACAGACAAAACATATCATTCATAGAGAAGGAAATGAGAGAGTGCAGAATGTAGTGTTACAGTCATAGGTAGGGTGTAGAGAAAGATCAACTTAATGCAAGGTAAGTCCATTCAAAAGTCTGACAGCAGCAGGGAGGAAGCTGTTCTTGAGTCGGTTGGTACGTGACCTCAGACTTTTGTATCTTTTTCCCGAAGGAAGAAGGTGGAAGAGAGAATGTCCGGGGTGCGTGAGGTCCTTAATTATGCTGGTTGCTTTGCCGAGGCAGCGGGAAGTGTCGACAGAGTCAATAGATGGGAGGTTGGTTTGCGTGATTGGGCTACATTCACGACCTTCTGTAGTTCTTTGTGGTCTTGGGCAGAGCAGGAGCCATACCAAGCTGTGATACAACCAGAAAGAATGCTTTCTATGGCACATCTGTAAAAGTTGGTGAGAGACGTAGCTGATATGCCAAATTTCCTTAGTCTTCTGAGAAAGTAAAGGCATTGGTGGGCTTTCTTAACTATAGTGTCAGCATGGGGGGACCAGGACAGGTTGTTGGTGATCTGGACACCTAAAACCTTGAAGCTCTCGACCCTTTCTACTTCGTTCCCATTGATGTAGACAGGAGCACGTTCCCCTTTACTCTTCCTGAAGTCGATGACAATCTCCTTCGTTTTGTTGACATTGAGGGAAAGACCGCACCAGTTCACCAGATTCTCTATCTCATTCCTGTACTCTGTCTCGTCATTGTTTCAGATCTGACCCACGACGGTGGTGTTGTCAGCAAACTTGAAAATCGAATTGGAGGAGAATTTGGCCACACAGTCATAGGTGTATAAGGAGTATAGTAGGAGGCTGAGAACACAGCCTTGTGGGGCACCGGTGTTGAGGATGATCGTGGAACTCCATTGTTTCCAGCTTTTTACCATTTATAAAGTACTCTGATCTGTGCTTTTAGGTCCAAAGTGAACAACTTCACACTTGCCTAAATAGAAATACATTTGCCATGGGTTTTACTAATCACTTAATTTTCAATATCTATTTGGAATTTTGGCTGGAATTCTCTGGCCTTTAACGCCGGCAGGATTCTCCGATCCCGCCGGCAGTGCACACTTACCCACAGGTTTCCCACCGGTGTCTGGTGACATTAATGGGAATTCCCATTGACAGCAGTGGGACCAGAGATTCCCACCGCTAGCAAACAACGTCCCACTTCCTGCCGGTGGCAAACACGTGGCTGGAAGGCCAGAGAATCTCACCCTCATGTTTCCATCTACAATGAGGTCTATGTGCACAGATTGTTAAAATGTCATGGACAGATATAGGAAATAATTGAACTCGTCAAGGCTTCTTTGGCAGCACCTTCCAAACCTGCAATCTTTGCTACCTAGAAGGACAAGGCAGTAGATACGTTGGTATGCAAGTTCCTCTCAAGGTCCTGCATCATCTAGTCTTGGGAATGTATCAGTTCTTCATCATCCTTGGGTCAAATTCCTGGAACTCATTAGCTAACAGCACTGAGTGTATTAACACTGTGGGTGTACAACAGCTAACAGTCTTTTATGAGGGACTTTACAGAATGCCTTCTGGGAAGATGTTCAATATAGAGGCTGATGTTACACCTTCTGTGCCAGCAAGCGAAGGTGCCGTGGGAAGAGGTGGTAATGTCACTGGACTGCAGCAGTTCAATAAGGTGGGTCACCACCTTCTCAAGGACAATTGGCGATGGGCAACAAATGCTGGCCTCACCAGTGATGCTCATATCCTATGACAGAAGTTTGGAACTCTCTTCTGCAAATGGCAGTTGACACTAGGTCAATTATTAATTTAAATCTGAGATTGATAGATTTTTTGGTCATCAAATATAGTAAGGAATATAGTTAAAAATGGGAAGATGGAATTAAGGTACAGAGCAGTTATGTTCCCACTGAATGCTGAGACAGGTTTTGGGGATAAATATCTTCTTCTTTGTCCGATGTTCTTTTCAAGCATTTCATGAAGAGCTCAAACTGTGTCGCTTCAAGGCAAATATTTGGTTGTTTTTGGCAAGAATCTATTCCAACAGCAAAAGACTCAATTACAATAGATGTCAAAGGTCATATGGTGCTTCTTTTGATGTGACCCATAGTTCCTGTAGCACAACCAGCTTAGTTGACATTTGCAGTTAATCAAACATAAACTGAATCCAGGCATACATCATTCACAGCCAAATAAAAAGACCTCTTGGGTCACAAATTTCTGATCAGGGACTGAACACAATTGCTCCAGAGCACCAGAAAAGTAAAACCCTGGTTGGTATTGGAAAAGGGAAGGGTAACAGACAATACAGACATCAACAAATTGCCCAGAATTGTTTGCAATTTTTAACACTGTATCCTTCTTGGGAAACCCACATCTATTGCTACACAATAATTTGGTCCACTGCATTCACTGCTCCCAATACGGTCTCCTTTATATTGGGGAGACTAAACGCAGACTGGATGACTGCTTTGCAGAACGCCTTTGCTCAGTCTGCAAGCATGACCCCAATCTTTCTGTTGCTTCCATTTTAACTCTGCACCTTGCTCTCATGTCCACGTATCTGGCCTTGGCCTGCTGCAATGTTCCAATGAAGCTGGAGGAGCAGTATCTCATCTTCCGGTTGGACATGTTACGGCCCTCAGGATTCAACTTTGAGTTCAACAACATTAGACTGTGACCTTTCTCCTCCATCTTACCTCCCCAACTTTCTCCTGTTTTAAAATATTTTATACACGTATTACCTCAAAGCAAAAACACCCCCTCCCCCCCTCCACCTCGTACCTGGCCATCTTTCATGTGTTTTTGAAGTTGCTACTTTTTATTGCAGCTTCTACATTCTCTCCCCTTTCAGTTCTGATGAAGAGTCAATGGCTGGAGTTTTACCACCTCACCCGCCCCAGAATCGGGGCAGGCAAGGCTTACAGAACGACATTCTCCGTTGGCCTCTTACGAGCCTCAGGCGGATGAGGCGATAAAATTCCAGCAAATCACTCTAAACGTTAACTCTGTTTCACTCCTAATAGGTGCTGGGAGACCTGCTGAGTTTTCCCAGCATCCTCTGTTCTTGTGTCAATTGTTGTTTGAAACATATTAAGTGATCATCTGAGCTTGTCCACTTATAAAGAAGGGAATTACATTCGTATAGTACCTTTTACATCCTTAGGTATCCCAAAGTGCTTCTCAGTCATTTAGTTTTGAAGCTCCATGGATAGTAATGAGATGAATGTCCAGTTAAAATGCTTCAGTGGTGTTTGTTTTGTTGACTAGACTTTTTAACCAAGATCATCAGATGGTCTTCAGATATCACCACGGCAACTTTTAGTCCATTGCAGAAGCACTGTGGTGGACAATTAGCCTAAGGATCATAATTCTAGGGCTGGTCATTTTAAACAGTTAGAGTTTGTTAACTGGTTTCTGCAAATAATTCAAAAGAGAGCCCCAAATACACTGTACAAGTGTGTTACATGTAAAAGATCAATTGTAAATTTGTATTTATATACTTAATTATGTCTCTGCACTCTCTCCAAGTGATAGCGTCCCTGAAATTCCAGCCCTGCTTTCGAACTGGAATGTTAAGTCTTAAACTGTGCTTAAGTTGAGTACCATCAAATCCAAATACAGAAATGCCACCATTGGAGTTGTGCTTATTTAAATATGAGCTTACCTTCAATGACACATTGATCTGGGACTGGGATCCTCTTCACCATTTCTGAAAAAAATGCCTTCACCTCATCAATACTTGCTTTCAAATGTAGATAGAGTTGATCCTGTGCTTCTGCATTACATGCTAGACTCTCTGTACTGCTTTCCTGAGAGATACCATTGATCTTGTCACAGGAATTTCTCGATTCCTTTGGCGTGATATCAAATTGAGAAAGAGAAAGCAACTGGTGTTTATGTTCATCAAGCTCTTGCGCTGAAGGTTGTTTAACGCTCCCTTCACTGAGTGATCTGTCTGAAAATGTGATGTCTGTTGTCATGTCTTCATTCTCTCCTTCATCATTTTCAGAGCTTATTGACTTTGTATACATTGCATGAAGAGCAAGACTTTTTGACCTGCCATTAAAGAAAAAGCATTTACCTTAACATGAACATTTTATACATGAAAAAGACTTCAAAGCAGAATTCCTGGATAAAGAGTTACAAAGTTTTCAATAAAACTAACAGTAATGATAGCAAACTCTGTGGCCTTGTGAAAACCATGGCCCTTTCGGTGCATTCCTGCTGTAACTTATGAGAGAATATATTGGGAAGGGCTGGAGAGGCTGTCTTGGAGATCCCTGCGTTAACATCAGGAATTCCATGACTTTGGTTTTGTTTTTTGTTGTTTGGTCCACAGGTTTGCAATTCAGAATTTGCATTAAGGAAGAAAGTGTGGCGAATGGGGCAGGACCACCTCATTGTTCTTTTTCTGTATTTAAATTGAACTCTATTCCAGCTCCTCTTTCACCGTTACCAAGGTGACATATACCACCTTATGACCATGTTCAATATGCTCAATTTTCAGCTGGACACTGACAAGGGGCTTGAATAAAGTAAAGATTAAGGAACTGGATAAAACTATGATTAAAGAAGCTTGGATAAAATAAGGTTTAAAGAATTGGATAAAATGGAATTGATAAAAGTGCAGTTGTCTGGAGGGTTTTTGATATGTGAATTAGCTTAGCAGCAGGGTAAACATATATTTACTAAAGTGAAGTGGAGGACAATGGAATATAGAATTATAAATGTTAAAACTACAGAAGATATGAGTTCAAAGTGGAGACATAACAATGCTTGTCAAACTTACTTGCTAAAAGAATGGCTTCTAAGGCAGGTAGTTTAGATAGGATGAGATCGGAAGGGGCGTGCAATACATTAGTAACAGGGTTAGTTCTGTTCCGTAGGAGAAGCAGCTGGTGAGCAGTTAAGATCATAGCCATGTCCAGCTGGGATGAGTTCTCCCAGAAAACAGGAATCTATCTATGCTAGGAGCTGCTGTTTGTAAACCTCAGAATGTCTATGCTAAATCAGAAAGAAGGTTTTCCAAAATCAAAGATACAACTCGTGTGTGGTAATTATTTGCTGGATTTAGCTTGCAGAGTTAAGCTGGATGGGATGTTGTATTGGGAAAAGGGAAATTTCTCAGAGTTTAGGAATGTAGATAGATGTGGAATGGAGTTAATTTAAGGATACTGTGTGTGTGTGCAGCTATTATTGTAGTTAAGTGTACCATTGTTTTGTATCGTGGTCTTTCCTGTTGTGTGTTTTTACAAGTTAATAAACATTATTTTATTTGAATGGTTACAACAAGACTGGACATTTCCTCACAGGTTTGCATATTTTTCCTCACATTATACCAAATTGAAGAATAAACACTTAAGAATCAGCATTCCAAGTTACTCTTCTGGGTTTTGGGATACTGTCACATGACAGCGGGGTTCTTAACAGCACCAGTGATAATTTATTTCCTTGTATTATATTCACACATAACTTCTACTCATTGCATCAACCCAGTAGTTGGATAGCGGGGAACAATTCTATGGCCTCTTCAACAACAAAGTAGAGAGTTTTCCAATTTCTGGACCCAATCCTTCCCTCAACAAAAGCAGACTCACTGGTTATTTCTTTCATTGCTGTCTGTGGGTATCGCTTTGCACAAATTAGCATTCACTGTAGAAAAATGGATTAATATTTACAGCAATCAGATTATGATGGGTTTCAGGATACAACACTGACATCAGCAGTCATGTGCAAGAGACTGAGCTGATAAGATAGAATAGCCTGAGCAAGAGACAACTAAACTTAGAAGCTTAGAATATACTATAGCATGGTGGCACAGTGGTTAGCACTGCTGCCTCACAGCACCAGGGACCCAGGTTCAATTCCCAGCTTGGGTCACTGTCTGTGCAGAGTCTGCACGTTCTCCCCGTGTCTGCGTAGGTTTTCTCCGGGTGCTCTGGTTTCCTCCCACAGTCTGAAAGACATGCTGGTTAGGTGCATTGGCCATACTAAATTCTCCCTCACTGTACCTGAACAGGCGCTGGATTGTGGCAACTAGGGGATTTTCACAGTAACTTTATTGCAGTGTTAATGTAAGCCTACTTGTGACACTAATAAATCAACTTTAAACTTAGCATAAAGAAAGGAATTTTTGAAGAAACCTACTGGAGTTGGATCTAAGTCGTTCATTAGTAATGAGTCACCTTTCCAATCCAGAACAGGCCACACGTTACCCAAAGACATCCAAATAATATTTTAAGTGGAAACCTAACCACAAATCATTCACAACCATAGATCTATAGGAATTAATAGACAAAGAAAGATCAAGGCCCACAGAGTTTGTCTTCTACTATCCTGATAATTGCATGATGCAATGATAATGAAGTTGTTGATTAATAATGATAATCATATCAACTAGCACTGCACATCAAAAATAACTTGTGTGACTGCTTTGAACGATATGATTATTGGCTACCCCTCACTAACAAGGATGATTGTCCTCCATGGGTCTGAAGATTGCTGATGAGGCCTATTTGGGATCGGCAGACATTATGGCACGTCGGGCATTTATTGTCATGTGGGATTCTGGTCATGTAGCATCAATTTGGGTCATCAATCTTGTTTTTTTCCTCTTCAATTGTCATTGTTGTGTTTCAAAATGTGGGATCCTTCCCATGGACTCTGCTGTCATTTGGTTTGATCCAGGGAGATGGTCTCCCAGGAGTGGATGTCAATGTTGCACTTCTTTTGAGTTGGCTTTCAGTGCATCTTTGAAGCACTTCTGTCCTTATCTGCTGCGTTTGCTGAGCTGGGAGAAGACTATCTATTTTGGGAGCCTGATACCTGACGTCTGAACTATGTGACCAACTGAGCAAAGCTGATGGTGAATGATAATGGCCTCAATGCTTGTGGTGCCTGCTTGGGAGAGGCCACTGATGTTAGTGCGTCTGGTATCCCACACAATATGCAAGATCCTCACAGGCAGTGTTGGTGGTATGATTCCAGTGCTTTCAGGTGTCTCCTGTACATTGACAACATTCAGCTCTTTAATGTATAGAAGGGATCACTACCACATGGTGATCATAAGCTTGGTTTTAGTTTGGATGTCGTGATCTTCAAACAGTCACTTCCTCAGGTGGTCAACAGCTGTTTCAGCAGATTTCAGGTTCTGCTGGATTTCTTGGTCAATATCGGCCTTCTGTCAAAGATAACTTCCAAGATACTGGAATTGTTCCACATTTCCAAGGCTCCCATCATTAATCCTCATCAGTGGGGCTGTGGTGTGTACACTTGGAGCTTGTTGATGGAGGACTTTGGTTTTTGGAATGCTGAACGGGAGTCCCACTTTTCATATGGTGCAGTAAATATGTTGGCAATTCTGTGGAGATCCGTTTCTGACACAGCAATTCACGGTCCAGACATGATGGGCCAAATGGCCTCTTTGTAAACTTTCCATGATTCTATGATTCTATCGCAGCATCATATTGAAACTAAAAGGTTGAGGTCAGGGTGTTCCTGGGTTTTGACTGGAGATATCCAAGATTAAATATTTTGCCATTCATTCAATAAATAAGCTGTACTCGAGCAGGAAGCTTGTCTCTAGTCATATGGCCATGAGGTGGAGATGCCAGCATTGGACTGAGGTGGGCACAGTAAGAAGTCTCACAACACCAGGTTAAAGTCCAACAGGTTTATTTGGTCAATGAAGGAGCAGTGCTCCAAAAGCTCGTGATTCTAAATAAACCTGTTGGACTTTAACCTGGTGTTGTGAGACTTCTTACTCTAGTCAGATGGAGCATGGCAGAAAGGAAGATAAGAAAAAGACTTGGATCAATGATGCAATCCTGTTTGTCTCTTGTCTTACCCTTGAAAGGGTCTGTAATGGCTCCATTGTTAAGGATCACTGCTCACATATCATCATGAAGCAGATAAAGGATGGAGGATGCAGGAAATGTGCATCGAGACTCAGTAGCGAATGGTTGTCCACCTGCACTGATGTGTGTGTAAGGGAACCGTGCAACTCCCTCACTCCCACAGGATTCTCTCAAGGATCCTTGCAACAATAGTAGCCATGAGACAATCATCTCCATGCGGTAACCATGGTGGCCGGTTGTGAAATGTCCTAAGCAAGTTAGCAGCCGCATTGTGAGATGACTCCAAGTCGTACATTCACCATCAGCCTACATTCAGTGCCACCATTTCATGCCCTGTATCCCAATGTTCTGAGGTATGACCATAGCCCAGTGAAATAGAATAAACAGATGTCAAAGGATACATTACACCAAACGGTAGAGAAGCAACAACACCGCCATTCAGCAACAGCCAGCCAGACCATTTTAAAACATATTTCTACAGAATTAATATGACCGCAGGAAACCCACAATGCTTTCAACATCCTGTTGTGTCTGCTCTACCGGAAGGCAATATAATACTTCCGAGCATTGCAGGTTGACCATTTCAAGGTTAATCCTAAATATGCTTAGAGTTTTGGTGCTTTTTAACCATGTGGTTAAAATAATAATTAAAGCCTAATGCTGTATTATTGATCTGTATAGCACTTCCCGGTATGCATCAATTCATATGTTGATATCATGGAATATATATTAATCATACGAAACTGTGCAACAAATAAGCAAGATTTTATTCATTAACATTAAAATTAACTAGTAAATAAATCTTGGATGTTTTTCCATTCAGTATTCAAGGATTGCCATGTGGAGGTCACAGCCTTCCCCTTCCTGCTTCCTGCTCTGAAACTTGCATCTTTTTGTAGAATCCAGACAGTGCAGAAGGAGATCATCTGGCCCATCGAGTCTGCACCAACACCAATCCCACCCAGGCCTTATTCCCGTAACCCCACCTATTTACCCTCCTAATCCTCCTGACACTAAGTGACAATTTTACATGGCCAATCAACCTAACCCGTACATCTTTGACATGTGGGAAGAAACTGGAGCACCCGGAGGAAACCGATGCAGACAAGGGGAGAATGTGAAAACTTTATACAGACAGTGACCTGAGGCTGGAATTGAACCTGGGTCCCCGGCGTTGTGTGGCAACAGTGCTAACCACTGCGCCACTGTGCCACCCTAGCTGGGTTTCATCAGAACAAATCCACATTCTTTGAGTCTCAGGTGCAATATGTTATAACATTAATGTGTCTTACTGTGGCTCAGGTGAAACTTACCAATTGTTAATAGTAAAAAGCATTGATATCTCATCTGTGCCTTTAAAAGGGTAAGTTGAAAGACTGCCAAGTGGGGTTGAAGATACATTTCACGTGCTGTGAAATGCTGATGAACCAGCATATTTTTCAAGTATTTCCCTTGTGATTCAGAGACATACTTAGCTGATGATGAAAGTGTGTGATTAATAAAATCACAGTTCCTGACAAAAAGATGTGCTGTAAGAATCAATCCTCTAATCTTCATTGACAACGGAGCTATGATGCAAAACGGAAACATTTGCCTAGAATTTTACACCCCCTCTCCCCCCGGGACAGGTTAACAGATGGTGGGGAGGAGATGTTAAATCAGGCACCATGGTGTTACGCCTGTTACCTACCCATCCCCATTGGTATTTTACTCACAGTAAGGGAGGCGTCAGGGGGCTCGCTCACTCATAAGCCGAATGTTGTTCTTAAGTGAGCACTTAATGGCTGTTTAGTAGCCTGCTCCCACTGCTGCTGGTATTTTACCCACAGCAGGTGATGCCATGTGTCCAAGTGGCCTTGTTGTTAGGTTGGAGCGGTGGGGGGAGGACCAGCCCATATTCCCCTTAGGTATCTCCCCCTATACTTCAATACTTCTCCTCATTCTGCTGACTCCGGTCTCTAATCCCCGTCCATCACAGGCCTGACCCCAACAAAACCCCAGACTTAGCATTGCCCGGGCTCCTTGAGGCTTCTTCTTCGTGGACCAGTTGCAGTCCCTACAGCAACCACTGCTCTCCATAGCACTGCTGGAATCAGAGAGTCACTGGCTGTTTGATTGCCAGCAGCTCCTGGAGGCAGGACTTTCTTCCTGATGGGTGTGGAAGCCCTGTCTCAAGACAATTAATGATCCCTCCACCTGAAAATGGCTGCAGGGTGACCTGGCCAAGTGGAGTTGGACAGGCTCCTATTTTTTACACCAGGGGAAAGGGCTCTCTTGTCAAATTCGACCCAGTGAAATTCTGTAATTTTTCTAGTTGGTAAGTCTTTATAATACAAAAACTAAAATAAACCAAAATGCAAGGATTAAAAAATTTGAAATAAACAAAAAACAAAATGCTGAAAATTACAACTGATGAAGGGTGTAATAAAAACAAATGTGGACTTACTTGCTGTTTAATTGCAACATTTTCTGTTTTATCACAGGCTGCAGAACAGATATTACTGTTTGTATTATTCCAAATATGTTTGTTAATATTAATGTTGGATTACAGCGATTTAACTTTTGAATATCTTTTAATATTGAGGTTCTCACCTGTTAAATCGCATTGCTTTCCATTCTTCTCTTGACCCTTGGCCCAGGCTGTGCCGACGGACACGACTGGAGTTACTGCTCTCGTTCGTCAACTTCTTTTCAAATGCTCGTCTTTTCATCTGGAGCGTCTGAACTCCTGAATTTTCATTGATCACAGTGTCCTCATTGTAGGAATCTGCAGCGAGTTCTTTCTCAGTATCAGCTTCTGTTCTGTTAAAATACCAATAGTAATCTGAATGGGCAGCCATGAAAATGACCTTACTTTGTTGTGCAGGTAATTTTACATTGCTTCAATAAACAAAATGTCAGAAAACTGGTTCATTTCATTGACTTTTAACACTAGAATTTGAAATCCAGATTCAGTGGGACCTGCAGTTTAGCAAAAATGTCGCACTGATTAACATGCACTGTTTATCTTCACATGTTTGTGCCAGTTTACACCAGTTTAAATAGTTAGGATTAAATTTTCAATCTGGGATCAGGAACACGATGCTTGGATAATTTCTGAGTCCTGACTCTGCGTTATGTCCCTAATTGGGCCAGAGGCAAGTTCAGCACCCGACTAATGGAACCAGTTGCTGCTTGGAGGTGGTAACTGGCTCAAAGGTGGATAGTAACCAATGTTGCCTTGCCATTGTTAAAGTTAAAGTTTATTTATTAGTCACAAGTAAGGTTTACATTAACACGTCAATGAAGTTACTGTGAAATTCCCCTAGTCACCGCACTCTGGCGCCTGTTCGGGTCAATGCACCTAACCAGCATGTCTTTCAGACTGTGGGAGGAAACCGGAGCACCCGGAGGAAACCCACGCAGACACGGGGAGAATGTGCAAACTCCACACAGACAGTGACCCAAGCCGGGAATCGAACCTGGGTCCCTGGCACGGTGAGGCAGCAGCACTAACCACTGTGCCACCCCCCCACTGTGCCACCGTTTCACCCCATAAAATGCCTAGTAGAATGGAGCAGCCAGATGAACAGAGGCTCAGCAGCCTGACAATCGAAACAAATTGCCAAACGCTCACTAATCAGGTACTTGCTGTGCTCAAGTGATGGCAACTGTGTGCTACTGTTTGAAGTGGTTCTTTCTGAAATAAACATGCCACTCATACATAAAAATTGGCAAAAGAATATTTCTTTATTTGAAGATATGACTATGTATAGATAATGTTTATTAGGAGACTGTGAGGCACAAGTCTGACCTCAACCACAGCTGCTTACAGACTGACTTCAAGTCATGGGACTATTACATTATATCCTGTTGGTGTATAATGATTGATGGTAGTTTTAAGATATGGACCCATAAAGGTATATGCACGTCATATTGCAACAACCTTTTTTCTAAACAAAAGGTTCATCTTGAAGAATCAAACTATTTACATGGTGGTAAAACAAAGTAACATCATGTCTGAATGTACTTCAGCATAGAGGAATATATTTACAAGTCTCTGAAATGTATCAGTAGTTTGCTTATCTGTCTAGCTTCAGTTACAGTGATGTTGCTGGAGGCTGCTGTATTTTTCAGAATGCAGGTTGTGGAGGTGTTTTATTAGTGTGTTTTAGACCATGTTCCAGTTGCAATAGGACTGTTCGGTGTTTCAAACTGTATTTTTCTGATTTAGCATCTGTTGTGTTACACTGTAATGCCATTTGGTTTCATACTTGATATAATCTGGTTTATGGACATATGAGGATGAGTTCTGCTGGATTCAACATGCTATCACTTGGGTGTTAGATTTGAACTTTCTGTCCAATGTTCAGGTTGCATAATTTGTTACCTGCATGCTGATTGTGGATAACTCTCACCTTCCTCTGTTTTTCCAGTAATGCATCTTGAACTTCTCCCAGGGTATGGACGGCACGGTGGCACTTGGTTAGCACTGATGCCTAACAGCGTCAGGGACCTGGGTTCAATTCCCGGCTTGGGTCACTGTCTGTGTGGAGTTAGCACATGTCTGTGTGGGTTTCCTCTGGATGCTCCGGTTTCCTCGCACAATCCAAAAATGTGCAGGTTATTTGGATTGGCCATGCTAAATTGCCTCTTAAAGATGTGTAGTTTAGGAGAATTAGCAGAGTAAATGTGTGGGGTTACGGGGATAGGACTCGGGTGAGATTCACTGTTGGAGAGTCGGTGTAGACCTGATGGACTGAATGGCCTCTTTTTGCACTGTAGGGATTTTATGATTTCTATGGTTTCATGGTCTCATGGTCTGTAATCCTCATCATCGTCTTGACAACACCATGGATTGTGAGCAAAGGAAGGTCCTTGCACACCGTACACTTGCAATCACTAGACTTGCGGTGTCAACATAAAATATTTGGGGTGATCATGGTGAGTCTTTGTAGTGACACTCAAGTGCAATGGATCCCAGGGATGGAATCAGAGTCATTGTATGTATGAGTTTGGCAGTGGTTGGTCAAATCATTTACATGCCACTTATGAGGGTACGTATGTTTCAGTATGTAACATGAAGGGGTGTTTGCACCACCACCGATATCCAGTTTTGCATAAAGGTTACGCTGACTCTTCATCTATGGCATTAAATCCGGACAGTGGCAAAGGTTTCTGTTGGTACCACTATCTTTGATGTTGAGCCACTTGTTTTGGCCTCTGCTTTCTGCTCTGGCACTTCCAATGTCCTCTGGTACCACATGATTTGGATACAACATCAAAAGCTGGGAATTTTCTGGGAGCATATATGAGTCCACAACACCACATTGTTTACTAGGCTTGCTGAGTGGACTATATGCCAATGGTGGATGAATTATGCATAACTTTTAGACTCTGTCTACCCATTGGTATGGTTTCGTACTTGCATCTGCTTTGTAGTAGTGCTTCCATGGTGTAATATTTGGGTCGGTCCTAGATGTCTTTTGGAATGCATCCATTAGGGTAAATGCAAGTTTGATTAGTCTGTTGGTTGGTTTTACTACCATAAAGTCACAATCATGCCCCTTATCTGTGCATCTAGAATTGATCAATGGTCTCTGTCAGTTGTTACTTAAAAGACATGAATTCCAGACAGTGTGTTCTGAAGTTGAGCTTCACTTCTAATTGATCTTCCAGTGTTGATCGCATTTTATCTGGATATTTTCAAACGGAATCAGAAAGGCCTGACACATTCAGTCTGGGGACGCCATCATTACTGACGACAACTAATTTTAGTTGAATTAATGGCTTATTTATCTGCTTCAGAAATATTGAAGAACAGAAAATGCAACTCAATGCATTGTCAAAACAAAGCAAACTGAGATAGGAAATCTGTTGCCTTCCAATTGAATGTCGGAAATGTTGTGATTTGTTTATTTATTATTGTTGCAAGTAGGCTTACCTCAACACTGCAATGAAGTTACTGTGAAAATCCCCTAGTCGCCACAGTCTGGAATCTGTTCGGGTACACTGGGGGAGAATTTAGCTTAGCCAATTCACCTAACTAGCATGTCTTTCGGACTGTGGGGGAAAACCGGATCACCCGGAGGAAACCCACGCAGACACGGGGAGAACATGCAGAACCAGTAGAGACAGTGACCCAAGCCAGAATTGAACCCGGGTCCTTGGCGCTGTGAGCAGCAGTGCTAACCACTGTGCCATTGTGTCGCCCTTTTTACAGCATTTTTAATGCTATCTGGAGCAAGTTTCCTCCAGTTCTTTTAAGAGGTAATTTAATTCTGAGTAGCCAGTGATAATAACTGCCTGACTGCAATGGTGGCACTTTTCCTGTTTTTTCCTGATATATTCTGCCCATAAAACAGTACTTTTGGCATGAAATAGAGCTGCCTGCTTCAAAGGGCAGGCGAAAGAGTGAAAATCTTTTATTATAACTTTCTTTCAACTATTAGAAGTTGTCAGTGGATGGACTTTTTTCTTTTCAGCCCAGTCTACACTATTTAGCTTCAGCAGTGGTGGATTCGCTCTCTCCTGTCTGAATTCTCCTTACAATGAACCTCTCCAGACTCTGCTATTTAATATCTGTTCCTGCTTAAACTTCACAGCAGACAAATCATTACTATTTCATCTTTCTCAAATGCAAACAATCTTGGCTCGATTCTCTGCTGGCTGGAGCAAGGTGCGATCCGAAAACTGAGATACAGGGACTTATTTTACCATTTTGATTCTAAGTGCTAGGTGGACTTGAAACTGGGAGTGTTTCAGATCCGACTTTTAGACCCGTTCTCAGGCGCCCCTATACGCATTCTGCCTGCAAAAATATCAGCGATTCCGAATCGCACTGCACAAGCCTGTGGGTGAGGCGTCAAGCCTTCAAGCCCGAAATCCTGCACCTCCAATCAGTGCCTCCAACTGTGCAGAAAAAAAATGATAGAATGCAGCTCCCCTGCTACATTGCTCCCGAGCCAGATAATGCCTCCCCCTGTCCCCCACAGACATTACTTCACCCCCACAACATTACTGACCACCTTATCCCCCTACCCCCTTCGCCACCCAGACTGATCGCAGGCCCCTCCTCCCCCCCACTGAGCTCGGGCAGAGTGGCAGCGGACCCCCCCCCCCCCCCCCCCGCCCTTCCGTCTCACCAATCTCAAGCAGAGTGGCAGCGGACCCCCCTTTCCCCCTCACTGATCTCGGCACTTACCTCCTCAGTAACTAGAGTGTCTGAATGTCTGTTTCACGCCGAATCTGGATGGATGAACGCGGTGGTAAAGGGGAAAGTGCCGGTAAGGTTGGGTGTGCAGCCCATTCAGTCAATTTAAATGCATGCAAATGGCCGTCGTGCCCGTTTCGGGAGTAGTCCCGATCGTGGCCATTTTCAGGCCATGGTAAAGGGGGAACCGGTGCGGGGGCAGGCGCGGATCACGCTACTCGCCTCACACCCGACGTTACCAAGTTTTCACGCCCAAAAATGGGCGCAACTTGATGGTGAAATCAGACCCACAGTGTGCCGAATCCCAACAAAACTGTAGAATCTTTACACTCGGTGAGTCTTAACCTGAAAGATACCACTTTTAACAGTTCAGTCGTCCCTCAGTACAGCACTGGAGTCTTGACCAAGGTTAAGTGCTCCAGTCCCTAGATTGGGATATGAACTTGCAACCTTCTGACTCACAGGCAAGAAGCTACCACTAAGTCAAAGCTGACATCCATTACATTCTCCTATAAAATGATCTCTCATGGATCTGCTGAGAATTACATTTGCACTTTGACAGGAAATATAAAGCCACCACAAATGTGTGTGCCAATTTCTACTGCAGCTTTTATGTGCGCTGACTGTAGATTTGCTCACACGTTAGTGGAAAGCCAAAGGTTATCCAACTGGTTAAGTGACTAACCGATGTATTTTTAACCACGAGAAAACGGTCTGCTTTTTATACGATATAAGCTATTGCTTGATAGTATGGAATTCAGCTGATAAATTTCCAACTGAACATGAAGTAAACCATTGCACGATGGATAGTTAGACTGCAAAAACTGAGGACATTGAAAAAGTTAAAGTTTAAAGTTTATTTATTAGTCACAAGTAAGGCTTACATTAACACTGCAATGAAGTTACTGTGAAATTCCCCTAATTTCGTAGTCGCCACACTCCGGCGTCTGTTCAGGTCAATGCACCTAACCAGCACGTCTTTCAGAATGTGGAAGGAAACCGGATCACCCGGAGGAAACCCACGCAGTCACGGGGAGAACGTGCAAACTCCACACAGTCAGTGACCCAAGCTGGGAATCGAACCCAGGTCCCTGGCACCGTGAGGCAGCAGTGCTAACCACTGTGCCACCGAACCACCCTTAAAAGGGCGAAAAAGAAACACATTTGTTTAAAATTGACAGAAGTAGATTACGGCAAAAACCAAAAGATACTCTGCAAATGATGTGTGGCCTGCTGTATCCTGCAGTGTATATATGGTATCTCATTGAACAGATACAATTTAAAAGTAAGAGAAATATTGTGATACATTCAGAAGTGTCTATTTTTAGCTGCTTTTTTTAATGCAGGACAACTCAGAGGAACATAGGGACAGGTTTAGTTTGTTCAGCCTATTCCACCATTCAAATTAGGTTATGATCGATCAGTATCTCAAATCTATTTACCTGCTTTTGATTCATATCCCTTAATAGCCTTCCCAAACCAAAATATGTTTCACTTTTTAAGATTTTGATTGAATTGCTCCTTGAGTTCCAGCTTCCCACTACCTTTACATAAAGGAATGTTTTATAACATTCCCCCCACCCCACCCCTCACCAAATCATTGTCCTCCAATTCTAAGGGTATGCCCTTGTTCCGGACACCCCACCCAATGAAATCTGGTCATAAGACTTGACAGGATCTGGTGATCAACTGGTAGAACCATCCAGCAGCATGCTGCAATTTTTTACCATTTAAATAATAGTTCATTTTGCTGCTATTCCTACCAAAATGGATGACCTCTCATTTACCAACATCTCCCAGACTCCTGCCCACTCACTTAGACCATCTATATCCCTTGGCAGACTTTCAGTGTCCTCTGCACACTTTGCTCTGCCACTCACTTTGTGTCATCTGAGAATTTTGACACACTACACTTGGTCCCCAACTCCAAATCATCTATGTAAATTGTAAACAATTGCGGTCCCAACACTGATCCCTAAGGCCCACCACTAGTCACTGATCACCAAGCAGAAAAAACCCATTTACCCCTACGCTTTGCTTTCTTTGATTTATTGTCACATGTATGAGTATACAGTGAACAGCATTGTTTCTTGCATTCTATATGGACAAAGCATACCATACACAGAGAAGGAAAGGAGAGGTTGCAGAATGTAGTGTTACAGTCATAGCTAGGGTGTAGAGAAAGATCAACTTAACACAAGGTAGGTCCTTTCAAAAGTCTGATGGTTGTAAGAAAAGAGCTGTTCTTGAATATGTTGGTATTTGACCTCAGACTTTTGCATTTTTTTCCCAATGGAAGAAGGTGGAAGAGAGTATGTCCAGGATGCGTAGGGTCCTTGATTGTGCTGGCTGCTTTTCCGAGGCAGCAGGAAGTGTAGACAGAGTCAATGGATGGGAGGCTGGTTTGCGTGATGGACTTTGCTTTGTAGTTTCTTGCAGTCTTAGACAGAACAGGAACCATACCAAGCTGTGATACAACCAGAACGAATGCTTTCTATGGTGCATCGGTAAAAGTTGGTGAGAGTTGTAGCGGACATGCCAAATTTCCTTAGCCTTCTGAGAAAGTAGAGGCATTGGTGGGCTTTCTTAACTATAGCATCGGTGTGGAGGGGTCAGGACAGGTTGTTGGTGATCTGGACAGCTAAAAACTTGAAGTTCTCGACCATTTCCACTTCATCCCTGTTGATGTAGACAGGAGCATGTCCTTCACAATGGTTCCTGAAGTCGATGACTATCTCCTTAGTTTTGTTGACGTTGAGGGAGAGATTATTTTCATCATACCAGTTCACCAGATTCTCTATCTCTTTTCTGTACTCCGTCTCATCATTGTTTGAGATCTGACCCATTACGGTGGTTTCATCGGTAAACTTGAAAATCAAGTTGGAGGGGAATTTGGCCGCACAGTCATAGATGTATAAGGAGTTTAGTAAGGGGCTGAGGAAACAGCCTTGTGGGGCACTGGTGTTGAGGATAATTGTGGAGGAGGTGTTGTTGCCCATCCTTACTGATTTGCCAACTATGGGTTAGGAAATTCAGGATCCAGTCACAGAGGGAGGAGCCGAGCCCCAGGTCATGAAATTTGGAAATTAGTTTTGTAGGAATAATGGTGTTGAAGGCTGAGCTGTAGTCAATGAATAGGAATCTGACATAGGTGTTTTTGTTATCTCGGTGTTCCAGGGTTGAGAGTAGGGTCAGGAGATGGCGTCTTCTGTGGACTTGTTGCAGCGATTGGCAAACTGTAGTGGATCCAGGTAGTCCGGGAGGCTGGAATTGATTCGCGCCATGACTCACCTTTTGAAATACTTCATATTGATGGATGTCAGAGCCCCCGGGTGGTAGTCATTAAGACATGCTACCTGGCTTTTCTTTGGTACAGAGATGATGGTTGTCTTCTTGAAGCAGAAAGGGACCTCAGATTCTGTGTAAGGACAAGTTAAAGATGTTTTCGAATACCCCTGCCAGCTGATTCACACAGGATCTCTGTGTTCATCCGGGTATCCCATTTGCTTTCCCTGGGTTGGCTTTCGAGAAGGGGTGATTTGGACAGAAAGAAGATTGACAAAGTTAGCCACCCAGTGGATGCAGTAAGCGGGAAGGTCGAGAAAAAGTGGGAAGCTACTTGTAGGCGGCAGCACTGAGAGCCTCAATGAGCCTGTCGGAGAATGTCAAGAAAGGCAGAGAGCAGATTCAAGCCGAGCCCTGCAGCCTGTTCTCATAATGCACTGTCCTGGCAGACAATCCCAAATGAGAGATTACTCCATGTTTACGTCGAAATAATACATTCAATCTCTATTAGAACTGACTACAAACATTTAGTGAATGTAATTTATCATATAACCAGTCTGTACATGTGAACATGATATCAACACAAAATGGTGAGCAGGTCAATCAACATTGTGACTCCAATTAGTTGTTGATCGCACAACATTGAATGAGGATACTACACTGGACCATGCACAACATATCGACTGGATCCACAAAGGTTGGCTGCAGTCAGAAAAACCCAGAAAGAAAATAGGTAGTTCTGGCTGCCAGTGTTAGGAAATTGAATAATTTATCATTTAGATTGCCTGCAAGTTGGGAATTAGCAGCTATCCTTGTCTATTGCCCAAACATGAGCATTTACTAGCAGAATTATGCAATAGTGAAGCCAATTCCACTACTCCCACCATCACCCCATCTCAGATCATCTAACTGTACAGAGCAGTGATTAACCTTGGGGCCTGTCTGCTTGGTATGATATTTAACCAACAAGACATCTAGACAGCATTTGTTCCGATGTTTGAAGTACTAGTGACATTTTTATGTCTAAAGAAGGCTCATTATTTTTAAATGTCATTGCCACAGCCATCTTTAGGTCAGAATTACTGAAGTCAACCTTCCTTCTTACCAGCAACTATGACTGCTTTCAGAACATTGAATTCTCGTAATCTGATAGTCTCGGAACCACTTTTAATTGAAAGCTTTGTTCATCTGGGGTAATAAAAACATATCTCTTCCAGCAGCTCTTTAGTCTCAGGGCAAATTATTCCTGGGTATGAATGTTGATGCACATTTAAAATATGCTGTAAAATATGTTCCCGCAACAAGAAATTTTGGAATCCCCACTCTTTGCTTACGACAAGTATTACAATTTATCTTTCACCTCATTTATATGCTACACAGAACTGGTGGACACATGTTGTGAAAAGAAGCTTAAAGAACAAAATACACCAAAAGAAATACCAAAAACGCATGGATGATAATACTAACATAGCACGAGAAACCACCATATGAAAATTTGAAACCAGGAATGTTAGCTTCGTGGTTATGCTATTGGACTAATGATCCAGAGATATGAGTTCAAATCCCACCACAGCAGCTGTGGAATTTGATTCAGTTAATTAAATAAATCTGGAATGAAAAGCTAGTGTCAGTAATGGTGATCTTTAACCTACCGGATTGATGTAAAAATCCAACTTTTTCACTAATTTCCTTGTCCTTACACGGTGTGGTCCATATGTGACTCCAGATCAATATCAATGTGGTTGACTCTTAACTGCTCTCTGAAATGGCCTAGCAAGCTGCTCACTTGTAACAAACAAACAGCAAAATAAGAATAAAACCAGGCAAACCACCAGGCATCAGCCGAGGCATCAGATTTGGACACGATAAAATGTTCACCAGCCCGGTTGACCCTGCCAAGACCCCCTCATTAACATCTGGGTGAAGTGAACCAAAATTGGGAGAGCTGTCCCCCAAACAAACTAAAACAACAGGCTAATGCAATTATAGTCTGACTGAATCACACCTTTCATTCCAGATTCCTCCATCACCAGCTTCCACAGCGGAGGTGGAGGCAGCCTGCTTACAGCAATGCCCTGCTGTGTGAGATGAATTTGGTGTGTGTGCTCTGGAAGTCGAGACCTGGAGGGCCTGGGCTGCCTTGGATCTGCTGCTGTGGGGAAGGTGCACCCTCCTCAGCCTGTGGAGCTGCAGCTGATGGGGTCAGTGACAGAGGGGATGTGGACCAGTGGAACATTTTCAGAGTAACCTTGGTGGATATGTCTGGAATATCCAGCTGCTGGTCTTCGTTCCTCTAGATGCCTGAGGGCCCTTGGCTGATTCTTTGAGAAGGGGCACTTGGAATGAGGTTGCGGTAGCTTGCATCCCCCTCCCCCCCCCTCCCTTGCTTGGCCACTGATGAAGCCATCTATGTTTACAGTGATGGAGTTCATCATCTGGAGCACAGCAGGCCCTATGTCCTGGACCAGGGTCTTCAGGAAGGTTGCCACCCTACCAATGTTGACCTTGGTATGCTGGCATGTCGGTGCAGTGACATCAGACTGAACACGACCATAGTTCTCCATCATACTTTGCAATTTGTTGACTGTTTCTGACGACTCTGCCCGATGTCCCTGTATCTGTTATCGCAGCTCCATCATCTGTGTTAGAGTACAGAGGTTCAACATCTGGCTAGGACTCAGCAGAATCCTTGCCTCCAGCAGTCCTCTGAATGTTGGAGACCTTGGATGTCCTTGTCTCCACCTGCTATGGTCCAGAATCCGTGTTGTGCCTCACCAGACTGTAATCCTGAACCTGCGCTTGGTCCCACCGAGGTGTGTGTCTCTGCGCCGGTGGAGGGTGTGGGTGAGTGCTGTGACCAGCCTTCAGCTAGGGCAGGATTTTATGGCCTCGCTCGAGCGACACCGGAAATTCCCGCCCAAGGTCAACAGACATTTCCATTGTTCGTCCCTTCCCTCTCTGATTCCGTGGTGGGCGGGGCAGTAGAATTCTGATGCTAGTGTTTCCTCAAGATCCTCACCTGAGGTGTGTGGGGACTGAGGCTGAGGGCTGGCTGTCACTGTATCTCTTGCATTTCTCACTGTTGCCTGTCAGAGATTATTAGTGGTTAGCTGCATAGTCAGCATTATAAAGCACTCAGTATCGCTGGGTGAACATTGAGCTCGTGCTGGGAGATACCAGTCTCACCAACAGCACACGCACGGTCCTGATCCTCTCTGGCTCAGTCTGCTGCATGCTCTTCAAACTCCATGAGGGGGCCGGAGTTCAGGCATCCCTCCACTGGTTAGGGATCTCTCCCTTTTGTTATGGGTGAGCTTGTCCTGCATAAAAACAGATGGACAGACACTGAGCAGGACAGATGCTGTCTTGTGTGGGTGCTGAATGGACCTGTGTAAAAGCTGAGGACACGACTTGCACTGGATGTGAGAGGTGATAAAGATGTCAATGTGTGTGAGAGTGTCAGTGCTGATGTCCCTTGCGAGATCCCTGGAGACTGTCAGCCTCAGAACGAATGATGAGCTTGTGACAGTGTGAGCCAAGAGTGAGTGGTTGATTTACAGGTGAGATGAGATCAGTCATTCTTTTTCTGCACTGGATGGTGGATCTCCTGTGTGCAGAGTTAGTGCTGACCACCTCCTCCCAGACCAGAGTGCTGCCGCTGGTGGACTTCCTTTTCCCACTACAGGTACAGCATTCCTCCAAGTCAATCAGAAGAATCCCCCATGTGGGCGGCACGGTGGCAAAGTGGTTAGCACTGCTGCCTCACAGCACCAGGGTCCCAGGTTCAATTCCAGCTTGGGTCACTATCTGTGTGGAGTTTGAACATTCTCCCCGTGCCTGCGTGCGTTTCCTCTCATAGTCCAAAGATGCGCAGGTTAGGTTAAGGTTAAATTGATCCTAGTGTCAGGGGGATTAGAAGGGTGAATAGTGCCTGGGTGGGATTGTGGTCGGTATAGACTCAATGGGCCAAATGGCCTCTTTTTGAACTGTAGGGATTCTATGTGTGCTCCATCACTGAATTTGGGGGCATTTGACTTCTTGCTTTTGGAGGCCATCTCTCTCATGCGCCTGGCTCGGACTGCAGAGAATGAATGATGTGTACACGTGCTGTTTAAATATAGCACATGGCAAGACTATCAAATGAGATAAAGGTGAGGTGGGTAAATTGAAGCCTGACGCAGCATGGCATTTTTGCTGCCCACCACCACACTTAGTCTTGGGAGTGGAAATTCCCACTCCTCTTTACAGTTCTGATCCAAACATGGATAAAAGAACTGAATGCAGAGGCACAGCAAGAGTGATTACTCTTGACATCAAGGCAGCATTTGTTTGAGTGTGGCACCAAAGATGAGCGGCATGGTGGCACAGTGGTTAGCACTGCTGCCACACAGCGCCAGGGACCCAGGTTAAATTCTGGCATAGGATCACTGTCTACATAGAGTTTGCACGTTTTCTCTTCCGGGTGCTCCGGTTTCCTCCCACATGTTGGTTAGATGCATTGGCCATGCTAAACTCTCCCTCAGTGTACCCGAACAGGTGCCGGAGTGTGGCGACTCAGGGATTTTCACAGCAACTACTAAATAAACTGTAAACTTTAAACGGAGCCTGAGCAAACCTGAAGTCAATGGGAACCAAGAGGAAACTCGCTCCTTTCTGAAGTCTTGCCGAGCACAAAGGAAAATGATTGCGGTTGTTGGAAGCTAATCATCTCAGCCCCAGGCATCACTACAGGAGCTCCTCAGGGTAATGTTCGAGGCCCAATCATCTTCAGCCATAATGAAGTCAAAAGCGAAGATATTTATTGATGATTGCAATGTGTTCAACACCATTCGCAACATCCAGATAATGAAGCAGCCCATTCCCTCTGTCAGCAATATCTGGATAACATTCAGACTTGGGCTGATAAATGGCAGGTAACATACATGCATCGCAAATTCTAGGTGACAACAATCTACAACAAGAGAGAATCTAATCAGGTCCCCTTGATAATCAATGACATTACAATCGCTGAAGCCCCCCGTCCCCATCAACATCCTGGGGGGAGGTGGGGTGTCACCATTGACCAAAAATTAACTCAGCCAGCTACACAAATACAAGAACAGTCAGAAGCTGGGCATTCTGTAGTGAGTAACTCACTTCCTGACTTCCCAAATCCTGTCCACAATCTACAATTAGGCACAAGTCATGAGTGTGATGGAATATTCTCCATTTACCTGGATGAGTATGGTTCTAACAACAATCAGGCAGCTCAACATTATCCAAGTCAAAGCAGCCCGCTTGATTGGCACCCCACCAACAACCTTAAACACTCATTCCCTCTACACCAATGCTTGTGGCAGCTACAAGATGCACTGCAGGCACTCAACACGACTCCTTCGACAGCATCTTCCAAATCCATGAACTCTACCACCTAGGAAGACAAAGGCAGCGGATACATGGGAACACCACCACATGCAAGTTCCTCTCCAAGCCATTCACCATCCTGACTTGGAAATATATCGACGTTCCTTCACTGTCGCTGGGTCAAAATCCTGGAACTCCTTCCCTAACAGCACTGTGGGTGTACCGACACCACAGGGACTGTAATGATTCAATAAACAAACTCACTGCCAACTTCTCAAGGCCAATGAGGGATGGACAACACTGGCCCAACCAGCGGAACTGACATCCCATGGATGAATAAATTAGTTTACTCATTCCTCTTTATCTTCATGCAGTAGAGATCAGATTATATTTCAATCACCTTAAAGCAAAGATTTTAATGATCAACCTGTTGTTAATTGTGATTCACATACACTTGGATTCTTTTTAGCACATAGGACATGACTTGGAGCCCAGTATAATTTCCTGCTGCAACACCTATGCTTGATTTTCATGCGAATCAAGTCTTATTTTCTGGATGACTTTCCATAAAGGAGGAAATACAAAAGTCTACTATATTAATGCAACCAATTAGAAGATAGAATAATTAAAATGGCAAAGTAGAAATATTTGTTCATCATTTACAATAGTCAGAGATTACTTCTCTTGAAAACAAGCGAAGAGCAAGCCTGGTCTATGACGTGTGTTGCTTGTTGGAAGATTTTAGTCCCAAGTTAGGATTTTGCCAAATGTAAGCTGTTTCCATTACCCACAGAATTGGTTCATGTCAAAAAGGCAACGACAACTTTCTAGATAGTGAACATAACAGTTAATTACTTATACATTTCGCTCTGTGTAACAGGAAGAAAACTTTCCTTAACCTGCTCAATAACTCTACTTGGGTATAATGGAGATAACATCAAAAGTTGCAGGCAAGAGAAAAATAGTAAATGTGGAGTGCAATAAAGCTCGAGGACATGGACAGACTTAACAGCCTGAATTTCATATATTCGCCTGATGTCTCTTTTGAGAGATTGAAACAAGGAAAGGAAATACATACCAAATGGTTAAACTTTAAAAAGTAGCAGAGAAACTTCAAATTCAGATGTAAAAGTATGTAAAAATGGTATAAGTTGATAAAGTTTATTTTTAAAAATCAGATGTTATGCCAGGTTTTATAAGTAGCTGCACTCAGTGCAAAACCACAGAGCTGATGCTAAACTTGTATGAACAGTTGGTTAGGCTGCAGTGTGAATACTCTGCCCAGTTTTAGACAATGGGCAGGATTTTATAGCCCCTTCTGCTGGTCCTGCCCAAGACAGCCCCTCGTGGTGGGCTCCCTGGCAGCAGGGTGGGTGAGCCACGCAAAAGCCCATAGACTTTGGTGGGACTGGAAGATCCACCAGTGGAAAATGCTCACCACATCCACCATGGCAAAAAAATCCCGCTGTGGAGGGGGAAGGGGGGAGCAAAAAATTCCAGACATTGGGTGGAATTTTCCCATCCCACCTGCCACGGGAATGGTAGCAGGCAGGGGATGGACCATGGAAAGGTCCATTGACCTCAGGTGGGATTTTCTGGTATTGGGGTGAGCGTGGCGGGAAAATCCCACCCATTGTCTTTCGTAAGGATGTCAGACCACGGAAAAGGTGCATGTGTGATTCACTTGATGAAACCAGAGATGAGAGGTTTACTTGTGAGGTAACTAGATTAACTGGGTTATTTCCATAAGAACTGTGGCGATTAAGTGACAATCTGGCTGAAATGTTTAAAAAAATGTTTTCATAAGGTTATAAATGATGGATCATTCCCAATGCATGGTACATTGATGCCTAGAGGGTATCAATCTGAAGCATGAGGGAAGAGGTTAGATTATATTTTTATTTTGTGCTTGAAATGTACTATGAGATACTGTGGTGGAAGCAGAATCCACTATAGCACACCAGACGAAAAAATTTGAAAAGGAACATTTAAAGCAGATTGAAACAATACACAGAAACGAGGCTGTGAATAACTCTTTCAAATGATAGGCATGAGCGTTTCCTCTGCTGTAAATGATTCATGTTGAGTGATAAATAAATGGGCAACTAATGAGAACCTGTTTAAGTTATTCAATAGACCAGAGATTGAATACAGGGCTGCCAGGTGTGCTTTTGATAATTGAAAGTGGATGATTGGTGTTTTTGTCTTTTGACAAGCCTTTGATTCGATGGGAATGAAAGCACCTCAATGATAAATCACCTCCCCTTTAGACATGGAACTTTGTAAATGCACTTTATCACCCATCAGACAGAGGAGAGCAACTGCTAACACAATTAGAACACATACACTAATGCAGAATATATTTTCATCAGGAATTTCATTTTTCATTACAGGTATGGTATATCATTAAAGATACAATTCAGGGGGCTTTATATTTGTTTTCTATTCTTCTATTTATTTTCTTTCCATCCATTTTCACTGGTGCCTCTTATGTGATCAAGTGTGTGAGCCGTTTCCACAGTGCCAAAATGTAACTACTGCTCATTTTCACAGCTTCTGTCCAGTTATGTCACTTCAATTTTCCATTGTTTAGAGGAAGAGTCAACATGCTGCTTTGGCTATAGCTGATCAATAAAACACTTCCTGTACCACCAAGTGGGATCTGTGGTAATCCTGACATTCTACGATCCCTTTTGGAGTGTTCCAAGTAAAATATTCCAGGTGAGAATGGCTGCCCTTGACATCAAAGCAGCATTTAACTGAAAGCAGCATCAAGAAGCCATGGCTAAATTGAAATCAGTGGGAATGAGGGGTCAAAATCTCCACTGGTCATACCGAGTGGCACGGTGGCACAACGGTTAGCACTGCTGCCTCACAGTACCAGGGCCCCCGGGCTTGGTCACTGTCTGTGCGGAGTCTGCATGTTCTCCCCGTGTCTATGTGGGTTTCCTCCGGGTGCTCCAGTTTCCTCCCACAGTCTGAAAGACGTGCTGGTTAGGTGCATTGGCCATGCTAAATTCTCCCTCAGTGTACCCGAACAGGCACCTAAGCGTGGCGACTGGGGGATTTTCACAGTAACTTCATTGCCGTGTTAATGTAAGCCTACTTGTGACACTAATAAATAAACTTAACTTACTTCACACAAAGGAAGATTATTGTGGTTGTTGGTGGCCAATCATCCAGATAGCTTGCGCTTCCAATGGGCAATTCCCCCATTCCCTGGTGATTGCCACTCTTGAGAAAGTTACGGATCACTGTGCCTCTCATCTGAAAGATGCTTCTCTGACAATGTAGCATTCCCTCAGTACTATGATGAGGCTGTTAGCTTCAGCAACAACTCCTTCAGCACTGCACTGAGGTGTCATGCCTGGGTTATGCACTCATGCATCAGAAGTGGGGTTTTCGCCATGACCTTTGAACCTAGGGGTGAGCTCAGGAGACGCCTGATAAAGCATAATAGCAGCTTAGAAGATATCATGTCTGCAGAGTGGAAAAAGCATGAAACACAGTTGTCAAAGATTTGTGTTAAATGTCTGTGCGACTAGTACAAATTACATAGGACTAAATGATCCTCAGAGGAGACATTGCACTCTGAAAAACATATTTGCAACTTCTGGTGGGGTTTAATAAATATTAGTAAAACCATCTAGAAAGGTCTGCAAGGATTTCTTTAAAGGAACATGGGCACAGTGAGATATCATGTGTGCCAGCTTCCAGTCGGAAACAAAGGCGCACGCTTGCATTTAATTAGCACTTTTACACAGCTCAAAATGTTTCAAACAGTTTGACACAAATTACTTTTGTACTGCAATCATTATAATGTTGGCTAATGTGTACACAGTGTGATACAAAAAAACAGGAAGGAGGAACATTTTTCAAATAGTGCCATAGAACTGTCACACCTAAATTGCTACGGAGTCCGAAGAACAATGCTATCACATCAGGACAGATGCTGAAAGGATGTTTCCCCCTGTGGGAGAGATTAGAATTAGAGGACACAGTTTAAAAATAAGGGATCTCCATTTAAAACGGAGATGAGAAGAATTTTTTTCTCCGAGGCTTGAGAGTCTTCCCCTTAGAGCGGTGGAGGTGGGGGTCATTGAATCATTTTAAGGCAGATAGGTTCCTGACTAACAAGGGGGTCAAAGGTTATCAGGGTAGGCAGAATGTAAAGTTGAAGCCACAGTCATATCAGCCATGACCTTACTGAATGGTAGAGCAGGCTCAGGGGGGCCGAAAGGCCTACCCGTGCTCCTAATTCAGGTTCCTATGTGGCGGGGCCTCACAGCTGATCCTAGGACTGTCAAATTTTAGGGTGGAATTTTCAGACCCCTTCCGCTGGTGGGATTGGCGGTCCCTTCATGAATAGGATGGGAATGGAAGGATACGGACTCCATAAGTGCATACGGTTTTAGTTTAGGCAGGCATCATGATCAGCACAGGCTTGGAGGGCCGAAGGGCCTGTTCCTGTGCTGCATGTTTCTTTGTTCTTTGTTTGTCCTGCCAAAGTCAATGGGGATTTGAATGGATCGCTGCATCTGCCAGCTAAAACCCACCATGGTGAGGCCGAATATCTCAGCAATAGTCTGCTGCCTCGGCGCTTGCGACCCAGATTACAACCCATCCCTCTACAAACTCAGGAGGATGTGAATCACAGCTTGGGAAACCTAGTCCTAAACAGTTTCATTCCTGCCACTATTACTAGAGGGTTCAAAGTTACTAGTCAAAGTGAATACTGCATGGATAGCATGGAAGGACCATGAGTTGGCATGGCGGTTAGGGTTAGGCAAGACATGGCATAGGGGCTAAAAGGGGCCATAAGGGTGGGTGGGGAGCTTGCATTGGGCATTGGGATGGGGTAGGAGACACAAATCACACCCCTTTTACTGGCACTAGCTGTCGTAAGGTAAATTTAAATATCCAGTGTGGGTGAGTAGGTGAGTGGACGGGTAAGTCGGTGGGTGGGTGTGGTAGGTGGGTAAATTGGTAGCATAGGGAGGTAAGTGGAAGGTAGATGAGATCGGTAGGTGGGTGAATGGGCAGATGGGTTGGGCGAGCAGTCCGGTTCGATCAGGAGGGATAGTTAAGTTAGGTGCAGTCCAGTGATGGTGGGTAGTCAGGTCTGCTTGGGGCAGGGTAATCGGATGGTCAGGGATTAACTTGGTCAGGAGGAGTAGCAGGGTTGGTTGAGGGGAAGTCGTCAGGTCAGGTGAGGTCAGGAGGATAGATAGGTTGGAGAGGTAAAGGTCAGAGTTGCAGTGTTGTGGGGTCAGTTTGAATGAATGGGGGGTCGTTTCTATAGTTACCCAGGAATTAGACTAGATTTTTCCGTCTAATATTTCCTGGGTAACTATCCAAGTAAGTACCACAGAACTGTCTGAAATTTCCCTCTCTAACTCAGAGTTGGAGACTTTTGCGGAGGGTCCCAATTCAAATAATCTGGACAATTCTGACAGAAATCAGCATGTTCAGAACTTGCATGGCATCCTGACATGCATCCTAGATCATACGTCAAGCCTCCAACCATCCAGAGACAGGAACATCTGAGCCAATTTATTTAGTCCTGTATTATATTGAATCAAAATGAATGGCAGTGCAGGTTCAAAGGGCCGAATGGCCTACTCCTGCTTCTAGTTTCTATCTTTCTAGGTTTCTACTCATATCTTTGAGTAAAGCTTGGACCCACAACTTCCTAATTCAGCAGTGGAAATTCTATCAACTGAGCCAAGCTGACACTGATGTAAGGTTATTTTTTTATAAAGATCTCTAATTGGCAATTTGTGGGCGAGCTTTCAGTGTGAGTACTACCTCTGATTTGGTGCTCACCAATTTGTGTGAAAAATTGTGCAGACTGCTTTTTCGAGGTGTTATAAACTGATAACAAATAATAGTAACGTACAGGGATCAGTTTTCAGTTCGACTGACCATAGGACACCCCACTTTTCAATTAAGACAATTAAAATCTTTTTAAAATAAATCTTCCTAAAATAAGACACTTTTTAGGACAGAGAAACAGGCTAAGATGAAACATGTTTGACAACTCTGTTTTTCTACAGGAGTCAAATAATGGGAATAAGTAGGATTGCCTTAAAATAAAGGCCTCTGAACACTGCTTAGGAAGTGAACATTTACCTACACGAACCTATGCAGATGGACACCAATGGGTTGTACTTGAATGAATTGCATTCAGACACAGTACAGTAAAGGGGCATATGGTTGTCTGAGGGAAAAGTATTCAAGAATCAGAATCTCAAAGCCAAGACTAAAGCCATGATTTACTGGACAGCAGTGATCCCTGTGCTCCTATATGCTTTGGATACCTGGACAACCTACAGCAGGCACCTCAAAACACTGGATTGGAGCCTTGCTAACATGCTCCAAATCCAGTAGCAAGAAAGGCTGTCAAACAGCAGTGTCCTCTCTCAAAACAACTTGGCCAGCATTGAGGCACCAATCACCCAAAACCAGCTCTGCTGGGTGAGTCACGTAGCTCGTTTGCCTGACATCAGCGTCCCAAAGAAACTGCTTTACTTGTAACTTGGTTGAATAGGAGATTCCCAGGAGAACAGCAGAAAAGTTTTAGCAAAGCCCTCAAAGCATCCCTGAAGAGGTCAAGCATCCCTGCTGATTCATGGAAGTCCCCACCTTGTGAGTGACCAAAATGGAGAAGGCTCATCTGGGAAGGCACTGAACACAGAGAGACTTCTTCGGGAATGTGCAGAGTAAAGGGTTAATATCAGAAGCAACTAATGCTGGTGTCACTGTGATGTAATGACACATGGCTAAGTGACAAAGATCTGGAGGGAGGAATGTTCCAGCCTTGCGCAGAGTTCCTAAGATGCACAGAGAGCTATGCTGTAGTGGTTTTAACAAACTACATTACTGAGTAGCTTACTTAGCGAAAGTAGTCAAACCCTGAAGAACCCTATCTGGATGCCAAACATAAAATGGCAGGGGACAGTGAGTAAAATACACACAGTGGTTAGCACTGCTGCCTCACAGCATCAGAGACCCGGGTTCAATTCCAGCCTTGGGTCACTGTCTGTGCGGAGTCTACATGTTCTCCCTGTGTCTGCGTGGGTTTCCTCCGGGTGCTCTGGTTTCCTCCCACAATCCAAAGATATGCAGGTTAGTTGGATTGGCCATGCTTCCTTCCATCATAAATACAGAAGTGGGAATGTTCATTATTTTCAGTCCCATTCGCACCTCCTTCGATACAGTCCGTGGCCATATGCTGCAAAGCTTGGACAATATTCAAGCTTGGATTGATTAATGGAAAGTGACATCCATACCACACAAGAGCCAGGCAATGACCATCTCCAAGAAGAGAGAATCTAACCATCTCCCCTTAATGTTCTGCACCATTCCATTGCTGAATCTTGCATCATCAATATTGTGGAGGTTACCATTAATCACAAATTGAACTGGACCAGTCAGATAAATACTGTGGAGACAAGAGCAGGTCAGAGGCTGGGAATTCTGTAGTAAGTAACTCAGCTTCTGAATCTCCAAAGTCTGTCCACTATTCACAAGGCACAAGTGATGGAATGCTTTCTAATTACCTGGTTGAGTGCAGCTCCAAAACCACTCAAGATGTTTGACGCTGTCCAGGACGAAGTAGTCAGCTTGATTAATGCTCCATACACTAAGTTAAATATTCACTTCCTCTACCACTTAGCTGTTTGTACCATCTACAAGATGCACTCTGCAGAAATTTGCCAAACTTTCCTTGAAAGCACCTCCCAAACCCATGACCTCTCCCAAATTGAACAGGGCAACAGATGCATGGGAACACCACCACCTGCAAGTTTCCCTCCAAGTTACACACCTTCCTGACTTGCAACTATATCATCATTCATTCACCGTCGCTAAATCAAAAACTACAACTCCCTCCCATTACAAAAAAAAGTTTCAAATTGCAAAACAAAATGTTTCAATCAGAACCAGCTGCAATAAATTGATAAGCATTGGCTTATTGTGGAATTAATTTTAAACTGCTGGTTTATTTTCAAGTGGCATGAAACCTTATAAACAGGAACTGATTGTCATGGCATTCAGAATGTGAACGAACTCCAGAACAAACTATCAAATTTGGTGAACACACAAAAATAAGTTCAGAACAATAAAGAAAATGGTCTTTGGCCATATTCAGAGATTCTTATCAAAGCAAAGCACTTTGAACAATACTCTCCAAACAAGTAGACATTCATTGCATTTAGCTTTCTTACAGTTTTTTAATTCACTTTAATCATCCTTGCTGGCTAGCTGAACCACTGTATAGCTGTACAATGTAAGAAGTTTAACAATGTAAGAAGTTTAACTTCTTACTGTGTTTACCCCAGTCCAACGCCGGCATCTCCACATCATAGCTGTACAATGCACAGATTATTACTGTACATATTAGCTTTTTGATATTTAACACAGCATGAACAAGGATTATCCATAACTAGGGGCTTTTATAGACAAATAACACAGATTGTCTTTACATTCTCTGAACCACGCATAGATAGTGTTTCCAAAAGACTAGTTAAAAATGCTTCAATCCAATTAGCTTAGTAAATCACATTTACTGGACCAGCAAACCAATATTCAGTACATTTGTCTAACTATTATGGATCAAAAAACCCATAGAAGATGTAACCATTACATCAAAACCCATAGGTGATCCAGCCCATTATACTAATCAATCTACTAGACATTCCTAACACTTCTGCACCTTGTCGATTGCTATGTATACCATGCCATAGACAAAAGCGCAACTGTTTCTTGACCCTTTGAGGTACATATCAAAAGCTTTGCTGAACAAAAGCCCACGGGACATTTAGAAAATGTATAAATAGGACCTGTAAGTTCCTGATAAACAAGCATGCCACAGCAGAAGAGTCATGAGGTTCAATTTATAAGTGATTTATTTTTTAGCGGCTCACGCCTGGCGTGAGTCATGCATCTGTTAAATACAAAAGCTGTTTTTTTAAAAATAAAAAACAATGCAGAAATTGTTATATGTGTTAATTTAAGATTTCCTGTTGCGTAGATAGGAACATTGCCATAACACTACATTCATCGGCCCTATGGTTCATTACTCTGCTGACCTGAACATCTGTCAATTCAGACACTGAGATGTGTAGTTGACACATAATTAAAACCTTCAGCTTGGAGAATAAATTTCGATTAAGTACAAAAAAAGAATATACTTTGGATATGCCTGAGAGCAACATTTTTTTGCTGTACAGTTTTTTTCATTGCACATGATGTTAAATGCATATCTGACATTAGTACTATAAACTTTAATTAGTTTGATGACAAGGTGCAAAATGGCAGATTTCCCAAAACTATTTTATTCTATTGTGATTCTGTGTGTACTATATTAAGCTATTGAAAACTTGTGATTTCATACTGCTAGCACCTCCAAACTGGATTCTTTATTTTTCCCCACTCAAAGGAGTATAAGCAATGATAATAAGGTTTTCATTTGAACGTTACTTAAATAACTATAGCCACTGCAGTTGTAAATCATACTTATTCCCTCAGGTTCCTTTTTGTCCATGCAAAGCTAAACTGAGATATTTCCCATTTAAAATGGGAACATCCCCATCCATCCGGGTACCTGAGTGTTTATAGTGGCATTTAAAGTTGCAGAGAATCCACAGTGCAGAGAAATATATTTCCCCCAAAATATAATGGGCACTGACCTTAAGTGGGCCTTGTTATGCTCTGCCACTAGATTCTATCATATACATTTATGAGTTAATAATAATAGGGCGGCATTGTGGCACAGTGCTTAGCACTACTGCCTTACTCAATTCCGGGCTTGGGTCACTGTCTGTGTGGAGTCTGCATGTTCTCCCCATGCCTGCTTGGGTTTCCTCCGGGTGCTCCGGTTTCCTCCCACAGTCCGAGAGACATGCTGGTTAGGTGCATTGTCCGTGTTAAATTCTCTCTCAGTGTACCCGAACAAGCGCCAGAGTGTGGCAACCAGGAGATTTTCACAGTAACTTCATTGCAGTGTTAATGTCAGCCTACTTTTGACACTAATAGATAAACTTTAAACTTTACAAAATCAGTAAAATTTAGTTTACATTCCATCAGCATTTCTAGAAACTTAGAAGTAAGTTTTCAATTTGCTGCCTGGGTATATAACTGGTATCATGGATTTGCTTCCATTAAGTAAGTCATCGATTTTAATTTCTATTGATTTCAGAAGACAAATTAAAAATCTTCTCCATAGTCTTTTTGGTGAAAGCACAATTCCACCATTGCTGCCGTAGCGCATTAGGAAAGTTATTTTTCACTTTACATAGAATTACATGCAATACGTAGCACAAAAACAGACCATTAAGCCAACCAGTCCACTCCAGCATTGACACGTCACTCTTCCCTCATCCTATCATAGAACTATAGAACTGAACCATAGAATCCCATGGTGAAGAATGTGACCATTCGGCCAATCGAGTCTGCACCAACTCTCATCCCACCGAGGCCCTCCCCTCTGCCAATTCCCCATAACCCCACGCATTTACCATGGCTAATCCACCCAGCCCACACAGCTTTGGATTGTGGGAGGAAACCAGGCACTCGGAGGAAACCCACAGAGACATGGGGAGAATGTGCAAATTCCACAGTCACCCAAGGCTTGAATTGAACCCGGGTCCCTGGCACTGTGAGGCAGCAGCGCTAACCACTGTGCCACCGTGCCACCCATCTTCCTCATATCCTTACCAAATTTCTCCCTTATATGTATCGATGCTATTTGCTTCAACCACCCCCAAGGTTGCAAGTGCCACATTCTCACCATTCTAGATAAGATGTCTTTTTTGAATTCCCTGTTGGATTTCTTGTTGACTGTCTGATATAGATAGCCTTGAGCTTTGTTCTTCCCAATTAGAACCAAACTCTGGGTGGAATTTTCTCAATTTTGTTTAAGTGCCAGGTCAGGTGGGAAAAGTGGTGTGTAGGCCATCGACTGCAGTGCCCATTTTTCTCGCATGTTTTTAAACACTCAGACAAAAAATATCAAGCAGATAGGTCCCAGGAAATCACATTGACATCACCCCAGCAATCTCGGGTCTTGTCAGATTAGGAAGCCATTTATAAAAGGCACCCCAATGTCAGAATAATGAAAATAAAAAAAATGAACGCCCTGAATCGAATCCCCCCCCCCTCCCCCACCAAACCACAGGAACCCTCCACCCACACCCCATGGATACCACCTCCCCACCACGCCACAGATATGGAAATCCTGGTACCTCCTCCCGGTGGTGCCAGGGAACTGCCTGGGCGTAGCCCTCTCCCGTTTAGGGCAGTACTCACCTGTGCGTCCCCGATGAGTCCTGTTTACTAGTTCCCTGTTTTTAAAAGCTAACACGGGAGGAGTTTCCTATGTTGGGGAAAGTTACAGTTGGAAGACCTGTAAATATATTAAAACAGGGTTCCCCTCGTTGCATGGCGATAACAACACTGGTGAGGCGTTGCGGACAATCGCGTGGGGAATCGCTGCCAGTGTCAAAGCCATTTTGAGTCTCCTAGTTGGTTTTCTGTCCCCTTAGCCATTTCTGCCTGCCGAAAATGGGGGGAGGGGGGTGGAAACCCCCTCCCTCTGTGTCTACTCCCTGAAACTTCATTAGAATTTTAAAGACCTCTATTCAGTCTCCAATTAGCACTCTCTCTTCATGAGAAAAGAGATCCGGCCAGTTTATTCTTTCCTGGCAGCTATAATCTTGTAGTCTGTTATAATTCTTGCAATTTAATTTAACAGAATTGTCTTCAAATTAACACTTTATTCACTAAAATATTATACACTAAAATAACTCATGGATTTTCTTTGCAATAAACTGAAACTAATTTTGCTGATAGAAATTCCCACTGAGGGAGCTCGAATAAGGCAATAGATTTTCAGGGGCAAATCCAAATCACACTGTCTTATCTTCCGTACTTCAAAATTAAACTATTGCCCTACACACTCGCATGTGGCTACATTTTCTTTGTCTGCCTTAGCTGTTCCAATAGACGTCAATGGCAAGGATACTTCCTTCAGTTGATGCACAATAAAGGATCAACCACTGAAATAATCACTGTAAATTTACTGATTTATGATCTGTTGTGACTACCAGGAACAATCTGTATATAACAAAACCGAAACACATCCATTTTGAAGAATAAATTGTACTATAATTTGCTGTGGCAGGGCATCTAACAGCATCTGTCTTTAGTTAGCCTTAACCTTGCGCAATTAAATTTTAATTGTTTCCCTGTGGCTGATAATGACGCAGCAAGGGAAACAACACCTGGAATCGGAGTGAACAGGTCAAGCAACTGTGCATTCCCTTAACCAACCAGATTGAAGGATTTCAGTGTAGCTCGATTACACTAGAAAAGTGTAGCTACGAGGAGAGATTGGATAGGTTTGGGTTATTTTCCTGGGAACAAAGAAAGCTGAGGGGTGTCTTGATTGAGGTGTACAACATTATGAGGGGAAGGGATAGAGTGGACAGGATAAAATTGCTTCCCTTGGCGGGGAGTTCTAGAACCAGGGAACATAGAATCAATTTAGGTGGCAGACATGAAGGAGAACGTTTTTTTTTTACACGGAGGGTAGTGGGTGCCTGGAATTCGCTGTCCAAGTTGTTGGTGGAGGCAGAGTCCCTAAACACTTTTTTAAAAGTACCTGGATCTGCACCTTAAGTGCTGTACACTATAGGGCTATGGGCTGGGTGCAGGAAGGTGGGATCAGGAAGGGCATTTGGGTGTCCTCGGGCTGGCATGGACAAGGTGGACTGAATGTCCTCCTTCTGTGCAGTAACTTTTCTATGGTTCTATATCAAATCAGGTACAGGGAGAGAAAGAAATAGAGGAAAAGGAAGATTGGATGAAGAGAGGGTAATGGGCAAAAAACGATATTTAAAAATTAATCGATTTAAAGCTGAAAGGATGAGACTATGCATTTCTAATAATTTTCAGTGCCAGTGAGGTTGATTGGCGCCAATTAACACTTACCACATTGCCTAAAGACTTAGACTGAAAGTGGACACCTTTCTGTGGTATGTTCAGTTTGTATCTATTGCACAAATGCTACAATTGCACTCCATTCAATCCATTTCAATGATGAAGCAGACATTGAGAAGTGAATGGTGGAAGGGTGCAGCTTGGACGGCAACTTTTGGAATCCCTTATTTAACCGCAGAGCTGTTCCTGACCACAGAAGTAACACATTATCTTCACCATTATTTTAAACAGCATATTTATGGCCCATTGTTGTACAACTTTGTTCTTGACAAATACGCCTTGATCAAACAAAACAGATACACAAACACAGGTATTACTTGTGAGACTATAAGTTACCTCACTGTTGCAGTCATGTCTTTCTCAAGATGTTTGACAAGAAGCTTGGCAATTGCTGTGAAGCTGTTACTCATGCAATATATGTCTTTGCTCTCAGCACCTAAAATGTTGCCAAACGTGTCAGTGATGTTTTTAATCTCCAGGAGCAGGATATGATGAAAACAGTGTTCCATATTTGCCAGCTGAGTCACCAGATAAACCAGGCAGCTCCTTGCCTTTTCCTAGGAAAATCAGAGATAAGATTTATCATTGGAACAGGTAATGTTACAGCTTTTATAACCAAACAAACATTACCAAAAATTAATCTAAGAAAGCAGTAAAGGTCTGATTAATGTGTTCTGAATTCCATGTATACTGCAGAGAAATGAAGATCGATGTATGAAAACCTCCCAGCTGCAGCACCTTCAGTTCATGGTTTGTGCTGAGCTATTCAACCTCTGTGAAGGCACCACATTTGGCCTCAACACTATGTGGTTCCCATGATGTGGAGATGCCGGCATTAGACTAGGGTGAGCACAGTAAGAAGTCTCACAACACCAGGTTAAAGTCCAACAGGATATTTGGAATCACGAGCTTTCGGAGCGCTGCTCCTTCATCGGGTGAGTGGAGAGGTAGGTTTCATACAAACAACATGTATAGATAAAGACATAGTTGCAAGATAATGGTTGGACTCGCATTCCAACCATGATCTTGCAATTGTGTCTTTGTCTATATATGCCCTGTTTGTGAAACCTACCTCTCCACTCACCTGATGAAGGAGCAGCGCTCCGAAAGCTCGTGATTCCAAATAAACCTGTTGGACTTTAACCTGGTGTTGTGAGACTTCTTACTATGTGGTTAAAGAAGGGAATAAGGAATCAAACAGGGCTGATTAAAACACTATCACCTCGAAGAACATAATGATATTCACTAGGACTAAGAACAATTCAAAAAAAGATTAAAGATTGAATTTAATATGCCTCCATCCAAGATAACACAGCATAGTTCTGGAATAACAAATTAGCTGCACATAATGGCTGAATGCTTTCAGAAAAGGTGGAATGAAGAAAAGATTCTTAATGCTCATACTATCTGTGTGGAATTTGCATGTCTCCCCGTGTCTGCATGGGTTCCTCTGGGTGCTCCGGTTTCCTCCCACATTCCAAAGATGTGTGGGTTAGGCTGATTGGCCATGCTAAAATATTGCTCCTTCATGTCAGGGGGATTAACACGGTAAATGAGTGGTGTTACAGAGATAGGGCCTGGGTGGGATTGTTGTCAATGCAGGCTCGATAGACCGAATGGCCTCCTTCTGCACTGGAGGGATTCTATGGTCTATCAGGCAGTTGGTAAGAAAGCCTTTTAGATCTTAGAATGCATCTCAAAAAAACTGGATACAGATTGAAATTGACTGCAGTATTTTAGAGTGCGGGAGCTTGATAGGGTGCAGAGGTTTGTCAGATCGGGGGTGGGGGGGTCATTAGAATGCAAGGGTTCATTAGATTGTGTGTGTTCTGATGATCGTAGGGATGGAGTCAAATGTAGTGACAGGTTTGTTTGGGGGGGGTAGTTGGAGGTGTGATGGGTATTTCTGCTCCTACTGCACCACAAGCAGTGTTTTAAAAAGCATGTGCCTGTTGCTGTCTGAAGGATATATCTGCTAGAGTAGACCTGTGGCAGGTGGTGAGGGAACTAACAAAGGGGAAAAACTGATGAGATGTGGTCCTCACAATCTACCTATTGCAGATGCTTCTGTCCATGACAATACAGATATGGGTGACCACTGCACAGTCCTTGTGAAGATGAAGTCCTGTATTCACACTGAGCATAACCGTCATGATGTTGTGTGGCATTCCCTGAACTAAAGGGGATGGATTCAGAACAGATCTAGCAGCTCAAAACCCGAAATCCACAAGGCAGGAGCAGAATTATATTCCACCACAATCTGTAATTTTGTAGCCTGGCCTATCCCTCACTCTACCATCACCATCAAGCCAAGGGACCAACGCTGGTTCAATGAAGAGTGCAGGAGGGCATGCTAGGTGCAACACCAGGCATATCTAAAAATGAGGTGGCAACCTAGTACAGCTCAACGCCATTCAAGATAAAGCAGCCTGCTTGGTAGATACCCCATCTACTCCATTAACCATTCACTTCCTACACTATCGATTCACAGTAGCAGCAGTGTGCACCATATATAAGATGTACTGTAGCAATTCACTAAGGCTCCTTTGATAGCACCTTCCAAACCCATAATCTCTACCTTCTAGAAGAACAAGGCAACAGACACATAGCTGCATCACCATCAGAAAGGACCTAAAGAAAGAGTTAAGAAAAGCCAGGAGGGGACATGAGAAGTCTTTGGCAGGTAGGATCAAGGAAAACCCTAAAGCTTTCTTTAGGTATGTCAGGAGTAAAAGAATGACGGGGGTAAGATTAGGGCCAGTTAAGGACAGTAGTGGGAAGTTGTGTGTGGAGTCTGAAGAGATAGGAGAGGCACTAAATGAATATTTTTCGTCGGTATTCACACAGGAGAGGGGCAGTGTTGTCGAGGGGAGTACTGAGATGCAGGCTGTTGGACTGGACGGGATGGAGTTTCATTAAGGAGGAGGTGTTAGCAATTCTGGAAAGGGTAAAAATAGATAAGTCTCCTGGGCCGGATGGGATTTATCCGAGGATTCTCTGGGAGGCTAGAGAGGAGATTGCAGAGCCTTTGGCTTTGATCTTTGTGTCGTCATTGTCTACAGGAACAGTGCCAGAAGACTGGAGGATAGAAAATGGTGTCCCTTTGTTCAAGAAGGGGAGTAGGGACAACCCTGGTAATTATAGACCGGTGAGCCTTACTTCTGTTGTGGGCAAAGTTTCAGAAAGGATTATAAGAGATAGGATTTATAATCACCTAGAAAGGAATAATTTGATTAGGGATAGTCAGCATGGTTTTGTGAAGGGTAGGTCGTGCCTCATAAACCTTATTGAGTTCTTTGAGAAGGTGACCAAAGAGGTGGATGAGGGTAAAGCGGTTGATGTGGTGTATATGGATTTCAGCAAAGCTTTTGATAAGGTTCCCCATGGTAAGCTTTTGCAGAAAATACGGACACATGGGATTGAGAGTGATTTAGTGGTTTGGATCAGGAATTGGCTAGCTGTAAGAAAACAGAGGGTGGTGGTTGATGGGAAATATTCATCCTGGAGTTCAGTTACTAGTGGTGTATCGCAAGGATCTGTTTTGGGGTCACTGCTGTTTGTCATTTTTATTAATGACCTGGATGAGGGCGTAGAAGGATGGATTAGTAAATTTGCGGATGACACTAAAGTCGGTGGAGTTGTAGACAGTGCGGAGGGAAGTGGCAGGTAACAGAGGGACATAGATAAGCTGCAGAGCTGGGCTGAGAGGTGGCAAATGGAGTTTAACGCGGAAAAGTGTGAGGTGATTCACTTTGGAAGGAGTAACAGGAATACAGAGTACTGGGTTAATGGTAAGATACCATTGCTGTGGGTGGAACTCAGAAACAGGAAGGGTGCAGTCACTATGCTGGGGGTATACTACAGACCACCCAACAGCCCACGGGAAGTGGAGGAAAGGATATGTCAGGAGATTCTGGATAGGTGCAGAAAACATAGGGTTGTTGTAGTGGGGGACTTTAATTTCCCTGGCACAGACTGGAAAGTGCTTAGAGCTGGGGGACCGGACGGGGAGGAATTTGTAAAATGCGTACTGGAAGGTTCTTTGGAACAGTATGTAGATAGCCCGACAAGAGAGGGGGCTATACTGGACCTAGTTCTGGGAAATGAGCCCGGTCAGGTCGTCAAAGTTTCGGTAGGGGAACATGTGGCAAATAGTGACCACAACTCTGTTAACTTTAGGATAGTAATGGACAAGGATGAGTGCTGTCCTACGGGCAGGGTGCTAAATTGGGGGAAGGCTGACTATAGCCGGATTAGGCAGGAATTGGTGGATGTTGATTGGGAGAGGATGTTCGAGGGTAAGTCCGCGTCTGGCATGTGGGAGTCTTTTAAGGAACTATTGATAAGGCTGCAGGATAGGCATGTGCCTGTAAAAAGGAAAGATAGGAAAGGTAGGATTCGAGAGCCGTGGATAACCAGGGAAATTGAGGATCTGATTAAAATGAAAAGGGAGGCGTACGTTAAGTCCAGGCAACTGAAAACAGATGGAGCTCTGGAGGAATACAGAGAGAGTAGGAAAGAACTCAAACGGGGAGTTAGAAGGGCAAAAAGAGGTCACGAGATGTTCTTGGCAGGCAGGATTTAGGAGAATCCTAAGGCATTCTATTCATACGTTAGGAACAAAAGAGTTGTCAGGGAGAAAATCGGACCTCTCAGGGACAAAGGAGGGGAATTATACTTAGAACCCAAGGGAATAGGGGAGATCCTAAATGAATACTTTGCATCGGTATTTACGAAGGAGAGGGGCGTGTTAACCGGGAGTGTCTCGGAGGGAGGTGTTGACCCGTTAGAGAAAATCTCCATTACAAGAGAGGAAGTGTTAGGTTTTTTAGGGAACATTAAAACTGACAAAGCCCCAGGGCCTGATGGCATCTATCCTCGACTGCTCAGGGAGACGAGAGGTGAAATTGCTGGGCCTCTGACGGAAATCTTTGTCGCTTCTTTGGACACGGGTGAGGTCCCTGAGGATTGGAGGATAGCGAATGTGGTCCCGTTGTTTAAGAAGGGTAGCAGGGATAACCCAGGAAATTATAGGCCGGTGAGCTTGACGTCCGTGGTAGGGAAGTTGTTGGAGAGGATTCTTAGAGACAGGATGTATGTGCATTTAGAACGGAACAATCTCATTAGTGACAGACAGCATGGTTTTGTAAGAGGGAGGTCGTGCCTTACAAATTTGGTGGAGTTTTTTGAGGAAGTGACAAAAACGGTTGATGAAGGAAGGGCCGTGGATGTCGTCTATATGGATTTCAGTAAGGCATTTGACAAAGTCCCACATGGCAGGTTGGTTAAGAAGGTTAAGGCTCATGGGATACAAGGAGAAGTGGCTAGATGGGTGGAGAACTGGCTTGGCCATAGGAGACAGAGGGTAGTGGTCGAAGGGTCTTTTTCCGGCTGGAGGTCTGTGACCAGTGGTGTTCCGCAGGGCTCTGTACTGGGACCTCTGCTATTTGTGATATATATAAATGATTTGGAAGAAGGTGTAACTGGTGTAATCAGCAAGTTTGCGGATGACACGAAGATGGCTGGAATTGCGGATAGCGAAGAGCATTGTCGGGCAATACAGCAGGATATAGATAGGCTGGAAAATTGGGCGGAGAGGTGGCAGATGGAATTTAATCCGGATAAATGCGAAGTGATGCATTTTGGAAGAAATAATGTCGGGAGGAGTTATACAATAAATGGCAGAGTCATCAGGAGTATAGAAACACAGAGGGACCTAGGTGTGCAAGTCCACAAATCCTTGAAGGTGGCAACACAGGTGGAGAAGGTGGTGAAGAAGGCATATGGTATGCTTGCCTTTATAGGACGGGGTATAGAGTATAAAAGCTGGAGTCTGATGATGCAGCTGTATAGAACGCTGGTTAGGCCGCATTTGGAGTACTGCGTCCAGTTCTGGTCGCCGCACTACCAGAAGGACGTGGAGGCATTGGAGAGAGTGCAGAGAAGGTTTACCAGGATGTTGCCTGGTATGGAGGGTCTTAGCTACGAGGAGAGATTGGGTAGACTGGGGTTGTTCTCCTTGGAAAGACGGAGAATGAGGGGAGATCTAATAGAGGTATACAAGATTATGAAGGGTATAGATAGGGTGAACAGTGGGAAGCTTTTTCCCAGGTCGGAGGTGACGATCACGAGGGGTCACGGGCTCAAGCTGAGAGGGGCGAAGTATAAGTCAGACATCAGAGGGACGTTTTTTACACAGAGGGTGGTGGGGGCCTGGAATGCGCTGCCAAGTAGGGTGGTGGAGGCGGGCACGCTGACATCGTTTAAGACTTCCCTGGATAGTCACTTGAGCAGCCTGGGAATGGAGGGATACAAACGATTGGTCTAGTTGGACCAAGGAGCGGCACAGGCTTGGAGGGTCGAAGGGCCTGTTTCCTGTGCTGTACTGTTCTTTGTTCTTTGTTCTTTGTACTTGGTAGTGTGGATGAACAGAGGGATCTGGGTGTCCATGTGCATAGATCCCTGAAAGTTGACACCCAGGTTGATAGGGTTGTTAAGAAGGCGTACGGTGTGTTAGCTTTTATTGGTAGAGGGATTGAGTTTCGGAGCCAAGAGGTCATGCTGCAACTGTACAAAACTCTGGTGCGGCCACACTTGGAGTATTGCGAACAGTTCTGGTCGCCGCATTATAGGAAAGATGTGGAAGCATTGGAAAGGGTGCAGAGGAGATTTACCAGGATGTTGCCTGGTAAATCGGGAAGATCGTCTGAGGAAAGGCTGAGGGACTTGAGGTTGTTTTCATTAGAGAGAACAAGGTTAAGAGGTGACTTAATAGAGGCATACAAGAGGATCAGAGGATTAGATAGGGTAGATAGTGAGAGCCTTTTTCCTCGGATGGTGATGGCTAACACGAGGGGACATAACTTTAAATTGAGGGGTGAGAGATATAGGACAGATGTTAGAGGTAGGTTCTTTACTCAGAGAGTAGTAAGGGCGTGGAATGCCCTGCCTGCAGCAGTAGTGGACTCGTCAACATTAAGAGCATTCAAATGGTTATTGGATAAACATATGGATGATATTGGAATAGTGTAGATTAGAAGGGCTTTAGATTAGTTTCACTGGTTGGCGCAACATCGAGGGCCGAAGGGCCTGTACTGCGCTGTAATGTTCTATGTTCTATGTTCTATCTGCAAGTTCCCTTCCAAACCAAACACCATCCTGACTTGGAATTATATTGAGATTCATTCACTGAAAACAGGATCAAAATCCTGGAACTCTCATCCCAGCAGCACTGTGGGTAAACCTGCACCAAAAGCAGTTCAGGAAGGCAACTCAGCACAACTTTCTCAAGAACATTTATGGATGGGCGACAAATGCTGGCCTAGCCAGCGACACCCACATTCCATGACAGGATTAAAAAACTTAACTGCGAAGTAATTAACTTTAAAATCTTTAGTCTGCTAACTACAGAACCCCTCCAAATTTACTCTGCCTCACATTCTGTCTTGGAGCTGTATTCTGTCTGACAGGGCGGCACAGTGGTTAGCATTGCTGTTGCACAGCGCCAGGGACCTGGGTTCAATTCCCGCCTTGAGTCACTGTCTGTGTGGAGTCTGCATGTTCTCCCCATGTCTGCATGGGTTTCCTCCGGGTGTTCCAGTTTCCTCCCACAGAATGAAAGATGTGCTGGTTAGGTGCATTGGCCATTCTAAATTCTCTCTGTGTACCCGAACAGGCACCGGAGTGTGGCATCTTGGGGATTTCACAGTAATTTCATTGCAGTGTTAATGTAAGCCTACTTGTGACACTAATGAATAAAGTAGAAATTAAAAAATATATAATTTAATTAGATCAGGCTCTCAGATGCCAGAATCTTTCCAAGTGAATAAATGATGCATACATTCAAACTGAAAGTTTAAATAACCTGCAAAAAACTGGATTAACCTCCAGCGGAAAGTTTCAAACACATAGGCCGAAATCTTACCACTGTTCACGCCGGCAGGATTTTCCAATCATGCTGCAGCGAATGGAGATTTAGCTGGCCACTAAATTCTCCGACCTTGCTGCAGTGCGAGCGTGGCGGTAAGATCACACCCATAATACTTTTTAAAGGATATTAATGAATGCTTTGCACTTACTTGAAAAATACTCACAAATATTCAAGAAAAATCAAAACTTTATTTTTCAGCTGATATCATGTAAAATTGAATAATATGCCAGGGGGAGAGATTGGACATCCAAACAAAGCAAAAAAAAAAGCAATAATTTACTGCATATTATTTCTTGATATACCCACTTTAATGGTGTAGCGATGTTTTAATCAGTATGTGTAGCCATGGAAAACCATATACATTAGACATTAACAGTCACAGTCATGGGCTATGGGCTGGGATTGTGCACAATCTGGCAAGACGGGAAAGGCAGGATCAGAAGCAGTTGTCTCTGAGGCCTCCACTCTGATGCCCTGTTCCCAACAGAATCATAAGACGGGTGACCAATTCACAGTCAGTATGTGTGATGGCCAACCATTCACCAGCCAGAGGCAAGGAGTGGCATTGTCACCTGACACATTTTCTGGGGAGTTGCCAGCCCTGGAACAATGCTTCAGGCCTTCTTGCAGATCATCTTCTGGCCACCTCCACTTCTGCTTGCCCAGCTGTGTCCACAGCTGCCTCAGGCCTTCTCCTTCAGGACCACCAGCCAGAAGTACTGACCTGCCATTGGGTATAGGCCAAGAAGTGGGTGAGGCAGGCATATTCAAGGCCTGAGGAAAGAGCTGCTAGTCAGCAATAAAGAGTACATTTGTCTCTATTCTGTGCCTACTTGTCATCCACTTTGTGGCCGTCTGCTGCTTCCCCATCCCAAGGTTACCCCTGAATGTGACCCTGTTGCTACCCTTAAATACCTGCTGGGGCCCTGGCACCATCTGGTCCCGGATACTCTTTGTAAAATTGAAATAGGCACCTAAAATGCCGTTCAATTGAGTCTTTCACCACCCAGCTCCAAATTTCTGGCTTTGAAGGAGCGGGTGCTGTTCTCACTCAACATGCCACCTGCAACTGGTAAAGTACAGATTCTGCGTCATGACACTGGAGATCTGTTCCGATGTGCCACCTCACCCCCATCCCCTGCCCATGATTCCTTTCAAGGCTCTTCCCTGTGGAACTGTAAAATCTCGGCCACACGGGGAAAGAACATGAAAGAGAATTTTTTGAGGAAGACCTGATGAGGGTAGTTTGGAAATCAAAAGAGGTGATGCTCAAAGGAAATAGAGAGCCATGTCTAGTATCAAATAGGATGGGAGGCAGGAAGGGATAGGGGGCTGCCAAGTGGTTTAGTGGAAATGACTTTTTTATTCATTCGTGGGACATGGGCATTGCTGGTTGGCCAACATTTATTGCCCATCCCTAGTTCCCCTTGGCGGGTAGTTGAGCATCAACCGCATTGCTGTGGCTCTGGAGTCTCATGTAGGCCAGACCAGGCAAGGACGTCAGATTCCCTTCCCTGAAGGACATTAGTGAACCAGATGGGGTTTTCCGACAATTGACAATGGTTTCATGGTCATCAGTAGATCCTTAATTCCACCATCTGCTGTGGCAGGATTCGAACCCAGGTTCCCAGAACATTGGCTGAGTTTCTGGATTAACAGTCTCACAATAATACCACTGGGCCATCACATCCACAAGCTATAATGAACTCAGAGAGGAAATGATGGAAGAGAAATTGGGAGACATACAAATTTGGGGCAAGGGAAGGTGGGGTTTTGGGGAAGGTTGGCTTGGTGGGTGAGCAAGGAGAAAGAGGGGAAGCAGCAGTGACAACTGAATGGATTGTCCTAATTTTACTGATAAAGAAGTCCTCACTTTCTTGACATACGTTAGAGGTGAGCTTTGAGGATGCACGAGGGGGATTTATGGTGGTATTTGCTGGTGGATAAAAACAGCACCTTGAGTTTGTCTCTTGTTAATGAAAAGTCATTGACTTGAAACATGAACTTTGTTTCTCCCACCACAGATTCAGCCAGACCTGTTCACTATTTCCAGTTTGTTCTTTATTTTAGATTTCCAGCATCTACAGTATTTTGAGTTTGAAGAATCATGTGGATTGGAATGTGATCTGGGGAACTCTGTATTGGATTGAATGGGACATCGGAGTATTCATGGGATGTGGGACGAGATGCAAGAGCACCGAGATGAAATGGAACTAAGTGCCTAAGGCACTTCCAGCAGAGAGGGAGAAACACTCAAATGAGGAGTTTGAAGCCTGGAATGATTCAAAAGGTTGGGTGATGGAAGAATTGAGGACTATGCACAGTCAGAGATGGATTTGGAAACACTGGGCCGAGGAAGGGGATTCTGCAAGCGTTGGGAAAGTTATGTGAGATTGGAGTATGGAGCCAGTGGAAATGGCTTGGGCATGAGAGGATCATATGGAGCGGAGTGTGAAAACACTGGGATAATTTTACTGGAGGAGGTTTGGTTGGTGGGACCAAGGGAACTAAGGGACAATGAGAACTGGAAGCACTGAGAAAGTCTTGGGCGACTGGATATATCTTATATCCCAATTTTCATTTGGAATTGACTGAATCAACATGCAATTATAACTGAAATCACTAAATCATTCAACAAGGCAATACACACTTCACACAGCTTCAAAATGAAGCAAGAAAGCAGGTAAGAATGTAAGTGGTTGGCTGTATACCTTCATTCCAAAGCAGCGATCTACATTCCCTCTTGAGTACTATGTTTAAGTTTATAGAAATTATGATCTGGAAGCTGCGCATGAATCCACATCCTCAAAGTAACTGAACCCTTAATCCAGCCCCATAACCCACTGGATCACAGGTCTGCAAAATGCTGAGAAGAATGAATATGGAGCACAATGTAGCAGATGCTCCAGGAATTGCATAGTTTTCATTGAAGAGTACACCATTTTTCCAAATGAATTCAACAATTTTTTTAAATCTAAGGATTAATTTAAACCACTAAGGAATATCTGCTCTGCAACAGTGCTATGACACTGGAATTCCAAGTTAGGGTTTGGTCTGACTCAGGAGAGGAGTATAGTGAGAAGTGTATTTTGGAGGAAATAGTTTTGCAGTTCTTAGGTGTCACATCATATTGAAGACTAGCTTCAATCCAGTATCAAGCTGGCTTTCAAAATGCGCAGCTAGTCCCTTAGATTCCTTAAATGTTTAAACCTATCTGGCGTTGATTGAGGTGTTGACAGTGTGGATGTTCCCACTTGCACTCCAAAAGATCAAAATGCAAGTACAGATCAAGGAAGTCACTTGATTCATTGAACACGTTCTTTTTTTCACAGAACCATGCAGTCTCCACTGTAAAAATGTTCAACTACCTCTTAAATAATGCCAGAGATTTTACCTCCCCTACCTTACTCAAGAGACCACTGCAGCCATTAATCATCCTTTTATACAAGGAAGTCTTCCACTACATCAGCTCTGAATTTGCATTTTATTAGTTTGTGTTTATAACCCCTTGTCCTGCAGTCTTGGCTTATTTTGGTATGGTGTCCACATAATTTTTCCCATTGTCATAATCACATAAAATGTTTTTCCTTAAAGAGGTCCATGAGCTACGATTTTGTGTGTGCGTAACCCGTGTTAACTTAAAATCTGTGTATATCTGTGAAGCTAAAGGGGAGTAAAAAGTATTGTATCATAATCAATCTTTTCACATTTAATAAACGCTTTTTCTTGTTGTTAAAACTAATTAGCATTCCTGTGACTCTGTTCCCCCACATTTTACGAAAGAAAGTAAAAGTTACGGTCTTTTGAGCCAAGGTCCCATACTGGGATTTTCTGGTCTAGTTAAAGCACCAACTGGAATGGTAACAGTAAGAGTGAGTGTTATTATCTAGAATACAGGTGTGGTAAACCACTGTTAGCTTATTGCCTGTGTGTGTGTGACATGCCTGAACATGCCCCTGCCGACCCTGCCTAGGACTCCTCCCCCCCTGGTCCAGGTATAAAGGTGACTGCTCCCCACCCCCTGCCTCAGTCTCTGGACCTGTTCATCGGCATGGGTGTGCTCCAAGTCTTTTGCTAATAAAAGCCTATTTGTTCTTGCATACAAACTAGTCTTTGCTTGATTGATAGTGCATCAATTTTATTAGCAAAGGTTTGGGGATGGAGCAGATACGAATAGATAGATTCGAATTGGATCCTCAAGCTGTAGGAGCCTCTAACAGCTTCAATCATTGGCTGCGCTGTTTCAAAACTTTCCTCACCGCCTCCATTGTCCGGACCGAAACCGACAAGCTACACGTGCTCCACGCCCGGGTAAGCGATCAAGTATTCTCGATGATTAGAGATGCTGAAACTTACAAGGATGCGATTGAACTTTTAAAAGGCCAGTACAACAAACAGTCTAATGAAATCTACGCCAGACATCTTCTGGCTACTCGCAGACAACAGCTAGGAGAATCGGGTGATCAATTCCTGCATGCGTTGCGAGCACTTGGCAGGGCCTGTAACTGCAAGGCCGTAGCAGCCGCCCAAAACACTGAGGACTTAATCAGAGATGCCTATGTCACGGGTATCAGGTCAAACTATATCCGACAACGACTGCTGGAACAGGGTGGGCTGGACCTACAAAAGACTGTGGCGCTTGCCGACTCGTTAGAGGTGGCCTTCTGTAATCTCGAGGCCTACACCCCCGACCATGGGGGCGCATCGTGGACACCGCGGTCGCCACCACCTCTGTACTCGGGAGGGCCGCAGGCCTACACCACGCCACGTCCCACCAATGACTCGACCGCTGCGGCAGTCTCGAAGTGCTACTTCTGCGGCCTGGGGAAGCACCCCCGACAACGCTGTCCGGCGAAGGATGCGATCTGCTCCGGGCATGGAAAGAAGGGCCATTGTGTGAAGATATGCAGGGCGAAATCGACCTCCAAGCCCAGTAGCGCCGCGTGCGACCCGTGGGGGCCGCCATCTTGGATGCCCTCAGCCGCGTGTGAGCCGTGCGGGCCGCCATCTTGGACGCCATCAGCCGCGTGTGAACCGTGCGGGCCGCCATCTTGGACGCCCTCAGCTGCGTCGCAAAATCCAACGGTGGCTTCGGTTACGCTGGACCAATCCAGGCCTCACCAACTCGCCAGGTCCATGATGGACATCGAGGTAAACGGTCGCACTACAAATGGTTTATTTGACTGTGGGAGTACGGAGAGCTTTATTCATCCTAACACAGTGAGTCGCTATGCCCTTTCAGTACTGCCAGTGAAGCAAACGATCTCCATGGCTTCAAAGTCCCACTCGGTGGATGTCCTCGAGTACTGCGTGGCGACCCTGACTGTACGGGGCACAGTGTACAAAAATTTCAGGCTCCTCGTGCTGCCACAACTCTGCGCTGCCGTACTCCTGGGGCTAGATTTCCTGTGTCACCTTAAGAGTGTCACCATGGAGTATAATGGGCCTTTTCCCCCACTCTCTGTTTGCAATCACCAGTTCTTAGATCGCCCACCGTGCACCACCTGCAGCCTCTCGACCCTTAAAGTCACCCCTCCCTCACTGTTTGAAAATCACACCCCTGATTGCAAGCCCATCGCCACCAAGAGCAGACGGTACAGTGCTGGAGACAGGGCGTTTATCAGGTCCGAAGTACAACGGCTCCTAGGGGAGGGGATCATTGAGGCCAGTACCAGCCCCTGGAGAGCCCAAGTAGTAGTTGTTAAGACTGGGGAGAAACATCGCATGGTCATTGACTACAGTCAGACCATTAACCGATACACACAGCTGGACGTGTACCCCCTCCCCCGCATATCTGACATGGTTAATCAGATTGCGCAATATCGGATGTTCTCCACCATCCACTTAAAATCTGCATACCACCAGCTCCCTATCCGCCCGGAAGACCGCCAATATACTGCCTTCGAGGCGGATGGCCGCCTCTATCACTTCCTTAGGGTCCCCTTCGGCCTCACCAACCTCGGTTTTCCAGCGTGAGATGGACCGAATGGTAGACCAGAACGGGCTGCGGGCCACCTTCCCGTACCTGGATAACGTCACCATCTGCGGCCATGATCAGCAGGACCACGACGCCAACCTCCACAAATTCCTCCACACCGCCACACTCCTAAATCTGACCTATAATAAGGAGAAGTGCGTATTCCGCACACACCACCTTGCCATCCTTGGTTGTGTTGTGGAAAACAGGGTCATCGGTCCCGATCCCGACCGCATGCGTCCCCTCCTGGAACTCCCCCTCCCCACCAGCCTCAAAGCACTGAGGAGATGCCTGGGCTTCTTCTCGTATTCCGCCCAGTGGGTCCCCAATTATGCGGATAAAGCCTGTCCGCTCATCAAATCCACCTCTTTTCTTCTGACGGCAGAGGCCCACCTGGCCTTCGACCGCATCAAAACAGACATCGCGAAGGCCATGATGCACGCTGTAGATGAATCCATCCTGTTCCAGGTATAGAGTGATGCGTCTGACTTCGCCCTAGCCGCCACCCTTAACCAGGCGGGCAGACCCGTGGCCTTCTTCTCACAAACCCTCCAAAGCCCTGAAATTTGACACTCCTCTGTCGAAAAGGAGGCCCAAGCCATAGTGGAAGCTGTACGGCACTGGCACCACTACTTAGCTGGTAAACGATTCACCCTACTCACGGACCAACGGTCAGTTGCATTCATGTTTAATAACACGCAGCGGGGCAAGATCAAAAACGATAAAATATTGAGGTGGAGAATCGAGCTCTCCACCTACAATTACGACATCTTATACCAGCCCGGGAAGCTCAATGAGCCCCCAGACGCCCTGTCCCGGGGAATATGTGCCAGCGCACAAATAGACCAATTGCAGACTGTCCACAACGACCTCTGCCACCCGGGGGTCACCAGGTTTTTTCACTTCATTAAAGCCCATAACCTGCCCTACTCCATTGAGGAAGTCAGGTCTATAACCAGACACTGCCAGGTCCGCGCAGAGTGCAAGCCGTACTTCTATCGGCCAGACAGAGCACACCTCATAAAGGCCACCCGCCCTTTCGGACGCCTAAGCGTCGACTTCAAGGGCCCCCTCCCCTCTTCTGACCGCAACATATACTTCCTCAACGTCATTCACGAATATTCACGTTTCCCCTTCGCTATTCCCTGCCCGGATATGACCTCGGCCACGGTCGTCAGGGCCCTGCACAGCCTCTTCACCCTGTTCGGTTTCCCTAGCTATATCCATAGCGACCGGGGATCCTCCTTTCTGAGTGATGAGCTACGACAGTTACTGCTCTCCAAAGGCATAGCCTCGAGTAGGACCACCAGCTACAACCCCAGGGAGAACGGACAGATAGAGAGGGAGAACGCAACAGTCTGGAAGGCCGTTTTACTAGCTCTGAGATCTAAAGGTCTTCCAGTCACCCGCTGGCAAGAGGTCCTCCCTGATGCACTACACTCGATTAGATCACTCCTTTGCACAGCTACCAATGCTACCCCTCACGAAAGAATGTTTGTTTTCCCCAGAAAGCCCTCCTCGGGGACCTCACTACCATCGTGGCTGACATCCCCAGGCCCTGTCCTGCTCCGGAAGCACGTGAGGACCCATAAGTCGGACCCCATGGTCGAAAGGGTCCAACTCCTCCACACCAACCCCCAATACGCCTATGTAGCGTACCCCGGCGGGCAGGAGGACACAGTCTCTATTCAAGACCTGGCACCCGCAGGTGCCCCAGGGACCACTACGACCTACAACCCCACACCCCCAACCCCCGTATATAGCACGCCTGAGCCCCAGGAGCCGCCACCACGCACCCGACAATCTGAAGGGACTACAGACGACTTGAGCGACTATGGCATGGTGCCTGAACCAACACCACGGCCACCAGAACCAACACCGCAACTGGACTCTTTTTTAAAAGCAGGGGGTGAATGTGGTAAGCCACTGTTAGCTTATTGCCTGTGTGTGTGTGACATGCCTGGACATGCCCCTGCCGGCCCGGCCTAGAACTCCTCCCCCCCTGGTCCAGGTATAAAGGTGACTGCTCCCCACCCCCTGCCTCATTCTCTGGACCAGTCCATCGGCATGGGTGTGCTCCAAGTCTTTTGCTAATAAAAGCCTATTTGTTCTTGCATACAAACTAGTCTTTGCTTGATTGGTAGTGCATCAACAGGTACAATGATTGAAAGCAGATAAAGATAAAAAGATACTTAAAGATGAGATTTCAAATCAGTCTCTATGGGATATCATTGTAGGTCTGTTGCTTGAGTTATTTTTTCCCCAAAGTGAAGGAGTTGAAACTTGAGGTTCGATTTTGCATCTGTGATGGCTTCTGCAATTGACTATTTGGAGATTTGCCTTTTCAGGTGGACTCAGTAGGTTATTGGGAGAGGGGGAGAGAAGGTTTCCTATTCAGTACTAATTCTGCGTTCTGGCAGTTGCAGATTGCTTGGGCTCTTTTGGCAGAACAGCAGTTGATTTCTCAATACCTTCCCCTTTGTCTTTCCTTGGCCGTAGCCCTCCCTGAAGTTGTTTATCAGAGCTCTTACTGGGGATATGTTGCCATTTTGTTTTCAGCCAGACTTTATACTGTTCCAAACATAAAATGGCTGCTATCCCAAACTGCTGAATTATGCTTCCATATTAGGCATTGGATTAAACCCCAGCCGAGTGGGCATAGTCCCATCCATTGTTTTTTTTGAGCTGATGTAATTAACTTTTTAAATTTCTCAGCCATTAACTTGAATGGTTCCCATTCTCCTAGATTTGTGAAGACAGGAAAGAGTTATTCACACACCTCAGGGAAGCGACATGGAGTTCCTGTTTATCCTTGTGGAAATGCAAATTGAATTTCAAGTATCTTCAACATGTCTGGATATATCTACCCACAATCCACTTGGAGGCTTCGAGAGCTTGACCTATTACAGCTGAAAAAGGTCTGGTGACTTTTGGCAGCAATCTTTAAGGTTCCTTTTGCCCATTTAAAAGATTAGCTTTTGTTTTAAAAAAACAAAAATCTATAATATCACAACTACATCTTTGAGACGCCATTTAATATCTCAAACATCAGTTCCTTCTAGCTTAGAGACCGAGTTTTTCTACCTATCTTTGTAACGCAGTAACTGGCACTGGTTTTAATTTCGAAAGAGGAACACAGAGGGTGGAATATTCGTATCCCCCCGCCACGCAAAGGTAAGCTGACCTCTGGCAGGATTTTCCGACCTTGGGGCGAGTGCAGCTGGAAAATCCCGCCCAGATTATTTGTGAGCTCTGTCCAACACAGGAAAACCTAAGGTTTGAATCAATATTATTAAAGAAGGACAATCTACCACATGGGCTGGAGCTAAATTTTCACAAATCAGTAACCGATAAAATTATAAATTTATAATGATAAAATTATAAATTTTACTGCTGGCCATGAATGTAAGCAAGAGCAGTAATTTGTTCTGCAGAATATTGAGGGGTACATGAATAATTGTTCAGTTGTGTTGAGTTCTAGGATGAAGGCATCCTAGTCCACAGAAAACACTTCACATCATCTTTTCAAATAGACATACTGTACCTGTTACAGTTATTTGATCTCCCCATTTCTGAACCTGCATACCTTGGCAATAGGTTCCTCCAGTAACTCAACAGCATTGGATTGGTTCTGGGAAGAGCTCCAGGCTTTCTGGTCACCCAATAAAATCAATAGACAGATTTTAAAAGCAGGATTAATTCCAAATCAGGCAGTCTGTTGTTGGGGTTCCCGATTCCTGAAGGGGGAATTTCTCAGCTGTTGGCCAAACTAAGATCAGCAGCTTGTGTGAACCAGCAGCACCACCAGGAGCGGTGGCCACTGCCAGTACTGCAGAACGCCTTAGGAGGAGTATTGTTGCGGGAGCCTCAGGTTGCAGGTTAGTGTGGAGGGTTGGGGCAGTGAAATCGGTTATTCTGAAGGGCAGGGGAGTGGGGTGGTGTCTTCTCATTGGCCCCTCCCTTGCTGCCAATGGGTCCCTCTGTTGAGCACAGGGTTTCTGCACCTGGCAGTGGCCATGTCTTCCAGGGTTTACCTGGTGGCCTTAAACTGTGATGAGGCCCCTGCCTGCTGCTGACTGAGTACTAGCGGTGGTGGGATGAGGCCCTTTCGCGACCGTTCAAGGGACTCAATTGTCTTCCTGGTGGGAAGGACCCTTCCCCCCAGGAGCTAATTGAGGGGAGGTGGGAGTGTGATGGTCTCTAGACTGAGCTTTCCTGCCCCATTATAGGCCCCCAACGCACCTCCCAGCCCACTCCTTAAAATCTGTCCAATGAACTTCTTGCTCTTCTATAAATGCCCTATGACCAAAGTATGTAATTACTCAATACTTAGATATTTCTAAAGTCAAAATTTTAAAATTACCTGCACAAAGAATGCTACCTCTATGAAAAGTTTAATGTGACAGACTTGCATTCATATAGTGCCTTTCATGATCCCAGGATGTCCCAAAGCGATATATAGTTAGCCATGCTGAAGTGTAGCCACTAGTGTACAGTTAATTTGTACACAACAAAATTCCACAAACAGAAATGAGATAATGACCAGATAATCTTTGTTTTAAGGTATGGACTGAGGGATATACGTTGTCTAGGACCCTTCCTCTTGGGTGCACCAAAGGTGACAATGAGAGCAAGAACTTCATGAATTTGACCAGACAATGCTACAAAAGACCTAAAGATATTGGATAGTGCCGTCTTCAGGTTCATTTTATACTTATACCAAATGTATAAACATTAAACACTAAAAATATCAATTGTATTTGACATGATAAAGTATAATTGGTTCATTTCTAACAACAGAAAAAATGTAGCTTCTCCTCTGCAAAGTAAGAAAATTCCATGAAAAATGCATCAAATTGTCTGCAATAATCATCCGTTCCTCTACTACCCCTCCCCCCCAACCATGAATATAAGGTTAAATATTTACTGCCTCAAATTTGACAGAACACTGTGTGAAACTAAACAGCAGTTCACCAATATGCAAAAATCATGGTGTTCTTTATGTTAAATTATGGTCAACATCTGTTTGTAATCCAACCACAAAATCGTGAAGGAAAATTGAAACTTTTGCTAAGTGGTTTTGATGGGGGTGTGGGAAAAATAATTTTATTATTGTATTGCATGGGCTGTGTCACAAAAGGCAATTGACTGGTGATTGTTTTGAATCCAGGATCATGCCAAGCAGCACTGTGTGGCACAGTTTTGTCCATTCACGTTAATCTATTTACACCTCTTTGTAACTTTGTGCTTCTGTCTACGTCGCTTACAGCGCCATCTATTTGTCATCAGCAAACTTGGATTTGTGGCTTTCTATCCTGACATGTAAGTTGATAATATTGTCAAGGACCTAGCACAGATTCTTGTGTGATCCTGCCAAATAGAATAGCTACCCATTACTTTTACACTGCCTCCTGCCCCTTAGCCAATTTTCTAACCTTTACGCTTTGGGTAGAAGTTTACCGTCTTGCCCACCACGGGAATTGTAGCGGGCGGGACACGGACAATGCAAAGGTCTGTTGACCTCAGGCGGGATTTTCTGACCTTGGGATGAACGCGGCTGGAAAATTCCACCCATGGCCTTCAATGCCATGAGCTTCAACTTTAACTAACAATCTTTTACAAGAGACCAGATCAAATGCATTCTGGAAGCATTCCTCACAAAAATACTGTGATAGTATATTCTATTCCATTCTGGTTATAGAGCTGTTGGATAAATGATTAAGACAAAATAATGTTAAATTAAAGAGAATATTCTCTTATTCATGCCGTACATGGCTATCACTTTCTTTTTAAATGGTAAGGAATTAGCTTACCAATTTTAAAATTCTGTCTTCAGCTGGACTTTAATGAACTGGAACAGCCTTTTGATGAAGTTGTAAGATATTTCAGGAATGACTCAAAAATGCCACCTACTATCCAGAATCTTAGTTTAAGTGTACTAACCTTTGTGCTGTTTGCTGCAATATTTTAGCTGTCAACCTTGAGTAGACTACAGATTCTGCATGATTGACAAGATAATTGGGTGGTTAGTCTCTCCCAATAGCTATACTGATCACAGGAACAACACCTATTTACCATAAGTCCCCTGTCCATCAAGCAAATTTTTAAACCCATGCTGTTATATTCCCTCCAATACCAGACATGTGAAATTTTTGTAACTAGTTTCCTGTGAGACACCTTGTCAAACATCTTACCTTTTTATCTATCCAATTGGCCACTTATTTTTTAAAAAATCACTCTCTTGGCTGGATTTTGCTTTCTGAAACAATTTCCTTGTGCTGAGCATCTGATTTCAATGACTAGGCAGCCATAGATTTCTTCCCTTTTAGCACGGGAAGTCAGCAAGCACCATGTTAATGAGGCGCAGCTGTTAAAATTGGTCAAATCTGCCTGATGCTGTTACCCCGATGGACACACGGCTCACTTTGCTGCATAGTGGGAATTCAAATGAAGCTCTGTCTCAGACTTTCTTCAGTAGTTTAAGACATGTGGCCGCGGGGCGTGAAGATTTATCCTCCTATACCTTCACTAATTTCTATCCTGAATCAACTTCATTTCTGGAGTTATTTCCATCAGTTATTTGATATCTTCCTTTAGTACAGCTTCATCGCTATTTCTACTCTCATTAATAATAGCTGATATAAAGTTGTTAGTACTTCCACCATTCATTCACCATCCAAAATTAGATTTTATCATTCCTGAGTCACGATATGTTCTCTCTCTCTCTCTCGAGCCACTCTATTTATAAAATGCTTACAAAATTCTATTTCATTCTGCTAAATTCTTCAGGTTCATTTTCTAAATTTTAAACACTTTGCAGATTCCACATGATTTTGTTCGTTATTTTTAATAAATTCCTTTTGTTTGAATTCATTCATTGATCTTTCAGATGCTCGTGTTCAAATGAGACCTTATTCAAAAACACTGGGCCTTATTTTATCATTTTGATTCTAAGTGCTGGGTGGATTTGAATCTGGGCAGTGTTTCAGATCCGACTTTTAGACCCGTTCTCAGGCGCCCCCGTACGCAGTCTGCCTGTAAAAATATCAGTGAGTCCGAATCGCGCTGCACAAGCCTGTGGGCGGGGCTTAACACGCCCAAAATCCCGAAGCTCTGATCAGAACCTCCAACTGCGCATGCTCACAAAACAAATGATAGAATGCTGCTCCCCTACCACATCGCGCCCGGGCCAGATAATGGCCCTACAGACTTTGCCCCACCCCCATAATATTACTGACCCCATTATCCCCCCCACCCCCCCTGCTACCCAGACCGATCATGGCCCCCACCCCCCCCCCCCCCCCCCCCCTCCCCCCAACGATCTCAGGCAGAGTGGCAGCGGCCTCCCCTTCCCCCTCACTTATCTCAGGCAGAGAGATCCACCCTCTCCTGACAGATATCAGGCAGGCTGATCCCCCTCACCCCTACCCCAGATCCCCACAAGGCCCCCATCTCCTGTGCAAAATGTGTGCACGACCAGCCCTCGGATTCTCTGAGGAGGCTGCTGGATGCAGCAGAGGCGAGGCGGGTCACCCTCTTCCCCCCAGGAGGACGCAGACCCAAGGGAGCTGATGAAAATGCGGCCTGGGAGGCAGTTGCCGCCTCGGTCAGTGCCAGGGCACTGGCCCCAAACCGCGAAGCAGTGCCGGAAAAAAGTCAATGACCTCATCCGTGCAGCAAGGGTGAGTGCTGAACCCCATCTTGCATCTTCCCCCATATCTCCCCCAGATCCTCCCATCCCCGGCACCCTGCATGCTTCCAGCTCCTGACCCCCAAGCACCTCCTTCCCATCCCCCCAATGAGCCCCACTGTGTTTGCCCTCTAAGGGCCACCACCTGATTCTCTGCAGGAGTCACGCCACCATTTCTTTCATGCTGGAGCTGTCAAGGGAAGGGGAGATGCGGGCTGTCAGTGACAGCATGGTCGGGCTGCTGTCAAGCTGTGAGCACCTGTCACTCCTTCACTCACTTTGAGGCAACGTGTTTTGGGTGCGAGGGGCAAGATTTAAAGGAGATGTACGAGGCCTGTTTATTTGCAGAGAGGGTAGTGTGTGCCTGGAACTCACTGCCGGGGGAGCTCGCGGACGCAGATACGATAGCAACCTTTAATGGGCATCTCTACAGCTATGTGAATGGGATGGGAATAGAGGCATATGGTCCCCAGAAGGGTAGGGGGTTACAAATCAGATGGGCAGCCTGGTTGCGACAGGCTTGGAGGGCTGAAGGGCGTGTTCCTATGATGTAATTTTCTTTGTGCTTTGTTCCATGTTCAATGGAGAAATGTGAGTCACGTGTTTGGCATCCCGATTCCTCTCCCTCCTTTGTACTTAACCTTGTGTCCTGTGTTGCAGGGACAGATCCGGATGCTCCGGGGCCTTCTGGACTCCAGGCCCCTACTGCAGCTCCCACCCATCCTGCTCCAGACAGCTCGGACAAGACCTCAGAGGATCTGGGTGAAGGAGCCTCCGAGGGTGGCACCATTTTGATGTCAGCTTCCACCTCGCAGTTCACCATCCCAGATACTGTCATGTCGGTGGGTCCAGTTAGTGGTGAGGCTTCTGGGTCACTCTCTGGTGAGCACGGCACATCTGATAATGTACATCGGGTGGAGGAAGGAACATCCAAGGCCTCTGGCATACGGGGGCCTGCCGGAGGTGAGGACTCAGCTGGCCCCAGGCTACATGCTGGGCCTCTGAGATCACTTCTCCCTCAGCTGCTGGAGATGCAGCAACAGAGCCAGGGCACGAGGGGCTGACAGCCACATTGGACCAACTGCGAGGCTGTTGGGAGGAGTCCGAAGCTTTCAGGTGGACCAGCTATTGCCTGTCTTGTGTGCTTTCCAGGCCAACACTGTAAGAGTGTTGTCTGCATTGGAAAGCCTGGAGCAGGGGATCCTCACCATGACTGGCAGGCTCCAAGCGATGGCCAAGTCACAGCAGGCCACAGTGGAATCCCAGAGGGCTGTGGCCAAGTCACAGCAGGCCACAGCTGAGGACCTGAACAGGATTCTCGAGATTCTTCAGCCCATGGCTAGGAGGCTCGAGAGCTTGCAGGAGACCCAGCGGGACAGCGCTGAGATACAGCAAGCTACAGCAGCAGCCATTGAGAACGTGGCCCAGTCTCAGAGGGCCAGGGCTGAGGGCTAGCAGAGTGTGGCCCAGTCTCAGAGAGCACTTGCTGCAGTCATTGGGAGATAGCCCCCGACTCAAGTGGCCATTGCGGAGGGCTTGACCACCATGGGTAGGACACAGGTGGTCCTCCAGGACTGGCAATGCCAGGTGAACCAGAGCTTCTGGACCCAGGGGCCCACAGGAACCCCAAGGGAGGAGGAAGGGCTTGAGCCCATGCTGGGGTCTTCCAGCCAGGAGACTCTGGCTGTGGCTACACCTTCTGTCCCCCTTCCTGATATCGGGCCATCTCGGGGGCAGCGGGATGAAGAGGATGCCATGGAAACATCCCAGACACCTGGAAGTAGGCCAGGGCCCTCAAGGTCCAGGGCCTCCAGAAGACGCCTGCCACGTGCATCATAGGCCACGGGGCGAGGTTGGCAGCTGGCCCCCTCCAACTCCGATGTTCATTCTGGGGAGTCACTGAGATGTAGCGGTAGGCCACATAAGGTTAGGAAGTTGCAGTTAAACACCTTTATTGTAAATAAATGTTTTTTCACCACCTACCTGCAATTAATTTGTCTCGATTATGAATCCTCTTCCATTAGTGATCGCCTGAGGGATGCTTCATGTTGATGTCAGTTGGGGAGGCCCCTTAATGCTGTGTCACTGAGAAAAGGAAGCCATTGGTTCCCCAGTCTCCATGAGCGATTCCCTCCCATCCCCCACCCCACCCGCCCCAGGGCCCTGTGTGGGGGTTTCAGAACCCTTACCCATTACACAGACGTGGGTCCAGGTGCCAGCGTCTATGCGGAGGTCGGAGTCGGACTAGTTTGCACCAGGGCATCATCATAATGGTGCTTTGCAAGTTCTCATCACCCCCCTGCCTGCCAAAACACTCACTAACACAAAGTACCCAGGCCCACTACTCTGATGTGACAATGTTGCAAAACATAGAAGGAATTTGGGGAGGTGGATGGAACTCACAGACACAAACCCCTCGCGAGTGAACCGCCTGGTGATCAGGGCCTCCCTTGCCGCCCTTGCATGTCTCATTTGGGCTGCCAGCTCTCGAGCGCCTGGGTAGTGTTCCTCGGCATGTTCTTCCTCATCATCCTCCTCCTCCTCCTTCTCCTGCTGGTCATCCTCCCCAGCGATGTCTAGCTGATCAGCCTCCACATCCTCCTCCTCTTCCTCCAAGAGGTCACCTCTCTGTAGAGCCGGAAGGTGCAAGGCACAGCACACGACCACTATGCGGGAAGAGATCACTGGGTTTATTGTAGGGCCCTGCCAGATTGGTCCAGGCACCGGAATTCTGTCCCCCAATGCACCTTTCCAGTATCGCGCGGGTGGCTACATGGGCCTCATTAAAGCGGGTCACCAGCTCAGACACCGGCATCATCAGCCATGTCCGAAGTGGGTAACCCATATCACTCAGCAGCCAACCTCACAGCCTGGGCTCCTCCTCAAATGCCTCCGTGATGTCCAAGCCCCTGACAATGAAGCTGTCATGCACGCTGCCTGGATGTCTGGCACAGACGTGCATGATGGTTGTATTATGGTCGTACACTAGCTGAACATTCAGGGAGTGGAACCCCTTCCTATTTACAAATCTTCATGGATTCTGTAGGGGGACCTTGAAGGCGGTGTGTGTGCAGTCGATAGCCCCCTGTGCATTAGGCATCCCCGCAGTGGCTGCGAACCCTGCAGCCCGGGCTTCCTGCTGCACCTGGTCCAGGTTGAAGTTGGTGAACTGGCCAGCCCGGGCATACAGGGCTTCAGTGACCTGCCTCACACAGGTGTACATGGCAGATTGGGAGATGTCACAGACATCTCCGCTTGGGCTTTGGAAAGAACCAGTAGCGTAGAAGTTTAGAGCAGCTTGTCAATTTGACAACCATCGAGAGTGGGAGCCCCCCTCTGCCTCTAGATGCCAGGTCCTGCAACAGATAGCACAGGTGTTGCACGGTCTCCTTTTGGAGTCGGAGACATTGGCGGCACACGGTGTCCGACATCTAGTCGAAGAACACTCGTGTACGGAACTGCCGGGGTCTCCGCTCCCTCCTTCTCCTATGCTCCCCCTCTGGGTGAATGGCGGCCACCTCCTGCCTCTGGTGGTTCTCTCCCTCTAGTCCTGCAAGTGATAAGGCCCGGGCCTCCTGTGCCCCCAATTCTTCCTCCAGCTCCTCCTCCTCAGCTCCAACAGCAACCAAAAGGACAGCTAGATCTATTGGTTGCATAGAAAAAGTTGTCACTCTGAAGTGGGGGGCAGGTGGAGATGGAGAGGAACACATGTAGAGGTTATGGAATGCTGCTTGCCCCTAGCACATCCGACAGTCACTGTCCGTATCCCCCAATTCCCCCAGCCACATGCTCCCCACAATCACAGCCCCCCCAATTCCCCCAGCCACATGCTCCCCACAATCACAGCCCCCTCAATTCCCCCAGCCACATGCTCCCCACAATCACAGCCCCCCCAATTCCCCCAGCCACATGCTCCCCACAATCACAGCCCCCTCAATTCCCCCAGCCACATGCTCCCCACAATCACAGCCCTCCCAATTCCCCCAGCCACATGCTCTCCACAATCACAGCCCCCCAATTCCCCCAGCCACATGCTCCCCACAATCACAGCCCCCCAATTCCCCCAGCCACATGCTCCCCACAATCACAGCCCCGCTATTCCCCCAGCCACATGCTCTCCACAATTACCCCCCCCAATTCCCCCAGCCACATGCTCCCCACAATTACCCCCCCCAATTCCCCCAGCCACATGTTCCCCAAGATCACAGTCCCCCACCAATTCTTCCAGTCACATGCTCCCCAAAATCACAGCCCCCCCACTTCCCCAGCCACATGTTCCCCGCAATCACAGCCCCCCAATTCCCCCAGCCACATGTTCCCCGCAATCACAGCCCCCCAATTCCCCCAGCCACATGCTCCCCACAGTCACAGCCCCCCCAGCCACATGCTCCCCACAATCACAGCCCCCCCATTCCCCCAGCCACATGCTCCCCACAATCACAGCCCCCCCACTTCCCCAGCCACATGTTCCCCACAATCACAGCCCCCCCATTCCCCCAGCCACATGTTCCCCGCAATCACAGCCCCCCAATTCCCCCAGCCACATGCTCCCCACAGTCACAGCCCCCCCAGCCACATGCTCCCCACAATCACAGCCCCCCCATTCCCCCAGCCACATGCTCCCCACAATCACAGCCCCCCCATTCCCCCAGCCACATGTTCCCCACAATCACAGCCCCCCCATTCCCCCAGCCACATGCTCCCCACAATCACAGCTCCTTGCAAAGTTGAGAGGCTGCAGCAGTGCAATTTGCAAGGGCTTTGTGCACATCCTTCAGCTGGAAATCGGCTGAGTGCGCTAGGACCCAGCAGCACAGCAAGACCCGAGGTCAGTGCTGGGACCCGGGTCCGTGCTGCAACTCAGACATCGGAGACCCTGCTGAGCAACAGCCCCGCACCCCTCATACACCCGCAGAGCCGCCACCGACCCGAGACAGAAAATGGCCGCAACAACAGGACACCCGTGAGCAGCAGAGTGCTGTCAGATGCTATGCACTTACCTCCTCGCCAACCCTTACTGATGAAGCGCCCGAATCAGACTTTTATTGAGCATGTCAGATTCGCGCTGATTCCTGATTGGCTAACGCAGTGGTAAAGGGGGAAGTGCTGGTAAAGTTGGGCGTCCAGCCCATTAATTCAATTTAAATTACCGTCGTGCCCGTTTCGGGCACAGTCCCGATCGCGGCAATTTTAGGCACTTGGTAAAGGGGGAATCGGCATGGAGGCGGGCGTGGATCGCACTACTCACCTCATGCCCGACTTTGCCAAGTTTTCGCGCCCGAAAATGGGCGCAACTTGATGGTAAAATTGGGCCCACTATTTAAAAATTAATGCACATTTAAAAATTTATTTCATGCCAATTAAAGTTAAAGCACATTGAATTTCAGTGGAGAAAATTAATCGAGCGCTCCTTAACTCACCTTTTTTTTGAAACAATTGGGTGAGATTTTCCAGTCCCACCAGGGCAGCATCGAGGGTGGGATGGGAACATTTGGAGAGTGGCCAAAATTCACTTGCAGATCTCATTCCGCATCACACATACACTGAAATTAAACACATCTACCTCTGTGGAATATGTGATTAAATGTGAGGCGATTTTAAATTAAATGGTTCAGAAATGTTCAGACAATCCCCAAGAATCCCAAATCCATTTGAAAATAAGTTATGGGTTTCCTATCAGATTACCAGGGAGAAAATCCCAAGTTCTACAAGTGAATGTACAATCTGATGTGTATGTTGACAGAAGTATGCTGGAGGGAAATGAACATTTAGCAGTGTTAGGCTGCAATTTGCCACATTATGTATTTCTGTAGGGCAATGAAACAGCAGCTGTTGAGTGAGTTAGGGAGGCATTACATCTGCACTGGAACATACATCTGTATCGGACGGCGTTAATAGAATCATAGAGTCATAGAGGTTTACAGCATTGGAAACAGGCCCTTCGGCCCAACTTGTCCATGCTGTCCTTTTTTTAAAACCCCTAAGCTAGTCCCAATTGCCCGCATTTGGCCCATATCCCTCTACCCATCTTACCCATGTAACTGTCCAAATGCTGTCTTGCATCTCTGAACGTGTGACGAATAAAAATGTGTAATGAATAAAAGGAAGAAAAAAAAGGAGTCCTGTTTTTTTTATTGAAGCTGAACTGGAAAAATATTAATGGTTTTTGACAAGCTAATATTTTCATATATAAAGACGAATTCTCAAATATTGACTGAATTGGTTATCGCTGAACAGTGCTGTACAAGTAGGCAGCCAGTACTCAGGCAGAGAAATAAACCAGTTTATCAATACAATGCAACAAATGAACCAAGGGGTCCAGAAGCCTGGCAAGGGATTTAACTGCAAGAAACACAGTGCTCATGTTCCCAAACAATCTATGGAGTTTTTAATTTAAACAAAGGATTAGTTTTTTTCTCAAAGAGTAAATTTAAAGATTTTTAGATCCATCAAAGATACCAAAAGACAGTACCAGACCAAGTTAGAGTCCCAGCCTAGAAATACCGACCTCCGCTGACTATGGCAAGGTCTGCAAGACATAACAGGCTACAAAATGAAGGCATGTAAAATCGCCGGCTCCAACGCACCCCTCCCTGATGAGCTCAATGCATTCTATGCCTGTTTAGAGCAAGAGGTCAGCGAGAGCATGTCCTCCATTCTGGAAGCCCTGGATGAACCTGTATCTGGGATCATCACTGCAGATGTCAGAACAGCTTTCTCGAAGGTTAACCCAAGGTAGGCGACTGGCCCGGATGGGGTACCCGGACGAGCACTCAGATCCTGCGCGGATCAGCTGGCGGAGGTATTCACAGACAACTTCAACCTCCCTTTACAACAATCTGAGGTCCCCACCTGCTTCAAGAAGACGACCATCATCCCGGTACCTAAGAAAAACCAAGCAGCGTGTCTTAATGACTATCGGTCGGTGGCTCTGACATCCATCATTATGAAGTGCTTCAAAAGACTAATCATGGCACGAATCAATTCCAGCCTCCCGGACTACCTGGATCCACTACAGTTTGCCTACCACCACAACAGGTCCACAGCAGATGCCATCTCCCTGGCCCTGCACTCAACCCTGGAACACCTAGACAACAAGGACACCTATGTCAGACTCCTACTTATTGACTACAGCTCAGCCTTCAACACCATTATTCCCACGAGACTCACCTCTAAACTCCAAGGCCTGGGCCTCGGCACCTCCTTCTGTGACTGGATCCTGAACTTCCTAACTCTCAGACCACAATCAGTAAGGATAGGCAATAACACCTCCTCCACGATCATCCTCAACACTGGTGCCCCACAAGGCTGTGTTCTCAGCCCCCTACTATACTCCTTATACACCTATGACTGTGTGGCCAAATTCTTCTCCAACTCGATTTTCAAGTTTGCTGAAGACACCACCGTAGTGGGTCGGATCTCAAACAATGATGAGTCAGAGTACAGGAATGAGATGGAGAATCTGGTGAACTGGTGCGCCAACAATAATCTCTCCCTCAATGTCAACAAAATGCAGGGGATTGTCATCGATTTCAGGAAGTATAAAGGAGAACATACCCCTGTCTACATCAATGGGGACGAAATAGAAAGGGTCGAGAGCTTCAAGTTTTTAGGTGTCCAGATCACCATAAGAACATAAGAAATAGGAGCAGGAGTAGGCCATCTAGCCCCTCGAGCCTGCCCCGCCATTCAATAAGATCATGGCTGATCTGACGTGGATCAGTACCACTTACCCGCCTGATCCCCATAACCCTTAATTCCCTTACCGATCAGGAATCCATCCATCCGCGCTTTAAACATATTCAGCGAGGTAGCCTCCACCACCTCAGTGGGCAGAGAATTCCAGAGATTCACCACCCTCTGGGAGAAGACGTTCCTCCTCAACTCTGTCTTAAACCGACCCCCCTTTATTTTGAGGCTGTGTCCTCTAGTTTTAACTTCCTTACTAAGTGGAAAGAATCTCTCCGCCTCCACCCTATCCAGCCTCCGCATTATCTTATAAGTCTCCATAAGATCCCCCCTCATCCTTCTAAACTCCAACGAGTACAAACCCAATCTCCTCAGCCTCTCCTCATAATCCAAACCCCTCATCTCCGGTATCAACCTGGTGAACCTTCTCTGCACTCCCTCCAATGCCAATATATCCTTCCTCATATAAGGGGACCAATACTGCACACAGTATTCCAGCTGCGGCCTCACCAATGCCCTGTACAGGTGCATCAAGACATCCCTGCTTTTATATTCTATCCCCCTCGCGATATAGGCCAACATCCCATTTGCCTTCTTGATCACCTGTTGTACCTGCAGACTGGGCTTTTGCGTCTCATGCACAGGACCCCCAGGTCCCTTTGCACGGTAGCATGTGTCCTGTCCTGGTCCCCCATGCCGACACTATATTTAAGAAAGCCACCAACGCCTCTACTTTCTCAAAAGACAAAGGAAATTTGGCATGTCAGCTAAGACTCTCACCAACTTTTACAGATGCACCATAGAAAGCATTCTTTCTGGTTGTATCATAGCTTGGTATGGCTCCTGCTCTGCCCAAGATCGCAAGGAACTACAAAAGGTTGTGAATGTAGCCCAATCCATCACGCAAACCAGCCTCCCATCCATTGACTCTGTCTACACTTCCCGCTGCCTCCGCAAAGCAGCCAGCATAATTAAGGACCCCAAGCACCTCGGACATTCTCTCTTCCACCTTCCTTCAGGGAAAAAGATACAAAGGTCTGAGATCACGTACCAACCGACTCAAGAACAGCTTCTTCCCGGCTGCTGTCAGACTTTGTCTACACCCTAGCTATGACTGTAACACTACATTCTGCACTCTTTCATTTCCTTCTCTATGAACGGTATGCTTTGTCTGTATAGCACGCAAGAAACAATACTTTTCACTGTGTGTTAATACATGTGACAATAATAAATCAAATCAAATCAAAAATATTTGATACTGGGGTTAGTATAAAATAGTTGGGCGGCACGATGGCACAATGGTTAGCACTACTGCCTCACTGCGCCAAAGACACGGGTTCAATGCCGGCCTCGGGTCACTGTCTGTGTGGAGTTTGCCCATTCTCCCTGTGTCTGCCTGGGTTTCCTCCGGGTGCTCCGGTTTCCTCCCACAATCCAAAGATGTATAGGTTAGGCTGATTGGCCATGCTAAATTAACCCTGGTGTCAGGGGGATTAACAGGGTAAATATATGGGATTACGGGAATAGGGCCTAGGTGGGATTGTGGTCGGTACAGACTTGATGGACCGAATGACCTCCTCCTGCACTGGAGAGATTGTAAAAGCTCTCTGTATTTGTGCATGAGCACATTCCCAAGTGTAACAGATAATTTTATCTTTTAAATCCAAATAAATTCAAATCCAGATTCAACATATATATACTAACCTGGGTGATATATTTTCCTAGAATTATTTGTACTTTTTCATAAGATGCAACACAATTGCTAAAATAAAATGACTAGAATCATCAACAACTACTTGGATTTATACAGTGCTGTTACTGTAATAACATGTTCCAAGGCCTTTCAGAGAGGTATCATAAAGCAAACTTTGTCACTGAGCCACACAAGACGATGTAGGAACATAGAAAATAGGAGCAAGAGTCAGCCATTCTGCCCCTTGAGCTTGCTCCACCATTCAACTGAATCATGGCTGATCTTTTACCTCTACATGATTTTCCCTGCACTATCCCCATATCCCTTGATATCTTTAATATCTAGAAATCTATTAGGGCAAATGGTCAAAGGCTTGGTTAAAGAAGTAGGTTTCAAGGAGTGTGTTAAAAGGAGGATGGTGTGGTTTAGGGACGAAATTCTAGAATAGAGGGCCTATACAGCTGAAGGCACTGCCGCCAGTGTTAGAATTATTGAAATTAGGACTGCTTACCTAACAGAAGAGAGAGGACAAAAGGCAATGATGAAACAAGCTGCTGAAGCTGTGTGCCCTCTCAGTCTCTCTCCCTCTCAAAACATGCTGTGCCTGGTTTTGCATCCGAAGAAGAGAAATCTACTGAGAACCAAGGCCTTTTGGGAACAATGTTGTGCTTTTTTGTGGTTATCTGCAGACATATGAAGAAGTACCTAGTAAAATTTATACTTCATTTTGGCACTGTAGGTCCATAAACCGTGTGAAGAGGCCAGTGAACTAGTAGGGTTTGGGTTACATTGTTGTAAGAACATCACATTTGGGCTGTGCAAGACATCAACATGGCTACACATGGACCGGTATGTGCATTTTTGATCCCTATTTATGACAAGGGTAAAGGCTCTGGAGAAAGAATAGGGGAGGGTAACTAAAATGATATCCAATCTAAGGGACTTCATTATCAGATTAGGCTCAAGGAATCAAAGTTCTTTTTCCACTGGAGCAACATAAAGTTAGAGAAGATCAGATCGAAGTTTTGACTAAATTAGAGTCAATTTAATTAGAGACAAGTTAATTGAGATGGGTAGGGATGGGAGAAACAGATGCTATATGCATGATCAAATAAAGAGTTAGATAAGATCTTGTTCAGGGTATTTCTTTTCACACAAAACCACTTGTCATCTGGAATAGATTACCAAACATATAGATTTCATACACCTCTTCGAAAGGGAGCTGGATAATTTTCCGAGACAGAAAAACATTCCCAATTATAAAAGGCAGGATTTTTGGATAGATGGGATTACTGGATTACTGTGGCCTTGGGGTGTTTGATTCGACTCAGTTGAGGAGTCGAAGAGAAATTTCCCAGAATTTTTCCTAACATTATCCTTTGTCTATTTTTTTCTCTTCCTAAGAGATTGCAAATGAGTTGGAGATGAAAAAAATGTGCTGTTCAGCTGCATCATGTCTGGATGGGATAAACCAGATTATCTTTCTCCACGCTTTTTGAATGCAACATGGTTAAAATTTTCAAGAATGTAGAAGTCTGAAATACTTTCCTGATGAGAGATGGAACAACACATATCATCAGTAGGGTAAAACTAACCTGTCTCATGATGGTCTAAACCCAGCTCACGTTCCCTTTTTAGGCAGGATTCTGACCGAGAGCATTCAGTCATAAACTGGCTGTTAATTAAGGTAATAAAGTGGAAACCCCAACAATGTTTAATTGTTAACTTCAAGTTAGTTGCATTTTATAGGTGGCATCCCTTGGGGGGAATGTTCCCATCCCACCCACCACGGGAATCATAGCGGGTGTTGGGGGGGGCAGACCGGTTTTGGGGCGAGCGCGGCCAGAAAATCCTGTGCCTTATTTCCAACAGATATGCCATTCCATGATTGCTTCATTTGACTTCCATCAACATCTTTGTATAAAACCCGGAATCAATTTTTGGCCACATATTCAGCTAGCCATTTTTTAAACAAGGTGGCAAAAATATGTGGTTCCTTTAATCCAAAACCGCTACAGATATATAGTATTTTTTGGGAAAAATAACTGTTTTCAGTCTGACTAGAAGTTTAGCAACATGCCCATGATACAGCAGTTAATGTTCATGTTACTAAAATCGAGCAAACGGAGTTCAAATTCCAACATGGCAGTCTGAGAATTTGAGTTTAGTTTAAAAGATCCAGAAACATTCTTTTTTAAAAAGCTGATGCCAATGGAAGTCACTATGGAAGTCAATGGAAGTGCCTTATAAATGGAAGTTCACATGAATGACCTTATCAATGCTACTATTTCGCTAGTGTCCTTTATGGGAGGGCCAAGCTTTTTTTTTTGTTCATTCATGGGACATGGATGTCACTGGCTGGCCAACATTTATTATCCATCCCTCGTTGCCCTTGGAGGGCAATTGAGAGTCAACCATATTGTTGTGACTCTGGTGTCCCATGCAAGGATGGCAGATTTACTTCCCTAAAGGACATTAGTGAAGCAGATGGGTTTTTCTGACAATCGACAATGGTTTCATGGTCATCAGTAGATTCTTAATTCCAGATTTTTATAACTCAAATCCAAATTCCACCACCTGCCGTGACAGGATTCGAACCCGGGTCCCCGGAACATTAGCTGAGTTTCTGCATTAATAGTCCAGCGATAATACCACTAGGCCATCGCCTCCCTAGCTCACCTTATATGATCTGGTCCATGTGCGAGTGAGTCCTTGTAGTTAAGTAATTAAATAGGCTTATATTATGTTGGCTTTTATTTTAGCATGACCAACGGCCAATGGTGTTTCAGACTGTGGGAGGAAACCGGAACACCTGGAGGAAAGCCATGCAGACACGGGGAGAATGTGCAGACTCCGCACAGACAGTGACCCAAGGCTGGAATTGAACCTGGGTCTCTGGTACTGTGAGGCAGCAGTGCTAACCACTGTGCCACTGGAGCAGTAAGAGAGAATGGAAGTTCTGCCAGAGCTGCACAGAGCTCTGGTTTGACCCTCTCTTGAGTATAACATTCAGTTCTAAGCTCCGCACCTCAGGAAGAATAGATAGGGGTGCAGATTCACCAGAATGATAAGGCTAATACTGTTTCTTCAGAAGGAATGCTTCAAATGCAGACAATAAAAATATAACTGATGCGCGACAATCAAGCACGTGGAACAAGGCTTCAGTTATTGAAGGCTTTTATTATCAAACAATGGAACTAACTAACACGAGTACACCAGTTCAGACTGAAGGGGTCCTGCTGGAGCAGAGGGTCTTATACCTCACCTCCGGAGGCGGGGCCCCACCGGGATGTGCCATAATAACATTTGCAACAGGTAAACACCCTAACCCAACAACATTATACAACCCCCACAGTGACAACACCCTAACCCAACAGTAACATAAGAACAACCCCCAGTGGTAACCAACGATGGTTCACCACATTCACCCCTCCTTTAAAAACAAAGGCCGGCGGGGTGCAAAAAACAGGTCATATATGTACAAAATTCACAAGTCCAGACGGTCTGGAGGACCGCACCGTCGCTGTGATCTCCTCAACACCGGTTGCGAAACCGGAGCAGGTGCTTGCGGTGGCGTTCTCTCCAAAACAGCGTCCGGCTGTCCCCTCAAGGACTCCCGGGCCGGTTGGCCCTGGTGAGGCGATGGTGCAGGGGATCCTGGAACCTTCGGTGGTGGCGCCGATCTCCGAGTCTCAGGCAAGCTGTACATGGGAGTATAACTGTTATGCACTGGTCCCGGTGCTGACCGCGCCACGTCTGGGGAAGAAATAAGTAGTAGGGGATTCGTGACAGGGGGTATGGGAGCGACAGGAGTTGCTACGTCCCCTGCGGGCGCCAGGTCTCGAATGGAGACAGTGTCCTCTCGCCTGTCAGGATATGCCACATAGGCATACTGAGGGTTGGCGTGGAGGAGTTGGACCGGTTCGACCAAGGGGTCGGACCTGCGAGCCCTCACATGTCGCCGCAGAAGGACGGGTCCTGGGTACGTCAACCAGGCTGGTAATGAGATCCCCGAGGACGACTTCCGAGGGAATGAGAACATCCTCTCGTGGGGAGTAGCATTGGTTGCCGTACACAGGAGGGAGCGGATAGAATGGAGCGCATTTGGAAGGACCTCCTGCCAACGGGAGACTGGAAGGCCCCTGGATTTCAGTGCCAGTAGGACAGCCTTCCAGACTGTAGCATTCTCCCTTTCCACCTGTCCGTTACCCCTAGGGTTGTAGCTCGTGGTTCTACTAGAGGCAATCCCGAATGAGAGCAGGAATTGCCTCAAGTCGTTGCTCATGAACGACGAGCCCCTGTCGCTATGAATGTAGCAGGGGTACCCGAACAGGGTAAAAAGCTCACTGAATGCCTTAATGACGGTGGCAGTCGACGTGTCCGCACAGGGGACAACAAACGGGAACCGGGAGTACTCATCTATTATGTTGAGGAAATAGACGTTCCGGTCCCTTAAAATCCACACTCAGCCTCTCGAAAGGGCGAGTGGCCTTGACCAATTGTGCCCGGTCTGGTCGATAAAAGTGCGGTTTGCATTCTGCGCAAATCCGACAGCTTCTCGTCACTGACCTGACATCCTCCACCGAGTAGGGCAGGTTGCGGGCTTTGACGAAGTGGTAGAGTCGAGTGACTCCAGGATGACACAGGTCATTGTGGAGGGCCTTCAAGCGGTCCTCCTGCATGATGGCGCATGTTCCGCGCGAGAGGGCATCCGAGGGCTCATTGAGCTTCCCTGGACGATACATAATATCGTAATTATAGGTGGAGAGCTCAATTCTCCACCGCAAGATCTTATCGTTCTTGATCTTGCCCCTCTGCGTGTTACTGAACATAAACGCCACGGATCGTTGATCCGTGATCAGAGTGAACCGCTTCCCCGCCAGGTAATGGCGCCAGTGTCTGACTGCCTCCACAATGGCCTGAGCCTCCTTCTCCACCGCTGAGTGCCGAATTTCGGGGCCTTGAAGGGTGCGGGAAAAGAACGCGACGGGCCTGCCTGCCTGGTTTAGTGTGGCGGCTAGGGCGAAATCAGATGCATCACTCTCCACCTGGAAAGGGATGGATTCATCCACCGCGTGCATCGTGGCTTTCGAAATGTCGCTTTTCAAAGCCTTGAAGGCCAATTGGGCCTCCGGCGTGAGTGGGAAGGTCGTGGACTTGATGAGCGGACGAGCTTTGTCCGCGTAGTTGGGGACCCACTGCGCATAATACGAAAAGAACCCGAGGCATCTCCTCAGTGCTTTCGTGCTAGCGGGCAAGGGAAGTTCAGTAAGGGGGCGCATACGGTCTGGATCAGGGCCAATGACCCCGTTTTCCACCACGTATCCAAGGATGGCTAACCTGCGGGTACGGAATACGCACTTCTCCCTGTTATAGGTCAGATTCAGGCGAGATGCAGTGCGCAGAAAGTGTTGGAGATTCGTGTCATGGTCCTGCTGGTCATGGCCGCAGATGGTGACGTTATCCAGGTACGGGAAGGTAGCCCGCAACCCGTTCTGGTCCACCATTCGGTCCATAGCACGCTGGAAGACCGAGACCCCATTGGTGACACCAAATGGAACCCTGAGAAAATGGTATAGACGACCATCCGCCTCAAAAGCCGTATATTGTCGGTCCTCTGGGCGGATGGGGAGTTGATGGTAGGCGGACTTAAGGTCTATGGTAGAGAACACTCGGTACTGCGCAATCTGATTGACCATATCAGAAATGCGCGGGAGAGGATACGCATCCAGCTGCGTATAACGGTTAATGGTCTGACTGTAGTCGATGATCATCCGAGGTTTGTTCCCGCTTTTGACTACCACGACCTGCGCTTTCCACGGACTAGCACTGGCCTGTATGATCCCTTCCTTGAGGAGCCGCTGAACCTCAGATCTAATAAAGATCCGGTCTTCAGCGCTGTAACGCCTACTCTTAGTAGCGATGGGCTTGCAGCCTGGTACCAGATTCTTAAATAAGGATGGTGTAGTGATTTTCAGAGTGGAAAGATTGCATGCGGGGCGCTTTGGGCAATTTGGAGGCTGCGGCTGATTCCCTACTGCCAGTGAAGGGAGTGGCCCACCGTACTGTAGGATCACACTCTTCATGTGGACCATAAAATTTAGTCCGAGGAGAATTGGCGCACAAAGGTGAGGTAACACAAGGAGCCTGTATTGCTCGTAAATTGTGCCCTGTACCTCTAGAGTTACCATACATCGTCCTTGGATCGGTACAGACCGGGACCGTGATGCCATGGAAATTGTCTGCTTGGCAGGTAGAACCCGGAGTCCACACCTTTTAGCAGTGTCAGGGTGTATGAAACTCTCGGTGCTCCCACTGTCAAACAGACAATTCACAGTACGACCATTTACCTTGATATCCATCATTGAATTCTCAAGCCTGTGGTGCTTAGTCTGGTCCAGGGAGATCGACGCCACCGTTGGCCCCTGGGCGTCACTGCATGCCGCCGATGTTGATGCTGAGGACCCCTGCTGGTCGCTCCTAGTCGTCGTGGACCATGATGGCCGCCCCCATGAATCGCACGTGGGCGAGGGCGCCAAACGCAGCGACTCCTGGTGGTCTTCCTCCTCCTCCGTCAGCCACGATGGCGCCGTCCTGGATTCGCACGTGGTCGGACCTCGTGGGTACTGCGACGCCGAAGGAGATTGTCTCCGCTCTGGAGGGTTACAAGCTGCACTGCCGTTTTTGGACTTCGACCTGCAAACTTTACCATAGTGGCCTTTTTTACCGCACTGGCTGCAGATTGCCATTTTTGCCGGACACTGTTGCCGTGGATGCTTGGCCCCACCGCAAAAATAGCATCGCTGGCCGCCTGGAGCTGCCGCCGTCGTCGGATCGATATGGGAGCGCGAGCCCACGGGGCGAGGAGGGATTTGAGCTTGCTCTTGCCACGTTGTCTCCACGTGGTCCTCGGGGTACAGCGCCAAGCTTTTCGACGCCGCTTCCAGCATCTCAGCCATCTCCATCGCTTGGGTCAAGTCGAGGTTCCCTTTCTCCAGTAACTTAAGCCGGATGTACGAGGACCCTACCCCTGCTACGAACGCGTCTCGGGCGAAGTCGTACATGTATTGTTCGGCTGATACGTCTTTACAATCGCAACCCCTGGCAAGCTGCAGGAGCTCATTGGCGTAGTCCTCCATGGTTTCGCCCGACTGCCGACGTCGTGTAGCGAGGAGGTAACGAGCGTGTATCTCGTTGGGTGGTTTCGTGTATCGTTTCTTCAAGAGCTCGACGGCCCTCGGGTAAGTGGTGGCCGCACGAATCGCGAGATAAATCGTGTCGCTTACCCTTGCGTGGAGGACTTGGAGTTTGTCGCTGTCTGTAGTAATAGCTACAGAGGCTGCCAGGTAGTCTTCGAAACACTTCCACCAGTGGTCGAAGGTGTTAGCGGCACCAACCGCACGTGGGTCCAACGCCAGACGATCTGGTTTCAAGATCTGTTCCATACTCTCTTTTTACTGCTGAGAGTTTTCTGTTTGATAATAAAATTGATGCGCGACAATCAAGCACGTGGAACAAGGCTTCAGTTATTGAAGGCTTTTATTATCAAACAATGGAACTAACTCAACTCCATGTTATATTTAAAGAAACATATTACTTTCTACATACAAAACTGCTGATTTTCCTGTTTCTGGGTGAGCGCGGATGGAAAATCCTGCCCAAGGAGTCTGCAAAGGGATAGGTTAAGTGAGTGGACAGATATCTGGCAGATGCCATTTAATGTGGAAAAATGTGAACTTGTCCATTTTAGCAGGAAGAATAGAAAAGCAGTAGACTTTATAAATGGAGAGACACTGCAGAATTGTATGGTACAGAGGGATCTGAATGCCCCGGTATATGAATCACAAAAAAGTTGGTATGCAGGTACAACAAATGATTTGAAAGGCAAACGTTGATATTGCAAGGGGAATTGAGAATAAAAATAAGAAATGTTTGCTACAGTTCAACAGGGTATTGGTAAGACCATATCTGGAGTATTGTGGACAGTTTTGGTCTGAAAGGATATAATAGCATTAAAAGTAGTGCAGTGAAGGTTCATTCCTTGGATTCCTTGGATGAACGGGTTATCTTATGACGAAAGGTTGGACAGGTTGGGCCTGCATCCACTAGAATTTAGAAGAATGAAATATGCACTGACATCTTGCTGCTGTGTACGCTGGCAGGGTTTTACAGTCCTGCTGATGGCCCACCATTGCCATGGGTTGTCCGTCAACAAGGGGTGTGTTCAATGGGAAACTCCATTGACAATGGCGGGACCGTAAGATCCCACCACCAGCGAGTGGCGCACTGCATCCTGCCACCGCGAAACATGCCGCGGAAGGGGAGGAAAATCCACTCACAATCTTATTGAAATAGACAAGATCCTGAATTGACTTGAGAGGGTGGATACCAGCAGGATGTTTCCCCTTGTGGGAACTAGGGTATGCAGTTTAGAATCAAGGGGTATCCCACTTAACATGGAGCTGAGGAGAAATATTCTCTCTTAGAGGGTTGTTAGTATGTGGAATTCTCTTCCCCTGGGGCAGGGTGGTTGAGTATTTGTAACCCAGAGTTAGATAGGTTTATGATTAACAAGGGATGCAAAGATTATGGGGGGTAGATAAGCGTTGGAGCTACAGTCAGAACAGCCACAATCTTGTCAAATGGCAGAGCAGGCTCATGGGGTCGAATGGCCAAATCCTGCTCATGATTCAATGCTCACATTATTCCAGATTCATTTAATTAATTAAATTTCCCGACTGTTGTGGTGTGATTCGAACTCATGTCTCTGGATCATCAGTCCAGGCTTCTGAAATACTAGTCCAGTAACATAACCACTTTGCTACCGTTTCCTGTTGATCATTCCATCAAGCCCTTGGCAAAGGAGAAACTACTTCATTACTGGTTGTGCCAAGGAACAGGAAGTATTCTCAACTCAACTCCATGTTATATTTAAAGAAACATATTACTTTCTACATACAAAACTGCTTAAAAAGCACATGATACACCCGTATAAATGCCAATTCATGTCTTGACATTACAAACAGATGTTGAATTTGCATATGGATTTCAGTGATACTGACAGTGATTTGGAGTCAAATATCATGAATAAACTTCAGCTGAACTGCATGTTGGCTAAAGCCCATAGTTCTGCTCCAGTTTACCAGGCTAGTGCAGAAAATCTGTTGCTGCATTACCACCACCTGAAATCATAGCTCCCAGCTCACATAATGAATCTTAGCTCCTATAACCAGTTTAGGCTCTTGAACAGTATTTTGTCTCTTACTCACCTTACTTACATAGATGATAAAATAAACGTGCAGTTTCAACACAAAAGAAGCAAGGTGGCAAAGATTAACTGCACAATGTTAGCAATCTAATGGGAGATTTGAGCATGGAGCCTAGGTACTAGATGGCACAGCAACCAGAGGGGGAATGAAAGTGGGGGCCAGCAGGATGCATAAATTATCAAATTCATAGGAGTTCAGGAGGGTGTGGAGATCCAAAGAGGAAAGGATTTAAATACAAATATGGGACATGATGTTCACTGTCACTATGATGTTAATGTTTATGTTCAAAGAGACTTGGGAGTGCTTGTATCAGGAATGCAGAAAGTTAGCATGCAGGCCAAGCACGCAATTAGGAAGGAAAATTGCATATATTGCAAGGGAATTGGCTGGAAGAATAAAGAAGGCATGCTACAATTGTACAGGGCTTTGCTGAGATACAGGAGGAATATTGGGGGCAATTTTCCCAGCCCGTTGCGCTGCAGGCTGAGAGATGGTGGAGGCTGTTTGGCGGGCTACCCGCTGTGCATCACGGCCTCCGCGCGTCTCCGGCCGCCGGATTTCCGGTGTCGTCAAGTCCGTGCTGGGAATCAGTGCAGAGCTGATTTAAATATGGTAATCTTCATTACCATCTGATTAGCGTGCCCGGAGACTTCAGACCCTCCTCCCTCCCGCCAGGAGTGGTTCACTCCAACGGGGTCTACAACAGCTCCCCACTAATGGGGAGCTGGCAGCCCGATCCCGCTAGAGTGAAGGGAGGCCACTGAGGCCCCCCCGGAGGTCAGAGGTAAGGGGTGGGGGTGCCCCAAGGGGAATTTCCAGCCTGTCAGTGCCAGCCTGGCCCCTTGGCACTGCCCAAGTGGCAAATTGGTAATGCCCAAGGGGTACCTTGCACTGCCCATCAAGCATCAGGCAGTGCCGAGGGGGTGGGGCCAGAGAGGGTAGGGCCTGTTGGGGGGGAGATTGGTGGGGTTGCCACTCTGTACTTGGGATCAGTGACATAGGGATGGTGGACACCAATCGGGGCTGGCCATCAGGATGGTTTATTGGGGGGGGGGTTGGCCTGCTGCTGGGGGCAGGGGGGTGTTGGTCAGGGCTAGCCTGGAGATGTCTGGAAGGCCAATGATCGGGGATTGGGGAGGGGTTGCATGGCCAGCAATCAGGACGCTGGCAGTGCGGGGCTACTGTGCATGTGCCGATCTCCACTCTGACAGATCGGCCCATGCGCAGTAGCCCATTCAGCGCTATGCTGCCGGCCTCTCCAGCGGGAATATACCCTGCCCCTGATTTTTATCGTGATTCATGCTAGGGCACTCTGCAGTGCTCAGAGTGTGGGAGATTCATTTTGAAAATCCCGCTGAAAAAAAACAACGGATTTACTCCAGTTTTTATGCAAATTCGGCACTTTGAATTTTTTTGGGAGAATCCTGGCCAGTGTGTACACTTTTGGTCTCCACATTTAAGAACATCCTGGCATTGGAAGTGGCACATCAAAGGTTCATTAAATTAGTCCCTGGGATAAGGGTAATGTCCTATGATGATAGGCGGAGTAAATCGAGCTTACATTCTTTCGTGTTAAGAAGTTGAAACATACAAGGTTCTAAAGGACCTTAATAGGAAAGATGCTGAGAGATTATTTCCTCTGGCCGGGGAATTTAAAACAAGGGGGTATACTCTCAGGAGAAGTGGCCAATCATTTAGGACAGAGATTAGGATAAATTACTTCACTCAAAGTTTTGCGAATCTCTTGGATTCTGTACTCCACAAAGCTATGGATGCTCCATCTTTGAATACTTAAGGCTGAAAACAGACTGATGTTCGGTCTGTCAGGGAATCAAGGGATATGGGGGTAAGGTGGCAAAGTGGAGTTGAAGCCGAAGGCCAGCCATGATCACATTGAATGGTGGAGCATACTAGACTGGCCATGGAATCTACTCTTGTTCCTCGTCTTCTTATGATCATTTTAAAGGCACTGGTCCAATGCAGCTCAGCAAGGAAAGGGATTATCAGTGAATGGCACTTGGTGTGAGCAAAAGGCACAACAGTTTTGAATAAGCTTAGAGGCTGCCAGGAAGAGAGTTTGGAATAGTCAAGCTTGAAGGAGACAAAGACATAATGAGGATTTCAGCAGTAGAAAGGATGAGGTAGGTGTGGATATAGGCAATGTTATAAGGTAAAGCAAGTGGTGAAGAAGAGGATGCGGGTGCCCTACAAGGCTGTGTTCTCAGCCCCCTACTATACTCCTTATACACCTATGACTGTGTGGCCAAATTCCCCTCCAATTTGATTTTCAAGTTTGCTGACGACACCATCGTCGTGGGTCGGATCTCAAACAATGACGAGACAGAGTACAGGAATGAGATAGAGAATCTGGTGAACTGGTGCAGCAACAATAATCTCTCCCTCAATGTCAACAAAATGAAGGAGATTGTCATCGACTTCAGGAAGCATAAAGGAGAACATGCCCCTGTGTACTTCAAGGGGGGCCAAGTAGAAATGGTCGAGAGCTTCAGGTTTTTAGGTGCCCAGACCACCAACAACCTGTCCTGGTCGAACCACACCGACACTATAGTTAAGAAAGCCCACCAACGCCTCTACTTTCTCAGAAGACTAAGGAAATTTGGCATGTCAGCTACAACTCTCACCAACTTTTACAGATGCACCGTAGAAAGCATTCTTTCTGGTTGTATCACAGCTTGGTATGGTTCCTGCTCTGCCCAAGACTGCAAGAAACTATAAAAGGCCATGAATGTAGCCCAATCCATCACGCAAACCAGCCTCCCAGCCATTGACTCTGTCTACACACTTCCCGCTGCCTCAGCAAAGCAGCCAACTTATTTAAGGACTCCATGCACTCCAGACATTCTCTCTTCCACCTTCTACCATCGGGAAAAGATACAAAAGTCTGAGGTCATGCACCAACCGACTCAAGAACAGCTTCTTCCCTGCTGCTGTCAGACTTTTGAATGGACTTACCTTGCATTGAGTTGATCTTTCACTACACCCTAGCTATGACTGTAACACTACATTCTCTCGTTTTCTTCCCTATGAATGGTATCTGTAAAGTGCGAGAAACAACACTTTTCACTGTATCCCAATACATGTGACAATAATAAATCAAATCAAAAATCAAATGATATGAGATCAAAAGGTCAGCCCAGGGTTGAATCAGACTTTGAGGTTATGAACAGACTGATTCAGCATGAGACAGTTTCCAGGGAGAAAATGAAATCAATGGTACTATGACTGTGTAAGGGAGAGAGAGATTCTTTTTGATTCTTTTATTGAATGTGGGTGCCACTCGTTATGCCAGCATATGTAGCTCACCCCTAATTGCCCTTGAGAAGTTGGTGATGAACCAGCTTCTTGAACTGCTGCAGTCCCTGTGTTGTACATACATCCACAGTGTTGTGAAGAGGGAGTTCCATGATTTGGATCCAGGGATGCTGTTGGAATGACAACAAAGTTCCAAGGCAGGATAGCGTGATTGGTGGAAATCTGAAATATTCCAAGTCAGGATGGTGTGTAACTTGCAGGTGGCAGTGTTTCCATGCATCTGCTGGTCTTGCCCTTCTAGAGGTAGATGTCGCAGGTTTGGAAGGTGCTGTTGATGGAAACTGATTGAGTTGCTGCAGTGTATCTTATAGATAGTACACACTGCTGCCAGGTGGAGGGAGGGAATGTTGAAGGTGGTGAATGGGGTGCCAATCATGTGGGTTGCATTGATCTGGATAGTGATAAGTTTCTTGAGTGTTGTTGGAGCTGCATTCAGCCAGGCAAGTGGAGAGTATGCCATTACACTCCTGACTTGTACCATGTAGATGGTGGACAGGCTTTGGGGAGTCAGGAGGTTAGTTACTTGCTGCAAAATTCCTAGCCTCTGATCTGCTCTTGTAGCCACAGTAATTATATGGCTAGTCCAGTTCAATTTCTGGTCAATAGTACCCCCCAGGATGCTGTTCATGAGGGATTCAGTGATGGTAATGCCATAGAGCGCCAAGAACAGATGGTTGGATTCTATCTTGGTAAGGCTGGTCATTGCTTACCACTTAATGTGGTGCAAATGTTACTTGCTGCTATCAGCATAAGCCTGAATATTGCCCAGGTCTTGCTGCATATTGACATGGACTGCTCCAGTATCTGAGGAGTTGTGAATAGTGCTGAACACTGCAATCGTTAACAAACATCCCACTTCTGACTTTATAATGGAGGGAAGGTCATTGATGAAACAGCTGAAGATGGTAGAGCTTAGGACACTACCCTGAGGAACTCCTACAGTTATACCCTGGAACTGAGATGGTTGTCCTCCAATAACCACAACCATTCCTTTGTCCCAGGTATGATTTCAACCAGTGGAGAGATTTCTCCTGATTGCCATTGACTTTGCTTTTGCTTGGGCTCCTTGATGCTGTATTTAGTCAATTGCTGCCTTGATGCCAAGGGCAGTCACTGTTCCCTCACCTCCAGTTCAGCTCTTTTGTGAATGTTTGGACCAAGACTGGAATGAAATCAAGCACTGAGTGGCCCTGGTGGAACCCAAACTGAGGAGAATTTACAAACAAATTTTCTGGGGAAGTTGACTCCATGGGGATGTTGACTCCATGGGGATTTTCGCAGTGACAGAGAGTCTCTGCCATTGTGAAAATGGCCGAAGAGGCACGAATCCGGAAACCTCTCTCTGAACACAGCACCCATTATTTTCCTGGGGGTAGGAATGAGCCCAGGTCGAGTTTTGCTCATGCATATTTCACTTAAACAGTTTCCTATAAAAATCAGCAGTTGCATCCACAACGTGTGATTTTGGTGCGAGATCTGCCTAAAATCAAATGTGCATGGATTGTCCATAGAATCCCTACAGTAGAGAAGGGAGCCATTTGACCTATCGAGTCTGCACCGACCACAATCCCACCCAGGCCCTATTCCCATAACCCCACACGTTTACCCTACTAATCCCCCTGACACTAGGGTCAATTTAGCATACCAATCAATCTAACCCGCACATTTTTGGACTGTGGGAGGAAACCGGAGCACCCGGAGGAAACCCACACAAACCCAGTGAGAAAGTACAAACTCCACACAGACAATGACCTGAGGCTGGAATTGAACCTGGGTCCCTGGTGCTGTGAGGCAGCAGTGCTAACAATTATGCCACCGTGCCGCCCTGTTTGGATTAGCTTGGATAGCCAGGGTGCCTTTTTGGATATGGTCCCAGGTGCCTTGGAATGAGGTCAAGTGCCCTTTGAGAATGGTTAGGTGTCCTGTGGGATTGTTAAAAATATGCATAAATGCATGTAAAAAGTGCATAATCCTTTGCAACTAGCAAAAAAACAACTGTCCATTGTGTCAAGATGGACTGTCCAAGGGAGTTGTCAAGCTGTAAAGGCATTTAAAACTCCTGTCCTTTAACTCTTTGTAAAATGCTGTCTGGACTTTTAAAAGTTGATTGCTTGCTATTTCACTCTGTTCTTCTTTCTATCCATTCATGGGATGTGGGTGTCACTGGCTGGGTCAGCATTTATTGCCCTTCTCTAAATGCCCATGAACTGAGTGCATTTCAGAGGGCATTTTAAGAGTCATAGATCTGGAGTCATGTGTAGGTCAGACCAGGTAAGGATGGCAAATTTGCTTCCTCAAAGGTCATTAGTGAACCAAATCGGCAATGGTTCACAGTCATCATTAGACTTTTAAGTCCAGATTTTCACTGAATTCAAATTTCACCATCGGCTATGGTGGGATTCAAACTTGGGTCCCAGGAGTATTGCTCTGAGTCTCTGGATTGCTATTCCAGTAACAATACCACAAGGTATATGCTGCATGACTGATTTCATAGTTCTTTGTCATCTCAGTTGGGTGCAAATCATTTCCCAGTTTAATTGACAGCTCCAAGTGGCTGTGGACTCTAAGAATTGGGATTATAAATTCCAATCTTATAAATGCTTGTTTTTATTGAGGATTATTCAACTGAATGAAAAATTTGTTGTTTTAAGCGATTATGTTGTTGATGGATTATAAATGTAGTAAATGGCTTTTTATGAATCTTAAGTCTACAATAAACACTAGGAACTTTATTTGAACTGGAAGAGTTGGCATGATGGGTGTAAGGGCAAAGTGAGTGGGGGAGTGGACGATATAGGTTAGCATGGGGATCATAAGAGGCCATGGGGGTGTTGGTGGAGACATGAGGTGGCATGGGTTGGCAAGAGGAGTGTGTGACGTGTGAGGGCATGTGGGGAGTGATTTTATGTTTTTTCTGGGTTTCTTAAAAGTTTGACATAGTGCATAGAGTCAAGTTCTTCCGCCCAACCCGCTTCTCCACCAAGCAACCTCCGCATTACAGTTCTGGGGTCTCCTGGCCTGAATCCCAGGGAATCCTTCCCACCCCAGAACAAAAATCTGACCTCTGGGCTACTTTTGTTTTGAATCATAGAATCACGACAGTGCAGAAGGAGGCCTTTCGACCCATCGAGCCTGCACCAACAACAATCTCACTCAGGCCCTATCCCCATCACCCCTGCCAATCCCGCGACACTGAGGGGCGATTTATCATGGTCAATCCACCTAACCTGCACATCTTTGGACTGTGGGAGGAAACCGGAGCACCCGGAGGAAACCCATGCAGACACGGGGAGAATGTGTAAACTCCCCACAGACAGTGACCGAGGCTGGAATCAAACCCAGGTCCCTGACATTGTGAGGCAGCAGTGCTAACCGCTGTGATACTGTGCCGTCCCTTTCTCCTGGGTCCGGCTTGCGGAGCCTGGAATCGTCCCGATTCTGTGCTCCAGACCCTGGAGCGAAAATCCAGCCCTATGTTTGCCAATGATTTTGCCAAGGAGCATCATGCAGATGAGTATGAGTCAAGAATAAATCCCTGGGCATGTGAAATGATTCCCAGGAGTAGGAAGAGAACACATTCCTGAAAAATAAATCATAAGACCATAAGACATAGGAACAGAATTAGGTCACTCAGCCTATCGAGTCTGCTCCACCATTCAACCATGGCTGATATTTTTCTCATCCCCATTCTCCTGCCTTTTCCCCATAACCCCTGATCCCCTCATTAATCAAAAACCTATCTATCTTTGTCTTAAAGACACTCAATGACCTGGCCTCCACAGCTTTCTGTGGCAAAGAGTTCCACGGATTCACCACTCTCTGGCTGAAGAAATTCTTCCTCATCTCTCTTTTAAAGGATCGTCCCTTTAGTCTGAGGTTGTGCCCTCTGGTTCTAGTTTTTCCTATATATGGAAACATCCACTCTATCCAGGCCTTGTAGTATCCTGTAAGTTTCAATAAGATCTCCCCCTCATCCTTCTAAACTCCAATGAGTACAGACCCAGAGTCCTCAACCGTTCCTCATATGACAAGCTCTTCATTCCAGGGATCATTCTTGTGAACCTCCTCTGGACCCTTTCCAAGGCCAGCACATCCTTCCTTAGATATGGGGCCGAAAACTGGTCACAATACTCCAAATGGGGTCTGACCAGAGCCTTATACAGCCTCAGAAGTACATCCCTGCTCTTGTATTCTAGTCCTCTCGACATGAATGCTAACATTGCATTTGCCTTCCTAACTGCTGACTGAACCTGCACGTTAACCCTAATGTAAAACCTTAAATCCTTGGAAATCTTCAAAATGGAGTGGTATAAAATAATCTCCACCCTCTTTATCTATTGTACTAGGGTAAAGGGGTTGGGGCAGGTAAAAGATTTGTGCCTTAAAGTAACACAGCTCATGTTCTCAACACTTCAGTACCTTTGATTAGAAAATACGTACAGGATGATGATGCTTCAGCTTCAATTAGAACATTATTTATATCGAAATCTGAGACACAGTACGAATGCTGAGATTTGGAAACATTAACCTCGTTACCAAATAGATTTCCGACACAGAAACATAAATCAGATATCGGTGTGTAACAGGAGGCCGAATAACAAACTACCCAAAGCTGCAGGAGCTTCCAACAGATAAAATATCCTTAAATGGTATGAGTCATGATCAGAAGACACTGCAGCATTTAATATTCTTCAGAGAGGAAAACGAAAACACTCGAGGCTGGATAAAGGCCAGGTGGCCCCAACAAAGTTCCTGTGTTAAACCAGAGAAAGATTGCGTTTCATCTGCAGAATTCTGAGAAGCCACTTACATACAACCGTTTCTTAGGTTTTGCCAGTTTATCTGAGCTGTGTATTCATTAATGTGAATTAATCATAATAGATGATGTATGGTTTTTAAACCTAACAGTATAAAAGCCTTTCTGTTGTTCTAGGTTTAGGCACAATAGCCATGAATATATCGAAAACATTTAAATTACATTGAGACAACTAAAGTTGTAGAATTGAACGGAATATGCTAATGATTGTCTTTACTATTAAAGTATGAAAAATAATTGATTTAATACAGGCATCTATTAAATTTTGCCAGTCCAGTTTGAGCTTTATAAGATAACTCTTCTTATCGATCAAAATTCTCATGATTTGTCATTTGTTTTCAAAAGAAAATAATTTTACAGAAGAATCCATTCTCATGGTAAATTATAACATTTGTCCTGCCATATATATATTATATATATACATAGAATTACTGAACTGTGCCTTTTTTCATAGTCTCTCTTTGCTTCTCTCTTTACTCTTCCTGAGGGTGATTTTGAGCCCAAAATATCACAAGAGTCGGAAAACGAGATAACGAGATTCTGCCCGGCAAAATCTCATTTACTGATTTTCCGCATCGCTGGAGATGTGACGAAGTTGCTGCCCAGAAAGGGCGGGAACTTAATTTAAATTCATTTTAATAAATGAACAAACGCTTAAAAGGGCGACTCCACCATATGTTTCCCCCAGGTAAAGAATTCCCCCATTGACAACGGGATGTCATGTTGGCGAGGTTTACACAGCTATTGAAAAACACAAAGCAGTCGAAGGGAAATAGCTGGGGATGCAGAGGTAAGTATAGCCCCCAGGGGGGAGAGGGACATGGCCAGACAGTATCCTGACACTGTTCCCTGCCACCTTGCCCTGCCGCCCTGTCATTACCAGGGGTGTGCCCTCAGAGGCCCCATTAGGGGTTTCCTCTTATGTGTATAGAGGGGGTGTGGCCCTGGTGCTTCTTGTCTGTGTGTCTGTGGGTGGGGGCAGAATTTTGATTTAATACAGATCAGGGGAGCCCCGATTTTGGTGGAACCAGCATTGCCAGTTCTCTCAGGCCTTGTCCTGCCAACATGATGGCAAAAACCATGCCCTCAGATTCTACCCACTGGGTGGGATTTTATGGTCTCGCTCGGGCAAGGCTGGAAATTCCCACCTGAGGTCAATGGAAATTTCCATTGTCGGCCCCTCATCCACGCCGATTCTGTGGAGGGCAAGGTGGTAGAGTTACGACAATATGTTTAAAGTGTTTTCAGACATTTATCCCAATAAGCTTCTCCTCCTCTCTCGCTACAGGCCATTCTTTTTCTCTCTCACTATTGACTTGTTTGTTAATCCATTCAGGGTCACACTTGTTTAGTCTGAGCTCCTTGGTTTGGGGAATGTTCAATACTGAATGCTCAACATTATAACGACAAACATGCTGCTTTGGTCTCCTACTGAAGAGTTGTTTAACAACCACCACCCATCTGTTTCACTGAATTGACAGTAATTAAATGTTAATGTTATGTACCTAGGTCCTTGTTTTGGGTATTCCTGACTCTCAGGTCATGTTAAATTTTATCATTTTATAGTTGCTATTCCCCAAGAGTGCTATGATTTGCACTTTATGTATATTTGTTCAGTCTTTTACAATTGCCAGGTTGAGCTATGCATTACTTCTTGTGGCTGAGTTAAGAAGAGGCCATGCATTATATTTTCCAACTCTGACTACACCACTGAGGTTTCGTTATTTTATATTAGACTGATTACATTACATTATACTAAATTACATTAAAATAATGCTCTTGCGCACACATATCCTTTCTATTTCCTCTTAGATCAAACCAGCATCCTTAAACTGACTTGAGGCTTTATAGCGTGGCATATTTTCGCTCAATTGAATCTTTTGCATTTGGTTTGTCTCATCTGTATAACTTGAAATCCCCACTCCCTCAAACATTTACAATCTGTGCTTCGCCCCTATGTTCAGCTCCATATCAATCACACAAGCTATAAACAAACAGCAATGGCTCCGGTGCCTGTGAAATTTTGCCATGTTAATGCAGCTCCATGTTGACAACCATATCTTGTTTTCTCTGCTTCAACCAATTTTCAGTTCCCCACCAAAGCCTGTTTCCTATTTCATGCTTGCTTGACATGTGGACAATTGCATGTGTCTTAAAAATATGAAAGACCATGCTGAAACTTAAACAATATGCATAGAACTTAATTGTCAACCAACTTCATAATTTCTCCTCCGATCCACATCTGACAAAATGAATTTAATACTAACTAATGATAAAAGTGGAAAACAAGCAGTCTATTCCACTGTACAGTTATCCTTCAGGTTAGCAATGAAATGGAAAGTATAAATGTTCTGTGATTCCTACCAATTAAATCTGCAAATGACTAAATCAATTAAAATTTAATCCGCAATCTGATTTTTGCACTGGTTTTGATAGCTGACTCATAAGCAGCTAAAATGCTATATTTTTCCATGCTGATTATAATGCTCTTCCACAAACCTATCAAAACAAGTCAGTACATTAGCAGGTACTTTTTAGAAACATTTTTTTATGTTTCAAATCTTTTCCCCAAATGTATAAAATTACGGTAAAAAATCTAAATCTAAGACATATATGGGATTTTACGGCCTCCCTCGTCCCGAAACCATAAAATCCTGCCAGAGGTCAACGGACTTTCCTGTGCTCCGCCCCTCACCCGCTCCGATTCCTGTGGTGGACAGGCCAGCAAAATTCCAGCCATAGTCCGATTTTCTGGCCATTCCAACCAGCGGGATCTTCCAGTCCCTCCGCCAGTGACCCCCCCACCATGGGTTCCCCTTGTGGCAGAGGGTGCAAACAATGGGAAACCCTTCTGACAGCGGCTGGACCAGAAGATCCCACTGCCAGCCAATGACGAGCTGTCTCCTTCGCAGCAAAGCACGCCGTGGGGCGGAAAATCTCCCCCATGGAATAGTCGCTTAAGACTTGAATCAGATTTCACATCTTCCGAGCACAGCACACAATGACTCCAACTATAACATGCAGGCACTCATCCACCATTTGCAATGACAATAAGAAACTAATGATAAGTACAACTGCATTAGGTAAATATCCTAGGTGGCATTTAAGGGCAGGTTTACTCCAAAAATCTAAATCAGGAATGAGTTTAGATGTTGGATTTGATTTTAGTTTTTAAGTTTAAACTTGAAAAATTTAAAAAAGTCAATGTAACATTGTAGCTCATCTCAGATGATGACTATCATAAGTCACTTGCACATATTTCATTGACACTCTGAAGGTTGAATGCCGAAAAATCAGTGAAACCTGAATTATATTGATATAGTAGGAAGTACTCTTTGGTGCTTTTTAAGCTGTGTGTTGTGTCGATTAAAGAAATTAACAAATACCGCATTCTTGACAATTTCTATTAATAAAATCATTTAGGTACAGTCATATTGTACTTTACATCAACAAAAAACATTTTCATTAAGGTTTTTGAGTAGAATCAAATTGCTCAATGCAAAAGCCAAATTAAGACCGACATATTCTGTAATTCCAAAGAATTTTCACATGGACTTACCTCATTAATACAGCCAATGACCCCAAAAATCTTGGCAATTTGTCCTAACAGATTTGGGTAATTTTCAGCAATTTCCTTCAGGTTTTCAATGGAACTATCTAGGACACATTGATTGACAGCCACAAGATCTACCAACATGTTTAGGATGAAGTCGCTATAACTGGGTTCTTTCAACTGGATAATCAAAGATGGAATGGATTCATTTAAAACCTAAGGGAGAGGAAGAAAATAAAGTATCAAGGTAATTTCACTGCATTTAACTACTGTATCATCATCACAGAAAGTAACGAATTCCATTTGCAATTATACAAGAAGAGATGGCTTTGGACAGATGTTCAGGGTTCATCACTCTGGTAACTGAAGTTTCACTGATACTGGTGAAGTCCATAAAAAAGCATTGATGTCTCAGTCTGGCAGAGAGATAGATGAGCAGTTAAATTCAGGATGGAGGGAAGACAAATAATTGCATCTACATCAAAGGGCACTTAAACATAAGGCTAGATCAACTGGATCTCAGTTTTTTTTTCTTGTTCAATATAAGATTCACAAAATAATCACTACTATTACTGTTATATAGAAACCAGTTGAAAGTTGGGAGTTGCACCAACCCAAACTAAATACCATAATCTGATTTAACAACTAGGAACTCATTTAAACTGGTGTGATTGCCACTTGGAAAATAGTATAAGTCTGGTAAAGTGCAGCATTTCTGATTTGATTTGATTTTTGATTTGATTTATTATTGTCACATGTATTAACATACAGCGAAAAGTATTGTTTCTTCGCTCTATACAGATAAAGCATACCGTTTATAGAGAAGGAAACGAGAGAGTGCAGAATGTAGTGTTACAGTCATAGCTAGGGTGCAGAGAAAGATCAACTTAATTCATTTAAGACCTAAGGAAGAGGAAGAAAATTAAGTAATAAGGTAACTTCACTGCTTTTAACTACTGAATCATATCACAGAAAGTGATACTATCTTAAACAGATACAAAATAAAAACAATTATTGGAATACCTATGATCAACGGCAGATCCAAAGCAAAGTAGGCAATGTTTCAATTGGCAGCCAACACTAAATTAGAGGTGAAATTTAGGATTTACAATTTCATTTTTAGAGAAACTAAAAGTACAAGTGTTTGGAAAGTTAACACTAAGGATTAGATTTTCACAGAGTCAGGAAGACTTTCCAGACATTTGGAAATAGCAAATGGACCCGGATGCAGAAGTCTCATCCCCATTTATAACAGATTCCATTTTTGGTAGGGGAAGGGGGACACATGTGAGTCACACAAGCAGGAAATCAGAATATAATAGGGCCATTTGAATTATTCTGAGTTTCAAGCAGAGCCCATTGTGGATGTTGCTAGGGTCCTAACCAGCAGTATGGGAGTCATCAAGGGTGGGAAGGTTTGTTTAATTGGCATGATCTTAAGTTTTTTAATACCCTGCGCTTTGAACTGCAACAAGTAATTTGGCTGTAACTGTCAGTGACTATTAAAAAAAAGTATACTAGACTGCTTTACTTGACAGACCAGCAGGTCTAGCATCTGTTTAAACAGTTTCAATATTCTTCATTGTGGATTTTTCCTTATGGGTTATTTATCATGACTATTTGGCTGAGTTTTAAAAACTACAATTATCAGGGGTTCTGAGTTTTCAGTTTGATTGTGAGATTAAAGAAATTATTTCAAATAAATAGAGATTTGAACTGAAGTGTGTTTGTCTTTAATGAAAGATTAATCACTTTAGGAGATGCTTTAATGATTGTTTTTGTCACTATCAAGTCTTTATCGTGAGAATTGTATTAGATTTTTAGAAGTTTATTTTATTTCATCTCCACATTGCTCCTGTGGTTTGCCCAGGGTGGGTACTGGATAAGTGGCTGGATTTGTATGGACCACTGAGGGGCAATGGGGGAAGGGTTGAAGAGTCTAAAGTCTTCTAAAACAACTGGGAGAAAGTCCCGGATAGCTGAGCTTGGCTTCCTAATCAGCCCGCCTTGGCATCCCCCCCCCCCCCCCCCCCCCCCCCCCCCCCCCCCCCCCCCCCCGCCCCCGCCCCCGCCCAATCCCCAAAGCAACTTAGGACATTTCCTGTCTCGGTAGCCAAAATCTGACCTCAAGTATCACTTTTGCAGGCAAGTATATAAATCTTCCTTTAAACTTCCACGTTGATAACAATGGATTAAATAGATACTTACAACCCTTTCACGTGTGGCTGGACCTTAAAAAGCACAATGTATGTCATGGTAGAAATAAAAAATTCAACCACACCCATTCTAACAGGATTTAAAAACCGTTCATTCAATTTGTTACATAGCTATATGTAACAAGACTTTACAATGAAAGGGAAAGTTTATGCGGATACATGTTCAAATAACTAATTTGGCATTCAGATATGTATTAAAAGCCCTTTCACTTTTGAACAGGAACAACTTACCAAACTTGAAGTAGTACACATTTTGCCAAACTTCGATTTTTATGGCTAGATATGCAAAAAAGAAAATTTATCCATTTTTACAATGTATATTCGAGGGCCAGTTTCAAATGTATATCGAGGGTATAAGTCAGTGGATATAAGAGAAGTGTGCTCATTTTAATTCACCAGTTTCTTAGAACTCGTATTTTGTGGGACTCTTCAAATCCTACAGATATTGTTTGTTGTCTATAGTCCACTGCCTGCAATCACAGTGTCATAGAGTCATAGAGGTTTACAGCATGGAAACAGGCCCTTTGGCCCAACTTGTCCATGCCGCCCTTTTTTAAAAAAAAAACCCCTAAACTAATCCCAATTGCCTGCATTTGGCCCATATCCCTCTGTACCCATCGTACCCATGTAACTATCTAAATGCTTTTTAAAAGACAAAACTATTATAGAAAGGATATTATTAAACTAGAAAGAGTGCAGAAAAGATTTACTAGGATGCTACCGGGACTTGATGGTTTGAGTTATAAGGAGGCTGGATAGACTGGGACTTCTTTCTCTGGAGTGTAGAAGGCTGAGGGGTGATCTTATAGAGGTCTATAAAATAATGAGGGGCACAGATCAGCGAGATAGTCAATATCTTTTCCCAAAGGTAGCGGAGTCTAAAACTAGAGGGCATAGGTTTAAGGTGAGAGGGGAGAGATACAAAAGTGTCCGGAGGGGCAATTTTTTTCACACAGAGGGTGGTGAGTGTCTGGAACAAGCTGCCAGAGGTAGTAGTAGAAGCGGGTACAATTTTGTCTTTTAAAAAGCATTTAGATAGTTACAAGGGTACAATAGGTATAGAGGGATATGGGCCCAATGCGGGCAATTGGGATTATCTTAGGGGTTTTAAAAAAAAGGGCGGCATGGACAAGTTGGGCCGAAGGGCCTGTTTCCATGCTGTGAACCTCTATGACTCTATCTATTTAGGATCTCACTCATCTCTTGTGTGTCAAATTGTCTTAAATCCTAACTTCTCAACTTTGAACCAGAGGGTTATAGATTCAAATCCCATTTCAGCACATGAGCTCATAATCTAGGCTGACATCCAGGGCAGTACTGAGAATACAAAGAATCCCAAAACACGATCTTCCAATGTCCTCGCCAACATTCCTCCCGCAACCAATATCACTCATTTATTGTTTTTTGCAAAAATCCTCCTGTGTGCAAAATACGAACCAGGATACCAAGTTTCATTATAATTATTGTGGGTAAAATGCTGTGAGATGTTTTTGAAAAACATAAGGAGGAATTTATTTTTGGGTGACTGTTTATGAGAAAATGTAAGTTATTTTGTGTTTGCCACATAATACTGGCAAAAGCAGAAAATATCACTCTGCTGAACACCCTAACCTGAAATTTATGTATGTTTTATGCAAGTGCTGTGAATGACAATTCAATTATTGCCCGAATTATGCAAATTGGTTTGAAATCTAGAATGTAAATAATGCAATGCCAATTAAACTGTAAAAACTGATGCAACATAGCATTCCTATATTCTTTCTGCAATTACGTTTAGATCTGAGACAACTGAGCTATGAAATCTAAATTAAAAAGTGCTTCTCCAAGCACCATATCAAAATCACACAGGCTGCTACACATACAACTCCCCATCACAAACCTGCCTGCAGCCACCACTATCCGCCCCTCTCACTCTTTTGACTAAGATCAAGTGTCAGATCAAGCCCAAGATGGGATGTAATGCCTTATCTTGCCAGCTTGGATCTTGTTTGTCTCTCTTGTGGGGACCACGAATTGGATTCAATTGGAATTTGAATTTGGTTTTTGGAGCAAGCAAGGAATGGATTTGGGTTTGGCTGGTCCACTCTGAGCATTGGCTTTGTAACTTTAAGGATGGAGTAAAAAATTAAAATAAAAATACTCCCCAATCTCCACCATTGTTCCCTCTTGCCCAGTTGCTAGTACCTGCCATTGCTATCCTCTCCCAGTCACAGTCCACTACCACTCACCTCCCTACCACACCCAGGCACTTGTCCCATCCCCACTTCTCACAGTTGCACCTCTCCCTCTCCTAGTCATATCCCTCACCAACATCCCCCTATTGCGCCACCATCCCAAATCTCTTCAAATCAGCAATCTGCTAGTAATGATGCACAAGGGTTGTTTTTGGGCTCTAAGGTAATTTTTCCTCCTCAATGTACTGAACAATAGCTTTTTCAACATTACAGTGAGTATTTTTTTAAAAATTCCTGGCAGCAGTGCATTAAAAATTTGACTAAAAATATCTCAAGATTTTCAGCGTGTGGGAATCATTGCAAATATTAATACCTCTTCCAGGGGCCTTTTACAAACATTGCAGTCTTGAATCTCAGAAAACTGGGTAAGATACCAAATGAAAGCAATAGTATGCTTGTATAAAATGTATGTTTTGTACGTAAGAAACAAGAGCAAAATCAGGTCGTTGAGCCCTTTGAGTCTGTTCCACAATTCAGTAAGTTTATTATTTTTATTATTAGTGTCGCAAGTAGGCTTACATTAACACTGCAATGAAGTTACTGTGAAAATCCCCTAGTCGCCACATTCTGGCACCTGTTCAGGTACACTAAGGGAAAATTTAGCACGGCCAATGCGCGTAACCATCACATCTTTCGGAGTGTGGGAGGAAACCGGAGCACCCAGAGGAAACCTATGCAGACACAGGGAGAATGTGCAGACTCTGCACAGACAATGACCCAAGCTGGGAATTGAAGCCGGGTCCCTGGTGCTGTGAGGCAGCAGTGCTAACCACTGTGGCACCGTGCTGCCAATTATGGCTAATCTTTGACTCCACTTTCTCATCCTATCCCAAGATGTCGTGATTCCCTTAGCATCCAAAAATCTATCAATCTCTGTCCTGAACATACTCAATGATTGAGCATCTGCACTGCTCTGTGTCAGAAAATTCTAAAGGTTCAGAATTGAGTGAGGAAATTTCTCCTCATCTCAGTACTAAATGGCAGACCCTTATTCTGAGATTGTGACCCCTAGTTCTGAACTGCTAGGGAAACTTCTTCTGGCATCTACCCTGTTAAGCCCCTTAAGAGTTTTATAGGTTTGAATATGATTACCTCTTGTTCTTCTAAATTCAAGGAAATACAGGTCGATAGTCCACTCAGACCATCCTCATAGGACAATCTTCTTGCTCAAGGAATCAGCCTAGTGAACCTTTGTTGCATTCTCTCCCAAGGCAAGTGTATTCTTCCATAGGCAAGTAGACCAACACTGTGCAGAGTGCTCCAGGTGTGGTCTCACCAAGATCCTATATAATTGTGGTAAGACTTCATACTCTTATATGCATCAACATATTTATCATTTAATGTAATTTGTAATAAAGGCTAACACAAAATTTACTTTCTTAATTGCTTGCTGTACCTGCATGTTAAATTTCTGTGATTTGTTTACAAAGACACTCAGATCCCTCTGAATGCCAATAATTCCTCATCTTCCACTGTTAATAAAATATGCCGTTCCTCTATATTTCCTACCAAGGTGGATAACTTCATATTTCTCCACATTTTATTCCATCTGCTATCACCTTGCCCACTCACTTGATCTGTCTATAATCCTTTGCAACTTCTCTCTGTTGTGTTAACAGTTTACCTTCTCACCTACTTTTGTATTGTCAGCAAACTTAGATAAATAATACTGTGTCCCCTAATCTGTCATTAATAGAGATCGTAAATAGTGGCGACCGCAGCTCTGATCTCCGTAGGACAACTACTTAGAGCACAGTAACAGAAGTCACATGTATATAGCAAATATAGAAATCTCTTGTCAGGCACAGATATATGATGTATCCAGGGAACCCAGTTTGAAAATCTATGTTTTAAGAATCAAATTTTCTCCCCCTAACTTTATATTCACTTCCTTAGTCCAAAGATATGCGGGTTAGGTTGATGGGCCATGCTAAAATTGCCCCTTAGTGTCCTGAGATGCGTAGGTTAGAGGGATTAGTGGGTAAATATGTAGGGATATGGGGGTAGGGCCTGGGTGGGATTGTGGTCGGTGCAGACTCGATGGGCCGAATGGCCTCTTTCTGTACTGTAGGGTTTCTATGATTTCCATGATTTCCATTAATATTATCACTGGAGCTCCTTAATTATCAGACTGGAATGCATACTTTGTGCAACAAAAGAACATTTGCTGAGCAACCCCATTTACCTTCAGATGTTCCACATTAAACAGCCATGCTCAAGTACAAAAGGCATTCTCTGGAATTTGTACTGATGTCCAGGCAAAACACTGTAGATATTATAGCTTTGGAGACATCCAACAATGACAATCTAGAAGTTAACCTCATTCCTTAAAAATCGCGGTTCCACAAATATTACAATTTTCTTTTTTATCACAGAATCCCGACAGCACAGAAGAAGTCCATTCGGCCCATCGAGACTGCACCGTCCCGCCCAGGCCCTATCCTTGTAACCCCACATACCCACCCTCCCAATCCCCCTGACACTAAGGTACAATTTAGCGTGGCCAAACCACCTAACCTGCACATCTTTGGAGTGTGGAAGGAAACCGGAGCACCCGGAGGAAACCCACGCAGGCACAGGGAGAATGTGCAAACTCCACACAGTCACCCGAGGCCGGAATTGAACCTGGATTCCTGGCACTGTGAGGGAGCAGTACTAATCACTGTGCCACCGTGCCGCCCTATAATTGCATAACTATAATTGTAATGGGACCATGAATCAAAAAATACTCTATAATCAATTTTTTTTTTTCAAATCTGAGTAAATCAATTCAATGATGAAGAAACTATTACAGGAAGTCTTTTGGCAATCAGAGAAAAAAGTTCAGTGTCAAAGGAGAGGGGGCGGCTTGCTGAAATTCAAACTTATTGAAATACGTCAGCAAACATGATTTAATCACTGTTTCTCATAGTCAGCATGATTACTAATAACATTCTGGAATGTAGAATTGGAATACATCCTTTACAATAATCTGATTTTGGGAATTGAAGTAAAACCTATCAAAACAATGACCAGAAATGCTACTTCATCTGGAGCACATAGACTAGTGTGCAAGAGGATATAAAACTAATCAATTAGAATGTTACTCCGACAAATGGATTCCACGTCCTGATTTGGAGATTAAAGGAACTTCCCAGCTTATTCAGGACACTTTTTTTTTAATGCTTTGCCACTTAGAAAGAGATGGATAGGTTGTTAGGATCTACTGCGTCAAGTATGAATGATGGCAGTCTGTCCCAGACATCTGCAGCAGATCATGTTATACTGACCTGCCGAATCGGAGATGGTGACTTCCAACTCCAGCCTGCCCCTGACCTTCAATCAGATAAGCAATGTTTCCCGAAAATATTCCAGTCATCTCTGGCTGATGACTGTAATCAGCTCTAAGATGAAGAAATCCTATCCACTACAGCTACTGACAGGCCTTATATATTGCAGTCTCACGCAAAGATCAGTCTGGTCCCTTAAATGTACATTTACTTTTACTCTCATTCCGGGGTTCATTGTGAGCCTTTTGTGTATAACTGACTTTTTGTAGTTAGAGGGTATTTAGCGATTGCAGGGTATAATCCAGCAGCTTCAATTAACTAAATTGGAGCCTATCCAACTATTCTCATGGTGGAATTTGATTTCCCCCCCCCCTCCCCCGAGCCTTGCCCCAGAGGCAGGGACCACGCTATTTAGCCAAACTGCCAGGTGAACCCTAGCGGATATGCCCACAGTCTGGTGGGCGGGGTCCCTTCTACTTGGGCAGCCAATGCACAACAGACAGACCTGCCAGTGGCAAGTGACGTCCATACCAGAAAAACCCTGTATGCCTTTTAACTTGAATTCTGCCACCCCTCCCCTCACTAGGGCCTCCCTAACTGGATATGAGAATACTCCAGGACTCCAGTGATGGACTTCAGCCTGCGTCTGCAACAATACCAGCAATGTTCACTGCTCCAGGTGGTGTTGTTAGTATTTTAGGGTTGTCAGCCTCTGACTGGTTGGCAGGTCTTAAATGCTGAGGCCCCCATTGTCAAGCAGATAAATGATTGATTTAATGCTAATCAGATCAGGTCGAAAGGCCTGGAATGGCCCCAGAAGTGTTGACACCAATGGAGTGACCCACTGCTAATTCAGCTCTCGGTTTTAATACAATTCCCCACTGTGTCATCATCATCCTCCATTCTCTTCCTGACTTCTCTCCATTTTCCCCTTTTCATTCTAATATGAAATACATGGATGGAATATAATTGGTCAAATTAATAAAAGCCCAACTAATGACAAGAATGCACTAGTCATTCAGCAACGCCACTCAGTCATGTGAGTAACTTTTCGCTTTATCGCTATATATTTAGCCCTGGTCAAGGGGTTAAATCACATCACAATAGCTCAGCAGTAATTATGAACTTATTACACTATTAAAAACCCAGTCATTCTGCAACACTTTTTCAAGTGTTTCTACAGTGAGGCAAAAAATATGGTGGGAAAAGCTGACAGTGCAGCTGGTGGGCGACATTCTGCTTTTCCCACCCACATTGACACTTTGCCAAATAATGGCAAAATTCCACCTCTCCTGCCGGTGGGACCTACCATTCCTGCCAAGTCAGTGGAGCTTTGAACAGGTCACTGCATTTTCTGGCTCCACTCTCACCTCAATGGGGCCATGAAAGTCCAGCCTATGTGCTTAAATGCACCTGTCCAGACAGCAGAAGTAGCTGAATGTACCATAATGATGATGAATGCTGACAATTTTGTCATTACAATTGCAAAATCTGTCTCACATACATTTTGCATGGGCGACATGGTGGCACAGTGGTTAGCACTGCTGCCTCACAGCTCCAGAGACCTGGGTTCGATTCCCGGCTTGGGTCACTGTGCGAAGGGTGCACATTCTCCCCGTGTCTGCATGGGTTTCCTCTGGGTGCTCTGGTTTCCTCCCACAGTCCAAAGATGTGCAGGTTAGGTGGATTGGCCATGCTAAATTGTCCCTTAGTGTCCCGGGATGCATAGGTTAGAGGGATTAGTGGGGTAAATATGTGGGGTTATGGGGATAGGGCCTGGGTGGGATTGTTGTCGGTGCAAACTCGATGGGCCCAATGATCTCCTTCTGTACTGTAGGGTTTCCATCATCCTACAAGATGAAGTCTGACAGAGTTTGCTTAGTAGCATTCCTTAATGACTCTGGACTTTCTATTTTAAGAGCATCAGATTTTCTTTAGCATTAAATCATCAATGAGAAGACAAACAGGGTTAAATCTCAATGCATAAAGAACTGAACTGAACATCCTTATGATTTGCCCCTCCCAAACCAAAACTAAGAGAGAAATCCCTTATGGGGATTTCTTCTGACTTTTGCTTAAAAATTAAATCACACTAGGACCCCTTTTTCCTCGGTTCTCCTGTACACAGCTTCATGCTTCACTCTTTCTATTTTACTTTCCTATCATCACTAGGAAACTATTTTATCTATTACTTTCATTCTAATTATTCGGGTGTGCAAACCCTGGCCATTTGTAGCAAAGAGGTGATCACAGCTTTGATGGTGAAAATTCTACTATATTCTTCGATAGTTGTCAGTCCATGCTTTTCCTGTTGCCTCAATCTGAATATTACTTCTGTCTATTTTTCTGCAGCAAGAGAAATATCTCTTACCACATGTATCCAATTTCACTGTAAAAGACCTTTCTAAATTGCGTCGTTCCAATCATTTCCTAAGAAGCAATATCGTGCCCCAACATTCATTTTGGAATGAGTGTCAAAGGGTAAAATTGTGTGGACCACAGCATGAACGGATTGATTATCTCTACATATAGTTGCTACATCTGGCGTAGATTTTCAAACTGCCACTGGGATGTAAAACCTGCATTGTGGATCAGACACAGATTATAGAATGGGTCAATTTTCATTTCCATTGATTCAACTTATCGATTGGACATAAACACGTGTGGACAACTTTTAAACTTACTTTAATATATGGCAACCATATTTTAATGTCGTAAATACGTGAGCCTTTGTGATACAGTCATACCACTACAACTTTTATATCTCTATTCCAAATAAAGTTTCCTCAAGAATCTCACTTAATGATTTTTCTTTCATTAAACCTCACCTAAAAAAAGCTAGTGGTCGCTGATCACTTTAGAAATGCTCTTCAAGGACATTTTCATCATCCAGGAGTTCAACTGCACCATTACCTCCAGTCGCGTGGACTAAAACAGAGGTCTTCCGCAAAAGCTGCCTACTGAAATCAAACCGGGCATTTTCCATTCTCTTCTTCCTTTGCCAATTACAATCCTATTTTATTAATGTAGGCTCTCGGGGCCAAACTCCTGTTCCTATTTCTTATGGTCTTATGTGCTAGTTTTTCTCTCTGTTCTCTGGATCCTAATCCCGTTATGAATGCTCTAAATACTGGGAGTACCCAACCCATTGAAGAACTTCTGAGGATTCATGTATAGTAGGATAGCTGAACTTTTATGTCGGAGGAACCAAAACTCAAGTAACTTCAACAACTTTCTCGGGATTGGAATACAAAGAGCCGAGCGAGTGGTCACATGAGAATACTGGAGAGAATTCTCTGCTGATGCTGCCTCAGCAGTGCACAGTGACAGTCATTCCATTAACAGGCTGGTGTCTAGCATTGCTGGTATTTTAAAATGTAATGCCCACTCCAATTAGGTGATTGAGTTGCAGGTTTATTGCTGCATTCTGTCCCTTAATACATTTTGCCAGGAACTAAAGATGCCTCATCATGTTCAGGTAGGAACAGTTCCTTTAAGCTACAGTTGAGACTAAAGTCCAGGGATATACCAATTTTCCAATCTTCTCCCCATGCCGCGTGTCCAGGCACAGATGGCTTTAACACCACAATCATATGCATTAGGCCAATCTTGAAAGATTGAGGTCAGTGGTAGGAGAGATGAATGGGCGGAAATCATGCCCAATCACACTGTGGTCTGTCCACCTTGGTCAGTAGGTTAAGAAACACACCAGGACCTTGATCTCGGAAGAGGCAGTAGCTGCTGAGATGTGTCATTCAGCCTCTCTGGGACCCCTGGGTCACCCAGTTCAATGCCAGCTTGTGTTCAGCTCTTTGTCAGGCAGGATCAGACACTTCGCTGAGGATGAGAGGAGCATCGCTCTGTCCTCACTGCAAGTCATCATCATTCTCTTGCAGTATCTGACCAATCACTTCAGCACTGTGCCCATGGATGTAGCCACCATCATGATGACCTCCCGCAGATACCATGGTAGTGAGAAAATGTCAGAACCCATGTGAGAAAGAAGCCTTCACACCCTAATCCTGGTTCTCCTTCTTCTTGATGTATCCCTAACATCCTCAGTGGAGGTGCAGGCAGCCTGCTGTCTGCTATTCTCTATTATCTGTGATGACCTTGGTGGGCGTCATCTGATGCATCTGGAGAGCCTTGGCATGTTTTTAGGGTCCTGCTGTGTGGCAATGCCACCCTCCTCAGCCTGTGGAGCTGGAGCTGGAGCTGAAGAGGTCACAGGAAGAGAGTTCTCAGATGGGACGGACACTCCCACAGTCACCCGGGTGGATGGACTCAGGGTGTACACCAGTTCATCCTCCTCTCTGTGGGAGCTCAAGGGCTCCTGGCTGCCTTCTAGAGAGGGAGGGGCAGCTGGAGTGAGCTCGAGATGACCTGCCTCCCTCTGTCACTGACACACATGGATACCAGCAAGTGCCTCCGCAGCAGAGCAGGACATTCATTTTTTGATTCATTTATGGCATTTGGGTGTCGCGGTCTGGACCAACATTTATTTCCCATCCCTAGTTACCCTTGAAAAGTTGGTGGTAAGCTGCCTTCTTGAACTGCCGCAGTCTCTGAGGTGTAGGTACACCCACAGTGTTGTTAGGGAGGGAGTTTCAGGATTTTGACCCAGTGACAGTGAAGGAACGGCGATATAGTTCCTAGTCAGGATGGTGAGTGACTTGCAGGGGAAGCTCCAGGTAGTGGTGTTCCCAAGTATCAGCTGCCCTTGTCCTTCTAGATGGTACTGGCCATGGTTTGGAAAGTGCTGCCTAAGGAGCCTTGGTGAATTCCTGCTGTGCATCTTGTAGATGGTACACATGGCCTTTACTGTTCATCAATGATGGAGAGATTGAATGTTTGTGGAATAAATTGCTTTGTCCTGGATGGTGTTGAGCTTCTTCAGTTTGTTGTTACTGCACTCATCCAGGCAAGCAGAGAGTATTCCATTACATTCCTAACTTGTGCCTTGAAGATGGTGGACAGGCTTTGGGGAGTCAGGTGGTGAGTTATTCGCACAGTATTCCTTGCCTCTGACCTGATCTTTAGCCACACTATTTATATGGCTAGTCCAGTTCAGTTTCTGGTCAATGGTAACCCCTTGGATGTTGATGGTGGGGGAATCCAGTGATGGTAACGCTATTGAATGTCAGGGGGCGATGATTAGATCCTCTCTTGTTGGAGATGGTTAGATTCCCTCTTGTTTGAGATTTGCATGGCGTGAATGTTACCTGCCACTTGGCCGCCCAAGGCTGGATATTGTCCAGGTTTTGCTGCATTTGGACACAGACTGCTTCAGTATCTGAGGAGTCGCAAATGGTGCTGAAAATTGTGCAGTCATCAGCAAACATCCCCACTTCTGACCTTATGATGGAAGGAAGGTGATTGATAAAGCAGCTGAAGATGATTGCGCTGAGGACCAAGTCTTTGGACCAAGTTCTCCACCATGGCTGCTAGCCGACCAGTGTTGGCCTTGGTGCATTGGCCTGTCAGCATTTCCACCTCAGTCTGAAGGCAGACAGACTCCTCCATTGAGCCTTAAATCGGAGGAATGCAGCAGATATCATAAGACCATAAGACCATAAGACATAGGAGCGGAAGTAAGGCCATTCGGCCCATCGAGTCCACTCCACCATTCAATCATGGTTGATTTCAACTCCATTTACCCGCTCTCTCCCCATAGCCCTTAATTCCTCGAGAAATCAAGAATTTATCAATTTCTGTCTTGAAGACGCTCAACGTCTCGGCCTCCACAGCCCTCTGTGGCAATGAATTCCACAGACCCACCACTCTCTGGCTGAAGAAATTTCTCCTCATCTCTGTTCTAAAGTGACTCCCTTTTATTCTAAGGCTGTGCCCCCGCGTCCTAGTCTCCCCTGTTAATGGAAACAACTTCCCTACGTCCATCCTATCTAAGCCGTTCATTATCTTGTAAGTTTCTATCAGATCTCCCCTCAACCTCCTAAACTCCAATGAATATAATCCCACGATCCTCAGACGTTCATCGTATGTCAGGCCTACCATTCCTGGGATCATCCGTGTGAATCTCCGCTGGACCCGCTCCAGTGCCAGTATGTCCTTCCTGAGGTGTGGGGCCCAAAATTGCTCACAGTACTCCAAATGGGGCCTAACCAGTGCTTTATAAAGCCTCAGAAGTACATCCCTGCTTTTGTATTCCAAGCCTCTTGAGATAAATGACAACATTACATTTGCTTTCTTAATTACGGACTCAACCTGCAAGTTTACCTTTAGAGAATCCTGGACTAGGACTCCCAAGTCCCTTTGCACTTTAGCATTATGAATTTTGTCACCGTTTAGAAAATAGTCCATGCCTCTATTCTTTTTTCCAAAGTGTACGACCTCGCACTTGCCCACGTTGAATTTCATCAGCCACTTCTTGGACCACTCTCCTAAACTGTCTAAATCTTTCTGCAGCCTCCCCACCTCCTCAATACTACCTGCCCCTCCACCTATCTTTGTATCATCGGCAAACTTGGCCAGAATGCTCCCAGTCCCGTCATCTAGATCGTTAATATATAAAGAGAACAGCTGTGGCCCCAACACTGAACCCTTCCTGATTTTCCTTACCTTGCCTTTGGAGATCCAGCATCTGAGTATGACCAAGTCCAGAGGCTAATCACCTGACTGGGACTCAGCAAATTCCTGCCCTCAGAAATGCACCAACTGCCGGCACCCTAGGACTTCCCTGCCTTCATCTGCTGAGGATCAGACAGTGCGATGTGCTCACCAGATTGTGACCCTGAGGCTATCCTGGAACTAGGTCCCACCAAGGCAGGTGTTTGAGCTGATGGAGGGTGCAGGTGAGCATTGTGACGGTTCCTCTATTTCAGGATCTGTGAATTCATGATCTGTGCTGCTCTTTGAGCTGGAGTTGAGGAGCTGGCTTGCGGATTCCCTTGGCTGTTTCGTAGACATGCTTGTGACACAACAGAGAGTGCGTTAGTACTTGGCAGGGGCCTGAGAAACAGGAGACATTGCTCACAGCATTGGTGTCTGATGGATGTTGCAGTTCTGGATCCTCACTTGGTTTATCGTCACCAACCTCACCATCAGCACAGGAGAGGTCAATGTCCTCACTGGCCAGCTGGACGTCTGTCCTCAAAGTCCACTCAGGCTTCAGCTCTGGCATCCCTCTACCCATCTGTGATCTCTCACTCTTGTTATGTGCCAGCTTGTCCTACGTGAAGACAGATGGAGTGTGTCTAAGCAGAACGCATGACAGGGCAGATGATAAAGATACCTGGCATGTGTGGATGGTGAGTGGGACCAGGGAGGAGATGAAGGCACGACCCGCAGGGGAGATGAAGATGTGCTTGGGTGAGTGAGTGGTGGTGTTGCTAGAGCTGGCATTGTGTGAGATGCCTGTGGATGTGTGATGGTTCTCAAAGTGTGAGAGTACTGAGAAGAGTGATGTACCCTGGCAGAACAGAGGAGATCACTCGTGCTTTAGCAGCACTGGATGGCTGTCCTCTTCTGCAGGGCATTAGCACTGACCACAGCAGCCACCACCTCCCATGCTGGATTGGTGATCTTGCTTCCAGGTCTTCACCCAGAGTGGGGGTATAGGACATCTTGGTGGGCTTCCACTATGTCCCACAGGCACTCAAGGGAGGCATCTGTAAACTTGAGTTCAGTATGCAGTCCTGGGTTTGGCACCATGATATCCCAGCGGCTTCCTTTGTCTTGCAATGCGCTAGCTGACGTAGGGGCGGCCTTTAAATATGGCACCCGAATCACTGAAGCACTGATGATGGCGGGGTCGGTGAATCAGAGATTACCCACCAACAATCCAACCTGAAACCCCAACTAAGTGTTGCACAATACGGCAGAAAGGCCGCCATCACTGTGGGCGGGTTAAGCATCATCTTCCCCGCCCCAAATCAGACTTTGCTGATTCTGCTCAAAGTATTCTGTGATGTACTCTCCTGACTCCCCCAAAGTCTTTCCACCTCCTGGAAGGCACATGTCAAGTTTGTGATGGAATACTCCTCACTTTCTGGACGGGTACAGCTCCAACAACACTCAACAAGCTTCACAACAGCCAAAACCAAGTCGCCTGCTCAATTGACAACTCTTCCGTTACCTTGAACATTCACTCGTCCAGCACTGACTCTGCATTTGGCACCCATTTACCAGATGTACTTTTAACAACTCAGCCAGAAACAGCACTTCTAACACCTGTGATCTCTACCACCTCAAAGGACAGGGGCAGAGTGTGCATGCTAACACCATCACCTCCAAGTTTTGCCCCAAGTCACCATCCTGACTTAAAACCATATCATTACTCTGTGAATGTCACTGGGACAAAATCCCGTGCAAAGATTTTATAGCCCCTCTTGCCCAGCGGGATAATATGGTCTCACTGAAGTAAACAGCAAGTTAAACAGTCTGTCCGCTGCTCTGCCAGTGGGAAACATGCCATTAAATCCAACGTAAAATCCTGGCCCCGGAATTCCCTGTTGAACAGTACTGTAGGATTAACTTCACAGACTGCCACAGTTCACAGTTTACCATACTTTTCCCAAGGACAATTAGATAGGGGCAATAGATGCTGCCCTTGTTAGCAATTCCCACATCTTGTGAATGAATGTAAAAAAAGAAATCATCCTTGACAATAACAGTAATCGTGAAGTAGACTTTACAGTCCATTCCCTGTTGGACCACTTGGAGCAAAAAAGTCTGCTCTCCAGCTGCATTGAATATGTTAACATGTTAAAACTTCTGCATTTTCCCTCCGGGGAAGCAGAGGTTAGGTTGCTTTTGGGTGTCGAACCTGCTCCTGGGACAGTTATTCATGGGTATTTTCACAGTGCGCCCCTTAACTGGCATGAAGAAAGTGGATAATGAGTGGGCTCTCAAAGTTGGAGTGTCAATCAGTGGCCTTCCAGTTTAAAAGGAGCAGCTTGAGATGGAAGGAGAGAGCACTTCAAGTTGGGGCAGAGGGTGAGACCCTATGCACAGTGGGTGGCGTGTGCCTACTCCTGCATCCAGGTAGGCAGACTGGGACTCTAGGTCTGCAGTGAGCACTGCATCCCCCCACCACCTCAACCACCTGTCTGCCTTCACTCCCCAGAATCAGGTCCAGCAGAGCTCCTTCCCTTGCTGGACCATCTAAATATTAATCCAAAAGGTTCCCCTGTACACATTTCAAGAAATGTACTCCATCCAAGCCCTTAACACTATGACTATCCCAGTTAATATTGGGAAAGTTGAAATCACCTAATATAATAATCATATTGTTATAGTTTTTATGCACCTCCGCGAATTGAACAACAAAGAACAAAGAACAGTACAGCACAGGAAACAGGCCCTTCGGCCCTCCAAGCCTGTGCCGCTCCTTGGTCCAACTAGACCAATCGTTTGTATCCCTCCATTCCCAGGCTGCTCATGTGGCTATCCAGGTAAGTCTTAAACGATGTCAGCGTGCCTGCCTCCACCACCCTACTTGGCAGCGCATTCCAGGCCCCCACCACCCTCTGTGTAAAAAACATCCCGCTAATATCTGAGTTATACTTCGCCCCTCTCACGTTGAGCCCGTGACTCCTCGTGAACGTCACTTCTGATCTGGGAAAAAGCTTCCCACCGTTCACCCTATCTATCCCCTTCATAATCTTGTACACCTCTATTAGATCTCCCCTCATTCTCCGTCTTTCCAGGGAGAACAACCCCAGTTTACCCAATCTCTCCTCATAGCTAAGACCCTCCATACCAGGCAACATCCTGGTAAACCTTCTCTGCACTCTCTCCAATGCCTCCACGTCCTTCTGGTAGTGCGGCGACCAGAACTGGACGCAGTACTCCAAATGTGGCCTAACCAGCGTTCTATACAGCTGCATCATCAGACTCCAGCTTTTATACTCTATACCCCGTCCTATAAAGGCAAGCATACCATATGCCTTCTTCACCACCTTCTCCACCTGTGTTGCCACCTTCAAGGATTTGTGGACTTGCACACCTAGGTCCCTCTGTGTTTCTATACTCCTGATGACTCTGCCATTTATTGTATAACTCCTCCCTACATTATTTCTTCCAAAATGCATCACTTCGCATTTATCCGGATTAAACTCCATCTGCCACCTCTCCGCCCAATTTTCCAGCCTATTTATATCCTGCTGTATTGCCCGACAATGCTCTTCGCTATCCGCAAGTCCAGCCATCTTCGTGTCATCCGCAATTGTGTGCATATTTGCTCCTCAATATCCTGCTGACTATCTGGGGTCTATAATAAACACCTAACAATGTGGCTGCCCTTTTTTTATTCCTAAGCTCTACCTACAAAACTGCATTCGATGCCTCCTCCAAGTTATTATGGGTGGGATTTTATGGCCTCGCTCGAGCGGACATTTTGGTTGCCCGCCGCTCGCCGTTTCTGTGGCAGGCTGGGCGGTAGAATTCCAGTGCATCTCTCCTTACTGCAGTAACTGACTCCTGAACTAACAATGCAATGCCTCTTCTTCTTTTACCCCCTCCTCTGTCGCGCCTGAAGATTCTATTTTCTGGAACGTTGAGTTGCCAATCGTGCCCTTCCTTCAACCTTGTCTCTGTGACGGCTACTATATCACATTTCCACGTATCAATCATCACCCTTAACTCATCTGTTTTACCTGCAATACTCCTGGCATTAAAATAGAGGGCATCCAGCCTGGTCTCACTCCCTTGAATTTTACAGCTGCATTCCCTCTGACTTGACTATTTTACTGTATTAAGCTGTATCCCGATTCTGCCAACAGTCTGTGTCCCCTCCCCCTGCCAAATTAGTTTAATTAGGTAAAATAGCAACAGGGCAGGATGAGGCATTGTGGTCATTAATTGGCCATTTAAGGGCCTCAATCGGCCCGAGGGTTGGTGAGCCACACAACACATCCAACGCCCCTCATAAAATAGGAGACAGGTTGGAGGCAGGGGGCAAACATTCAAACACGCTAATGTGGGGATGTGTAATCTAGCCTAGGGCTATTTCTAACAAGGCAATAGACTGAAAACTTAATTGAGACTAAGCCTCAAATAAAGAACATGCTTCTAGTTTACAGCTGTTAGTCTTCTGTCATAATTTAAAGAAATGAATGAACTTCCAACATACAGCATTTTTGAAGTGGTGAATGTTTAAAAATAAGGAAACATGGCAGCTAAATTACATAGAGTAATGCCCCATTCACAGCAATGATATAAATAACCAAATGACATGTGTCAGCTGTGGCTCAGTTGGTAACACTCTCACAAGAAGGTTGTTGGTTGAGGTTACACTCCAGGATGGAAATCAAGGTTGACACTCCAGTGCAGTAAAGATGGAGTGCTACACTATCAGAGCTGCAGGCTTTCGGATGAGATGTTAAACTGAGGCCCCATCTGTCTGTCCACAAGAACGTTAAGGATGAAACTGTATTGAAGCAGAGTGGGGAGTTATCCCTAGTGTCCTGGCCAATGTTTAAGCTCACAAGCAACATCGCACAATACTGATTATCTGCCCATTGCCAAATTGCTGTTTGTGAGAGTTTTGTGCAAATTGTTTGCCTCTTCTCCGAAATCACAACAGTTCAAAAGTGCTTCATTGGCTGTTTGGGCCATCTGGTCATCTTGAAAGGTGTGATATAAATGCAAGTCTTTTTTTCTCGAAAAGAAATAATTGAGGATTCAACAAGTGTTTTACCTGAGGACATTGCTTAGTTATTATTTGTAGAAGGCGGAGAAGATGCTGCTGCTCAGATGGTTCCAGTTGTGACATTAATTGGACTAGTTCTGTCATGTGGTGGTTAATAGGTTCAGGCTGCTTCTCGTACACGGAGGGTAAAACACGCAGCAACATAGAATTCCCTGTGAGCACAACGAGAAAATAAAGGATTCAACAGTTTGTAAATCATCTGGAAACCATTCCTCGGTGTGTGTGTAAAGAAATCTGTGATAAATAAACAAAAGGTGACAACACAAAGTATGTAAGATATCACAGCCACATTTCAGGAATCAAAGAATGGTTAGTTTAGTTCTTCCTTTACTGAAAAGAAATGCTCAAAAGTCTTGACTGTAGTATGAGTAATTTACAGCACAACAGGTGACCTCAAAGTTATTACAACCTACATACCATTCATAAATTTAAACCGTGACATAAGGAAATCATTATTGAACTGAATAGCAGGCTTTGCTGTCTAACTATTTAACCCTATCATAACACGCAGAGTATGAATACAAGTTTGCTTGCTACGAGGACTTTTTAAAATGTGTCTGCTGTTTGACAAAATTTTATGTGGTATCACTCAACTCTGCCCCTCCCTCACTCATCAGCTGATAAAACTTTCATCCATGCCTTTGTTATCTCTATAATTAACTATTCCACATACACCCAGCCAGCCTCCTGCATTCTACCCTCTGTGAACTTGAGGTCAGCTAAATCTCTGCTGCCCATGTTTTAACTCACATCAAGTTCCATTCACCTATTGCCCATGCACTCACTGACTTACGTTAGCTCCCAGTTAAGCAACACTGATTTAAAAATTCTCATACTTATTTTCAAACATTTGCCCCTCCCTACCCTCCAGCCCCTGCAAGATATCTCTAATCCTCCAATTCTAACCTCTTGAGAAACCCTGATTTTAATTGCTCCACCATTAATAGCTGTTTCCAGCTCGAAACTTTGGAATTCCCTCCCTAAATGTCACCGTCTCTTTCCTCATTTAGGACACTCCTTAAAAGCTACCATTATGGCCAAGTTTTTGGCCATTTGTCTTAATACCCAAGGCCCTCAGGCGGCATGGTGGCACAGTGGTTAGCACTGCTGCCTCACAGCGCTAGGGACCAGGCTTCAATTCCAGCCTCAGGTGGCTATCTGTGTGGAGTTTGCACATTCTCCCCTTGTTTGCGTGGGTTTCCACTGGGTGCTCCGGTTTCCTCCCATGATCCAAATATGCGCAGTTAGTTTGATTAGCCATGTTAAATGGCCCCTTAATGTCAGTGGGATTGGCAGGACAAATACGTGGGGTTACGGGGATAGGGCCTGGGTGGGATGGTCGATGCAGACTCAATGGACCGAATGGCTTCCTTCTGCATTGTAGAGAATGTATGATTTGACTTGGTGTCAAAGTTTGCTTTATAACACTCATGCAAAGGACCTTGAAATGCCATATGTCAAAGATGCTATATAAATCCAAGTTATTGCTGTTGTTAGTTCAAAGCAGTCAAATCTGAATTCAGAGAATAACATTATTGGCAATACTATTAATGCTTAAATTGTAACAGACCATGTTAACACACAAATCGAACATAATGTGATATTTCTGAATGCGCCTTCAGTCTCCTCTCCTCCCTGTTCCTTACTTCAAACTCAGTATACAACTTCCTCCTCCCCCACCCTTGTAAAACAGAGAGAGGCTGCTTTTAAATGAGGGGTTTTAAATAAATACAGGTGTCGTATCTCAGTTCAAATCGCTTTACAACCATGGAAAGATAAGTGCACAAAACCTTTTTTGGAACTTAAAAAATTCTTCCCTTCATTTGATATGCATTCAGTACACAACTTTAACTAGCAGAAAAATTAAGCAAAAAAATCTGTTCTCTGGACAAAATCAATACCACTCTGGGACACTTGTTAGTCCTGTGGGGAATTCTCTGACCTCCATTCAACACTTTGTTCTGATGGTACACCAAAGATCAGGCCTTGTGCTGAATTATAGGTGCAAATTATATGGTGCCATCAATTCATGTACCATTCAGAAATTGCAAAAAGCTTTTGCTGCTTTTTACATATTTATACATTTTAAAAAGATGACGATTAGACAAAACAGATCTAAAATAAAATTCTAAACATAGTTCAGCATTTTCTTTTCATTAAATCTTTCAAATCTACCTAAGGATTTATATCTAACTACTTTCACTTGAAAAAAAACTGTTAAAAAAAAATCCTAATCAAATGCAGAAATAAATGCCCTTGCATACTTCCACAATCCTTTGGGACTTGCCCTGCTCTGCTTTCATGCACATTCGTCACTTATTGCTACCACTTTATATTACAAAAATGCATTCCCCAGTGGTAGATCATTACATCTGGCTTGCAATCTAAAACTTACCCCAGTGCTGGGCCCTTTCTCATATGCACCTACCCACATGTGCTCTTAAACCACAAGTTTAAAGGTTGTGTAATTCAACCTCTTGGTTGCGAAAGCAGAACTCTAGCTCATTGTCATTGGTATAAAGTACGTGCAGCTAAGTTCTTGCATCACTCCTCACTTACTATTTATTAAGAGCTTTTGGAGGCTTGTGTTCAGTCCCCTTTACAGCTCATACTGGAGGAACAAAAATCAACAGAACAGTGCCATCATCGTACTACATACTGAAAAGAACACAACTCGGAAGAAATGGCTGCACTTACAATAATACTGTGGATTCTACTGAACTTGTCCCATACTTTGGCAGAGGATTATGAAGAGATACAACTTATTCATGGGATGGAAAATAAAATCTCTGTTTTACCAGGTAATGTATCTTCAGAAGTTAATTGCAGAACTAGATGAATAGAACTTTTCACAATTGATTATATAAGTTTTATAATGCTTTCTGCACTTTTGCAGCATTATCTTTCCCAATGAAACTGGCAGTTTGAAATTATAACAAATTTAGCTTCAATAGTAATATTTCACAGATAAAAATATTTTATGGCTGAATTATTTCATTGCCTACAAAGGTTGCAAAATCTCCCTGATTAGCAGTAAAATACCACGTGTAAAAGAGCTTGTGTTCTTACTTCTATTAACTCCTACATGTTAGGCAGTTAATCTCAGGAAAAGACTTACTGGAAAAAGGCTCATTAACTTCACTGACAAAATGTTAATATACTTAATTTATCCTAACTTGCAGCCACAAAATGTGCGATGAGTGCGAACATAAAATCACTTGGATAGTGATTCGATTTAAAAGTAATGACAAAGGGTCAGTGCAGTTACATTTATACAAAATCCAACATATTACTGAGGGGCAGCTGTATTGTTCAAGGTGAATTTTCTGACCATTCACGCCTGCGGGACTTTCCCATCCAGCTGCAGTTAACAGAGATTCGCCTTGTCACCAAATTCTCTGTCTTCCCTGCAGTGGGAGTGTAGCGCGAATGGGTGGTAAGATCGTGCCCAAGATGTTAAACCAAGGCCTTGACTGCCTTGGTTTAACTGGGGCGGCACGGTGCCACAGTGGTTGGCACTGTTGCCTCACAGCACCGGGGACCTAGGTTCAATTCTGGCCTTGGGTCACTGTTTGTGTGGAGTTTGCACTTTCTCCCTGTGTCTGCGTGGGTTTCCTCCGGGTGCTCCGGTTTCCTCCCTCAGTCCAAAGATGTGCGGGTTAGGTTGATTGGCCATGCTAAATTGACCCTAGTTTCAGGGAGATTAGTAGGGTAAATGTGTGGGGTTACGGGAATAGGGCTTGGATGTGACGTGGTCGGTACAGACTAGATGGGCCAAATAGCCTCCTTCTGTACGTTAGGGGCTCTATAATTCCCAGGTAGGTGTAAATACCACATGGCATTATTGTGAAGAGCAGCAATATTTCTTCCACAACCAACACCACAGAAAAAACCCAGATTATCTGGTCATTATCACAAAGCTGTTGTGAGACTCTCCTAAGCGCACAGAGGCATTATCTACAACAACAACAGTAATTGCACTTCAATAGTACCTAGTTGCCTGTGAAAATTTTGGGATGTCCTGAGGTTGTGTATGGTGCTACATAAATGCAAGATTTTTGCTTTCTTTCTAAAATTAACTAAAATGCAAGCAGCTTAAATTGACTTAGGGTGGGATTTTCCGGCCCTTCCTGTTGGTGGGATCTTCCACTCCCAGTCCTCTTTATTAAGTGGGGGGGGGGGGGGGGGGGGGGGGTGGGGTGGGGGGGGGGGGGGGGTGGGGTGGGGGGGGGGGGGGGGGGGGAACCTGACCTTAATGTTTATTTAACATTTAGATAGAGCTCCAGAGCGATTCCACTATCAATGATCAAATTTAGTAGAATTCAACAAAACGTTGCAGTATCCAATACAGACGTATATCCCTCTGTACTAATTAAGTACTGACACAATCTAAACTTATCCTCCCCAGATGGTTCTTGTAAATGCCAAAAAGAACTCACGAAATGGGATAAGCTTTTCGTAATGCTGGAGGATTCTCAAATGAAACAGAGCATCCTTCAACACACCACTGACAAAGTGTGCAAGGTAGAATTGCAAAGCACACGTTCCGAAATGCGCCAGCTTGCAGCCAACTTTGCAGAGACTTGCACAAGTGCCATGAATAGTGTAACTTTGCACACCACGGTTCAAATAGACGAGAAAGTGGCATACGCACTGGAAGAAATCAGAGAAACCAAAGTGGAGATCAAGTCAGAGCAGAAAAATATACTTCAGCAGTTTCTTGCGGTGAGCCAGGATCTGTCCAACAGGCTCAAAACACTTGAGATGGCTTGGCAAACATCAGCGGACATGAAGGATCAGAGACTGTCACTTGACATTAAGAAAAGAGTTCCTGAAAACTTGGACACAACTCTGAACTCCTTGGCAACCCAACTTCAACAATCGAAAGCTGAGCTGACAAGATGTCAGAAGTGGTCAGACAGACACATCTTACCATCAGGTATTCTTGCTCACTATTGTTTATTGGTATTCTGTATTTCCCATTTCTTTTAATCCCAACCATTATTCAATCATTAACATATTTTAATAGCTGAGAAGATGAAGCATGAAGTGCAGACCTCCTCCTGGCTTCCAATATCTATCGCATTGTTTGGGGTCAAACCTGCCTTTCTTCGGCCTGATAATTTTCTGCATTGTTCAATTCGCACCCACAAGATGTCTTATACACCATCCAATATTAACCTGGATAGAAATCTCAGCCAGCTCCCAAATAAATGCATCTTCAAACTCCCAAACACTCTGCTGCTGCCAGATACTTCACCTCTTGTCTTTGATGTCTCATTCAGACAGAATCAATCACTAATGTTGTCGCTAGTGGTAGAGATTCTGCCTCTGAATCAGAAGGTGTAGTAGGATTCATACTGCTCTCTGGGTTCACATCCAGAAAGATACTCGAGCCAGGTTAGCGTGGATGTAAGTGTGGATGCTCATCCTCACCTCCACCACCATCATAGCATGAATAGGACTGGCCACACTATTGCGTAGCATAACCATGATTGTGGCCATGGAAGGAGAGTTCATGTTGCTGCCCATCACACTTCTAACCAGCCTGGGAATGCTTCCACTATTTCACATGGATTTCCAAGGGAAGTATGCAAATATATGAAAAGCAAACATCCCCAAATGTAACCCTGTCCACCTCATGCGCAGGTGGTTTAAATATAGTAGAATAGTTACAGAGATACACCCATCCTCTACCCATTTATGTGCCTTCTTTTGGAGGGAGCAGACTTGCCTACCATTAGACAGATGGAGCCTCCAGAATACTTATATTAAATTAATACATTTTATAATAAGGATTCCATGTTGAAATTACCTAATTAACTAAAAATTGCAGCAAGTTCCGGTGCTGGAGCCAGCAGCATAAGGCTATGGCAGCAAGTGAGATCCAAGGTTTCTAACCACTCTGATTTTTTAAAAAATTCATTCGTGGAACATGGGCATCACTGGCTGGCCAGCATTTACTGTCCATCCCTAATTGCCAACGGCAGTTGGCTCTGAAGTCACATGTAGTCCAGACCAAATAAGGAAGGCAGAATTCCTTCCCTAAAGAACATTAGTGAACCAGATGGGTTTTTCCAACGATTGACAATGGTTTCATGGTCATCAGTAGATTCTTAATTCCAGATAGTTTTTTTATTGAATTCAAATTCTACCATCGCCGTGGTGGAATTTGAACCCAGGTCCCCAGAACATTAGCCGAACAACAAAGAACAAAGAACAGTACAGCACAGGAAACAGGCCCTTCGGCCCTCCAAGCCTGTGCCGCTCCTTGGTCCAACTAGACCAATCGTTTGTATCCCTCCATTCCCAGGCTGCTCATGTGACTATCCAGGTAAGTCTTAAACGATGTCAGCGTGCCTGCCTCCACCACCCTACTTGGCAGCGCATTCCCGGCCCCCACCACCCTCTGTGTAAAAAACATCCCGCTAATATCTGAGTTACACTTCGCCCCTCTCACCTTGAGCCCGTGACCCCTCGTGAACGTCACTTCTGATCTGGGAAATAGCTTCCCACCGTTCACCCTATCTATCTCCTTCATAATCTTGTACACCTCTATTAGATCTCCCCTCATTCTCCGTCTTTCCAGGGAGAACAACCCCAGTTTACCCAATCTCTCCTCATAGCTAAGACCCTCCATACCAGGCAACATCCTGGTAAACCTTCTCTGCACTCTCTCCAATGCCTCCACGTCCTTCTGGTAGTGCGGCGACCAGAACTGGATGCAGTACTCCAAATGTGGCCTAACCAGCGTTCTATACAGCTGCATCATCAGACTCCAGCTTTTATACTCTATACCCCGTCCTATAAAGGCAAGCATACCATATGCCTTCTTCATCACCTTCTCCACCTGTGTTGCCACCTTCAAGGATTTGTGGACTTGCACACCTAGGTCCCTCTGTGTTTCTATACTCCTGATGACTCTGCCATTTATTGTATAACTCCTCCCTACATTATTTCTTCCAAAATGCATCACTTCGCATTTATCCGGATTAAACTCCATCTGCCACCTTTCCGCCCAATTTTCCAGCCTAACTATATCCTGCTGTATTGCCCGACAATGCTCTTCGCTATCCGCAAGTCCAGCCATCTTCGTGTCATCCGCAAACTTGCTGATTACACCAGTTACAACTTCTTTCAAATCATTTATATATATCACAAATAGCAGAGGTCCCAGTACAGAGCCCTGCGGAACACCACTGGTCACAGACCTCCAGCCGGAAAAAGACCCTTCGACCACTACCCTCTGTCTCCTATGGCCAAGCCAGTTCTCCACCCATCTAGCCACTTCTCCTTGTATCCCATGAGCCTTAACCTTCTTAACCAACCTGCCATGTGGGACTTTGTCAAATGCCTTACTGAAATCCATATAGACGACATCCACGGCCCTTCCTTCATCAACCGTTTTTGTCACTTCCTCAAAAAACTCCACCAAATTTGTAAGGCACGACCTCCCTCTTACAAAACCATGCTGTCTGTCACTAATGAGATTGTTCCGTTCTAAATGCACATACATCCTGTCTCTAAGAATCCTCTCCAACAACTTCCCTACCACGAACGTCAAGCTCACCGGCCTATAATTTCCTGGGTTATCCCTGCTACCCTTCTTAAACAATGGGACCACATTCGCTATCCTCCAATCCTCAGGGACCTCACCCGTGTCCAAAGAAGTTTCGGGATTAATAGTCTAGTGATAATATCACGAGGCCATCACCTCCCCTTTTAAAGCATAATTTCATTTTGTTTTTAGGAGGAGCAGGCATGTTCCTCCAGGACCTACAAAAGACCTTAGGCCTTCCCAACTGCATCCCCCCTGCAAAAGTGGACAATTTCACATTGTCCCACATTAAACTCAATCTGCCAATCTTTTGCCCATTCATTTAACCTATCCACGTCCCTTAGTGGACTCGGTGTATCCTCTTCACAACATGTTTTACTGCTTGTCTTTGTTTCATGTGTGGAATTCACTACCACAGAATGTAGTTGAAGCCAAAACGTTGTCTAATTTCAAGAAGAAATTAGGCATAGTTCTAGGGGCTAAAAGGATCAAGGGATTTGGGGGGGGAGGGAGGGGATCAGGATATTGAATTCGATGATAATCCATGATCAAAATGAATGGTGGAGCAGGCTCGAAGGGCCGAATGGCCTACTCCTGCTTCCAGTTTCTATCAGCAAAGTTAGCTGCAATATAGCAGTCTCTTCATCCATTAGATCATAAATAGTTGAGACCCCAGCACTGAAACCTCTGGCACTCCACAAGTTACAGTTTGCCAACCTGCAAATGACCCATTTATCCTGACTCTGTTTCCCGTTAGTTAGCAAATCCTCTAATATATCACCCCCAACACCATGAGCTCTTCTCTTGTGCAGCATCCTTTTATATCATGTCGTATTGAATGGGTTTTAGAAATCCAAATACACTGAGCAGAATTTTACAGTCCTGTCACATTGGGATCAAGCCGGAAAATGCGGTGCGCCATTCAAATGTCCATTGACTAAATCCGCCAGTGAGATGGCACATAAAATTCCACCCACTACATCTAATGCTTCCCACCCTGTTTGTTACCTCCTCAAATAACTTCAATAAATTTATTAAACACGATTTCCTTTTCACAAAACCATGCTGACTTCGTCAGATTGTGTTATGATTTTCCAAATGTCTTGCTACTATCTCTTTAATAAAGGATTCTAGCATTTTCCCAATGGCAGATGTTGGACTAACTGGCCGATAGTTTTCATTCTCTCTCCTTTCTTGAATAGTTTAGTTACAATTGAGGTTTCTAATCCACTGGAATCTTTCCAGGATCTAAAGTAAATAAAAAGTAACGTTTATTTATTCATTAGTCACAAGTAAGGCTTACATTAACACTGCAATGAAGTTACTGTGAAATTCCCCTAGTTGCCACACTCCGGCAACTGTTCAGGTCAATGCACCTAACCAGTACGTCTTTCAGACTGTGGGAAGAAACCAGAGTGCCCAGAGGAAACCCCACGCAGACACGGGGAGAATGTGCAAACTCCACGCAGAGTGACCCAAGTGTCGGAAATCGAACCCGGGTCCCTGGTGCTGTGAGGCTGCAGTGCTAACCACTGTGTCACCGTGCCGCCCCCACAAGGGAATCTAGGGAATATTGGAAGGTTGTAACAATGCTTCCACTATCTTTGTAGTCACTTCCTTTAAGGGTCTAATATGCAGGCCATCAGGTCCAGGGGACCTGTTTGCCTTCAGTCCCAATAGTTTCCCCAGTATATTTTCTCTAGCAATTGTTTTAAAGTTCCTCCTGCTCTTTTGCCTCTTGAATTTCGAATATTCTTGGAATGCTTTCTGCATCTTCTCTTGCGAAGACAGATACCAAATATGTGTTGAAAATCTCTGCCATCTCCTTGGTTCCCACTATCCCTTTCCCAGTCTCACCCACTTGGGGACCAACACTTCCTTAGCGATACTTTTCCTTTTTATATATTTGTTGAAGCTTTTACTGTTTGTTTTTATATTTCTTGCTAGTTTTCTTTCCTTCGTCAAATTCTCCTTCCTCATGTTTTTTAGTCATCTTTTGCTGGTTTCTAAAATTTTTAGGCCTACAATTTTTTTTTCCAGCAGTGCGCATCTTTTCTTTCAATTCATTATCATCTTTAACTTGCTTAGTTAGCCACGGATAGTGCATCCTTCTCATGGAGTCTTTTTTTCTTCGTGGAATACATCCTGTTGAGAGTTATTAAATGGCTCCTTCAATGCTTTCCAATGCTTCACTTACCTTTTAACCTATATTATTGTCTATTTTAGACAACTCTATCTTCATACCTTGTAATTGATTTTGTTTAAGTTTAAGACACAAATTTCAGACCCAAATTTCTCACCATCTAACTGAATGTGAACTTCTATCATATTACAATCACTCTTACTTCGGGAGTACGTTACGATGAGATTATTAACTGATCCCATCTCATTAGCACCTAATGTCAGCATGGTAGCACAATGGTTAGCACTGCTGCCTCACAGCACCAGGGACCCAGTTTGATTCCAGCTTTGGGTGACTGTGAATTTGCACGTTCTCCCAGTGCCTGCATGGGTTTCCTCCAAGTGCTCCGGTTTCCTCCCACAGTCCAAAGATGTGCAGGTTGAGTGGATTGGCCATACTAAATTGTTCCTTAGTGTCCAAAGATGTGTGGAGGTTAGGTGTATTGGCCATGGTAAATGCATGGAGTTATGGTGACAGAGCAGGCTGTGTGGGATTGGGTAAGATGTTCTTTCAGAGAGTATGTGTAGACTCGATGAACCAAATGGCCTCCTTCTGCACTATAGGGATTTGATGGTGTGTAAAGATTCTACAGTTTTTTGGGGGATTCTACACTCTGTATCTTAGTTCTGGGATTGAACCTTGCTCCAGCCAGCAGACATTGAGCCAAGATTCCTTGCATTTGAAAGAGCTGAAATAGTAATGGTTTGTCTACTACGAAGTTTAAGCAGGAACAAACATTAAATAGCAGAGTCTGGAGAGGCCCATTGTAAGGACATGTTACCAGATCTAACATAGCCCATTCCCTGGTGATTACAGTGTCTATTGTTTTTTTAAAAACTGCCTTGCATACACTATGAACACATTCTCCAGGCTATTTTTGCTAATTTAATTTATAAATCAAGTAAAGATTAAATTCTCCCATCTCAATTGCAGTAATTGCAATCTCACAGTCTCCAATCTCTGCAGTATCTCCCTTCTCAGTTGCAGTATGTCCCCATTATTTTTTGACTTTGTCCTACAGTGCAGCCACAGTCCTATTAACTACCCCACCAGTGACTTAATTCCTGTGCTATTTCATATCTGTAACAAATTGATACTACATTTAGTTCCTTCAAACCAAAATAATTTTGCATTGTTGTACTAATCTCATCCTTCATTGACCGAGCCACCCTATCTCCTTTTCCTTTACAAGGAAAGAAGGTCAGTGCAGCACAAGAACAGGCCCTTCGGCCCTCCAAGCCTGTGCTGATCATGATGCCCTAACTAAACTAAATAAAAACATTCTGCCCTTACTCAGTCCGTATCCCTCTATTCCCTCCCTATTCAGGTACCCATCCAGATGCCTTTGAAATGTTGCTAATGTGCCCGCTTCCACCACCTCCTCTGGTGGTATGTTCCAGGCACCCACCACTCTCAGCATGAAAAACTTCCCCCGCACATCTCCCTTAAACTTTTCCCCTCACACCTTGAACCTCTGCCCCCTTGTAATTGACACTTCCGCCCTTGGAAAAAGCCTTTCGTCCTGTCCTGAAATATCAAACATCCTTAAATATTCAAGTCCCAGCCATGGTGGCTTTGCAACCATGTCTCTGTAATGGCTGTCAGATCACATTCATTTATTTCAATTTGTGCTATCAATTCATCCATCTTGCTATGAATGTTGTGAGCTTTCTGATAAAGAGCCTATATTTGTACTTTTACCATTTTCTCTACTCTGACCTTATTTTCAGGTGCGCTCTTACAGTTGTATGCTCTGATTCCCTTCTGTCACACTCTGATCATTGATACCCTAAAGCATTGCCTTGCCTTTTCTCTTTAACTTTCTAAATCTCCCCTCATGCAAACCCCCACACTATTTAGTTTAAGGCGCTCTCTACATCCCTAATTAAAGAACTGACCAATACACTAGCACCAGCATGGTTCAGGTGAAAGGACATCCCAGTTGTACAGCTCCCTCTTTCCCCAGTACGGGTGCCAATGCCCCATAAATGGAAACCTTGCTCTCTGACACAAATCTTAGATTCACACAAATAACACTCTAATCGTATTTACTCTATACCAATTTGCTCATGGCTCGGGTAGCAATCCAGAGATTATTACCTTGGTGGTTCTGCTTTTCAATTTAGCCACTGAATGTTTATACTTTCTTAGCTGAACCTTTTTCTTAGTTCTACATAAGTCATTGGTACACTGCCTCATTCATTGTCACACCCTCCTATCCCTCATCATGGACTCATTCTGAAGTAATTAGCCCAAGGGGTATGAATGGCTGTCCAGGTAACTTTCATCCTCCCTGGTCCATCGCAATGTCCAATACCCAGAGCCCGGTAAAGTTTATTTATTAGTCACAAATATGCTTACATTTACACTGCAATGAAGTTCAGTCCAGCTGATCAACTTGATGCCGACGTTTCTGGAGCTGTAGACAAACTGCAGATGTGGTTATCTTGGATCACACAGGTGTCCATCAGCACCCACATGCGACAGCTGCAACACATCACCTGCCCTGACATCATTACCGTGTTTAATTTAATTACATTTAAAATTGGTTACAAATATCATACAGATTTTGCTTCTAATTATAACAAATAGTTTAGCTGGTGAGGTATAAATTTAATACAACATTTACCTCTTGCCAAGTTGCTGGTATCGATTTAAACTACAGCCCACATTTTAGAGGGATAAAATCTTTAAAATTCACCAATCACCTACCTGCCCAATGAAGTAAAGCCTGGAGCATTCACCACATTCTGAGAAACATAGATATAAAAAGTAGCATCTTCTTGCCTCATTGCACCAAATTCCTACCAAATCCTGAACCACATCATACCCTTTTTTTCATTTGCAGAAGAATCAAATAGAGTATCAACTTATTTTCTGGCCTCACCTCAGTGTTTTCCTTGGTGATGTATTCCTATTGAAGCCACTTCACACCGGCGGGGAACCCATGGCAGCGGATGCACTGCTGAAGGGACCAAAGAATCCCACCGGCCTGAATTCCGGCCATAATTTCTGAACATTTGACATAAAACTTTGTATTTAGTCTGTCCTTAAAAGAAAAAGATGCAGTCAATCTTCGTTGACAAAAAGGCTACTGCATACAACAGTACATAATATCATTGAATGTTTGTACTATTTTCTTCTATTGTCCCTCAGGTTGTGATATGGCACTGATCTTCCCTATGCGCTCAAAGAAGATTTTTGCAAGTGTTCACCCTGATGACATGACTCTTAGCTCATTTACAGCTTGCGTATGGGTAAAGGCCACCGCTGTGCTGGAAAAAACCATTGTGTTCTCCTACGGAACAAAGAGAAATCCTTATCAAATTCAGCTATACTTCAATCAGTCCTCCGCTGTGCTCTCTGTGCACAGTGACACCAGCAAAATTGTTGCTCAAAATGTAGTCTCGCTTGGTCAGTGGACATTCTTCTGTGCAACATGGAGTGCTGAAGATGGAAATGCGACACTTTGGGTGGATGGAAAACTTGCTGCTGCTTCTTCGGGCATGGCTGTTGGTCACAATATCCCAAGCGGAGGACTACTGCAGCTGGGTCAAGAAAAAAATGGTTGCTGCACTGGAGGTGGCTTTGATAAAAACCTATCCTTTTCAGGAAAGTTGACTGGATTCAATATATGGGACAGTGTGATTTCCAAAAATGAAATACAGGGCTTGGCTAGTAAGGATGATTCCTGCAGCATTAGAGGGAATGTTGTTGGCTGGAGTGTCACAGAGATTCTGCCACATGGAGGAGCTGAATTTATTTACGATTAATTGTATTTGATTTTTGTTCCAAATTAACACATTCAAAGAATGGATCTCAAATTTTCAATGCCCAATCATACAATAAGAAAGCCTATTTATATTACAGAATCCTCTAAATTCAACTTCCTGAGTGAACTTTGTAGTATAAATCTCCTGCAATATCATGCTCATCTCTGGCTCGAGATTTATACTGGGCTAGAGATTTATACTGGTATTAAGATATGCATGCCAGGCTATTGCTACACTAATTCTATTTGGTTCATCAGTTTCACTTGCCAGAAACAACAGGAGTGGTGTTACCATAATGTCATCCCTGAAACCTGGGCACCTGGATTTTAAGATCCAATATCTGCAACACTAAAAAACATTCACCTTGTTTTCCTCTTCAACTCCTAGGGTGGTCTGGCAAGACTCCCTTGAGGATGAGGAGAAATACACCTTTAGTTCAAATTTGGGTGGAATACTACATTTCAAAACAGTTAGTGTCCTCAAATACTATTATGTTTACCATTTTGATTTAACTGTAACGCAAATAAGTGCATGTTTACATTCATTAAATAAAACATAATTGATTAGCAAGATTAGCAAAAGGGAAGGAACTTAACCTCTGCATTCCTACGAAGGAAAATTGTTGTTGCTCAACACATGCTTAAGATGTGAAAAATTGTAACTTTGTAATCTAAGTTACGTTGCTTTACAATACATACAAAGTCTGTATTATATAGTAAAAGTTCTTTCATATCAGTTAACTAATTATTCTATCATAAAGAGTCTAATTTTATAATAAACTGCTGTTAAACAATACATCAGAATCTGTGTTGTGTATGTATTTTGGCAAAAGCCCCATTGGTCACAATGGCTGGTGAACAATTTAATCAGACACTTAAGAGGGAAACTTAACACAGCAGAGAAAGAGGCCATTCAGCCTACCATATCTTTGCTAGCTCTTCGAATGAGCTGTCTAATTAGTGCCACTCTCCTCTTTCCCCGTAGCCCAGCAATCTTGTCTCTTTCAGGTATTCATCCAATTTATTTCTGAAAGTTATCATTAAATCGGCTTCCACCATCCTTTCAGACAGTGCATTTTATCTTGGCCTCTTCCAGAGGTCTCCAGCATTAAAGATCCCAGTCTTCAGCTAATTCGATTCATTCCATGTGATATCAAGAAATGGCTGGAGGCACTGGATGCTGCAAAGGCCCTGACAACATTTCGATAATAGTACTGAAGATTTCTGCTCCAGAACTTGCCGCACCCCTAGCCAAGCTGTTCCAGTACAACTACAACACTGGCATCTACCCAGTAATGTGTAATTGCCAGTAATTGCCCTGGTAGATCCAGTACACAAAAAGCAGGACAAATCCAATCCGGCCAGTTACTACCACATCAGTCTACTCTTAAAGTAACAGAAGGCATCATCAACAGTGCTATCAAGTGATACCTGCTTGGCAATAACCTGTTCACTGATGCACAGTTTGGGTTTGGTTTGTGTCATTCAGCTCCTGACCTCATTACAGCCTGGGTTCAAACATGGACCTCCAGAGGTGAGGTGAGAGTGACTCCCATTGACAGCAAGGCAGTATTTGACTGAGTGTGGCATCACGGAGCCATATCAAAACTGTAGTCAATGAGAATCAGGGGAGGATCCCTCCACTGGTTGGAGTCATACCTGGCACAAAGGAAGATGGTTGTGGTGGTTGGACGTCAAACATTTCAGTTCCAGGACATCACTGCAGGAGTTCTTCAGGGTCATGTCCTAGGACCAATCATCTTCAGCTGCTTCATCAATGACCTTCCTTCCATCAAAAGGTCAGAAGTGGGGATGTTCGTTGATGACTGCATAATGTCGATCACCATTTGTGACTCCTCAGATACTGAAGGCCATGTGTCTAAATGCAGCAAGACCTGGACAATATCCAGGTTTGGACTGACAAATGGCAAGTAACATATATGCCACACAAGTGCCAGGCAATGACCATTTCCAACGAGAGATTCTAACCATCAGCCTTTGACATTCAATTGCATTACCACCCTGAATCCCCAACCATCAACATCCTGGAGCTTACCATTGACCAGAAACTGAAGTGGACTAGCCACATAAATACTGTGGCTGCAAGAGCAGGTCGGAGATTAGGAATCCTGAGGCAAGTAACCCACTTCCTGACCCTCCCAGCCTGTCAACAATCAATAATGCACAAGTCAGGAGTGGGATGGGATACTCTCCACTTGTCTGGCCGAGTGCAGCTCCAACTACACTCAATAAGCCTGACACCATTCAAGACAAAGTGGCACTCTTGATTGGCACCCCATTCACAAATATTGACTCTCTCCACGACTGATGCACAATGGCAGTGCAGTGTGTACCATCTACACGATGCACTGTAGGAACTCACCAAGGCTCCTGAGGCAGCACCTTCCAAACCCATGACCGCTATCATTTAGAACAAGGTTGTCCAACCTTTTTGCCTGGGAGTGGGGAGCACAATTCAAAATCTTTATCACTCAGGGGGCCTATAAGCAAATTTAGGAAAGGTGAAGTTTAGTGGATCATTACAAATTAATTTTAAAAACATTTGAAAAGAAACAACTTGCTGAGCAAAAAAAGGCAATCAGAAATAAATGAAGATGTGTATCAGATTGTAATAAGGTGAGAGTGTGCGTGCCCAGTTCACTCCTAATCTCAAGTTGCTCATTCACTCACTCTGGCCTCCCGTGAGGGTAAGCGAGAGAGCATGATGGTATGTATGTGTATGGGGTTAAAGGAAAGTCCTGATACTGTGAGTGAACCAGATTTAGGGAAACACCCTGACCCCACACACACACACTCTGCCTTGTCTCATATTTTCCCTCTCTCGCCTCGCACCTCCTCTTTTGCCTCGCACCCTTCTCATCCCCTCCACCCTCGCAACTCCTCCCTCTCTCCCCTCGCACCCCTCCCTCTCTCACCTCTGCACCCTCACACCCTCTCCCTCTCCCTCACATCCTCTCCTTTTTAGCCTCACACCCCTTCGCGCTCACACATTCCCCCCCCATCACACCCTTTCTCTTCTCCCTCCGACTCATGTTCTGCCTCCCCTATCTCCCCGTCGCATCCTCTCTTCCTCACACACTCTCTCCTTCATACCCTCTCCCCATAACTTTCTCCCCCCTCTTTTCGCTTACAAATTACAAATTCGGCAAAGGCCAATAACAGGTAGGAAAAGGGGCATTGAAGCCACCAGCATCAAGGTATAATTCGGGATTTTGAAGAGAACCAATAAGGGGTGTGTCTCGCAACATCAGGTTGGCAGGGCTCTGCCAGCCGATCGGGGCGCCATTTTTAAAGGGTGCACAAAATTTCACTTGAAACCCACCCCCCCAAGCAACACCCCCCCCCCTCCAACACTGCCCCCTCCCAGAGGGCAGTGCCAGGGTAGTGCCCATGTATGACCCTCTCTCTCCCTGAGTGATGCACTCATCTGAGCTCCTCTTGGAGTTCTGCTCACCAGGTGCACACCACAGGAGACCAGCTGTGTTTCGCGCCAGTCTGCCCACACACCAATGTGAGTGGATTTCCTTACGGTGAGGGGGTTGATTTGGGTATCGAGGCCTGATAATGATATGCTAATGAATGGAAATGATGTTCCCAACTTTTGTCAGGGACTGCTTTATGTCACTGGCGGTTCAGTATAACTTCTTTACTTACACTCTCCATGGTGAGAATTTTACCGGTGACGGGCATACGTGGCAGGCTGGATTGGAAGTGGCCGAGTTTCACTTTCATTGAGGTGGTGATTGCCAGGCAAACATTAAACGATAAGAAATAGGAACAGGAGAAGGCCGTTCGGCCCCTCGAGCCTGCTGTGCCATTCAATAAGATCATGGCGGATCTGACATTCCTCATGCCCATTTTCCTCACGTCCACTTTTCTGCCCTTTCCCTGTAACTCTTGATTCCCTTACTGATCAAAAATCTATTTATCTCTGCCTTAAATATACCCAAGGGGGCCCGATTTTACCATCAAGTTGCGTCCGTTTTCTGGCGCGAAAATTTGGTAAAGTTGGGCGTGAGGCAAGTAGCACAATCTGCGTCGGTTCCCCCTTTACCAAAGCCTGAAAATGGCCGCGATCAGGACATGTCCATGCATTTAAATTGACTTAAGGGGCTGCACGCCCAACTTTACCAGCACTTCCCCCTTTATAACCGCGTTCGCCCATCCAGAATTGGCGTGAAACAGACATGCTCCATTTAAGTCGGATTCAGGGGCTCCAGTTAATAAGGAGGTAGGTGCCTAGCCTCTGACAGCTCTCTGCTTGAGATCGGGGCGGTGGGGGGGGGGTTCTACTGCCACTCTGCCTGTGATCAGTGGGGGTGAAAGGGGGTCCGCTGCCACGCTGCCTGTGATCGGGGGGAGGGGGGTGGAAATGGGGGTCCGCTGCCATTCTGTTGTGATCAGTGGGGGTAGAAGGGGGGCCCGCTGCCACTCTGCCTAAGATCAGTGGAAGGGAAGGGGGATCCACTGCCACTCTGCCTGAAACCGGTGGGGGTGGAAAGGGGGGGAGGGGCCCGCAATCGGTCCGGGTGGTGGGGGGCGGTGGGGGGATAATCTATGGAGGCCAGGGGGAGGCATTATCTGACCCAGGAAAGATGTGGCAGGGGAGCAGCATTCTATCTTTTTTCATCTGCGCATGCGAAGTTGGAGGGTCCGATCGGAGCTGCAGGATTTCGGGCAAGTTAAACCCCGCCCATAGGCTTCTGCAGTGCGATTCAGAATTGCCGATATTTTGTCAGGCAGAGTGTGCATGGGGGTGCCTGAGAACAGGTCTAAAAGTCAGACCTGAAACACTCCCAGTTTCAAGTGCGCCCAGCACTTAGAATCAAAATGGTAAACTGGGGCCCAAGGACTCTGTTCCCACAGCTCCCTGTGGCCAGAAGTTCCAAAGACTCACAACACTCTGAGAGAAAATACCTCCTCATCTCAGTCTTAAATTGGCATGCATTTATTCTGAGACTGTGTCCTCTGGTCCTCCACTCTCCCTTGAAGGGAAACAGCCTCTCAGCATTCACCCTGTCAAGCTCCTTAAGAATCCTATGGGTGGGATTTTATGGCCTCACTTGTCTGGAAACCATAAAATCCTGCCCGAGGTCAACAGACTTTCCCATGCTTCACCCCTCACCCGCTCCGATTCCCGTGGTCGACAAGCTGGTAAAATTCCGGCCGATATGTTTCAATGAGGTCACCCCCCATTCCTCTAAATTCCAATGAGTAAAATACTAGCCTGTTTAATCTTTCCTCACAAGACAATCTTCCCATACCAGGGATCATCCAAGTGAATCTTTGCTCAAGTGTCTCCAATGAAATAATGGCCGAATTCTCCAGCTGTTCACATCAGCGAGATTCTCTGGTTCTGTTGCAGTGAACAGAGATTTGGCTGAGCGCCAAATTCTCCGTCCTCGTTTGCAGCAGCGGCGGATCGTGAACAGCCGGAGAATTCCCACCATTATCTTTCCCTAAATAAGGGGGCCAAAACTGCTCACAGTACTCCAGATGTGGTCTCACCAGCACCTTGGATAGTTGCAGCAAAACTTGCCTACTCTTATATTCCAACCCCCTTGAAATAAGGGCCAACATTCCATTAGCCTTCCTGATTACCTGCCGCACCTGGGTGCTAGCTTTGTGTTTGGTGCACCAAGTATCCCCTTTGCGTTGTAGCTTTCTGCAGTTTTTCTTCATTTAAATAATACGCTGTTGTTTTTTCCTTGCTTCCAAAATGAACAACTTCACATTTTCCCACATTATACTCCATTTGCCAACTTTTTGCTCTCTTCCTTAACCTATCAATATCTCTTTGTCAACGGGTTATATCACTCTCACAACTTGCCTTTCCACCTATTTGTGTCATCTGCAAATTTGGCTACAGTAATTTGCTTCCTCCAAGTCATTAATATATATTGTAAACAATTGCAGTCCCAGCACTGATCCCTGTAGATCCCCACTGGTTACAGGTCGCCAACCTGAAAAAGAACCCCTTTTCCCCACTTGCTATTTACTGCCCATTTGCCAATTCTCTAACCATGCCAATGTAGTACCTCCAATACTACATGACTTAACCTCCTGTGAGGTACCTTGTCGTATGCCTACTGGAACTCCAAGTACAACACACCTACTAGTTTCCCTCTATCCACTCTGGTTGAGACTTCCTGAAAAAACTCTAATAAATTAGTCAGATGAAATTTCTCTTTCATGAAACCATGCTGACTCTGCTTAATTAGATTATGATTTTCCAAATGTGCTGCTATTACTTCCTTAATAATTGATTCCAACATTTTTCCAAAAATAGATGTCAGGCTAATTGGCCCATAGTTACCCAAGTTTTCCCTCCCTCCCTTTTTGAATAGAAGTTTCACGTTGGCAGTTTGCCAATCCTCCAGTATTTCCTCCAAGGATTTTTGAAATTTACAACCAATGCATCCGCTATCGCTTAAGCTTCTTCTTTTAGGATCCTAGGAATTAAGCCATCAGGGCCATGGGTATTAGCTGCCTTTAGCCCCATTAGATTGTCTAATACTACTCTAGTGATGGTGCTTAATTCCTCCCCTGTATTCTTTAGTATTAATGGGATGTTCGAAGTATCTTCCACCATAAGGACTGATGCAAACTATCTGTTAAACTCCTCTACTATTTCCTTGTTCCCTATCTCCCCAGATTCCTTTTGTAAGGGGCCTATTGTTCACTTTGACCTCTCTTCATTTTTATATATTTAAGAAGCTCTTGTCAGTGTTTAGTATTCCTCACTAGTATGCCCTTGCAGTATATTTTCTCTCTCATTCTGTCATATTTTTAATTCTCCTTTGCAGGATTCTGAATTTATCATGGGCATCGCTCTGCATCACGACCCAGCCGTCCAGTCAACTGAGCTGATCTGGAATTAAAAGTCTAATGATGAACATGAAACCATTGTCAATTGTTGTAAAAACCCATCTGGTTCACTAATATCCTTTAGGGAAGGAAATCTGCCGCCCTTACCTGGTTTGATCTACTTCTGACTCCCAATCCACAGCAATGTGGTTGACTCTTAACTGTCTTCTGAAATGGCCTAGCGCCCAGTTCGTTTCAGTTTAAGGGCAATTCGGGGTGTGCAATAAATGCTGGCCCAGCTGGCAATGCCCACATCCCATGAACAAATTTTTAAAAACTGACCAAGGCTCAGTCTATGCTTAAACTGAAGCTTAAGACCACCCATGAGGCAGCTAAAAACTTCTCATACCCATCATTGCTAAAAATAGACATTTACTCCAAACTGATAGATTGGGAGGAATTTTAACAATCGCAACTGGGGGAGAGGGTTGAGCAGGTGGTTTAAAAATTTAAAATTGCATAATGTGACGCAGCCTGTTAAGCACAGGCCTGGATGTTGTTTTTACCACAAAGGTTATTTGCATGTTTGTGTCCCAACCTCAAGAGGCAGTACACCTCATTATCATATTTAAATCAGACTTTCACAGTACACTTGGGAGTCTCATTTGAATTTAACTTTGATGGGTTGCATTGCCCAGAGCTCGGGAAACCCAGCAGGTAAATGGAGTCAGGAGCTGCCCCTTTTAGGTTGGGTGTGTTTTTCAAAGCAATGCGTCTGAGCCACGAGGAACAGGAATGCTCCCTGGCCCCTCAAGCAAACTGCCCGCTGCGATCAGTCAACTGCCCCCTCACAATCATTCAAAGCTTTAAGGCACCAATCTCTCCTTATCTCCCAATTCCTGGTCTTACCAACCTCTCTCCACCCCCCTCACCCTGCCCCCCCCCCCCAACCTGTCCCTCACTGCTACCCCCCACCACCTCCATCCCAACCTTTATGCTCCATGAACTTTGCTGACCTCTGCCATGACCCACAAACTTTACTAGCCCCCAGTTATGCCCATGATCTTTGTTGATTGCTGGGCCTCTGGCTGAGGCTTTCTAGTGCAAACTTTGCCACCCAACAGCTGAGCAGAAAACAAAGTTTAAAAAACTTGATCATTATGAGATTGCTGCCAAGACATGTCCTTCCCCCGGAGGAGAGCCTTCCAGCAAACACACTCCCCCCACTGCTTCCCTGCAAACATCAAGGCCACTGCATACCATCTTTGGATCCTCAGTTTTGAAACTGGTAAGGTTTAAAGACCTAAATGCATATCTAAAGGCCGATATATTATAATAGAAACCATTCATTTCTGGCTCTCACAACCCATGGAATCTGGTCCCTGAAACATTAACCCAGAATGCCAGTTAATAAAAAAGAAATTTGACTTTTTCCCCATGTGAGACTAATCAACACTTTTGTCCTCAACATTCAAATAGTAATGAGGCAGAGCAGCTCACCCAGCTGTTGTAATCTCTGGGTTTAGATTTAATCATTAAAAATGAAATGGTTCATTAAAATAATGGTGAATAAACAAAAAGAGAAAAAGATTTTGTAATGTCATCCCAGGAAAATGATAATAGCATGATTTACAGCAAATACTAAAGTTAATTGATACTGGAATGAAATGCCTTGTACAAATTCTTGCATAGAAAGGAATACATACATGAGTGAATTAAATGCAGTAATTTAATCAAATGGTCCAGATGATATCCTCCCAGGTGTGAAACTTGATCAGTTCATGGACATAATTTGAGATTAAATACTGTCTTTAAATCATTCCAAAGGGTAAAAGTGGCTCTAGGCAATATTGCAAAGGGCAACAGCAAATTGGTTTCTCAGCCTGGCCAATTTTACTTTCCATTGAAGACAATAGAAAATGGGGTTGTTCATTTCTCTTTACCACGCTGGTCCAACTGCACCCCCAAAATTTTTCAATCATAAGCAGTTTAATTTATGGGGTCAGCTTGTTGCTTTGAATCCGATTTCTTTGAACTGCCTGTTTTTCATTGCTGCTCTATTATGTTAATGATGGTGACACGGAACAATCACCATGTTTCCATCAGTTGAGCAAGTCTAAATCACTCAGCAGATTGCCAAGAATTCCCAGTGCCAGCACAATGTATACTGGAAATAATCATGTCCTGAAGGTTGGAAAGCACAAATTAACAACCTTCCTCAGCAGAGAATAAGAAGCTGGCGAGTGTGGGAAATGATTCAGGGGCAATAAAGAAATTAAAAATACTTATACTGAAAGGAACAGAAGGAGCTTTACTCTTCTTTCAGCTTTTAGGAAACTTGACCTACCTCTCTGGTCTGATGCAGAGAGAAAAATGTAAACAGATCCATTCCGCAACACTGTACACGCCAATTTAGAAAGTTAGCACAAGCTGATGTCAGCTACAAAAACGTTGAAACTAAAAATGGCCCTGACCTATGAAAACAAGCAGTTATATTGGCTTTGTAACTTAAGTGCCAGGTATAGAGAACATGCCTTCAATAAAAGAAACATAAGAATGTGAAAACCTAAAACAGATATCATGATATCCAAGGCAGAAAATTGGTCATGTATTTCTAAAGGATTATTTTATACACTTTGATACTTTTTCACGAATAGATCATGATAGTTTTCTTTGTGCAGCATTAAAGTGACACTTCGATTATTTGCAGGTCAACCAGATATAAGTTATCAAAATGTTATCTCAAAACAATTCCTCTCCCAAAGCCAGCCCCGACTGCCCCAATTCACAAAGTCACACTCGTACTTGGACCCAGTTTTAAAAACACACCGCAGGCTGTCCTGTTCCCCACTCTTTCACAGAGACACACTTCATTTTCAGTTCGCACAAAGACCCTTTGGTTTTTGCTGTGTCAATGTAACCAGGCACCCTCCTCCCCCTTCAACCTCATTTCATTGGACTCTTTGCATGTTCCATTCTGGGCCGTATTCTTGTTCACCCCCCACCTTAAAGCTCATGCTGGCACTGTACAGGCTAGTACACTCTCTCCCCACTTTCCATTTCTACTAGCTCCCCTTCCCCTTAGTGGTGCTCTCAACTTCTGTTCCTTTCCCTTTCTTCCCTCATTGCTGAATATTGTCTCTTTTCCTCTATTGTCAATCATTCACTCACCCTTTCATTGCCATTCAATTCCTCATTTTCATTGTTAAATGTTTCTCATTCATTATCATTCATTTCTACCTCATTCATCACCAATCTTTCTCACTCCCTTCCCCTTACCATTTACTTTTCCCTTTCTTATCCAGTTCTCTCTTCTTTTCCATTAATTTGTTAACTTCCCTCTCCTACCCCTTTATTCTTCTCCTTTTGCCATTACTTTTGTCATGTTATCTATCCTGATGTCCATTAGACAGCACCTCCCAAAATCACAACATGTACCATCTAGAACTCTAAGATAAGGACACAATTAGATAGGAACACACACCACTTACAAAGTTCCACTCCAAACCACTCACCACCCTGACTCAGAAATATATCACTGTTCCTTCTCTGTTGATGGGTCAGCATCGTGGAACTCCCTCCCCAACAGCACTGTGGTTTAGCTACACTTTATGAACTGCAATGATTCAAGAAGGCGGGTCATCACTACCTACTAGCCACTGTTACACAGGCAACCCAGCAGCCAGCTTGCATACAACAAGGCATCACAGGCAGCAAGATGATAAATGTTCAGTTGATGTGTTTAGGTGGGATTAATTGAGGCGTACATATAGTCTAGAACATTGGGAGAACAAAGAACAAAGAACAATACAGCACAGGAACAGGCCCTTCGGCCCTCCAAGCCCGCGCCGCTCCCCAGTCCAGGATTGAATCCTGAATCCAGGATCCCCGCCCAATTTTCCAGCCTATCTACATACCAATATCCTATCCACCGAGCTGTCCCTCACAGCTACGATGCTTTGTTCATTACAACCTATTAACTCACCCCCACCCCCCCCATTCCAGACCATGTGATCTCCAGGGAGAGGCGAAAACCCAGAGTGAAAAACCGCAGGGCCAATATGGGGAAAAAAAATCTGGGAAATTCCTCTCCGACCCCCTGAGGCGATCGAAACGAGTCCAGGAGATCACAATGGCCCTGATCGGAAAATGCTTCCCAACCCTAGTCATTTCCACTTCCACGAACACCATCTGAATTCCCTGCCCCCGAGACAGGTTCCCAACTATCCGCAGTCTCGCTCTGTACTGGCACCAGCAAGATGATCATAGAATGAAGCCTTGAAACAAGAAACAAGGAACAATTAGCCCGCACCGCTCCCTGGTCCAAACTAGACCACTCTTTTGTATCCCTCCATTCCCACTCCGTTCATATAGCTGTCTAGATAAGTCTTAAACGTTCCCAGTGTGTCCGCCTCCACCACCTTGCCCGGCAACACATTCCAGGCCCCCACGACCCTCTGTGTGAAATATGTCCTTCTGATATCTGTGTTAAACCTCCCTCCCTTCACCTTGAACCTATGACCCCTCGTGAACGTCACCACCGACCCGGGGAAAAGCTTCCCACCGTTCACCCTATCTATGCCTTTCATAATTTTATACACCTCTATTAAGTCTCCCCTCATCCTCCGTCTTTCCAAGGAGAACAACCCCAGTTTCCCCAATCTCTCCTCATAACTAAGCCCCTCCATACCAGGCAACATCCTGGTAAACCTCCTCTGTACTCTCTCCAAAGCCTCCACGTCCTTCTGGTAGTGTGGCGACCAGAACTGGACGCAGTATTCCAAATGCGGCCGAACCAACGTTCTATACATCTGCAACATCAGACCCCAACTCTTATACTCTATGCCCCGTCCTATAAAGGCAAGCATGCCATATGCCTTCTTCACCACCTTCTCCACCTGGGACGTCACCTTCAAAGATCTGTGGACTTGCACACCCAGGTCCCTCTGCGTCTCTACACCCTTTATGGTTCTTCCATTTATCGTGTAGCTCCTCCCTACATTATTCCCACCAAAATGCATCACTTCGCATTTATCAGGATTGAACTCCATCTGCCATTTCCTTGCCCAAATTTCCAGCCTATCTATATCCTTCTGTAGCCTCTGACAATGTTCCTCACTATCTGCAAGTCCTGCCAGTTTTGTGTCATCCGCAAACTTACTGATCACCCCAGTTACTCCTTCTTCCAGATCATTTATATAAATCACAAACAGCAGAGGTCCCAATACAGAACTTCCTTGTTCTTCTTTAAATAGTGCCATTGTGTATTTTAGGTCTGCCTGGACCATCAGGATAGGTCACAATTTAATGCCTCACCTGAAAATTCTGCAGCACCCCATCAGTGCTGCACTGATAATACTGTCCATATTATACTGGTGGAGTTTGAACTCATCACTTTGACTCGGAGGTAATCCCAGTAATATACATTTTTCAATCTTACCTTGAAGTATACTGTTTACAATGGTTGCCGTGTGCTGTGCAAGGATTTCTGGTTTGCCAATAGCTGCAAGTGATAGGTAGTTAGACATGTTCCGGGAGAGTTCCTTGTTGTCCATCCGCAGGAACTTTACGGCTACTGGTACAGCTAGAGCCATGACAACTGGATTGCTGTAATTCTGCTGAGACAATCAAAGAAACTGAGTGGGAAATGGTTCAATGATTAAAATTTAAGTGTTTTACAGGTTGCACATACAGAGTAATACATGTCTCCTGTAATAGATTAATTGAAATTTGAGAGCCAGCAGTAGCGATAACAGTTCCACTTCCCTAAAATGCCACATTTGGTTACACTGTTGTCCCTTCGCTTGAAAAATTCAAACAAGGGTGACTTTGAATCTATTAAAACAATCCATTTGAAAATACGAAATTGTGTGGACTAAATGGCGTTTTTGTAAATTTAGCGAGGGCACCAAGTGGTGTCTTACCACAGGATGCAAAACAAAATGGTAGATAAAATATTAAACATTTTTACGACATCCTCTTTCATGATGCGCTTTGACAATTACTTTGAAGTTTGCAGAAGCTGTTAGCCATGTGGGATTAATAAATTTAAAAAGATCACAGATGACTATTTCCTCAGATTTGACTGCAAGCAGAGGATCCAGCGGAAATTGTTCAAAGCCATGGCTACATTTTGATCTTTTAAATCAAAAAATGACAAAGGTCAGTTTTTGTGGCATCAAATTTTCCTAACTTTAGTATGAACATTTATTCACTACCAAAAGACCTCTCTCTTCTTCTGTTTGTAGGTTTAGGTTATTTATTAGTGTTACAAGTAGGCTTACATTAATGCTGCAATGAAGTTACCGTGAAAATCCCCTAGTCGCCACACCCCGGCACCTGTCCGGATACACTGAGGGAGAATTTAGCATGGCCAATGCACTGAACCAGCACGTCTTTCGGACTGTGCTCGGAGGAAACCGGAGCACCCAGAGGAAACCCACGCAGACACAGGGAGAATTTGCAGACTCCACACAGACAGTAACCCAAGCCAGGAATTGAACGCGGGTCCCTGGCGCTGTGAGGCAGCAGTGATTTACACAATCTAGAGAATTTTTACTTGCATTTTTCAATTAACTTCTGTTAGGGCTGCCAAACTCTGACAGGGCAGATGCTGAGAGGTTGTTTCCCCTTGTGGGAGAGTCTAGGACCAGAGGACATAATCTCAGATGAAGAGGTCACCCATTTAAGACAGAGATGAGGAGGAATTTCTTCTTTCAGAGGGTGGTGAACAGTGGAATTCTTTTCCGCAGAAGGCTGTCGAGGCTGGGTCGTTAAGTATGTTCAAGGCCGAGATAGTAAAGGAATCAAGGGTTATGGGGATAAGATAGGGACTTGGAGTAAAGGATTATCATATCAGATTAGCCATGATCTCATTGAACGGTGAAGCAGATGCAATTGGCTGAATAGCCTACTTCTGCTCCTACGTCTTATAGTTTTATGAGCATATTTTGGGATATGTCGGTGGAATACAGTGGTGTGGATTCCAGGTTTAGGAGTTGGCTACATACAAACCTACATAAGTACAAATGCTGTCCCATCTTTGCTTACTGTTATCATCGATGTGCAATAATTGGTGGGTGAGAGATGCTAGAAACATTGGCAACAAGAAAATTTCAACCTCAACCGAGTTACTTACCCCCTGAACAGCCATATCCAGCCACTACTCCCATCCTCTATGTCAACCATCACCCACCAATCCCTACCCCAGGCCAAGTCACACAATACCCGTGGACAGAAAGTATTATTTTCAAATCTCCTGGGATTTCTTTTGTTTTCTTTGGCCATCGTGTAATTGATGCCAATTCAAGGAAACTTCTGGCAATTCCAAGAGGATTGGCAAACCTGGTCGCTGTCAGATAATTGTAGCATTATTTTTGCCATAATTTTTGTTTGTCTTCATCTTCGTGCTCTGTTTTTGATCACATACTTTCCAAGAACCACTTATACAGTCACATTTCTCTTCTCAGCATGCACTGTCCAACTCCAGTTCACTCCACATGGATGCCAACTCAGATTTCACCCTTCCTGTTTCAGATCTGTCCATGACCACTGGTGTTTCCTCTGAACTCCTATCAGCCATCATTTCATGTAGTTCACTCCCTCCATTATCTGCTGCTGAATGCATTCCGCCAGTATTTCTTTTCAGCAGCATCACCACATTTTATTTCAGAGTTGTCTAGTTCTCTGTTCAATGTCATTGACGTTTTAACAAAAGTCCTTTATTCCTGCTTCCAAATATCGCAAACCAGAAACTTAAAGGGTACCAGCCAATCTCTCTTACTCTTCATTTTCTTCCGATCCCATTTCTCATTCTTACCTAACTTTTACCAGAATGTCCCCATCCCCCGATTTCACCTCGCTGACCCCTGACCTCAGCCTGGGAGGCACTTTCCTTTCTCTGGATCCCCGTTTGAATGAATTCTGGGGGAGAGAAATTTGTTTATATTCAATGACATCATCGAAGAATGCCACACGAGCTGTGTAGGTAGGAGTGAGGGCACTGTCTGCCCTTGGAGAATTGAGGTGACTCTGCATATCAGCACTATGCCAACAAATTTCTCCCTTTGGGCCTTTATTGACACTTTCGCCTCTATATTTTGGCTTTGTCTTAACCTGATCTTTTCATATTTGAGTAAAGTTTCTCCAGTCCTCTTATTGACTCTAATACATCTCCCTCTGAACTTTCAGCATTTCCTCAGTAACAGCATCACTATCATCAAACCTCCTGACAAATTGAGTGCTGCAAACATCAATTACTTCCTGCACTATTACTGATCTCACCTCTTCTGGTGATTTTCATTTTCATTGTCTCAAACCTCAGTTTGGATTCAATTTAGCCTTGGATGACTGTGTGGTGTTTGCACATTCTCCCCATGGCTGCGTGGGTACCTCTGGGTGCTCTGGTTTCCTCCCACATTCCAAAGATGTGCAGGTTAGATGCATTGGCCATGCTAAATTCCCCCTAGTGTCCCAAGATGTGTCGGCTAGATGGATTAGCCACGGGAAATGTATGGGGTTATGAGGATAGGGCGGGGTAGAGGGCCTGGGTAAGATACTCTGTCAGTGAGTTGGTGCAGACATGATGGACTGAATGGCCTCTTCTGTACTGTAGGGATTCTATGATTATACAGTGAAGCCTGTTTCTAATTTTGAAATGAAGCATTGATTTAGTTCAAATCTATAGCAGACTTGAATCCACAACCTTTGCACTCAGAGGATAGAAATTTAACCAAGTGAGGCAAACTGACACACTCAATCTGGAATGGCGAGAGCATGGTTTATGGTGGATGGTGCTGGCTAAACAGCTAACACCAGCATCATTGCTTTCTGAAAAATAAGTCTAACATCCAAATTCCAGATTTTGAATGTCCCTTTTTCCACAAGCTTCAGATGTCAATAAAATATTGTGCCTTTGCTGAATGGTTTTACAGAACAGATTGTGCCCCCTTTGGGAAGGGGGAGATTTGTGATAAGCTACTGGAACAAGCACTTCTTATTTCATTTGTGTGCGGCCTAGGAGCACAGTGGTTAGCATTGCTGCCTCACAGCCCCAAGGACCTGGGTTCAATTCCCGGTAACTGTCTGTTTGGAGCTTGCATGTTCTCCCCGTGTCTGCATGGGTTTCCTCTGGGTGCTCTGTTTCCTCCCACATGTGCAGGTTAAGTGGATTGGCCATGCTAAATTGCCCCTTAATGTCAGGGAGATTAGCATGGTAAATACATAAGGTTACAGGGATGGGGCGTGAGTGGGATTATTGTCAGTGCGAGCCTGATGGGCCGGATGGCCTCTTTCTGTACTGTGGGGATTCTATGATTCTTGGACAAGTGTAAGCCAAAAAAAATGCCTTTTCTAGACTCCTCACAAGTTCTGTTCCTCACCCGTCTATATTCAAGGTTGTTGTCAAATTGATCATATGTTAGATTGAATTTTTCTACACATCATAAAACAGATATATTTTTTTATTCCTTCGTGGAATGTGGATGATATAAGCAAGACCAGCTGGTGTTGCCCATCCCTAATTACCCTTGAATTGATTGGTTTGCGACATTCCAAAGGTCAGCCACATTACTGTGGGTCTGGAGTCCCATGTAGGCGAGGCTGGGTAAGGTTGGCAGAATTCCTTCCTAAAAGAACATTACTGAACCAGATGGGTTGCTTTACAACAGCAGTTTCAAGGTCACCACTACTGAGGCTAGCTTTCAATTTCAGATTTCATTCATCGAATTTAAATTCTACCAGCCGCTGTGGTGGGATTTGAACCTGTGACCCCAGAGCATTAGCCTGGTTCGCTGGATTACTAGTCCAGTGATGTTACCGCTACACCGCCATCTTCCTAATCATGCCAATGTATGAACAGTAATATTTTTCCTGTGGATAACTTTGAAAACATTTCTACAAATTCGGTCACCGTTAGCTTTAGTTATCTTGCTGTCGTTTGCAAGACATACATCTTCATGTTCATTTCCTTGACACAGGATGATAATTTTTTTCCTGTCCATTTGCCTCTCATCTGGCCAAAGCAGTTATACAACTCCCATGTCAAGGATAACAAGTCTGACAAAGGAAAACAACATCAGTGAGAGCACCACATTATACTAGACATTGCACAAGCACTTGAAGCAGTGGGTACTCTACCTCACCGAGAAACTAGATAAATACTTTCCCACTGTCTTCTGTACCAGAGATACTCTCTCCTTTATTTCTTTATCTATAATAGGGTGGCACGGTGGGGGGTACAGTGGTTAACACTGCTGCCTCACAGCGCCAGGGAGCCAGGCCTTGGGTGACTGTGTGGCGTTTGCATGTTTTGCCCATGTCTGCATGGGTTTCCTCTGGGTGCTCCGTTTTCCTCCCACAGTCCAAACATATGCAGTGCCACAAGATGTGTAGGTTAGGGGGATTAACAGGGTAAATGTGTGGGGTTACGGATATAGGGCAGAGGGATGGGCCTGGGTAAGATGCTCTGCCGGAGGGTAAGTGCAGACTCGATGAGCCAAATGGCCTCTTTGTGCACTGTAGGGATTTTATACTTATATGACTGCTGCTTCGATGGCAGAATACAAAGTAGGAAGCCATGAGCAACATTAAATCCAAGCTTAGTACGAAAGATAAAGTGCTTCTTCCGATGATTGTGTATTTCCCTTTGCTTCAGGTAAAGTTGTACCCTTGCAGCTGCAGTGAGTCTCTGCAGTTGTACATCTTAATATCCATGTTGTTTGTCTCAAATCAAAGTACATAGGCATTAATTGACAACTTCAGGAGTCATGTTTCAGGTCATCACCGATGCAGGAAAAGATTCAAGTACACAGTGTACCATTTTAAAATTAGTATATTGCTGAAAGTTCTACATGAAATCACTGGATCTACTGCTCAGTTCAGAGCCTTTTAAAATTCAGAGTATAGAACAGATTATTGTATTTGTATATCCCTTTTAAAATACTGCGGTGAAGGTATTTATTACGACAAAATACTAAAGATTATGAAAAAAAATCAAAATGCAGAACGTCTGACACCATTTGAGGTATCAATTTCTCTGCTTTCAAATACCGATGATTATTTTTAACTTCTTTCATTTTCTGATTTTATTTCAAATTTTCAGTCGTCTCAGGCCTAGAATTTTAATTGTGAAAAGTCATTTTTCAGGTGTGGTATGGGTATTCAAGACCCCAAAATGGCCCTGTAGAAAACATGCGCATTTCTGGCCAGGGAATTGGCATTTGATTGTCTTATATAAAGATAAACAAGAGTCACTCTTTACACACATTGAAAGCAGACGTTAGACATTTTGCATATGCAAATAAAGTGCCAAATTCTAATATGAAAGGTTTCTCTATAAAATTGGCTTGGCTTAAGGCAGCCAGTGCTATAACAGGTAACCCCACCTCCCACTTTTCATTCCATGTCACATATACAACTGTAGTGACCTCTGAAGTACTAACATAACAGCATTCCGTCTTCTGTTATATAATGTTACATTTGTTTCCCAGAGGCCAATTGGCACGGTGGCACAGTGGTTAGCACTGCCTCACAGCACCAGGAACCTGGGTTTGATTCCCAGTTTGGGTCACTGTCTGTGTGAAGTTTGGGGAAACGCTACATAGACGGTGCATTCTCCCAGTGTCTGCATGGGTTTCTTCCCACACTCCAAAGATGTGTGGGTTAGGTTGATTGGCCATGCTAAATTGCCCTTAGTAGATCAAGATGTGTGGGATTACACGGATAGGGTGGGGGAGGGGGCCAGGATAAGATACACAGTCAGAGAGTTGGTGCAGACCTGATGGGCCAAATGGCCTCTTGTGCACTGTAGGGATTCGATGAAAAATTGAAGTGCTCTCGCTTCACTTCTAAATGAAATGAACTCCAAGCTAATGGCCATATGAAATGCTTCTACTCTGCCCCCCACCCTTTACTATGTCATCCAGACTGAAGATGGCCCTATCCTGAATCTTTGGCTCTCCCTTAAGCTTGGGCAGGCCAACCTTAGGTCCACTGGATGGTGCTCATGAACAAGGTCACAAGGAACATCCTATGCAGGGGTGGGCAAATGTTTTGGTGAGAGGGCCACATCTGGCTGTGGAAATTGTTGGCGGGGGTGCAAGGCAAAAATAGAACATAGAACATAGAACAGTACAGCACAGAACAGGCCCTTCGGCCCACGATGTTGTGCCGAGCTTTATCTGAAACCAAGATCAAGCTATCCCACTCCCTATCATCCTGGTGTGCTCCATGTGCCTATCCAATAACCGCTTAAATGTTCCTAAAGTGTCTGACTCCACTATCACTGCAGGCAGTCCATTCCACACCCCAACCACTCTCTGAGTAAAGAACCTACCTCGGACATCCTTCCTATATCTCCCACCATGAACCCTATAGTTATGCCCCCTTGTAATAGCTCCATCCACCCGAGGAAATAGTCTTTGAGCGTTCACTCTATCTATCCCCTTCATCATTTTATAAACCTCTATTAAGTCTCCTCTCAGCCTCCTCTGCTCCAGAGAGAACAGCCCTAGCTCCCTCAACCTTTCCTCATAAGACCTACCCTCCAAACCAGGCAGCATCCTGGTAAATCTCCTCTGCACTCTTTCCAGCGCTTCCACATCCTTCTTGTAGTGAGGTGACCAGAACTGCACATAATATTCCAAATGTGGTCTCACCAAGGTCCTGTACAGTTTCAGCATAACCCCACGGCTCTTAAACTCCAACCCCCTGTTAATAAAAGCTAACACACTATAGGCCTTCTTCACAGCTCTATCCACTTGAGTGGCAACCTTTAGAGATCTGTGGATATGGACCCCAAGATCTCTCTGTTCATGGGGGACTATGGGCGACCATGGGGGACCTTATCAAACACCTTACTAAAATCCATGTATATGACATCAACTGCCCTACCTTCATCAACACACTTAGTTACCTCCTCAAAAAATTCAATCAAATTTGTGAGGCACGACTTGCCCTTCACGAATCCATGCTGACTATCCCGGATTAATCTGCATCTTTCTAAATGGTCGTAAATCCCATCCCTAAGGACCTTTTCCATCAATTTACCAACCACCGAAGTAAGACTAATCGGTCTATAATTACCAGGGTCATTTCTATTCCCTTTCTTAAACAGAGGAACAACATTCGCCACTCTCCAGTCCTCTGGCACCACCCCCGTCGACAGTGAGGACCCAAAGATCAAAGCCAAAGGCTCTGCAATCTCATCCCTTGCCTCCCAAAGAATCCTAGGATATATTTCATCAGGCCCAGGGGACCTATCGACCTAAAATGGTCATAAATGCTCAAGAAATAAACAAACATAAAAGATAAATTTTGGTACAAATAAGTACCAAATGGTGGTCCAATTATCAATAAATAATTGGACCACTATTTGATTACATATAACAACAAAACCAAACATCCTCTCCTTTTCACACCATCCTGGCTTAATGTGAACATTGTAAAGAGGGGCTACCAGCTACAATGGTATTGAAGACCAGTGTTGCTCTTTTTCTCTCACCACAGATGCTGCCTGCATCTGTTGAGTATTTCCAGCATTTTCTGTTCTTATTTCAGATTTCCAGCATCCAGAATATTTTGCTTTTGTCTTGTCAAATGCATGCTGTTTTATTATGATCTGCAATATGTTGTTGCAAGAATTGTAAAGGTAAAAACAGTAAAGAAAAGAGAAATAAAAGTTTGATTATTAGAACCATAGATCCATAGAAAATTACAGCTCAGAAACTGGCCTTTTGGCCCTTCTTGTCTGTGCCGAACCATTTTTTGCCTAGTCCCACTGACCTGCACTTGGACCATATTGTCACAAGTATGCTTACATCAATGCGGCAATGAAGGTACTGTGAAAATCCCCTAGTCGCCACACTGAGGGGGAATTTAGCATGACAAATGCAACTAACCACCACGTATTTCGGACTGTGGGAGGAAACCGGAGCACCTGGACGAAACCTATGTGGACACAGGGAGAATTGTAGACTCCGGATGGACAGCGACTCAAGCCGGGAATTGAACCTGGGTCCTTGGTGCTGTGAGGCAGCAGTGCTAACCACTGTGCCATCGTGCGCGGAGAGACCAAAAGGCATCACAGAGATGGTCACCACATCTGGTGAGGAGTATATTGGTCTGTTTCTCTCTCTTTCTCTTTTTTCTAGAGCTGGGATTTAATAACCATATGGCACATTTTAAAAGAGATGCTCCCAAGTACATCTGTCCCATGCGTGTAATAGGCTCCTCATTATTCGATGATGTCCAAGCAGTAAATTACTATTCCACACTGGTTAGGGAACAAGTTCCTCATTTTCAATTTATTCAAAACACAAAACCCTAACCTAAAGCCACACACTCTCCACTTACTATTGGATTCATCACCCTTCTTCTAAATATCTAAACCAACCCTTAGCTGAACCTCCAGTAGGAATAGAATGTGCTTTTCCAATTCCAGTTTTCAAAAGTGCCTAAACAACTAGCTTCGAGATGTCCACCTCAGAATATGAAACAGATTGTTTATGGAGACCTTTTGATCTAAGTATCACAGCACTTAGTGCAGATTGCATCATTTATTATGTTTCGAAATTACAATCTCTTGCCCAACAGCAGAATTGGAAGTTATGTTTTTGCTGGGTGTATATATCTGTTACCTTCTGCTCCATATGTAATTATCATTGGATCTGTTTCATAAAGAGTACCAAAACCCAAGCGCAAAATAAATCACAATTTTAAAATATAGTGCATCTACCTGAAAGCAAAAGCTGTAGTAATCTGTTAAGTACTCTTAAATGAACAGGCACTGTTACAAGTTCAAAGAGTATAGTGTTTCTCGTACAATGGACGGGATTTTACGGCCTCGCTTGAGCGAGACTGGAAACACCTGCCTGAGGTCAACAAACATTTCCTTTGTCTGCCCCTCGCCCGCTCTGATTCCATGGCGGGCCTGGTGAATGGCTTTCTTCGAACTGAATGTAACATGGCTGCCTCCTGTCTGTGCCTCATGGCAGAGGTCATATGACGACAGAAAGCCAAGTAGGCCTTTAGTATATGATTATATTTCAATCCCTCTTTCCATAATGAACAAAGACAAATTTGCATGCATTTTCATGTGTAATTGAGTTACCCAAGTTACCCACTATACTCCCACTGTTCCCCTGCATTAGTATACTGTTCATTATTTTCATCAGTCTCTGAACATGTATTGCAAACATAAATCACCAAATCATGCAGGTCTCTTAATGGTGCATGTGTTTGTTGTCATTGCCTGTTCATCTGAGTGCTGTTCCCTCTCCAGAGAGTGTCATTTCCGTGATACTTGTTGTTTCCTGGGTAACTGTTCCTGTTGTTCCTCTTCCATTGCTGGGGCTGGTGGACCTCTGGGAGTGATGGTGGTTCTGTTCTTTGTACAGCTGGTGAGTTCCCATTGATCAGCCACCTGCATGCAGGAACAGCTTCTCTAGTTGTTCGTATGTGCCCACAGTTGTGCCAGGACATTTGATTGTTCACATCCACTGCATGAGATCAAAGTGACAACATGTCCCAGGTTTCCACATGGGCTGATTTCTGTCAAGAACATTGAACATTTGGACCCTGACTGGCTCTCCAGTGCTCAATGCTGGCAAATGTTGGGCAGTTTTGTCAAAATGAAATGTTGCCTTCTGCAGTTACACCTTGATTTTTTTCAGTCACATCTGTTACTACTTCTGGCATCAGTCGCTTTTGTTCCTTTGAAAGGGTAGTTTGGGTGAGGTGTGGCGTTATTCTTTTGACTGGACTACTTTCTACTTGACTGGGGATAGAGTGAAAATGATGTATATAGTATTGAATTTCCCAACTGTTTATGAAGCAGCTGAATTCTTCACTTGTGAACTGAGGGCCATTGTCACTCATCACATTACCTGGAACACTGTAAAAACTAAGTATGCTTTCAGACATTCTACAATCTCACTGAAGCCAGCTGGTCTAACTGGCAGTAGTCAGAATAATAGTCTACAGTGATTAGATAATCAATTCCTGCCATGGTGAAGAGGTCTGCTCCCAGCTTCACTCACAGCCTGTCCAGAATCTCATGTGATAGGGACTCTCTAGTTTACTTAGCTTGGTATTAATGTGGTCCTTAATTTCACTGCTTATATTTGGCCAAAAGAGCACTCCTCTTGCCTTCCTTAGACTTGACTCAATTCCATGACGGCTTACACGAATGCAATTCAACATCATTCCTCTCATTGCCTTCAGGAGAATGATTCTATTTCCTTTGTACAAGATGCCATCTTGGGCTATCATTCATCTCTATAAGCCCAATATGCACTTGTGACCAAAGGTGCATCCTTGATGCTGTCAGGCTATCCCTTTATCATTATTTCTTGAAGTATTGAGAGTTGCATCCTGTTGGGTAGACCACATGATTTGAGAAAGGCACGTGCACATGTCTGCCAGATTCAATGTTTCTGCTGGGTTGATGAATTCCAGAATACGTTGAGTTGCTGCCTCATGTTGAATCTGGAAGATCTCACATTCTGTTTCAGCATCCTCAACTTTCTTCATGAGATGTGTTGCTCTCGACAACATATCAGCAAATGTATAGCTGTTTCCCTTACTTATATGTCATGTCCAGATGATATCTCTGCAAATAAAGCAACATTCTTTGCAGATGCTTTGGAGCAGAAAGTAGCGGTTTGAGGAAAATGCTTTGAAGTGGTTTGCTGTCAGATTTTACTCTCACTTTGTCTCACCCTACCAGTGTTAAAGAAAGTGTTGCTACTTGTATTGGCTCCAGTTAGTTAATTAAATCTGATGCAATCTCACAGTTTTGCCGTTGTAAGTGGAAAAACTGCCAATTCTGCCACAGAGTGCCTTTCATTTTGGCAGTAGGGGGAGGAGAATTAACAGCCTTTTTGTCTCACCTAGTTTATTTGCTTTCCTTTTCAGTGTTTTCTTGAAGCAGCTTTCTGCAGCTCTGAACAGTTCTGTGTTCCCATTTCAATCACTGTGCCTTCTCTCCAAAATTCAATCTCAGCTCCACATAGAACACAGAAAATAGAAGCAGGAGTAGGCCATTCTGCCCTTTGAGCCTGCTCCACCATTCATTTTGATCGTAGCTGATCATCAAGTTCATCTGACACTATATTACGAACTCATTGCGCTTCTGGTGCAATGTCTTTATTAAAACCGAATGCAACATGGCTACCTCTGTTCTGCACCTCACGTTAGATTTCACCTGACCATAGCAAGTCAGGACGGACTTTTAGTACATGATTGCATTTCAATCCCAGTTGCCTTGTGGTCTCTGCACTTGCCTCTTTAAAATAGTGGCTGCACACTCTTCCCAAGAAAAGCCCACCTCTGGCCTCTGAACGTTAGCCAACTCCAATTTACCTGCAAGAATCTGTTGGCTTGAAAATCTTCCCATAAAGCTCTCTAGGATCTGCATTGTACCTTCACAGCTCCTGACATTGATCAGCCAGGCACCAGAAGCAGTTACACACGTGCATTGCACACTCACTGCACACTGCATTTGCCACTCACATTGGGCCTGATTTTACCATTGCGTAGTGCGAAAACGTGGTAAAGTCGGGCGTGAGGCCATTAACGTGATCCGCGCCCGCGTCCACGCAGATGGTCACTTTACCGAGACCCGGGAATGGCCGTGATCCGATTCACGCCCGAAACGGGCGCAACGGCGATTTAAATTCATTTGCATGCATTTAAATTGAATTAATGAACTGCCCGCCCAACTTTATCAGCATTTCCCCCTTTACCACCACGTTCGCCAATCTGGAATCGCGCCAAAATGGACATGCTGAATAAAAGTCTGTTTCGGGTGCTCCAGCTGCTGAAGAGGCGAGTTCAGAGCTTCCAATGTCTCTCTGACTCAGATCGGTGGTGGAGGGGGGGAGGCAGGCCAGATCATTCTCTGATGGAGGGGGGTGGGGGGGGCGAGGGAGGAGGGAGGCCTGATCTTTGTCTGGTTGGGAGGGAGGGGGGAGGAGGGCAGATCATTCTCTGGGGGGGCGGGGAGTGAAGCCAGCTCATTCTCTGTCAGGGGGGAGTGAGGCCAGATCATTTTCTGGAGGGGGGGGCAGAGGAGAGAGGTGGGTCAGATGTACCTCTGGCGGAGGGGGTGGAGGGGAGTGAGGCCAGATGGATCTCTGGTGGGGGGGGATGGCGGAGTGGGGGCAGGGGGGTCTGCTGCCACTCTGCAGGTGATCGGTGGGGGGGGAAGGGGGCAGGTGGCCATGATTGGTCTGGGTAGTGGGGGGGTGGGTGGAAAAGGGGGACAGTGATGTCTGTGGGGGCCATCGCTCCCGCTTTTTGCTCCCGGGCCACTTTTTCTGCTTTCTGCGGCCTGGGAGTGATCTGACACGGGCGCGCTTTTTCAAATTTTTTTCTAACTGCACATGCGCAGTTCAGAGCTCCGATCGTTCCGGCTGCGCCAAGCCCCGCCCACAGCGTGAATGGGACCCGTGATTTTTTTTTCAGGCTGAGTGCGTGTGGGGGCGCCTGAAAGTAGATTTCCAAGTCGGATCTGAATTGCACCCAGATTCAGCACTTAGAACGAAAATGGTAAAATCAGGTCCATCGTGTGCTCTCTCTGCTACAGCCACTGCCTGGATGGGAGGTCCTGGTATATGGGTCTTGGACCATTGCCTGCCCAGGCGTATCCTCGTATCTGCTTTTAAAATAGCGCCAATCACTTGCTTTAGATTAGAACTGAATGAATACTAGATAATAGGGATTGTTTAGCTTTTTGTACAAGTGAGGTATTTGAACATTCTTTGATGACTACTTAGATTTTTAAAAAATCTCTCTGTAACCCACGTTACAGAATTTCTACATTAAGTTCTAAGCTCTTAACATAAACTAGTAGAAAATTCAAATAACAACATTAACTAACACAATTGACACTACAAAAATGATCACTAATTTCTGCCTGCTGTCAGTGCTAGAAAAAAGGGAAAGCTCCACAAAAAAGTCAAAAAATTAGTTACAAACAGGCATTCAAATGGTTCTCAGTGCACCATTTTAGAAGTGAACTGGAGATAAATAAGGCAATAGCGCCCTCAAGGGGGAAATGTTGGAATAATCTACATGTGTTGGCTTTATATGAACAGTAAGAAGTCTCACAACACCAGGTTAAAGTCCAACAGGTTTATTTGGTAGCACAAGCCACAAGCTTTCAGAGCGCTGCTCCTTCATCAGGTGAGTGGGAGTTCTGTTCACGAACAGGGCATTATAAAGACACAAACTCAATTTACAAAATAATGGTTGGAATGCGAGTCTTTATAGGTAATCAAGTCTTAAAGGCACAGACAATGTGAGTGGAGAGAGGGTTGAGCACAATGACAAACAAAACCCTGAATTGTATGACACTTTAAAGAATGCATCAGGTGAAAATGTAATACGAACATAACTATAAAATATCACCAGCTGTATAACGGTGTGAGGGCCCACGACTTTCCACAGCTATATACATTGAAGGCAGCAGGCTGTCCCAAAAGAAAGTGTATCCCCATGAAAGGTCATAATTTAATAATGGTATTATCTACTCAGATAGATAAAAGGGTGCTCATGATATATTTTCACATCAATTCAGCTTCCCTCTCTATTACTGACTCAGTACAAAGAATATAACCAACTTTAACTACCATAACCCAATCAACAAACTCAAACCTTTCCACCAACGGAAAAGGTCTCAATGCAAGCAGATTAAACACAATAAACTGACCAACTTCCATCCAAACCTTAAGTGGAGCAGATGAGACCCAGTACATAGACAGTCACATGGCAATATCATCACTGGGAGGTTTTCTAGTTCTGCTGGAGAGAGTCAAAATTAGTCTGGAAGGGGGATGGGAACGTGAGCATATAAAGGAGAAAAGCAAACCTGGAGGTGGCAGGCAGAAAATTAGTAACAGTAAGGAGTCTCACAAAACCATGTTAAAGTCCAACAGGTTTATTTGGAATCACAAGCTTTCAGAGTCACCTCATGAAGGAGCAGTGCTCCGAAAGCTCGTGATTCCAAATAAACCTGTTGGACTTTAACCTGGTGTTGTGAGACTTCTTACTGTGCCCATCCCAGTCCAACGCCGGCATCTCCACATCAGAAAATCAGTAAGCAAGCAAAACCAAGGCTAGAAAATAGAGAACATAGGAGTCTGGTAGTGTTTAATGATATCTACTTCAACTCAAGGGCTCTAATGAACAAGACAGATGAGCTGAGGCACAGGTAGACAGTTAGAAATATGATATCACAGGTATTACTGGCTTAAAGAAAGACAGAAGCTCAACATTTTCAGTTGCGACAGAGAAGAAAGAAAAAAGTACATGGTCACAATACTGTTTGAAGATCCACGCTGGAATTCTATCGCCTTGCCCGCCATGGAATCGGAGTGGGCGAGTGTAGGACAATAGAAATGTCTTTTGACCTCGCCGGGATTTTCCGGTCTCGCTCTAGTGTCCACAGTTACAACTGAGGAGGGATAATTTGTTTGAAAAATTATTAAGAGAGACCATAAGGGGAGATATCGGTATCATAATAATATTACCAGACTAGCTATCCAGAAGCCTAGGCGAATACCCCAGGGGCATGGGTTCAAATCCTACCACTGTAGCTGGGGGAATTTAAACTCAATTAATTAATAAATGGAATTGATTAATAGAATTCTGCAATCAAGAGCTAGTCTCACTAGCTTTTTACTATTACTAGTAGCAAGAGCCATGAATTGTGGTAAGTCCCATCTCACTCACTTGTTAACCTTAGGGAAGGACATTTGTCGGGCTTACCTGGTCTGGCCTACAGACTCCAGACCTACAGCAATGTGGTTACTCTAAAAGCCCTCTGAAATTGTCCAGTTGTACCAATTACTCAGTTGTACCAATTACAAAAAAAGTCAAAAAAGGAATAAAACCGGAGTGACCACCTGGCATCGACTTAGCAGCTGGAAACAACAGCACACCCGTCCTGTCAACCCTTACTAACTAACATCTGGGGGCTGTCATACAGATTAGTCAAGCAACAGCCTGACACGGTTATACTTATTTAATCATACCTTACAACCAATGTCCCAGACACGACCACACCATCCCTTATGGTGGGACAGGACATACCTAGCAGAGATGGCAGCAGCACAATGTTAAACAATCAGAAGGGAGATGTCCTGGAAGTTCTCAACATTGACTCCAGACCCATGAATTCTCGTAGCATCAAGTTAAACATATGCAAGGAAACCTCCGACTGATTTGGATTGGGACGTCTTGAGTGTTGTTGGAGCTGCACTCATTGAGGCAAGAGAAGAGTATTCCATCACACTCCAGACTTGTGTCTTTTAGAAGGTGGGCAGGCTTTGGGGAATCAAGAGGTGACTTATTTGCTGCATAATTCCCAGCCTCTGATCTAGTCCTGTTGCCACAAAATGCACATGATGAATCCTGTAAAGTTTCTGCTCAGTGGTAACCTCCAGAACGTTGATGGAGAAATCAGCAATGGTAATGCCATTGTGTGGCAGAAGGAGAGAGTTAGATTCTCTCTTGTTGGTGAAGGTCATTGTCTGGCACTTGTGAGGCACAAATGTAATTTGCCACTTATTAGCCCAAGTCTGAATGATGTTCACATGTTGGTGGCTATGCTTCAACTAGTAGCTAAGGAGTTGCAAATGGTACTGTGCAATCTTCAGTAAGTATCCCCACTTCTGACTTTATGATGGAAGGGTGGTCAATTATGAAACTGTAGAGATGATTCGGCCTTGGACCTGAGGAATTCATGATCAATTTCCTCGGGATGAGATGTTTGGCATCCAAGAACCACAGTGATCTTCCTTTTTGCTAGGAAAGACTCCAACCAATGGAGACTTTTCCATTTGATTCCCATTGACTTCAATTTTGCTAGAGCTCCTTGATGCCACACTCAGTGAAATGCTGCCTTTATATTTATATTGCAGCACAAGAGCCGCTTCATTGCATTGTCTTTCACCACTTTGCTGATGATCGAGAGGTAGATTGACAGGACTGGGTTCAATGTGCACTGTTTTCTGTGGAAAGGACTTAACTAGGCAATTTTCCCAATTGCTGCCAGTGCTATAGATGTCTGGAACAGTGAGGCTTAGGGTACAGCTAGTTCAGAAGCCCAGGTCTTTAGTACTTTTGTGGGATATTGTCATGACCTGTAGTCTTTGCAGTATCCAGTGCTTTCGGCGCTTTCCTGATATCACATGGAGTGAATCGAATGGCTTAAGGCTGGCACCTGTGACTCGGGGGACTTCAAGAGGAGGCTGAGATGAATCATCCACTCAGCAGATCTGGCTGAAAATGGTTGAAGTGCCTCAGCATTGACAGCTATAAAAGTGAGGGGACAACATAAATGGTCTGAGCTGCGAATATGGATGGGTGCGATTATGTTTGGAATAAATGAAAAAAGGAGGACAGGTAGAGTAGTTTAAGTGGAAATTACAGAAAATGAGGATTCACTTGACATGGAGTTGAACTGAAGGCACGTCAGTGAAAAACGTGCCATGCCTGAGACTTGGGAGGATGATACAAGGCATGGGGTGGCGGGGGAGGCAGGGGGGGAAAGAGGATGAAAGCTGGTTTGAAAGAAGGTGGTGCCTGAGGAATCATGGGGAGATATCGAGCTATGATTTAGTGATCACAATATGCTGCTGCAAACTCACCTACATTATTCTGGGTGAAAGGCTTCTCCACCACACATTATTCTTTTGAAGTCATAACATATTTGTCACATTTATCTTTTAGTGTTCCTGCTATAATGAATGCAAATGTTAGCAATTACATTAATTCAAATTTTCTTCCAATCCCATTTCCTAATTTAATTCTGCCAGCTAATTATAGCACTGCAGAAACATTTCTATTCCTAAAGGCACGTGTTCAAGTAGCTAAACAGAGTGCAGAGATCTGGTTACCAAATCTTTAAATGTTCTCGGAACAAGAATGAAAATACAGAAAGACAAAAACGTAAAATAAGGAAGTATATGAAGGGAATAACAAACTAATTGAAAGCTTTCTTAGATTTCCCATGTTTAAACGCACCCATTACTGCTAGGCAACAAGGGATTAGCATAATAACCTTGTTTTAGGGATAAACACTCCGATCAATTAACACTTGGATTTTGGAAGCTTTGAATAACAAGGGCAGTGTAAACGTTGGGGGATGCCAACAAACCACGAGAAACTTAAAAATGTTACTTTTGTTTGACCATAATGAATTAAGACATCTCTTTCACAACTGGGAGAGGGGGAGAGTGGCGGGTGGGGAGTGCAACAATGAGACGTATAATCCACCAAAAAAGAGATTTATTTAAACCAAACCAAAAGCTAGTTCAAGCACAGTTATGCCAAAAGCACTAACAAGGCTTCAATAGCTGATTACAGCAATGGAAGAATTGACATGCTGGATTAAGCAACATTGCTCTGATAGAGTAAAGTTTATTTATAAGTGTCACAAGTAGGCTTACATTAACACTGCAATGAAGTTACTGCGAAATTCCCTTAGTTGCCACACTCCGGCGGGCCTGTTCGGGTCAATGCACCTAACCAGCACGTCTTTCAGACTGTGGGAGGAAGCCGGAGTACCCGGAGGAAACCCACGCAGACACGGGGAGAATGTGCAAACTCCACACAGATAGTGACCCAAGCTGGGAATCGAACCCGGGTCCCTGGCATTCTTGCTTCCATGCACTTGAATGAGATCAAAATCTCAACTTATATTTTTAATATTAAACAAAGGTGTACCAAAGTTTGTACCAAACGTATTGTTACCAAGAGGATGTCACACTGTTTGCTAAAGTTTGATGTCACATTAATTACTCCCACATTATAAACAATGATAAATAATGTACAAAATCGCAGTGACATTAAAAATGTTGCAACCTGTTTTAATGCAACATTGTGGTATAATTGAGAAAGTAAAACTTTTATTTTGGTTCTGCATGCTCAGTTATTAAGTCTTGTCCTTCTGAATAATTTTTAAAGTTTAACTAATACTTTTATATAAAATCTTGGTAACTGTTTTAAGGAATAATTGCTTGGACAATAATCTGCCCACTGATGCTCAGTCTAGGTTTCGCCAGGGTCACTTGGCTTCAGGTCTCATGATAGTCTTTCTTCTTTATTATAAGTCATACATTAATTTATAATTGAACCTGAATCTTAGGAAAAGAATGCTGAGATGCATCATCTTGTCATCTATGATGTACACCTCTGAGACATAGTCAACAAACAAATAGAGTATTTATAAGCTGAATTAATTTAAGATGTGGACATAAAAGGATGTTCCAGTACACAATATCCTACACGGACAATGAGGCAGTGCTGAAAATGACCAGAGTTAAGAGGAAATTAGTGCACAACATCACAGAGACAAAGATGCAATAGCCCAAATCTTCCCGTCACCGGATCGTCACAACACTGGACATGCGACCAGAGATGTGCATTGGGACTGTCTGGATGCACTGACCTATGTGGGAATTGCTTGGGAACTTTCAACTCCTGATGGGCAATTTTCCTGCTCCTTAGCACCCTCCACTATAGTCTACAACTCTTGAGTAAAACCTGCAGACTTTAGATAGTTCTGATTTACTTACCTGAATTGTTACCCAAGAATTGTTAGACAGGGAAAACCTCATCTTGTGTGGGGTTATGGGATAGGGTGGGAAAGAGGGCCTGGGTATGACACTCTGTCAGAGAGTCAGTGCAGTTTCGATGGGCTGATTGGCCTCCTTCTGCACTGTAGGGATTCTATGATTCTAACTGTAGAACCCACCACCCCCTCCCTCACCACAATCACTCACAATGACCCCAACTAACCACTGAACCCCCCTCCCGACTACAGCCACACAAATATCCCCCCGATCATCCCACAGGTCCAAACTCACCCACTTGCCACCTCATCCATCCTACCCATTCATTCATTTACTCACTCATCCAAACTAGACTTTGAAACGTACAGCAGCTAGTGCCCTCAAAATGGGGCATATCCTCTCTTCCCCCAACAATACACCATTGCGACTGAGTTCCTGGAGCGAGGCTGCACTCTGCATTTCTGGTAAAACTGGGCTCAGAAGACCCAGCAAGAAATATAAAGCAGGGTCAAGGTGAGGGAAAATTCAAATGGAGCAGCAATCGGATGATGATTGCCACTCTAGAGCAGTAGACAGTGAAAATTACTGGAAGGAAAGATCAACAACAAACATAAGGAGAAAAAAAATCAGAAAGAAAAATGGATGATGGATATAATATGTTGGATATAATCGGTCTATGTGGAATGTGTAAGGGCAGCACTGGATAGACAGTGATGGAAATCCATGACACTCAACCTCCTCGGAAGAAGACTGCACTAAAGAACAAATGAATTTATACAAGTCAGAAAACCCACTGACACATACAAAAACAGGGTCTACCCTTTTATTTAAGAAAGGAGGATGAAAGTGGAGAACTATAGACCATTTAGCAGAACATCAGTACTGGTAAAATGCTACAATCGATTTATTTTTAGAGACATTATAACAGACACTTAGAAAATCATATGATTAAGTAACATAGGGCAGGATCTTGAGCCCGCACGCCATGTCCGCAAGACCTCAAGATCAGGTTAAAGCTGAAAATCGTAAATTTTGCCGGTGAGATTGCGATATCGGATTTTCCCCGCCCCCTTACCAGCGATGTAATCAGGTTCATGCTCATAAAATCATAGAATCCTACAGTGCAGGAGGAGGCCATTCAGCCCAGTGAGTCTGCATCAGCCACAATCCCATCCAGGTCCTATCCCCATAACCCTTGCATTTACCCTAGCTGGTTCCCCTGACACTAAGGGACAATTTAGCATGGTCAATCCACCTAACCCACACATAGGGCGAGGGCACGGTAGCACAGTGGTTAGCACTGCTGCTTCACAGCTCCAGGGACCTGGATTCGAATCCCGGCTTGGGTCACTATCTGTATGGAGTTTGCACATTCTCCTCGTGTCTGCGTGGGTTTCCTCTGGGTGCTCCGGTTTCCTCCCACAGTCCAAAGATGTGCGGGTTAGGGTTGATTGGCCATGCTAAAAATTGCCCTTAGTGTCCTGAGATGCGTAGGTTAGAGGGATTAGTGGGTAAATATGTAGGGATATTGGGGTAGGGCCTGGGTGGGATTGTGGTCGGTGCAGACTCGATGGGCCGAATGGCCTCTTTCTGTACTGTAGGGTTTCTATGATCTTTAGACTGTGGGAGGAAACTGGAGCACCCGGAGGAAACCTGCACAGACATGGGGAGAAGGTGCAAACTCCGCACAGACAGTGACCAAGCCGGGAATCAAACCCAGGTCCCTGGTGCTGTGCTAACCACTGTGCCACTGTGTCGCCACATAATGGGTGCAAACTTGATTTCAGTACATTTTAATAAATTTAAATGTAATTAACCACCCCTCTTGCCAGATTTTCCCCCTCATGAGATTTTCCTACCTCACCAATGTGACCCGGGGCGAGGGGGCGGTGGTAAGTCACAGATACTTCTGTGAGGGAGAGATTAATTATTTGTTTCAGTGACTGGGGTGCCCTTTAATATTAGCATGGGTTGACAATTAATAGTTAATAGTCAAAAAGAGTGGGAATGATTGGAACTTTTTTGGGGTTTTGGGCTGTAGCAAGTGGGATACTGTTAGTACTGTCAGTACTTGGACATCAAGTTATTTACAATCGATGTTGTTAATTGAGATGAGAGAGTTAATCCAAATTTGCTGATGAAAATTAGGTGGATAAACAAGCAATGAGAGAATACAAAGAGAGTGCAGAAGGATATGGACAAGTTGGGTAATTTGTACAAGAACATGGCAAAGCATGAAGTCATTCATTTTGGTAGGACAAATGAAACAGCAGAATATTTTTTGAATGATGAGCGATTAGAAAATGTTAGGGCTCAGGGACTTGGAAGTCCTTGTAAATGAATTACAAAGTGAATAAGCAGATACAGCAAGTGACCAGGAAGGCAAAACGGTTTGTTAGTTTTTCTTAGAAAAGGGATTGGAGTGATGTATAAGAGTAAAGAACATTTGTCATAATTGGTGAGACCACATCTTGAGTGGTGTGCGCAGTTCTGGTTTCCCTGTCTAAGGAAAGACATTCCAAAGAGGGTAGCATGGTGGCACAGTGGTTAGCATTGCTGCCTCACAGCGCCAGGGTCCCTGGTTCAATTCCTGCCTCGGGTGACTGTATGTGTAGAGCTTGCACATTCTCCCTGTCTACGTGGGTTTCCTCTGGGTGCCCCAGTTTCCTCCCACAGTCTAAAGATGTGCGGGTTAGGTTGCTTGGCCATGCTAAATTGCCCCTTAGTGTCAGAGGGATCAGCAGGGTAAATACATGGGGTTGCAGGGATAGGGCCTGGGTGGGATTGTTGTCGGTGCAGGCTTGATGGACCAAATGGCCTTCTTCTGGTCTGTCGAGATTCTATGATTCTTCTACAATTTTTGCCCCAGAGTGCAACAAAAATTCCCTAAACTGGTTCCTGGGATGAGGGAGTTGTCCAATGAGGAGAGATTGAGTAACCTAGGCCTATATTCCTAGGAGTTAAGAAAAATGAGAGGTGACTTCATTGAAACATTCAAAATTTCTCAACTTGACAGGGTAGATGCTGAGAGAATGTTTTTCCCTGGCTGGGGTCACAGTCTCAGAATAAAGGGCCAGCCATTTAGGAATGAGATGAGGAAAAACTTCACCACGCACATTGTTATGAATCGTCTCAATTCTCTACCCAGAGAGCTGTGGGTCCTCAGCCATTAAGCACATTCTAGACAAAGAATGCTAGGATTTTGGATACTAAGGGAATTAAGGGATAGTACAAGAAGATGGAATGGAGTTGGAAGATCGGCCATGATCCTACTGAATGGCACATCAGGCTTGAAGGGTCCTACTCTAGTTCCTGTTCTTGGCTGGAACTTTACCTACCACGGAATTGGAGTGGGCAAGGGATGGACAATGGAAAGGTCTGTTGACCTCAGGTGGTTTCGGGATGAGCGAGGCTGTAGAATCCCACCCCTTATGTTTTGTGCTCCTGTGGAAGGCTGGGAGGGCCTGCAATTTTCCTGTTCATTAAATTTACCCAAATGTTTTACGACAGAAATAAATACATGAACAGACTGATATTGGGAAAGGAGATGGGGAGGTCCATAAATGGCAAACAAGACTACAGCTGAGTGTGGGTGGATACATGGTGGGGTGGGAAGTAGGGTGACAGAAACTGATATTGAAAAGGCTAAAGGCAGTTTGTATCCCATTCAGCTGGATTCCTCTTCCTCTCATTATTGCTGGACTGGCTTGTCCCCATTACTGTCAGATCTCAGTCACCCCACTGCCAGACTCTGGCTCTGCATAAATGCAAAACCTGCTCCAAGGTCCTGCAGAGCCATAGCAGAATGCTGAGCCCACCCTTCCTGCACCCCCAAACACAGATCCCAGAACAGGAGACTTAAGCTGGTTCTAAAAATATGCTCCTACACCATAATCAGTTTAAGTCAGAGGCATCTAGTACTCAATAATGTTGGCAGAAAACAATTGCATCTAACATCACTGTATTTTCAACTTTTACCATATACACTTACTTAAACATTTCCATGCCATTTGGAAATAATTTCACAATGTTATAGAGTCATGAAAACAGTTATAAAAGGTAAATCAAATTGTATTTTTTAAACACATCACTAAGTGCTGTTGCTCATAACTTACTTGAAAGATGCAACTCATTATATCAGAAACGATTTTAGCATGGGGAGTATCTTCATCTTTGCTGACTGGTTTCAGATTATGCTCTAAGCACGATTCCCACAAGGTTACGAGAGCTTTTCCATGCTTCTCAATAGATTTTGTTTTCCTGATAGCAGTAGTGATTCGAGTAATGCAGATTTCTACAACTGCCTGATCATTGTCATTCGTCAGATAGCCCTAGCAAAGCAGAGAAACAAAATATCATTGCACTACTTACTTAAGCTGCAGAATTTATTTCAAAACTATTCTGATCATTGAAGAAACACAAACTAAATCGTATTTCTTTTGTCATCTTATTGCGTATCCCCAAGTGGAGATTTAGGTTCTATCAATCTGGTTGTTAAGTTTTCTAACAAATAATGTTATTATTGTAGTTAGAACTGAAGCTTACACTGAGTTTACAAGAAACAGTTTGGCCCAATGTTAGTCTTTATTTTCTGTGTGAACAGTAGTTCTAATCCCAAATGTTCTCGCTGTTCCATATCCCTTTCTTTCACACATCTGTCTAAATGATTTTTAAATGTCAACATGGTCTGTTTGAATCATTTCAAAGTAGGTTGTTAAATGAATACATAATATACATTAAAATTACTGAGAATTTACATATACATATTGGTCCAAACATAAACAATCTCTTCATTAATACTTAGTTCTCATTATCCTGCAGTGATTAATTCATGGAGAAGCAAAGGTTTAAAAGTTTAAAGTTCACTTATTAGTGTTACAAGTAGGCTTACATTAACACTGCAATGAAGTTCCTGTGAAAATCCAGTGGTTGCCACACTCCGGCACCTGTTTGTGTAGACTGAGGGAGAATTTAGCATGACCAATGCACCTAACCAGCACGTCTTTTGGACTGTGGGAGGAAACTGGAGCACCCGGAGGAAACCCACGCAGGCAGGGGGAGAATGTGCAGACTCTGCACAGACAGTGACCCAAGCTGGTAATCAAACCCAGGTCCCTGGTGCTGTGAGGCAGCAGTGCAAACCAGTTGCCACCGTGGGTATGATGTGGACAAGGACCTAAAGCTGTGCATCTGGCCCAGATGATGACTCAAGTCATTAATAGAGGCATATAAGATGATCAGAAGATTAGATAGGGTGGACAGTGAAAGCCTTTTTCCTCGGATGGTGATGGCTAGCACGAGGGGACATAGCTTTAAATTGAGGGGTGACAGATATAGGACAGATGTCAGAGGTAGCTTCTTTACTCAGAGTAGTAAGGACATGGAATGCCCTGCCTGCAATAGTAGTGGACTCGCCAACATTAAGGGCATTTAAATGGTCATTGGATAAACATATGGATGATATTGGAATAGTGTAGGTTAGATGGGCTTTAGATTGGTTTCACTGGTCGGTGCAACATCGAGGGCCGAAGGGCCCGTACTGCGCTGTAATGTTCTATGAGTTTCTTTCTTTAATCAGGACACCATTAAACACTAAGTAGCTAATATTAATCAGCCATATAACCCATAAAAATATTTCTGTTTACCAACATAGAAGACTGGTATTAAAATGATAATAAGTTTATGTTTACATAGGAGAGACTGAGAACACTAATGTCTAAACAGTTGTTTTTCTCAATCTCCACTCAAATAATCGCATGAGGGTAGATCTTCAACTTGCGTCCTGGGTATCAAACAAGCTTTATGGATTAACCACCCCTTATAGAAAACACATAATTTTAATTTTCCATCAAATTCATTGCAAATCAGTGTTCACATCAGTTTTAATCCAATTGTGAAAATCAAACTCAATATTTCTCAGTCAAACCTGATATTTATGACCAATTCAGTGAAAGTACCTACAGAGTGCTTTCTGAAACTGAAATGATCTCATATTTTGTAATGAAAGTGAAGGATGATGTGCATTATTCATAAAATCCCAGCAAGGTGTTCACTATCTGTGAATGTGAAAGAATATTACCTCCCATAAAGAACTACTAAAAGCAATTTATTTTGTACAAAATAATATTTTAAAGGAAAATAACAGGAGATGAATTCAGGGTGGAATCTCAGACATCTGATTTTTTTGTGTTGACTGCAACCTCTGGTTTTGTGGGTTTAATTTGGACATCATCCATAGTCGTCTCAACCGGAGTCAACATAAGATTTGGAGGTTCACTCAGTGTTGAAGTGTCCTCAGTTGAGGTACTGTCTTCCACAGTTGTTTCTGGTATTGTCAGGTTCTCAGCAAAGTCTAAGTCTTCACTTGGCAGTTTGTTGCAGACTCTTGATTGACCCGGTCTCAGGCAAACTAGTTCTAGTTGCTAAAAGTTGATCAGCTTGTCTTCTCCAAATTACATCGTCCCGAGTTTGAACGATGCAGGAGGCCGGTTGTGCCTGTGTTAATACGATGGCCGGTATCCACTTCCCACTAGTGGTACAGTTCCTAGCCAATAGCCCCTGACCTTTCTGAAATACATGGCTTTTAGCCCCATTCTCACGTCACAAAACCTGACTTTGCTGTTTCCTCTTGTCTTAGGTGAGTTCAGCAAATCCAAAACAGTGCATAACTGTGTTTTATGAGCAATGCCAGAGAACTTTGGGTTGTTGAGTATGTTGTATTCATTTGGACAGTGATCCTTGCTCACGAGTTAACTTCAATGAATGCTTCATTGTCTGAACGAACCTTTCAGCCAGTTCACTTGTGGCAGAATGATATGGCGCGCGAATCCTGTTGGATTCCATTCTCCTCTAGATAGTTTTGTGAATTCTTGCAAAATGAACTACAGTCTATTGTTGCTCACAAGTTGTTCAGAGTAACCGAATTTTGCAAATATCTCACCCTGCCTTTCTATTGTCCTCTCCGAGGACATAGTCTTCATAATGGTGACTTCAGGCCATTTAGAGTACACGTCTGCAACAATGAAAAACATTTGTCCTTCAAATGGTCCAGCATAATCTAGATGAACTCTTTGACATGGCACTTTTGGCAATTCCCATGGATGTAATGGCGCTAGTGACAGCAGATTTCGAACTTGTGCACAAGCTGAACACATATCCACCTTCTCCTCAATTTCACTACCAAACACTGATCACCAAAAATAGTTTCTGGCTATCTCCTTCATCCTTACTATACCACAATTGACCTTCATGAAGTTGGTTTAGGACACTTTCCTTAACAGTGCTGGAATGATGATCCTCATTCCCCAAAGGAGACAACAGTTTGAGTTTTCAGATAACATATAGCTTCAACTGCAGTTTGTTCCCATGTTCTTGCCACAAAATACCACGTTCATAACTTCTGACAGTGGTAGATCATTTCTGGTTTACTTCTTAAACTGGTCTTGTGGTTACAGGAGTGTTATTGGCTTCTTCGAAATAGAAAACATTACCACTCAAACTACTCATTGACAACTCGTTAAGTAAAGGTTGTCTGGAGCGTCCACTAGTGTTCCCATGGAGATTTGATTAACGACATTTTATCGTGTATGTGCTAACCACAACAAGTCCATCCCTGTACCCAACTTACTGCTAGAGATAGAATACCGGTGTGCAGCTGAGTAGCATTGTTAGTGATCGATGGATGACCTGTTAGGAAAGTAAATTTCCTTCCAGATAGACATTGGTTCTGAAAACGATTCCTCGAGTTTCCTGTGCATAGGTCATTTCTGCTTTGTTCAAGGGTCTTGATACAAACGCTATTGGTTTTTCTTCACCATTGATAGTTACGTGGGTAAGATGGGTATAGAAGGATCTGGGCCAAATGTGGACAATTGGGATGAGCTTAGGGGTTTAAAAACAAAAGGGTGGCATGGACAATTTGGGCCAAAGGGACTGTTTCCATGATGTAAACCTCTATGACTCTATGATTAGGCATTATGTGGAAGACTACCATTCTCACCCTGTAAGGTGATGCATCACAAGCCAGTTGCACAAAGTGCGTTAGTACTTCTGACTTTAATAATGCCTCCTTAGTTTGTATGAAGGCCTTCTCGCACTAATCCACCCATTACTGTAACTGTTCCAGCTCTTTCCAGGCAGAGCATGTGGTGAATTTCTATTCATCGTTGTTTTCTCCAAAGCCTTTGTTCAAATTTTGATTCCTTCAATGGCCGCTACTGATATTTGACACAACTCCATCGCCAGTTTTGGCATGGCAATGTTTTGAACTTCTTACTCCTTTTCAGACGTCCGCAGCACGATCGATGATTTTCTGTTTTTTTAATTTCTCCGGGGAGTCTGCCAGTGTGGTTACGACCTCCTAATCACTAATTTCCTTTGTACGATTTTCTAAGGATAGGTTTGCAGACCACAAAGGTACAAACAAGAGTTTTATTGCAAAGGTGTTTACTCTACAGACTGTTTGGATAGACTGCCAGCTTGCCCACACAAGTATCCAAGGACATCATCAATATGTCACATGATTGGAACAAACATGAATACACAACAATCGGTTAATGGAAAATTGTACCAGACATTACTGAACTAGCAACAAATCAATATCCGGTATTATTGTCACATTAATTATACTCAATGCAATTCAAACAATGTATGCAAACAGCACGGTGGCACAATGGTTAGCACTTCTGTCTCACAGCGCCAGGGACCCAGGTTCAATCCCGGCCTTGGGTGACTGTCTATATGGAGTTTGCACATTCTCCCCATGCCTGCATGGGTTTCCTCCAGTTTCCTCCCACACTCCAAACATGTGCAGGTTAGGTTGATTGGCCATGCTAAATTGCCCCTTAGTGTCAGGGGGATTAGCAGGGTAAATACATGGGGTTACAGGGATAGGGTTTGGGTAGGATTCTTGTCAGTGTAGGCGCGATAGGCCAAATGGCTTCCTTCGACACTGTAGGTATTCCCTGATTCTAATTGGAGTATTTCAAATTGCTCAAGTGTCACTTTTTAATCTATTGGAAACATCTGAACTAACAGCCATATCAGTTGCAATTGTTTTTAAATTTACTCAATGCATTCTGAATGCACCACTCAAAAAGGTGTACTTTTGCTTTGACTGATTGTTGTGAATTAGATCAATATAAAAAAATAGGAGAGTTTCTAATATTAAATTTATGGTACTGTTTATTGATACTTACTGGTGAGGAAGAGATCTCTTTTATTTGCTCAAGTGCTTCTGATAGACAATCTTCAATTTCAGCATCCTCCAAGGAGAAGAGATCTCCTGCACGAGACAGATCCTTCTGCCCTAGCACCACAACAAAAAGTTGATGCATAATGGACAATTCCAAGTCAGTGCAGAAGTCTACATTCATGTGTATCCGATTGCTCAGTTAAGTCGACAGGACGGACAAATTCTTCAAAGTTTAAGAATGTGGACCAAATGTTGAAACCAATTGATGTTCATGTCTGCAAAGGTGAAATCACTCCACTGTCTCATGCCCTATCTGAAAAACAATGGATCACAGAATGAGATACCTGTTTGAACGCACAACCGCAGCATTGGTTTGAATGCTGTCTTTAAAAATTACAATGAAACCCATTTAATTTCAGAGTCAGTCCATTGATAATTTGGTTGATCATATTCTAAGAAACTTGTGAAGCACAGCTATTGCTGCAACAAAAGGATATATGGCACCAAATGCCTACATCAAGTCCCACAATCAATAATGAGACAGATAATCAGATGATCTGCTTTAGAGATGTTGGGAGATAAATATTGGACAGGACAATGAAATAACTTTCCTGTTCTTGCTTGAATGGTATCATGGCATCTTTTACATGCCAAATAAGGCAGATGGATATTCAGTAAATGTCCTATTTGAATGTTCAAATCCATGTCAGAAGCATCTGGTGAACGAAAGATTGAACTTTGCTTTAATTTCCAATCAAATACCATAGACGAGTTGCAAAGTTCATGTGGGAATGATTTCAGTTGAATGATTTAAGGACGTGTCTTGATTAAGCAGCATCTGTAAAAGGTCAGGAAGGCTGGAATGTTACCTTGTAACGGGCCATATTTACGGTCTGAATACTGACATACAAATCTCATACAGTTAGTACTGTAAACCTTTCACTCACTTCTGAAAGAGCAAACAAGCTTTTTATTTAGCTCTTTCAAATGCCAACTTAACCAAACAAGCTCTGCAAGACATTATCCCATATTTGACCCTCCATTTTTGCCAGTATCTGCTATCTGGTTGCTGCTCAGAAGAAAACATTTCAAAACAATTCCCCTTACCATTAAAGGATAATACAGGTCCTAGTCTTAGACTGTTATACGGCGGCATGGTGGCACAGTGGTTAGCACTGCTGCCTCACAGCACTAGGGACCTTGGCTCAATTCCAGCCTCAGGTGACTGTCTGCATGGAGTTCGCATATTCTCCGTGTCTGTGTGGGTTTCCTCCCGGTGCTCTGGTTTGCTCCCACTGTCCAAAGATGTGCGGGTTAGGTTAATTGGCCATGTTAAATTGCCACTTAGTATCAAGGGATTAGCAGGGCAAGTATGTGGGGTTACGGGGATCGGGCCTGGGTGAGATTGTTGCTGCTGCAGGCTTAATGGGCCAAATGGCATCCTTATGCACTGTAGGAATTCTATGATTTGCTGAGTGCAATTTATAGAAATAGGCTGTCAACTGCAAACTCCAAACGCACAGTGGCCCAAGCCAGAAATCAAACCCAGATCCCTGGAGCTATGAGGCAGCAGTGCTAACCACTGTGCCACCCAGATATATCTGGTACAATCTATAACTAATACACTTCATTTTTCCCTCATAAGGTCACTTAACCTCCATAAATTTCATTAATATTTCTAAAGATAACTTTTATGCCATTCTTCTTTGACAAAGAAATGCTGTTGCATCTATTACAAGGTAAGTAGATGATATTTCCTTGCCACAAATCCTAGTTCATTGCACACCTACTGAAATTATTTCAAATGCACAAGTTCTCTTTTAAGAAAGCTTACCCCATCTGATATGTCAACTTCCACAGAATAAAGCACATAATCCTTGAATCCTAAAAGTTTATATTATCACAGGTATAAATTATGTTTCATCCTAACTGCCTGCTTAAAGCAATGCCAATGAATGAGCACTTTTTCTTGCCACATGATTCAAACTGATCTTATTCTACAATAATGTGGAGTATCAGCACTGTACATCACTGTTTGAACTGACTGATTATTGTGAATGCAGCTTACAAATTAACATCGACCTAATCTTGATAAGTGTATCAGTACTATAAGGAATACCTAGCTTTAAGGAAGCAAACTCCAGTTTTGGGGTATTTGAGGTCAAGCTGAACTAATCACCTCAATGAACTTCCTTTCAACTCAGCAGCTTTCATGATGCCTATCACCTGCCACTAAATTTGACATAAATGCAATGGTTTAATTCCTAATCAGTTGGAATTAAATTGGAGAAAATAATGATTGGAAACACAAAGCACGACTGTTCCAACCATCATACTACATGCATATCATAGCATGATATTATCAAAAAAGCAGTTAAACTTAATTTATTTTTCACTGCATTGTGTATGAAAAAATTGTAAAGTTTTAAATTACATATATTGCTCAGTTTTACTCAAAGCAGATTTCAAAATGTTTCCAAACACTGATGTTTCTTATGTTTCAGTAAAGAACAGTTCCAATCTGTTAAGAGAAAGAAGAAACGCAGATGCCAAGTTATAAAGACTTCACCGTCTTTCATCACATCTGATGGAAACTCAAACTGTTTCATATACCCCTTCAGCTTTGCTGGAGTCCATTATGGGAATTCTAATGTAAAGCCAAAGCCACTGGGTTCCCAGGCCCATTACAATGGAGCTGACACTATAGTTACTATTCATTCCACCAGGCATTAAACTGACAAACTCAGCAGGTAGGCATCAATCGAGCTGCCTCAATCCTCTACACGCAATAGTTTTACTGATATCGTAATATTCACCAGTGAGCTTGACCTTCATAATCATTAACTATATTTAACAGGGTTAGAACAAAAAAGCTAGTGTAGTTATATTACTAGTGCAGCAAAGAACAGAAGATCACCTAACAAAAAAAGACAGGTATGTTTTCGATTCAGTGAAGGTAGCCATGGTGGATGATAGAATTACAACTCAATATTTGGTCCAAATGCCATATTACAAAACAATATATCAAAGTAAATTATAAATTGTTGTTTTGTTTTCCTGCTGAATAAAGTGAAGTAGCAGTGCCTTAATGTAAAATAAATCAAAAACTTTTTGTGGTGGCAAATGGAGAAACCGCTTTTTTTTTGGCATAAAGGTTTCAACACGATGCTGCCACGATGCAGAGCATTGTGTGTGTGATAAAATGGTGAAAGGTTTCAAAAAGAAGATATTTCATGAAGAATTTTCTACAAAGACAGCGCTCTTTTAAATTTGCATGGGAGCCATCAAGTCAGGATATTTTTCCTACTTCAAGGTTTATAAATAATCCTTCTTTTAATCTAAATGAATTAATGAAGGATGTTGAAATAAATCATGCTTATAAAAAAGAAAGAATGCCTATCCCTGTTGGTAGTCTAGACAATTTTAGCTGATTAAACTCTGACTGTACTCATACACAAACTTGGAAGCCACTAGGGATAAAATTCCTCTGCGGCAGTAGTACAAAATGGGCAAAAGTATTTAAATTCATAGAATCCCTGCAGTGCATCATAGAATCCCCATAGTGCAGAAGGAGGCCATTCGACCCATCAAGCCTGCACCAACCACAATCCCACCCAGGCCCTATCCCCGTAACCCCACATATTTACCCTGCTCGTTGCTCTGACACTAAGGATCAATTTAGCATGGCCAATCAACCTAACCCGTACATCAATTAGCAGCTTATTTTACAGATTGCTGACTATCCTTTTCCATTGATCTGATGTCATAGATATACAAAATTGTGCCTATAGTCTATATTTTTGGCTAAATAGGTTTTCTCCCAATGGAGACAGTCCACACTGTAAAACAGCAATCCATACTGCTACCAATTCACATTCTACCAATGTGGATTTTTCAGCAAATTCTTGTTCAGTCTCAAACGTGGTGCGTGCCTGACATTTGTCTCGCCATGACAAAAATGGAGGCTACCAATTAAAAACAGAACACTTTTGCTGTCTGTCCCTTCTGATGTGAGAACTATTTTTAAATGTGCCTGTCTTTTCCTCTACAGAAGTTTGAACATTCTTAAACAACCTATTGTCAATGTTTGATGTATTTAACAATAAAACAGAACCCATGCACTGCACAATTGAAATGTTTACACGTGTGTGCACTGGATTTAAAAAGGAATGCATTGGTAAAGTTACAGATAGGTGCAACACATTGGTCTTCATTTGTTTAAAGCCAAAAATAAGTTAAATCAGACTGTACCTGAGTGAATATTCATTGTACGAAAGGATAACGCCCCAAATTTCTTACAGTATTCCAATTGTGGCCTTACTGAGGTTTGAGGTTTATTTTTATGAGATTTGCCATTTCATCTCAATTTTTAGACCTGTTTTCATAAAACCACGTGCTTTCTTTATGACTTCATCAGTTTGAGGTGTCACCTTTGAAGTTTTATGAACTTGAATGCCCAAATCCCTCTGCCCTTCTACATTACCCACTTTTCCCTATATTATGCAATTGCCCCCCTTCTATCTCTTTGATATCACCCAGCACTACAGTCCTCATCAAACTTTACCTTTCTGACTGCCCTTTAAAATTACTTTCTGCCTTTGATGGTATTGATGGTCATGTCACACTCTCTGCAATCCATAAAACCCCTCTGCTTTCCAATCTTAAAAGCCCATACTTAAAATCTTTTTGACCAAGCTTTTGATCAGCCCTTCTAATGTCTCCATTAGTTCGGTATCCATTCTCTTAACTTACATTTGCAGTGCCATACAAATGCATGTTGCTGTCATTAGTATTTTAAATTTAATAACACTATATAGCAAAGCTATGCCAACACACGTTGAGACAGTGTTAGTTCAAAATAGGATTTTTTAAAATTGAAAATTACGCAAATTGAACCAGTATGAGGGTTAAGCTGATGTACTACCATGCACCATGCACAATCATCCTGTCAATTTGATCTCTGCAAAATCAGGTTCAACACATATTACTACTTTAACAATATGAGAAACAACATGCAATTTTCTTCTTGGGACAGAACATTTCTGTTAATTTTTTCAATCATTAATTCTTAATTCCTGTTTCAATTTATTTGTAACAATTGGCTTCTTGAAATAAATTTTGAAAAGGTATGCAATGTAAGGAAGTGCAATACCGAGCATGAAATTTGCAGTAAGGGCGCACACAAAGTCAGCTGTGAACCGTGCTAACTTGGAACGGGTCCTCAATTTATAAAAGTTACTTGTGTGACTGGATTGTTAATTGTTACGCTGAGCTGTGGAATTCACAAGAGCTTGGTTTGGCCAGTTTACATTCTTCCATTGTTTTACACAAACAAAAGCAAACACAATTTTGGTTGCAAAATTCAGATAATAGAAGAATCATTCAGGCCAAACCTCAACTGAAAATTTTAGGCAGTATCTAAATAGAATGAAACAAATAACAGTTTAGAACTACTGAAAGCCCTATTTCCCCATTGCTATTCCTTGCACTGAAAGAAACATGAGTAAGTTAGAGATATTGTTTTACCTGCATGCTAGCAGTCCCAGTAGGCGAACTTGTGATCAACTTACTCTGAAGGTTCCTGCTGTCTTTGTATTGTAACACACAGTACACTGTAGTCATGGTTATGAGAAATAAAAGGCAATGGAAACTTTCTGTTGAAACCATGCACTTCCAGCAATCTATTTAACTGTTGTGGGCTAGGAATGCAAAGAATGTAAGCTGTAAAATGTGCCTAAAACTGAGTCTTAAGTGGCACGGTCAGCTGGTAAGGCTTGATCTGAACAAAAACAACAATTGACTGGAATGAAGTTCTAACCAAGTTTTTGCGCAAAGCACAGGGACAGTTTAGCTATGTGATACTAACAGCCCCTGTACTGTGTATGGCACTCCCCCTTTAAAATGAGGCCAGTGAAAGAAACAGGACTCTTTGTATCACTCCAGAGCTATTAATTCCACGGGAAGAAGACGGATGAAGGGAAAGACATTCATCAGAGAATCCCCATTTGCAATAATTTGAAATTACTTCCATAAACTCTGAATGGTGTTCATGAATTTTAATGATCAATTGTTATGTTTTTCATATCAATAAGAAGCTCATTACTGAGTTCTTTTCAACCTTATGCACAACTCATGGAATCCAATGATGATCAATATCATAGTCAGGTACAACTACAAACATAAAAACTCTGAAGTTCTTCACGGTGGCACAATAGTTAGCACTGCTGCCTCACAGCGGTAGGGACCCGGGTTCGATTCCCAGCTTAGGTCACTGTCTGTGTGGAGTCTGCACGTTCTCCCCGTGTCTGCGTGGGTTTCCTCCGGATGATCTGGTTTCCTCCCACAGTCCGAAAGACGTACCAATTAGATGCATTGTTCATACTAAATTCTCCCTCAGTGTACCTGAACAGGTGCAGGAAGGTGGTGACCAGGGGATTTTCACAGTAACTTCATTGCAGTATTATTGTATACCTACTTGTGACACTAATAAATAAACTTCAGATGATGCTACTTTATGTAACTATTTCAATCAAATAAATTGAACTCAATAATTTTGAGAATGTACAGTAAAGTTTATTTATTAGTCACAAGTAGGTTTACATTAACACTGAAATGAAGTTACTGTGAAGGATAATCCCCTAGGTGCCACACTCCAGCACCTGTTCGGGTACACTGAGGGAGAATTTAGCATGGCCAGTCCACCTGACCAGCACATTTTTCAGATTGTGGGAGCACCCGGAGGAAACCCACGCAGAAACGGGGAGAACATAAAAACTCCACACAGACAGTGACCCAAACTGGGAATGGAACCCGGGTCCCTGGCGCTGTGAGGCAGCAGTGCTAACCACTGTGCCACCATGCTCTTTCAAAGATTATGAAAACTAGGGCCATTAGTTGTGCCAACTAAAATAATGTTGTTTTACCCCAGGATCATGGACTGAGGTTTGGTGAGTAGTGTTGAACAGTATGCAATCATCAGACCTTACGATGGAAAGAAAGTCATTGATGAAGCAGCTGAAGGTGATTGGCCGTAGGGCACTATCCTGAGGAAATCTTGCAGTGATGTCCTGGAACTGAGATGTTTGACCTACAACCACCTTCCTCTCTGCCAGCTATGACTCCACCAGTGGAGGTTTTCCACCTGATTCTCACTGATTCCAGTTTTGCCAGGGCTCCTTGATGCCACACTTGGTCGACCTTGATGTCAAGGGCAGTCACTCTCACCACACCTTTGGCATTCAGCTCTTTTGTCCATGTTTAAACCAAGACTACAATGGGGTCAGGAGCTGAGTGACCCTGGTGGAACCCAAACTGAGTGTCATTGAGATGGTTATTGCCAAGCAAGTGCAATTTTATAGCACTGTTGATCATTTCCATCACTTTACTGATGACTGAGAGTAGACTGATGGAGTGATAATTAACACGGTTGGGTTTTTCCTGCTTGTTGTGTACAGGACATACCTGGGCAATTTTCCACATTGCTGGGTTGATGCCAGTGTTGTAACTGTATTGGAAGAGTTTGGCTAGGGGCGTGGCAAGTTCTGGAGCACAAGTCTTCAGTACTATTGCTGGATTATTGTCAGGGCCCATAGACTTTGCACTATCCAGTACCTTCAGCCGTTTCTTCCAATCACATGCAGCGAATCAAATTGGCATCTGTGATGGGGACCTCTGGAGGAGGCCGAGATGGATCATTCACTTAAACACTTCTGGCTGAAGATTGTTGCGAATGCTTCACCCTAATCTTTTGCACAGATGTGCTGGGCTCCCCTATCATTGAGGATGCGGATATCTTTGGAGCCTCCTCCTCCAGTGAGTTGTTTAATTGTCCACCACTTTTCATAGCTGGATGTGGCAGGATTGCAGAGCTTAGATCTGATTAACTGGTTGTGGTTCTCAGCACCAATGGAATCTGTACAGGCAGATCAACAAAAAGCAGGATAAATCCAATTACCAATTGGATTTAACCAATTACCACCCTGGAAGTCTATTTCCAATCATTAAAAATGTGATGGAAATGGGTTGTTAATAAGCATACCCACCAGTTCCCTTCTCAATGATACTCAGTTTGCGTTCTGCCACTTTCTAATTTCATTGCAGCCTTGATCCAAGGACAAAAGACAAGAATTCCAGAGGTGAGGTATGAGTGACTGCTCTTAACATCTGCTCTTAACAGCCGCTGCCCTCGACTTGACATGTATGCCCAAGCCGTCAGGAGGTGCGTCAACACCAAATTCATCAGCCGCACTCACAAGACAGCCCCGAACATCACCCAAGCACAACGTAACGCCATCCACGCTCTCAAGACCAACCGCAACATTGTCATCAAACCAGCAGACAAAGGAGGGGCCATCGTCATACTGAACAGAACGGATTACTGCAAAGAAGTGTACCGACAACTCAACAACGAGGAACACTACAGACAGTTACCTGCAGATCCGACCAAAGAACACACCCGTCAACTCAACACTCTGATCAAGACCTTTGATCCGGACCTTCAGAACACCCTCCGTGCTCTCATCCCACGTACTCCCCGCGTTGGAGATCTCTACTGCCTCCCGAAGATACACAAGGCAAACACACCCGGCCGTCCCATCGTATCGGGCAATGGGACCCTGTGCGAGAACCTCTCCGGCTATGTCGAGGGCATCCTGAAACCCATTGTACAAAGAACCCCCAGCTTTTGTCGCGAAACGACGGACTTCCTACAGAAACTCGGCACACATGGAGCAGTTGAACCAGGAGCGCTCCTCGTCACAATGGATGTCTCGGCACTCTACACCAGCATCCCCCACGATGATGGCATTGCTGCAACGGCCTCAGTGCTCAGCGCCAACAACTGCCAGTTTCCAGATGCAATTTTACAACTCATCCGCTTCATCCTGGACCACAATATCTTCACCTTCAACAACCAGTTCTTCATCCAGACACACGGAACAGCCATGGGGACCAAATTCGCACCTCAATATGCCAACATCTTCATGCACAGGTTCGAACAAGACTTCTTCACCGCACGGGACCTTCAACCGATGCTATACACTAGATACATCGATGACATTTTCTTCCTTTGGACTCATGGTGAACAATCACTGAAACAACTCTATGATGACATCAACAAGTTCCATCCCACCATCAGGCTCACCATAGACTACTCTCCGGAATCGGTTGCATTCTTGGACACGCGCATCTCCATTAAGGACGGTCACCTCAGCACCTCACTGTACCGCAAGCCCACGGATAACCTCACGATGCTCCACTTCTCCAGCTTCCACCCTAAACACGTTAAAGAAGCCATCCCCTACGGACAAGCCCTCCGTATATACAGGATCTGCTCGGATGAGGAGGATCGCAACAGACACCTCCAGACGCTGAAAGATGCCCTCATAAGAACAGGATATGGCGCTAGACTCATTGATCAACAGTTCCAACGCACCACAGCGAAAAACCGCACCGACCTCCTCAGAAGACAAACACGGGACACAGTGGACAGAGTACCCTTCGTTGTCCAGTACTTCCCCGGAGCGGAGAAGCTACGGCATCTCCTCCGGAGCCTTCAACATGTCATTGATGAAGACGAACATCTCGCCAAGGCCATCCCCACACCCCCACTTCTTGCCTTCAAACAACCGCACAACCTCAAACAGACCATTGTCCGCAGCAAACTACCCAGCCTTCAGGAGAACAGTGACCAAGACACCACACAACCCTGCCACAGCAACCTCTGCAAGACGTGACGGATCATCGACACAGATGCCATCATCTCACGTGAGAACACCATCCACCAGGTACACGGTACATACTCTTGCAACTCGGCCAACGTTGTCTACCTGATACGCTGCAAGAAAGGATGTCCCGAGGCATGGTACATTGGGGAAACTATGCAGACGCTGCGACAACGGATGAATGAACACCGCTCGACAATCACCAGGCAAGACTGTTCTCTTCCTGTTGGGGAACACTTCAGCGGTCACGGGCATTCGGCCTCTGATATTCGGGTAAGCGTTCTCCAAGGCAGCCTTCGCGACACACGACAGCGCAGAGTCGCTGAGCAGAAACTGATAGCCAAGTTCCGCACACACAAGGACGGCCTCAACCGGGATATTGGGTTCATGTCACACTATCTGTAACCCCCACAGTTGCGTGGACCTGCAGAGTTTCACTGGCTGTCTTGTCTGGAGACAATACACATCTTTTTAGCCTGTCTTGATGCTCTCTCCACTCCCATTGTTTTGTTTCTTAAAGACTGGATTGGTTGTAAGTATTCGCATTCCAACCATTATTCATGTAAATTGAGTCTGTGTCTTTATAAGTTCTGTTTGTGAACAGAATTCCCACTCACCTGAAGAAGGGGCTTAGAGCCTCGAAAGCTTGTGTGGCTTTTGCTACCAAATAAACCTGTTTGAATTTAACCTGGTGTTGTTAAACTTCTTACTGACTTAACATCAAGCCAGCATTCGACTAAGTCTGGCATCAAAGAGCCCCGTAAAACTGAAATCAATGGGAATCAAGGGGAAAGCTATTCACTGACAGGTCACCGTTGACCAGAAACTTAAGTGGGCCAGCTATATAAATACTGTGGTTACAAGAGCAGATCAGAGGCTGGGTAGTCTGTGGCAAATAACTCACTGACTCTCCATAGCTTTCCCATCGTCTAAAATACACAAGTCAAGAATTTGATGGATTACTCCCCACTTCAATGGATGAGTGCAGCTCCAACAACATTCGACAATCTGACGACCATCAAGGGCAAAGCAGCCCCGCTTGACTGACACCTCATTCACCACCATGCATTCCCTCTACAACAGAAGTAATGTGGCTGCTGTCTACACCATCTATAAGATAACTGCAGCAGCACACTGAGGTTACTTTATCAGCGCCTTTAAAAGCCATTATATTATTCCCGGGAAGGATAAGGGCAGTAGGTGTATAGACATCTCCATGTTCCCCTCAAAGTCACTCACCATCCAGACTTGGAACTCCCTCAATTTCCCTTCACTCAAAATCCTGGAACTCCCTCACTAACAGTATTGTAGGTGTACCGACACTACAGGGACTGGAGCACTTTAAGAAACATAGAAGCATAGAAAATAGGAAAACCAAGAGGCCATTCGGCCTTTCGAACCTGCTCCAGCATTAGAATCATAGAATCCCTTCAGTGCAGAAGGAAGCCATTCGACCCATCAAGTCTACACCGACCACAATCCCATCCAGGCCCGATTCCCATAACCCCACATATTTAATAAAAGCAAATAACTGCAGATGCTGGAATCTGAAACCAAAAGAGAAAATGCTGGAAAATCTCAGCAGGTCTGGCAGCATCTGTAAGGAGAGAAAAGAGCTGACGTTTCGAGTCCAGACGACCCTTTGTCAAAGCTTTGACAAAGAGTCATCTGGACTCAAAACGTGAGCTCTATTATCTCCTTACAAATGCTGCCAGACCTGCTGAGATTTTCCAGCATTTTCTCTTTTGGCCCCACATGTTTACTCTGCTAATCCCCCCCTGACACTAGGGTCAATTTACCATGGCCAATTCACCTAACCCGCACATCTTTGGAGTGTGGGAGGAAACCAGAGCACCCAGAGGAAACCCACAGACACGGGGAGAATGTGCAAACTCCACACAGACATTGGCCCAAGGGCGGAATTGAACCTGGGTCTCTGGAGCAGTGCTAACCACTGTGCCACCATCCGCCCATTCATTATGATCATGGTTGATCATCTAACTCTGTAATCTGTCCCCGGTTTTCCCCCATATCCTTTGATACCTTTAGTCACAAGAGTTATATCTAACTCTGTCTTGAAAATATACAATATTTTGACTGCAACTGCTTAGTGGTAGGGAATTCCACAGGCTTACCACTCTCTGGGTGAGAAATTTCTCCTCATTGCAGTCCTTAATGGTCTACCCGATATACAGTAAGAAGTCTCACAACACCAGGTTAAAGTCCAACAGGTTTATTTGGTAGCACAAGCCACTGGCTTTCGGAGCACTGCTCCTTCATCAGGTGAGTGGGATTTCAGTTCACAAACAGGGCATATAAAGACACAAACTCAATTTACAAAATAATGGTTGGAATGCAAGTCTTTACAGGTAATCAAGTCTTAAAGGTACAGACAATGTGAATGGAGAGAGGGTTAAGCACAGGTTAAAGAGTTGTGTATTGTCTCCAGCCAGGACAGTTAGTGAGATTTTGCAAGCCCAGGCAAGTCGTCAGGGTTACAGATAGTGTGACATGAACTCAAGAACCCGGTTGAGGCCGTCCTCATGTGTGCGGAACTTGGCTATTGGTCTCTGCTCAGCAACTCTGCGTTATCGTGTGTCGTGAAGGCTGCCTTGGAGAACGCTTACCCGAAGATCAGAGGCCGAATGCCCGTGACCGCTGAAGTGTTCCCCAACAGTCAGAGAACACTCTTGCCTGGTGATTGTCGAGCGGTGTTCATTCATCCATTGTCGTAGCATCTGCATGGTCTCCCCAATGTACCATGCCTCGGGACATCCTTTCCTGCAGCGTATCAGGTAGACAACGTTGGCTGAGTTGCAAGAGTATGTACCGTGTACCTGGTGGATGGTGTTCTCACGTGAGATGATGGCATCCGTGTCAATGATCCAGCATGTCTTGCAGGGGTTGCTGTGGCAGGGTTGTGTGGTGTCATGGTCACTGCTCTCCTGAAGGCTGGGTAGTTTGCTGCGGACAATGGTCTGTTTGAGGTTGTGCGGTTGTTTGAAGGCAAGAGGTGGGGGTGTGGGGATGGCCCTGGCGAGATGTTCGTCTTCATCAATGACATGTTGAAGGCTCCGGAGAAGATGTCGTAGCTTCTCCGCACCGGGGAAGTACTGGACGACGAAGGGTACTCTGTCCGCCGTGTCCCGTCTTTGTCAAACACGGGACACGGAGGACAGAGTATTCTTCGTCGTCCAGTACTTCCCCGGAGCGGAGAAGCTACGACATCTTCTCCGGAGCCTTCAACATGTCATTGATGAAGATGAACATCTCGCCAGGGCCATCCCCTCACCCCCACTTCTTGCCTTCAAACAACCGCACAACCTCAAACAGACCATTGTCCGCAGCAAACTACCCAGCCTTTGGGAGAGCAGTGACCACGACACCACACAACCCTGCCATAGCAACCTCTGCAAGACATGTCGGATCATCGACACAGATGCCATCATCTCACGTGAGAACACCATCCACCAGGTACACGGTACATACCTTTGCAACTCGGCCAACGTTGTCTACCTGATACACTGCAGGAAAGGATGTCCCGAGGCATGGTACATTGGGGAGACCATGCAGATGCTACAACAATGGATGAATGAACACCGCTCGACAATCACCAGGCAAGAGTGTTCTCTTCTTGTTGGGGAACACTTCAGCGGTCACGGGCATTTGGCCTCTGATCTTCGGGTAAACGTTCTCCAAGGTGGCCTTCACGACACATGACAGCGCAGAGTCGCTGAGCAGAGACTGATAGCCAAGTTCCGCACACCTGAGGACAGCCTCAACCGGGATCTTGGGTTCATGTCACACTATCTGTAACCCCCACGACTTGCCTGGGCTTGCAAAATCTCACTAACTGTCCTGGCTGGAGACAATATACATCTCTTTAACCTGTGCTTAACGCTCTCTCCACTCACATTGTCTGTAGCTTTAAGACTTGATTACCTGTAAAGACTTGCATTCCAACCATTATTTTGTAAATTGAGTTTGTGACTTTATATGCCCTGTTTGTGAACTGAAATCCCACTCACCTGATGAAGGAGCAGCGCTCCGAAAGCTGGTGGCTTGTGCTACCAAATAAACCTGTTGGACTTTAATCTGGTGTTGTGAGACTTCTTACTGTGTTCATCCCAGTCCAATGCCGGCCTCCACATCATGGCTACCCTATATACTCAGACCATGACCCAAGGTTCTAGATCGACCGCTATTGGGAACATCCTTTTTGCATTTGTCTTGCATAGTCCTGTTTGAATTTTACACATTTCTATGACATCCCCTCCCCCTCCCATCCTATTCTTCTAAACTCCAGTTTATATAATCCAACCAACTCAGTCTCTCCTCATATGTCAGTCCTGCCATCCCAGGAATCAGCCTGGTAAACCTTTGCTGCCTCCATAGCAAGAACATTCTTCCTCAGATAAGGAGACCAAAACTGCACACAATATTTCAGGTGTGATCGCACCAAGGTCCTGTATAACTGCAGCAAGACATCCCTGCTCCAGTACTCGAATCCTCTCACCAATATACTGTTTGCCTTCTTCACCACCTGCTGCACCTGCCTACTTATTTTCAGTGAATGGTGTGCAAGGGCACCCAAGTCACATTGCACATTCCCCTCTCTAAAAATAAACAGACATTCAGGTAATAATCTATCTTCCTGTTTTTGCTACCAAAGCGATAACCTCACATTTATCCACATTATACTACCATGCATTTACCCACTTACTTAACTTGTACAAATCACATTGAAGCATCTCTGCATCCTCCTCACCGTCCCACCCAGCTTTGTGCCATCTGCAAATTTGGAGGAATTACATTTAGTTCCCTCATCTAAATCATTAATAGATATTGTGAATAGTTGGAGTTTTAATACCTGTCCATGTGGTACCCCATTAGTGACTGCCTCCCACTTGGAAAAAGACCCATTTATTCCTACTGTTTGTTTCCTGTCTGCCAATCAGTTTTCTATCCATCTCAATACACTTTCCCCAATCCCATGCACTTTAATTTTACATGCTAATCTCTTATGTGGGACCTTGTTGAAAGTCTTCTGAAAGTCCAAATAAACCACATCCACTGGCTCCCCCTCACTAATTCTATTAGTTACAACCTCAAAGAGTTCCAGTAGATTGGTCAAGCATAATTTTCCTTTTGTAAATCCATGTTGAACCTATCCGATCATGCCACGATTTTCCAAGTGCTCTGCCATTAAATACCTGAGAAATGGACTCTGGCATTTTCCCCACTACTGACAGTGCCTCTCCACCACCTTTAACAGCAATTAGACTTTGCCAGTGGCACCCACTGCATACCATGCATGAGTAAAACAGAAATTCATCTTATAGGCTGCTCTGTTGCACATTGACCATTACTTATCTATCTTGCTGTATCAGGGAAGCCACTCACCACACTTGTACCCTCAAGCAGGCTTTGACCTACTGCAACAACTGGTCTAACAGCTTCTTTAATGTATCTCATGCGCAAAATACACTCGCTCAGTTTTCCGACACTTAAATGTGCTCTATCTGAGCACATCAAAAGAATTAGCCCAATTGTCTAAGTTCCATCTTCTGAAAATACTTTCACTTTTTTCTTGCTCTCCTTCTCCTTTTTGTTATTTGGTTCCTTTTCCACCAGCCTCATTTTTTTCCTGATTCCCTCCTCTTTCTCCAACTTCCTGTACTTTCTCAAGATTTTCCTTTGTTTCTTCTTGCTTGCTAAACCATTTTATTTTGTGTTACCTCCTCTCTTTGCCTTGGCCTTTTGCTCAATGGGTTTGTTAAAGGAATTTCTTTCTCAACATCTCCCCCGCATGTCTGTAACACCAAGTCCCCATAACATTTGGTGGTTGATTTGTTACAGTTTGACTCCAACATTTATTCAATAAATGTCATCACTGGGTAACTTATTTTTACCTCAAGTAACAATTCCATCACGCAAACCAGCCTTCCATCCATTGACTCTGTCTGCACTTCCCGCTGCCTCGGAAAAGCAGCCAGCATAATTAAGGACCCCACGCACCCCGGACATACTCTCTTCCACCTTCTTCCGTCGGGAAAAAGATACAAAAGTCTGAGGTCACGTACCAACCGACTCAAGAACAGCTTCTTCCCTTCTGCCATCAGACTTTTGAACGGACCTACCTCGCATTAAATTGATCTCTTTTTAAAAGATTATTTATTAGTAGAATTAATAAATAAGTAGACTTACATTAACACTGCAATGAAGTTACTGTGACTACCCCCTAGCTATGATTCTAACATTACATTCTGCACTCTCTCCTTTTCTCTATGAACGGGATGATTTGTCTGTATAGCGTGCAAGAAACAATACTTTTCACTGTATACTAATACATGTGACAATAATAAATCAAATCAAATCAAAATCATTTAATAAACTTCATCATGGTTACTTTAAAGGAATGGAAGGGGAAAGCTTTTGGGTATCTTTGTGCATGAATCGCGAAAGGTTAGTATGCAGGTACAGCATGTAATTTGGAAAGCTAATAGAATGTTATCATTTATAGCGAGGGGAATTGAATACAAAAGTAGAGAGGCTATGCTCCAGCTATACAAGACACTAGTAAGACCACATCTGGAGAACAATGTACAGTAATGGTCACCCTATTTAAAGAAGGATCGAAATGCATTGGAAGCAATTCAGTGAAGGTTTATCAGATTGATACTTAGAATGGGTTGGTTGTCTTATGAGGAAAAGTTAGGCAGACTAAGCTTGTATGTGTTGGAGTTTAGAAGAGTAAGAGATGACTTAATTGAAAAATAAGATCCTCAGGGGTTTTGACAGGGTGGATGTGGAATGGATGTTTCCTCTTGCAAGAGAATCTAGAACTAGGGGTCACTGTTCAAAAATAAGAAGTCACCCATTTAAAATAGAGATGAGGAAATTTTTGTCTCTCAGAGACAGGAGTCTTTGGAGTTCTCTTCCTGAAAGGGTTGTGGAAGTAGAATGTTTTTAATCTTTGAATATTTTTAAGGCAGAGGTGAGTAGATTCTTGTTAAGCAAGAGGGTGAAAGGTTATCGGTGTAGGTGGATGCAGATTTGAGGTCACTATCAGATCAGCCATGATCTTGCTCCATGATTTTGGAGCAGGCTTGAAGGCCCGAATGGCCTACTCCTGCACTTGAATAGTTTGCATAGTCTTCTTCAGTGTGGATAAAAATAGGGATGTCAATTCATAGAAATCGGTACCGAAAAGCATGATTTACAATAAATTCACAGCAAAGCAAGCTCAGCTTAATATGAAGTGCAATTTTCATATCCATCTCTTACAGGAGAATCCGATAATGTAAGTCATGCAATGCTGGTCTGAGGAATCAGATGATCTCCTACAGGGCTGCCTCGAGTCAGTGGACTGGTCAATATTTAAAAACTCAGCAACCAATCTGAACGAGTACGCCACTTCAGTAACTGACTTCATTCGTAAGTATGTGGAAGAGTGTGTGCCAAAGAAGCAAATCCGTGTGTTCCCCAACCGGAAACCGTGGATAAACAGGGATATCCACTGCTTGCTGAAGTCCAGGTTTGAGCCGTTCAAGTCAGGTGACCCTGATCTATACAGGAAATCCAGATACGATCTACGGAGATCCATCAAAGATGCCTAAGGACAGTAAAGCCACCAAGCTAGAGTCCCAAGCTAGCCATACGAACTCCCACCGACTATGGCAAGGTTTGCAAGATATAACAGGCTACAAGATGAAGGCTTGTAGAATCGCCGGTACCAACGCACCCCTCCCTGATGAGCAGAACACATTCTATGCCTGTTTTGAGTAAGAGGTCAGCGAGAGCATGCCCTCCACCCTGGAAGCCTCGGCCGAACCAGTATCCGAGGTCCAGAGCAGCTTTCTCGAAAGTCAATCCATGGAAAGTGACTGACCCGGATGGGGTACCCGGATAAACATTCAGATCCTGCACGGACCAGCTGGTGGGGGCATTCACAGACATCTTTCACCTCTCTTTACAACAATCTGAGGTCCCTATCTGCTTCAAGAAGACGACCATCATCCCTGTACCAAAGAAAAGCCAGGCAGCGTGCCTTAATGACTATCGCCCGGTGGCTCTGACATCCATCATTATGAAGTGCTTTGAAAGATCAGTCATGGCACGAATCAATTATAGCCTCCCAGATTGCCTGGATCCACTAGAGTTTGCCTACCGCTGCAACAGGTCCACAGCAGATGCCATCTCCCTGGCCTTGCACTCAACCCTGGAACACCTAGATAACAAAGACACCTATATCAGACTCCTTTTTATTAACGACAGCCCAGCCTTCAACTCTATTATTCCTACAACAATGTCAACAAAGCAAAGGAGACTGTCATCGACTTCAGGAAGCATAAAGGAGAACATGCCCCTGCCTACATCAATGGCGATGAAGTAGAAATGGTCGAGAGCTTCAAGTTTAGGTCACCAACAACCTGTCCTGGTCCCTCCATGCCGACACTATAGTTAAGAGAGCCCACCACTGCCTTTACTTTCTCAGAAGACCTTTACTCTCACCAACCTTTACAGATGCACCACAGAAAGCATTCCTTCTTTAAGGAAATTTGGCATGTCCGCTATGACTCTCACCCACTTTTACAGATGCACAGAAAGCATTCTTTCTCGTTGTAACACAACTTGATATGACTTCTGCTCTGTCCAAGACTACAAGAAACTACAAAGGGCCATGAACGAAGCCCAGTCTCTCACGCAACCCAGTTTCCCATGCATTGACTCTGTCTACACTTACCACTGCCTCGGAAAAGCAGCCAGCATAATCAAAGACCCCACGTACCCCGGACTTACTCTCTTCACCTTCTTCCATCAAGAAAAAGATACACAAGTCTGAGGTCACGTACCAGCTGACTCAAGAACAGCTGCCACCAGACATTTTAATGGACCTACCTCGTATTTAAGTTGATCTTTCTCTACACCCTAGCTTTGACTGTAATATTACATTCTGCACCCTCTCCTTTCCTTCTCTACATACGGTATGGTTTGTCTGTGTAGCGCATAAGAAACAATACTTTTCACTGCATACATGTGACAATAAAAAAAATCAAAATTACTCTGCAGAATGTCTTAACAAAGCAATTCATATTGTTTTGCAAATCTTGTGGTTTGAGTTTAGTCACTCAATGAACCTGTTGGAGAAATGTTTATAATAACTGAGACAATACAGTTTGTAAGAGATGGACATTGATTTTACAAGGAACCAGGATTGGGTGAGAATATGTAATTGGGTAGTGGAAGGTGAGTTGCAAGTAGCTTGGGAAGGTGAATGGTTGGTGTTTAAGTAGTGAAGAGAACATGAGTGTAACTAGTTTTTAAATTTCATTTCAAAGATGCAGGTCTAATGGCGTTTACAACCCATCCCTGATTACCCTGAGAAAATGCTGGTGAACCTCATTCTTGAATGCTGTCAGTCTGTGAAGTTATAGCAGTTTGCTGTAACTGCTAGGCTACTTCAAAAGGTAATTAAAAGTTAACCACATTATTATGGGACTGGAATCACTAAGCCTGACAGGGCAAGGACTGTAGGTTTGTTTCCCTAAAAGGACATTATATGACTAGTCACTCCTTTCCCATTACTGTTCTATCCCAGGAATCAACTATGCACCATAAATCCTCAGTATTTTTCTCCCTAACACTGTACTGAAAAAATATTGCAAGACAAACCTTCTATCAAAGCCAAGAAACCAATGAAATTATCTGCAATTAGGACATACATCAACATCCTGGGAGCTATCATTGACCAGATTGACCTGGACTAGTCATATAAATACTGTGGCTACCGAAGCAGGTCAAAGACTAGGAATCCTGCGGCGAGTAACTCAATTCAAGACAGCAGCTCCCCACCAACTTCTGAAGGCCAACAAGGGATGGGCAATAAATGCAGGCCTAGCCAGCGACGCTCACATCCCATAAAATGTATTTTAAAAAATGACATGTGCCTTGTTCAAGAGGGAATAGGCATTCTAGAGATGTATAGAGAGCCACAGCTTTTAATCCACTGGTAAAGTCTAACAGAGTGGCACTGGTTACAGTATTTGGATGGGAAGAGGTTGAAAGATTAGCCCCTATCAGGCATCTCCAGGACGCGAAAGTCAACAGGAGAGGAAATTGGAACAGTTGGAGCTACTGCTTATAAGAAGGTTGTTAATGGTGTCTTGAGAAAACTATGAGAGGCATGGAAAATATTTAAGTGGAGTCAAGTCTGGAACAATATCGATGGCACAGGAAGGCAGAGGAGTAGTGATGGTCTGTGCTAGGAATTAGGGAAACAAAAGTATCCAAGGAAGGAAATGAGGAGTAACATGATTTTGTGACAGAAAACAGCAGGAGAGAGCAGACGAGGGACTTCATGCACATGCAAATAGCAGTTTTTATTCATAACATTTTATCACCAGTGCTGATTATATTCCTTCAAAAGACTGTAATTAAAAGCATACACAAATTGCAGAAATTATTCAGGTCAGTACACACAATATCCCCGAATGTCACTGCCTCAAAGAGTGGTGGAGGCAGAGACCCTCATAACACTTAAGAAGTATTTAGGTGTGCACTTGCGATGTCGAGGCATACAAGGCTATGGGCCAAGTGCTGACAAATGGGATTAGAATAGTTGGGTGGTTTGTCTTTGGCCAATGCAGATGTGATGGGCCGAAGGGCCTTCTTCTGTGCTGTATACTTCTATGACTCAATGTGACTGGGATCTAAATAAGGATACTGAACATTTCAGCCTTGAGGTGTTTTCTAGAACATGATTTAGCAAATTGCGCCCAAAAGTTCCCTGACACTGCATCCATCTTGAGATGAAACTGCACCTAAGTTTTCATGCAAATGAATTAACAAAGTTCAAATTTGAAATTTCCCATCAGTTAGCCAAATCAAGTATAATAATCGATCTATGACTAGGACAGAGCCACTGAGGCTAGGTTGAGGTAATATTACGATGACAAACAAAAACCCTTTCAGATTGAGACTAGAGACCACAAGGTTAGTAATCCTATCTCTCTGTTCTGCAAACATTAAAATTTTTACATTGTAATGACTTTAAATTACTCTGTAACTCTGAACAGAGTCTAAAAGTATTTGAAACAGTTTGCTTCCTGCAGATGAATGATATTAAAAAGAAAGAAAAGATGTCCAGGAGAGAGTCTTCAATTTTGCAGAAAGGGACATTCAGGCCCTCCTCATTGAGCTTGAGGTGCAATAGGGGGAGCTGACCACCTCATCAGCAGCAGGGAAACATGTATGGTTGGAGGTGACTGAGGAACTCAGTGTCTCACCCATAGCCCCAGGATAGCAGATAATTATTGGAAGAAGTTCAATGACCTAGCAAGATCAGGGAAGATAAGACATTTATTTCCAATACATTTTGCCAGGCTCTTTCTAAAAGGTTCAGACAAAGCAACCAAAGAAGTGACTGTCAGAGAAGCCAGAACCCCATTCACCCCACCTTCTAAAAGATGCAGCTTTTTCTAACTTTCTCCTCTCTCCTTCCTCATTCTCCACCAGCATCATAGAACATAGAACATAGAAAGCCACAGCACAAACAGGCCCTTCGGCCCACAAGTTGCGCCGATCATATCCCTACCTCTAGGCCTATCTATAGCCCTCAATCCCATTAAATCCCATGTACTCATCCAGAAGTCTCTTAAAAGACCCCAACGAGTTTGCCTCCACCACCACCGACGTCAGCCGATTCCACTCACCCACCACCCTCTGAGTGAAAAACTTACCCCTGACATCTCCTCTGTACCTACCCCCCAGCACCTTAAACCTGTGTCCTCTCGTAGCAACCATTTCAGCCCTTGGAAATAGCCTCTGAGAGTCTACCCTATCCAGACCTCTCAACATCTTGTAAACCTCTATCAGGTCACCTCTCATCCTTCGTCTCTCCAGGGAGAAGAGACCAAGCTCCCTCAACCTATCCTCATAAGGCATGCCCCCCAATCCAGGCAACATCCTTGTAAATCTCCTCTGCACCCTTTCAATGGCTTCAACATCTTTCCTGTAATGAGGTGACCAGAACTGCGCGCAGTACTCCAAGTGGGGTCTAACCAGGGTCCTATAAAGCTGCAGCATTATCTCCCGACTCCTAAACTCAATCCCTCGATTAATGAAGGCTAGTACGCCGTACGCCTTCTTGACCACATCCTCCACCTGCGAGGCCGATTTAAGAGTCCTATGGACCCGGACCCCAAGGTCCTTCTGATCCTCTACACTGCTAAGAATGGTACCCTTCATATTATACTGCTGCTTCATCCAACGATGAATGAACTGAACAGGAAACAATCCATATCTTCAAGTTTTGCTTTGAATAATTGTTGATTTCTGCAGTAGCAGGGCAAGTCTACTGGCTTCAATGAACTGCGGTCAACTGATGAATCCTAGGTTTACATGAGCACAAGTACCTGTACATCTGAACATCTGGGTGCAAATGAATGGAAGCTTCCAAGCAAACTCAATTGGCGGAAACTCACCTTTTGAGTCTGGTGGTGCTAGTTTTGTAGGCAGGCACTTAGTCAAGCAAAAGTTACAATGGGTACACTTAAGGTTAATAAATATTTGGCCACACTTGAGATGTTTTATGCTACAATATTTATTTCCACTGTGATAAGCTGTAATCAAACTGGGCAGTAATCAGATGGAATTTCAGGGCCTTTGTCCAAAATAGAAACATGGGGTGGAATTTTACAGCCCCTTGCCACAGTTACTGGCTTCTTCGCTGCTGCGTTAGGACCATAAAATTCCACCCACAAATCTAACAAATCACAGAGAAAGATAAAACAATGTTAACTACAATTCCACTGATATCATAAAATCTTTTAAATGACAATAGTCACATAGAACTTACTCCATCACTCAACTCATCCTTCTTCTTACTTTTAGAAAATGTTTTGCTCTAAGAAATAGACAAAGAAAAAAGGAATTATCACAGAGGTCACTATACAAAAAATTTCAAATTCCAAGAAACTATATCTGGATGCTTATCAAGCCTATATGGACTTTACCCTACCCTGACTTTCAAAACAACTTGCTTTGATTCCACAATTCCCATTCATTTCATATGGCAATTAGAAGTCCTGGTACTGACTTCTACAGTCACTGCAAAGTAACTGATTTAATTGGTGCAAAATTTTGATTTGAATTATTGTCACATATATACAATGAAAAAATGTTATTTTTTGTGCATTATACAGACAAATGTAAGAGAAAATATTTAAAATATTTGTACAATATAACTTTTATGTCACAAAATTTAGAACTTGCAATTCTTAATTTTAATGTACTTTCACCTGGTCAAGAGCATTTTTGTATATATTCTTAAATATTTCTTTATGTTAAAATACCGTTCTGTAGGATTAGCAGAGATTGTGGGTTTGATACATTGGGTCCCAAAATGGTCTAGGTTCTAATGCTATATTTAAAAAATATTATAATTACATTAAGCCTTGTTTTGTGTGAAGGCTCAATGTTTAGGCAGCCACTCTGTCAAACAAAATACCACCAAATGACTTGCTGGGACAAAGCTACATTTGTGTATCAAATTCCTGAGTGCACTTTCTATTTAACAATGAGAACACCATCCCTTAGACTTTCGTATTCATTATGAATCCAAAGTAGTGGTAGAAGTTTACTAACAGGCAACACATAGTACATCAATTTCACACAGAAATGATAACTGCATTTGGAACAAAAGAATCAGAATGAATTACACAACTGGGCATTAAACCTTATTCAATGATCTAACATAATGATCTATCTTTTGCAACAGTGTGACATGGTGGCACAGTGGTTCGCACTGCTACCTCACAGTGCCAGGGACTCGGGTTCAATTCTGGCCTCAGGTGACTGTCTGTGTGGAGTTTGCACATTCTCCCCATGTCTGCATGGATTTCCTCTGCGAGCCTTGATTTCCTTCTACACTCCAAAGATGTGTGGGTAAGGTTGATTGGCTATGCTAAATTGCCCCTTAGTGTCAGGGAGGGTTAGCAGGGTAAATACAAGGGGTCATAGGGATAGGGCTTGGATAGCATTGTTGTGGGCACCGGCTTGATGGGCTGAATGGCCTCCTTCTGTATTGTTGGAATTCCATTGTACAGTGCAATAGCCTATTGTTCTGCAACAATCCTTTACTAAGCATGGAAGCATCATATCAACTCAGACTATTTTGAGAGCATTTTCTTGCATTGTAAAATCTTATCAGAATTCCAATTTGCCCTGTTGAATTTGATCTAGAAACACAGTTTGGGTTATACAAAATTGTACTGAATTTCTGATTGTCAATGCAATATTGAAGGATGCTGCGACCATTATTCGTACTATTTCAAATAAGGCATCCATCCCTCTGTGCGTTCAATCACTCAAAAGGAAAGATATACAAAAAAGCTTCAAGAAATCATAGGCAGCACTTCCAGGAACTATCACTCTTGAGTGGGTGAAAGAAACAACAAAATGCCTTGGTAAAAACAATAAAACTACAAAATTTGCTGTAACACTTCAGTAAATGCTGTCAGTTAACAATAAATTCAGAATTACTGTTCTCCGATAGGGAACAGCCCTACAGGACAGTGTACTGTCTGTCTCAGGTGGTCCTACAGGGGGAATACGTGGTATCTGCCCGCCTGCTTGAGACCCTCTATGAGCAATGGGCACCTGGAGTGCAGGATGGAAATGGTTGGGGGAATTGTGATCAGTTTCATCCAGTTTTACCTGGAACTCGTTGTTGTGTGTGCTGCTTTTAAAGGAGACAGCACTTTTACATTACTAGTTTTCTAATTGGTGGCAACATCATCCGTTTGCCGTTTAAGTTTATTCATTAGTGCCACATGTGCGCTGACACTAACGCTGCAAAGAAGTTACTGTGAAAATCCCCTTTAGGTGGTTGTTTTCATTTATTCCTCCCTTTCAAAAACATGATTAAAACTTACGCAACGGAGCATTAACACACACGTTTCCGCATCCCATATTCTGTGATCTCCGCCTTCTTGGTATATTCTGCTAATTATACCATGGCCCGTCCTCCAAATACCTGCGTTCATTCATCGCTTCATACAACTGAGGTGGTGAAATTGACCTCAGGTTGCAAGCAAGCGCGGTCATTGTACGTTTTGGCATCCTAATCTATCACGTTAATACAAGAATCACATACAGAAAGAAAACAACCTCACGGAATGACAATGTTGAGGAATATCACTGTCATGTTGGAGAGTTTAACGAGAAGTTTGTGGAAACGGCCAAAATTGCTTCTCGTGAACATTGCCAAGAGTCAGTAAGTACGTCCAGCGTGAAACATAGGAAAAGGCTTCCCCAAGGAGAACCATTAGCCAAACAGACCTGGAAACTCTCTTATGATCTTCCACTGATCATTTTCTGACAATAAATGAAAGCAAAAAGACGTCCACTGTCCATATCTTTTACTGGTTCGTTAGATTTGATCATGACATTTTACTAAGATAGCAAAGACAGGTGAAATGATCGAGTAAATTATTTGACTTCAGAGCTTACTTGTTTCTTCAGCGATCGAAGACTGTAACTTGGGAAGATTTTGCGTATGTTTTTTGTCCCTTCGCAACAATAATTTGGACGGGCGGTCTCAATGTTTATTCCCCTCTAAATAATGAAAAGATCTACACTGTCCCACCAGAATCAGCAGCGCCATCGAGCGCCAGCGTTTACGCTTTACAACTGAGCACTGTCACTCGCCACTCTTAAACAGGAGACTTTTTCTCTCTCCCATATCGGCCACCTCAACAAACTAGAAGGTCCTCTCGGAGGAAGTTTTTTTTGAGGGGGCGTGGTTATTTTCGGTACTTTAATTCTAATCAAAAAAAGCCAATTCAAATTGAGTTCAATCATGGTCCCCACATGAGGGACAAACCAGATCCAAGCTGACAAGACAAGACATTGCATCCCGTCTTGGGCTCGATCCAACAAGATCCAAGCTGACAGGATGAGGCATTGCATCCCCTCCCAGTCTTGACTTAATGGTTCATCTTAGCCGAAAGGCCGAGATGGCTTTAAAAAATTGCATCAGATAAAGTCTCGGTTTAATCTCATTGGCTACCCTGATCCTTTACTTTACCCAGTTTAGGTAAACCACGATCGGAGGCGTCAGCACACCCCAAATGCAATGAGCTGGCCTCATCTCCTGCCTGATCATGGATCATCCACTTTGGACCTAAAGCTAACAGGGTACTTCCTAAATGATAACAAGCTAGAAACAGTGAAAGTTCAGAGAGATAAGAATAAAATCAGAAACTGGAGAAAGGCATTTGAAGAAGAGGCATATTGGACTCAAAATGTTAACTCTGTTTTTCTCTCTCCACAGATGCTGAAAGATCTGCTGAGTATTCGGAGCACTTTCTGGTTTTTTTATTGCAAATCTCCAGCATCCACATTATTTTCTTTTATTTTAAGGTCTAAAGAGACTTGGGGTCCAGGTACAGAGATTATTAAAATGCAATGAACAGGTACAGAAGCTAATCAATAAGACAAATGAAATGCTGACCTTTATATCTCAGAGAAGATTGCAAGAAGGTAGAAGTCATTTACTCCACTCTCACTCCCATTTTCCCTCACCCTACAGTATAAATATCTCCCACTTTCTATGCCTTTTAGCTTTGACAAAGGATCATCTGGACTCGGAACGTCAGCTCTTTTCTCTCCTTACAGATGCTGCCAGACCTGCTCAGATTTTCCAACATTTTCTCTCTTGGGGTAGAAGTCATGCTTTAGCTATGCAAAGCTCTGGTTAGACTACCCTTGAGTACTGTGAGTAGTTATGGGCACCTCACCTTAGGAAGGATATATTGGTCTTGGCAGAAGTGTAGAATAGATTCGTCAGAATTATATTTGCACTCAAAGGGGAACTCGGTGGCAGTCCCATGCATCTACTGTCCGTGTCCTTCTGGGTGATTGAGGTCTCTGCTTTGAAAGGTGCTGTCAAAGGACCGCTGATGAATTACTGCAGTGCATCTTGTAGAGGTAGATGAAGTGAATGTTTAAGGTGGAGGATGGAGTGCTTTGTCTTGGATGATGTCGAGCTTCTTGTTGGGGCTGCACTCATCCAGGCAAGTGGAGAGTACTTTATGACACTCCTGACTTGCGCTTTGTAGATGGTGGACAGGCTTTGGGGAGTCAGGAGGTGAGTAACTCTCTGCAGAATTCCCAGCCTGCTCTTATCACCATTTATATGTTTTCTTACTTTTTCCTGGGAGAAAAAGAACATAAGAACATAAGAAATAGGAGCAGGAGTAGGCCATCCAGCCCCTCGAGCCTGCCCCACCATTCAATAAGATCATGGCTGATCTGAAGTGGATCAGTTCCACTTACCCGCCTGATCCCTATAACCCCTAATTCCCTTACCGATCAGGAATCCATCTATCCGTGATTTAAACATATTCAACGAGGTAGCCTCCACCACTTCAGTGGGCAGAGAATTCCAGAGATTCACCACCCTCTGAGAGAAGAAGTTCCTCCTCAACTCTGTCCTAAACTGACCCCCCTTTATTTTGAAGCTGTGCCCTCTAGTTCTAGCTTCCTTTCTAAGTGGAAAGAATCTCTCCACCTCTACCCTATCCAGCCCCTTCATTATCTTATAGGTCTCTATAAGATCCCCCCTCAGCCTTCTAAATTCCAATGAGTACAAATCCAATCTGCTCAGTCTCTCCTCATAATCAACACCCCTCATCTCTGGTATCAACCTGGTGAACCTTCTCTGCACTCCCTCCAAGGCCAATATATCCTTCCGCAAATAAGGGGACCAATACTGCACACAGTATTCCAGCTGCGGCCTCACCAATGCCCTGTACAGATGCAGCAAAACATCTCTGCTTTTATATTCTATCCCCCTTGCGATATAGGCCAACATCCCATTTGCCTTCTTGATCACCTGTTGCACCTGCAGACTGGGTTTTTGCGTCTCATGCACAAGGACCCCCAGGTCCCTTTGCACAGTAGCATGTTGTAATTTTTTTCCATTTAGATAATAATCCAATTTGCTATTATTTCCTCCAAAGTGAATAACCTCGCATTTGTCAATGTTATACTCCATCTGCCAGATCCTCGCCCACTCACTCAGCCTGTCCAAATCTCTCTGCAGACCTTCTACCCCCTCCACACGATTCACTTTTCCACTTATCTTTGTGTCGTCTGCAAACTTTGTTACCCTACACTCAGTCCCCTCCTCCAGATCGTCTATATAAATGGTAAATAGTTGAGGCCCCAGTACCGATCCCTGCGGAGCGCCACTAGTTACCACCTGCCAACTATGGGTACCCAAATATTTTTGCTTATCGTCACTTGCCCTTGAAATTAAAAAAATTATTCTTGGGATGTAGGTGTCAATGGCTAGGCCAACATTTATTTCCTATCCCTAACTGCCCTTGAGAAGATGGGAGTGGGCTGTCTTCTTGAACCACTGCAGTCCCTGTAATGTAGGTACACCCACGGTGCTGTTAGGGAAGGAGTTCCAGGATTTGGACCCACTGACAGTGAAGGAACAGTGATATATTTCCAAGTCTGGATGGTGTGTTGCTTGGGGGGGATTTTCCAGGTGGCGGTATTCCCTTGTCCATCTAGATGGTAGTGATCGTGGGTTTGGAACGTGCTGTTTGAGGAGGCTTGGTGAGTTTCTACAGTGCATCTTGCAGTTGCAGCCACTGTGCATTGGTGATGGAGGGAGTGAATGATTGTGGAATGGGTGCCAATCAATCAGGGCTGTTTTGTCCTGGTGGTGTCAAGGTTTTTGAGTGTTGGAGGTGTACTCATCCAGGCAAGTGGAGAGTATTGTAGATGGTGGACAGGCTTTGGGGAGTCAGGAGATGAGCTACTCATTGCAGAATTCCTAGCCTCTGACCTGCTCTTCTGGCCACGGTATTTATATCGCTAACCCTGTTCAGTTTTTGGTCAATGGTAACCCCCAGGATGTTGATATTAGTGGCTTGCTAGCCTATTTCAGAAGACTGTTCAGAGTCAACAATATCGTTGTGGGTCTGGAGTCACACATAGGCAAATTTCCTTCCCTAAATGGCATTCGTGAACAAAATGAGTTTTTACAATAATTGATGCTAGTTTCATGGTCACCTTACTGAGACTAGCTTCATATTCCTTTAGTTGAATTTAAATTCCACCACTTGCCATAGAGGGATTTGAAGTTGAGTCTCTAGGACAAGAGCTTGGGCCTCTGGATTACTAGCCCAGAAATATTACCACCATGCCACCATCTCCCTGGTAAATGGCTGGTCCTGTACAGTTTCTGGTCAATTGTTATGCCCAGCATGTTGAGAGTGGGGAATTCAGCAATGATAATGCCATTGAATGTTAGGGCAGATGGTTGGATTCTCTCTTGTTAGAGATAGTCATTGCCTGACATTTCTGTGGCATGACTGCTATTTGTTACGTATCAGCTTACGTCTGAATAATGTCCAGGTCTTGCTGCATTCAGACATGGATTGCTTCAGTATCTGAGGAGTCACGAATAGTGCTGAACATTTTGCAATTATCCACAAACATTTCACTTCTGACCTTATGATGGAGGGAATGTCATTGAAAAAGCAGAAAAGAGTGTTGAACCTAGGAAACTACCCTGAGGAATTTCTGCAGTGATATCCTGGGACTGAGATGATTGACCTCAAACAACCACAACCGTCTTCCTTTGTCACAGTTATGACTCCCACCAATGAAAAGTTTACCCCTGATAACTCACTGAATTCAATTTTGCTCGGGCTCCTTGATGCCACATTCAGTAACAAGCTGCTTGATATTAAGGGCAGTCCCTCTTACTTCACCTCTGGACCAAGGCTCTAATGAGGTCAAGAATTGAGTGTCTCTGGTGGAATCCAAGCAGAGCATCAGTGTACGGGCTACTGCTGAATAAGTGTTGCATGAGAGCACTGTCGATGGCACCTTCCATCACTTTGTTGATGATTGAGAGTAAACTGATCGGTCGGTAATCAGCCTGGTTGGATTTGTCCTGCTTTTTAGAATCAGAGAATCACTACAGTGCAGACCATGGGCAGGATTTTCCGGCTTTGGGGCGAGAGAGGCCAGAAAACTCCACCCCAACATCTACCCATGTAGATGTGTACCATCTACAAAATCCACAGCAGCAATTCAACGGGGCTCCTTCCACAGCACCGTCCAAAACTGATGACTTCTCCCACAAGGGCAGCAGATGCATGGGAACAGTACCCACCTGAAAGATCCCAACAAGCTACACACAATCCTGACTTGGAACTATATCACTGCTGTTTCACTGTCACTGGGTCAAAATCCTGAAGCTCCCTCACTAACAATACTGTTAGCCTACCTACACCACATGAACTGCAGTGGTTCAAAACTCAACTCTTAAAAACACCTTTAATTGTTTATTTAATGTTTATTTTTGTGGTTAGGCGAGAGCAGCAAATGCAGTTTGATACTCCCAGTCCTCCGAGGCGCTGTTAATGGAGCACATTGTTGGATGAGTGCGGTCCCAGCTTTGAACTGCAGGTTGAAGGTTCATTTGTTCCGATGCCGTTTTATTTCATTACTGGCTGTGGCAAATTAAATAGCGAATTCAGGCAAATGCGATTTGGGGAAAATATAGCAGAGACCTGGGGATGACATTTGGAGATGCTAAAAGGTGAGTACAATGTACACGGGTCGGAGCGAGAGTGTGCACTGTGAATGGTTACATCTCTTATTGCAGATTGTGAATAAGTGCAGTACCAATGGACGAATGTATGTCACCAATGAAAATATATAAATTATTTCCAAGCGAACAAGCATTCAATTATTAAACACTAAATACACTGATTGAACGTAACTATTATACAATGAATTAAATTAGAACAGTCGCTGTTTATGCAGTTGGGATTTTTAATTGTTGAATTCATGGTCATTTTCTGTGTGGTTATGAAGCTGAACTCGGTGCTACAAGGTTTGTGCACATCTTCATAAAGTGTTTGGCAAACTTTTAAAGCAGAGGTTACCATTTTTGCACGAATCTAGGTGTAACCCAGTATTGGTTACGCTGTGTGCAGGCTGTACAGCACAGTGGTGAATCCATCATTTTACTGTCTTTCTCCAGTGTGAGATAGTTAGGGCAGTGTTACAACCTGGGAATCCAATGAATGAATGGTGCCAGTATTTGACCTCAGCTCAAAGCAGCTCCTTTAAAGTAGTGTAATTCCGCTCCGTCCTGAGGTATTATGAAATACAGCACTGACCCCTCCTGTCAGTTGCTTATTAAATCGACGAGTCATCACTTACTCAGGCCCAAAATCGAGAAGACAAACAGCATAATTTTCAATCCCAGACCTTGATCGCCACTGATTCCACCCTTACCGTGGCCACTCCTGCCTGAATCATACCATTTGTAAGCTTGATCGCCTCTTCACCTCTGAGCTATAAACTCCACATCCCCTTCATAACCAAGACTTTAGTCCCCTTTGGCTTTAGCTCTGTCACGTACCATTACCACCACCAAATGTGACCATTCTAATCCCTATCCTCCACAAACTTCAATTTGTTTGAAGTTTTGCCACATGTATCCATTCTGATTTAAATTACACTCAGCCCCCACCATCCTCCTCCTCCTTGCTGTCTCCTGATTTCCTATCATATTAAATTCAGAGCCCTTGTCCTTTTATACACATTTTTATGTCCCAAGAGTTCCTCTCATAGTAAAGACCACCAGCCCTATAATCCCTTCCTCAACACACTCTACCTCTGACCAATGTCTGTTGTTGTCCCTAGCACCCTTTCTTCATCCCATCATTGATCACACTCTCGGGTGCCAGAATCCTGTCAAGCTGCCCCTATAAATGTTTCCACTTCCCAACCTCTCTCCATATTTATAAAACATCATCTCAAGATCCTTTTATTTCACTAAGCTATTGATTGCCCTTCCTAGTTATTATAGTTCTTGTTTATTTTCTTTGTGCTTATTTGTGAAGCGTGTTGAGACATTTATTTTCATTGAGAGATAGCTGTGGCTCAGCTGATAGCACTTTAACTTCTGGTTCACAGGATTGTGGGTTCAAGTCCCACAAAATCTAGATTGACACACCTGTTTCTGTCCAAGGTGACATTTTCTGACTGCGACATTGAACTGCGGTCTCTTCAACCATTTCAGATGGATATTAAAAAAATCCATGACACCATTCATAGAAAAGCAGCGGTATTCTCTCCCCAATGTTCTGAACAGTATTTGTCCTTCAATCAATATCACTAAAATAGATTATCTGGTTATTTAGGTTATTGTTGTTTGTGGAGACTTGCTGAATGCAAAATGGCTGCCTGTTTCCTAAATTACAAGCTTTTAAAGTTTATTTATTAGTGTCACAAATAGGCCTACATTAACACTCCAATGAAGTTACTGTGAAAATCCCCTAGTTGCCACACTCCGGCACCTGTTTGGGTACACTGAGGGAGAATTTAGCATGGCCAATGCACCTAACCTGCACAATGACTACACTTCAAAAATACTTCATTAGCTGTCAGGCACTTTGGATATGCCAAGGTTGTGAAAGGTGCTATATAAACACAAGTCTGACTTGAACTCCCAAATCTCTGACTAAGAGGCAAGAGCGCTGCAACTGGATCAAGGCTGACATCTATGATGTAATTGTTCAGATGCCTGAAGCAGCAGACCTTCACCTATGTAATTCAGTGATAGTAGTCATGTACACATTGTTTGAATTAAAACTTTGGGTTTTTTCGGTCTGTTGTATCATGTAAACACTGTAATGCCTGTTGCCAAGGCACCAGGGACAGTTACACACATACACTCCAGCCTATACTGTGGCTGCTGGCAAATGCAGAGTTAGGAAAAATCTGTTAGCTGTAACAAACTTGCTTTCAATAGTTCTTGAACCCAGATGCCCCAACTCCATCCCATGTTCCTCAATTCCCCCTCTCAGAAATCTAGGTAGTTATTCCTTAAACTCATCTGTTTTATGGTTTCCCTTGTATTTTACTCATCAACTCTATTAACTTTAGGATGAATGATCTGGTGTTCATTCTCTTGATCAGTTTGGCAGATGGATCCACTTTGTCCATTTCCCTTACAAGCTTAAAAACTTGAAGACTGATATTTTCCAAAGAGGAATTCTATTATTTCCAGTAAGAGATATGAACTGATTTTAGTTTGATGAGAACCTGCATTTTTTTAAAGAATATGAGGCAATTTAAAATGGTTCATTTTATATTTTGGCCATGTCTGAACTGTATAAACTGCACTGCTCTTGCTGTTGTGTATTGTCTAATGTGAGTATACATAGTGAATTAACTGATCTTGAATTGAAGCCTTCAGTTCCTCCCTTGAATGAGCTTGTCACATTAATGCTCAGTGTTGCTTAAAGTTTAATTATTAGTGTTACAAGTAGGCTTACATTAATACTGCAATGAAGTTACTGTGAAAATCCGCTAGTTGCCACATTCTGGCGCCTGTTCAGTACACTGAGGGTGAATTTAGCATGGCCAATGCACCTAACTTGCACATCTTTAGTGTGTGGGAGGAAACCAGAGAACTCGGAGGAAACCTGTGCAGGCTCCGCACAGACAGTGACCTGCGGCGGGAATCGAACCCGGGTCCCTGGCACTGTGAGGCAGCAGTGCTAGGCACTGTGAGGCAGCAGTGCTAAGCACTGTGCCACCGTGCTGCTTGTTCAGCTCACAATTAATCTGTAAAATCTTCACAAACTTAATTCAATCCTAGAACAGCAGGATCAATTTATGGGAGGTGATGGCCTAGTGGTATTGTCATTAGACTATTAATCCAGGAACTCAGCTAATGTTCTGAGGACCCGGGTTCAAATCCTGCCACGGCAGATGGTGAAATTTGAATTCAAAGCATAATATCTGGAACTGAGAATCTACTGATGACCATGAAACCATTGTTGATTGTCTGAAAAACTCATTTGGTTCACTAATGTCCTCTAGGGAAGGAAATCTGCTATCCTTCTCCGTTCTGGCCTACATATGACTCCAGAGCCACAGCAATGTGGTTGACTTTCAACTGCCCTCTGAAATGGCCTAGCGAGCTACTCTATCCAAGGGCGACTAGGGATGGGCAATAAATGCTGGCCAGCCAGCGACACCCATGTCCCTCAAATGAATAAAAAATAACATCAGCTGTAGTATATTCTTGTGCCCAGACTATTGTGTTTGAACATTATCACCAGGACTCCTTTGTTGAAAATGATGCTCAAACATGTGGAGTGGGATTTTCTGGCCGCGATCGCCCCAAAACCGGAAAATCCCACCCGAGATCAATGGACCTTGACATGCTCTGACCCCCCCCCCCCCCCCCCCCCCCCCCCGGCACCCTCCCGCCCGCCTCCCCCACCTGTTACAATTCCCGTGGCGGGCAGGATGGGAAAATTCCCTCCGTGACCTTCTGGAAGAAAAATGAGCAACCATCGTTGCCTAGCTGAACAACCAAAAGTTGTAAGTCAAGAATGCAGCTTTCCATTAGCTCAAAGACAAACCCAGAAGATGAAGTGCATGTGGTGGGAAGGAAAAGCAAAGCCTGAAAGCTCCAGCAATGGGCTGATCATCATGACCTGCAAAGCTTTTTTGGAGCCATTATGGGCACCTATAGACTAAAGCCCATTGCACTCACTTCATTCATAGGGTGGTGTTTCTCATCTTAAGGATGACAGTGCCATCCATCTATCCTGATAAAAATATTTTGAACAACTCCTCAACTGTGAATCCAGAGTGGTGGCTGTACTCTGCAGGCTGTACCCCCGTACTCTGTAGTAGAATTTATTAGTGAATGACCATAAATGGGTGAGCTGCAATAAGCAATCAAATAGATGGAAAACAACAATGTCTGATGCCCCAAACGTATTTCAGCTGTAATCTACAAAGCTGGTGGACTTTTGCTTCCATCAGGACCCCATGGATTAGTCCAATGGATTTGGGAGGAAAAAGAACTCCCCATCCTGCTGCCCCACGACTTCAGGAATGTGATAAAAATAACTATCATCAAGAAGGGGGTAGGTCATGCTGTGAAAACTATTGAGCCTACTTCCTGTGGCGGAGAGACTCTGTGGTTTTAGACCATCGCAAAGAAACCTCTGACATGGTCTTTGTTCAGTAAGAAGTCTCACAACACCAGGTTAAAGTCCAACAGGTTTATTTGGTAGCAAATACCATAAGCTTTCGGAGCAATGCTCCTTCGTCAGATGGAGTGGTCTCTGACAGAGTCCACTCCATCTGACGAAAGAGCATTGCTCCGAAAGCTTATGGTATTTGCTACCAAATAAACCTGTTGGACTTTAACCTGGTGTTGTGAGACTTCTTACTGTGCTTACCCCAGTCCAATGCCGGCATCTCCACATCATGGTCTTTGTTGCCAGACAAATATAAGCAAAATGTCAAGAGCAACACCAGGAACTCATTGAATTCATCAACCTGCAGGGACATTTGATTCAAATCACCAAGGATCTATGGATTGTATTCCTAAGAGTTGGGTGTGCAAGAAACTTAATCACAACTCCACAATTGTTTCATGATGGGATAACTGCAACCATTGAGTAGGAAATGGGTGCCTTCAAAATCCAGACTGGGGTTAATCAAGACTGTGTCATAGCCCCCGTACAATTTACCATCTAACTGTCAGTGGCTATTCACCTCACCAAAGATCAACTGCTCCCTCAGAGAGACCGTGCACATGTTGCCAGTATTTGAAACTTAATTGCCTTAAGAGAGTAGGTTTTTGCTTTTTATATTAGACCACAAGACATAGGAGCAGAATTAGGCCACTCGGCCCATTAAGTCTGCTCTGCCATTCAATCATGGAAGATATTTTTCTCATCCCCATTCTCCTGCCTTTTCCCCATAACCTCTGATCCCCTTATTAATCAAGAATCTATCTATCTCTGTCTTAAAGACACTCAATGATCTGGCCTCCACAGCCTTCTGTGGCAAAGAGTTCCACAGATTCACCACTCTCTGGCTGAAGAAATTCCTCCTCAAATCTGTTTTAAAGGGTCGTCCCTTTAGTCTGAGGTTGTGCCCTCTGGTTCTAGTTTGTCCTACTAGTGGAAACATCCTCTCCACGCCTCTACTTTCTCAGAAGACTAAGGAAATTTGGCATGTCAGCTACGACTCTCACCAACTTTTACAGATGCACCATAGAAAGCATTCTTTCTGGTTGTATCACAGTTTGGTATGGCTCCTGCTCTGCTCAAGACTGCAAGAAACTACAAAAGGTCGTGAATGTAGCCCATTCCATCACACAAACCAGCTTCCCATCCATTGACTCTGTGTACACTTCCCGCTGCCTCGGCAAAGCAGCCAGCATAATTAAGGACCCCATGCAGCCCGGACATGCTCTCTTCCACCTTCTTCCGTCGGGAAAAAGATACAAAAGTCTGAGGTCACATACTAACCGACTCAAGGACAGCTTCTTCCCTGCTGCTGTCAGGCTTTTGAATGGACTTACCTTGCATTAAGTTGATCTTTCTCTGCATCCTAGCTATGACTGTAACACTACGTTCTGCACTCTCTCCTTTCCTTCTCTATGAACGGTATGCTTTGTCTGTATAGCGCGCAAGAAACAATACTTTTCATTGTATGCTAATATATGTGACAATAATAAATCAAATCAAAAAATCAAACTCTATCCAGGCCTCGCAATATCTTATAAGTTTCAATAAGATCCCCCTTCATCCTTCTAATCTCCAATGAGTACAGATCCAGAGTCCTCAACCATTCCTCATACAACAAGCTCTTCATTCCAGGGATCATTCTTATGAACCTCCTCTGGACCCTTTCCAAGGCCAGCACATCCTTCCTGAGATACGGGGCCCAAAACTGCTCACAATACTCAAAATGGGGTCTGACCAGAGCCTTATACAGCCTCAGAAGTACATCCCTGCTCTTGTATTCTAGCCCTCTTGACATGAATGCTAACATTGCATTTGCCTTCCTAACTGCCAACTGAACTTACACGTTAGCCTTAAGAAAATCTTGAACAAGGACTCCCAAGTCCCTTTGTGCTTCAGATTTCCTGAGCATTTCCCCATTTAGAAAATAGTCTATGCCTCCATTCCTCCTTCCAAAATGCATAACCTCACACTTTCCACACTGTATTTCATCTGCCACTTCTTTGCCCACTCTCCTAGCCTGTCCAAGTCCTTCTGCAGCCCTCCTGCTTCCTCAATACTACCTGTCCCTCTACATATCTTTGTTTCATCTGCAAACTTGGCAATAGTGCCTTCAGTTCCTTCTTTCAAATCATTAATTTATATTGTGAAAAGTTGTGGTCCCAGCACTGAACCCTGAGACATACCACCAGTCACCTGAAAAAAACCATGGCCACAAGAATTGATCCCAGCACAGTGGATATCAATATTCATTGGCTACCTGTGGCAAGATGCTGAATTGCTTAGCATCCCTGATTGCCCTGGATAATAAACCAGGGATGTGACAATGGAGAATTATTATATCAGTTTGAAATAGTCTTTGCATTGAGTATTTGCTGAAAAAAGAAACAGGTTGTCGAAGCTTTTTGTATTGCACACATCAGTTTCAGACACAGGAATGTGAACAGGGACAGGAATTTATACTGAGAAAAGGGTGCTGATTGGTCGAGGTACTACCATGGGGAATGCACCAGAGAGCTTTGTCCCCATGTTTTTGTTTAATTTTTTAAAAAGGCGCAATGCCTGGGCATGTTCCTTTTGCCTGCAGAGGACAGGTCCTTGCATGTGAATATATGTAGATTCTAGCACGCACAAGTGATTACAAAGCCAACTGATCTTAAAATTGGTTGTTAATGTAGTTCTTGGCACACTCCCGATTGTTCAGCAAGTGCAGTCCACTCATGGAATCAAACCTAACATGGGACATTATGGCCTGAATTTAGCAAGCACAAGCTATGTGATAAAGATGATAAACTGTGTACTGACTGGCACTCTGGTAACTACTGGGAGCTAAAGCAAAAATGGCACTGGCCGTAATCTATAATGGAAAAGTATTTTTCCAAGATTTTGTTGTTTGAAATAGGAAGGGGAAATGTCATCAGGATAGCCCATACAAGAGACACACATGCTATTGAAGTTTATTATATTACTTTGCCACCAAATTGGGAAGAAGGTTTATCTTTTTTGTTATGAAACCTATCATAACTCTTGAATAAAATAAATCAATAAAGGTTTCGGGGAGGTTATCTTATGAAGAAAGGTAAGGCAGTCTGAGCCTGTATCCATTGGAGTTTAGAAGAATGAGAGGTGATCTTATTGGAAGACCCTGAGGGAACTTGACAGGATGGATGATAAAAAGATGTTTCCCCTCAGAATCATAGAATCCCATAAGAGCAGAGAGAGGCCATTTGGCCCATCAAGTCTGCATTGACTCTCCACATCCAACCCAGGCCCTCCTCTTGTAACCATGCCCACCTAACCTACACATCTTTAGACACTAAGGGGCAATTTAGCATGGTGAATCCACCTAACATGCACATCTTTGGACTGTGGGAGGAAACTGGAACACCCAAAGGAAACACACGCAGACAGGGGGAGAATGTGCAAACTCCACACAGACAGTCACCCAAGGCTGGAATTGAACCCGGATCCCTGGCACTGTGAGGCAGCAGTGCTAACCACTGTGCCGCCCTTTCATTGTGATTATAATTGTTTTAAATTCCTCTTTCCTTTTAGTGTCTTGACTCTCAATTATTTCTGGGATGCTATTTGAATCCTCCATAGTGGGGACAGGTGCAAAGTATCTGTTCAGTTCATTCATCAGCTCCTTATTTTCCATCATTAATTTCCCAGACTCCCTTTCTAGAGGACTTTACTCTTTTCCTTTTAGAATATCTGTAGAAACTCTTGCTGTCTGTTTTTATATTTCTAGCTAGCGTTCTCTTGTAATCGAATTTCTCCCTCCTTGGTAACCTTTTAGTCAGTCTTTGCTGTTCTTTATGCTGTTCTTTATATTTTGCCCAATCTTCTGACCCACCACTCACCTTCATGCTTTTTCTTTCAATTTGATTCTATCTTTAGCTATGAGTTTTGATACTATCTTTCTATCTTTGATACTAACTTTCTTACTTCGCCACAGATGGAACGTCCTTTCTTAGAGACTTTCTTTCTCATTAGACTGTACCTTTTTTGAGTATTCTGAAATATCTCCGTTAATGTCTGCCACTACATCTCTATTGACCTATCCCTTAATCTAAATTGCCAGCTTACCTTGGCCGGTTCTGCCTTCATACCTCCAGACCTGCCCTAATTTAAGTATAAAACACTAGTTTTCGATTCACCCTTCTCTTCCTCAAACCAAATGTCATGATCTCTGCTACCTAGGGATGCCTTCAATATGAGGTCATTAATTAATCCTGTCTCATTGTACAGTACCATCCAGGCTACCTTTGCCAAACTTATTCGTCCAATCTACATGTAGATTAAAATCACCATGATTATTGTTCCATCTTTCTCACAAGCCCCCATCGTTTCACCCTGAAGAAAAGATTCAATCACTATAGCTGTGTTTTTAACACACAGATTGACAAGCACAAAATGACTAAAATACCAAATTATATAACCGCTTACAACCCAGGATACAATTTGGTATACCAAGTCTTTGCAATCAAATCCCTAGGCTCTAGTTTCTCTTCATTGCTTTGTATCTTCATTTGTTTCAAATATTTATCCAATTTTCCATTAAAAGATGCAACTGCCTCTACAACAACTGCCCCCAATAATAAAACTTTTCATGCTTCAACACTCTCTCTATAAAATAATGTCCCCTAACCTTTCTCCCTACCTCTTATTGGAGATCAAAACCTTAAATCTAATCAAGATGCAATTAACTGATGTGACTTATTTTTTTACGCTTGAATTGTTGATAAAAATATTGGAAAGCCAAGCAGCTTCTTTTATCTGTATTTATTTTGTCTTTTTCTAAGAAAAATAACTGCTTCATTTCCATGATGTCTTAGAGGATGGGCTCTTCCATGCAATAAGTCACACTTATCCTCTGGATGGGCTTGCACATCTTTAGTCCAGAAGTCAAGAATATGTCACTTACCTTCAGTGCCAACACAATATGTCATTTCAAAACAGATTGTGACATGGGGAAGTATTTTGTCCTGTGAATTCCTATTTTCCGCCCTGCAACATTTACTGCTTGTTTGTTTCAATATAGGTTGGATGTAATCTCCAAAGTGAGTTAATATTTAACAGAAACAATTTTGCAATCCTTCAAAAAATTGATGGTGAGTATTTTGCATCCTTTTTGCAATGAATTGTTCTTCTTAGTACATTTTTCACCCACTGTCTAGTTTAGTCATCACTTGCTTTTCAACTTCATGCAGCATAATTAAATGCCCAACAAATGAATCATTTGAATCACTGAAGACTTGGGTGGATTTAATTGTTCACAGCATAAGGTGAATTGATACTGTCACATAGCCCATTGTGAAATTTTCTGTAGCTGCATATTAGTCTATGAATTGAAATCTATTTTTATTGCCAGCATTTTGCCTGTCATTCTCCACATTCAGTGTTCTTCAAAGAACACATTATTTCAAATGAAAATACTAACATCATAAAATCACAAATATCAAGTAGAAGTTTAAATATATTGGTGAAAAGGGGTGGCATGCTCGCGCAGTGGTTAGCAGTGCTGCCTCACAGTGCCAGGGACCAGGGTTCAATTCCAACCTTGGGTGACTGCCTGTGTGGAGTTTGCACGTTCTCCCCCTGTCTGCGTGGATTTCCTTCGGGTGCTCCGGTTTCCTCCCACAGTCCAAAGATGTGCAGATTAAGATTGGCCATGGTAAATATTTAGAGTGATGGAGATAGGGTGGGGGAAGGGGCCTGGGTAAGATTCTCTGTCAGAGAGTCGATGTAGACTTGATGGGCCGAAGTGGCCTCCTTCTGCATTGTAGGGATTCTATGAAATGAAAGCCTCAGAATTTGCAGAAGCATTTTCTTATCTTTGCTCAGATTTTCAGTTTAAATTATTTGGAGCTCATATCAGATCTGTGAAAACAGTCAATGGAAACTATCCGTTCAGAATTTTTCAGATTGCATTCTACTTTCAGTCATAACGTCTAGAATATTACAATACTTTTTGGATCACTTATCACTGATAATTCAATGTGAAGTTGAAGATAATAGTTTTTGAGGGGCATGTGAACAAAATAGTCGAACACTATCTTTTATTGAGAGGAAAGTGTGTTGATAGTATAGTTGACTTCATATCAAATTCCACATTCTGTAGACTAAAATTCACAAGCTGGTTTAGTAATTTTGAAGTCACTTTTGGAGCATTTCAAATGGTTATATTTTCTATGTCTCTTCCAATCTGCATAATAGTATTTTGGCTAATGTGGCTATAAAAATATTTAAAGTACATGAAACCTCACAACAAAAGAAAATGCATTCAAGAAAGAATAAGTAACAGAATTTTCCAAGCATATTTAATGATCTCTTGTATTCTGTCTGCGCAAAAGTTCTTATTCCTAGGAACAATTTGCAAGTTTTAAAGAGGGAATTGCTATGGAGAATTGGGATATGGATTTGTGCACAGATGGTATCGGATTGACTGCCTGTTTTTACACACATTGAGATTTTTCTAAAATTGTGGGAAATTGTTAAATGGATACTCCAACCAATATCACTGGCCTTTCAACATTGCCAAGAGTTCAAGTTACAAAGTGTGTTACTGATCCCTTTTGTGCTGGTGCAGGAAGGAACAACTGCCTTTACAAGGAAGTAAAATTGCCCAATGTGATTTGAAGTACTTCCTGGTGGCCAGTTATAGATCAGTATCAGCATACATAATGGAGGGAGATCCCTAGAGGGGAAAGCAAAAATTAGGAGCCTCTTTTCCCCTTCCGAGTTGTTTAAGCTTTAGTTCTAAGTTAATACCATATCAAAAAACATTGTCTAATCATGAAATGATAAGTGGATTTTTCTGATCTAAGCCACTTAAGAAAATATTTTCTACCTTCCTTTAGTTTCCTCCTATTATTGAAAATACCCTACACCTTTCAGACCTCAGTTCCTCTTGCTACTCGTTCAGTCAAATGTATGAGTAGTGAACCGACAGACTCGAATTCCCAAGGAAAATGTTGAGGGAACAAGCTCGGCTTGTTCTAATTGAACAGCCTGCATGCACTTTTTATCTTGACACACACAAAGAATGGAAGATGATCATATTTGACACTGTACCGCGATAAAAGGGTCTTCAGGAGAGATGGAAGAGAGGAAGAAAAGAACATACAACAAAATCAGCATATTTCATATGGCTTGTTTTATTTCTAGTAGCTGTAAGCTTGGTGTTGACTTCATTGCGTCACCAGGAACCTGTATAGATGAAGTAATTACTGTTGCATGATGACCTCCGACATAACGACCCTGATTTCTGTTTACAAGCACTAAGCAGATTACAGAAGAAAGCTTATAAACAGCAGAGGAGAAAATAATCAACGCTTTTCTGGCCATTTCTTCTTCTTTTATTTTAAAATGGGTATAGAATTTAGCATCCTTCAAAAATCTGTAAGGATAAATTGTGTTCCTACTTTGAGACCTGGTAGTATTTGCAAATAAGAGCATCAAATATGTTTTGTATCCTTTTAAACCATCAATTAATTCTAAAAGTTTGGCAGGAAATGCCAATTTTGCCAGAATGATAAAGTGCCAATATTGTCCCCATTCCCCTGGGTCGTACACATAATCTTTTACCCTGGGCACATGTAGAGAGCAGAATAGTGGCATGAGCAGAAAATTAGTAGTCACTTTATTAATAGGGGTATAGAAGACAAAAGCAAGGAAGTTATGATAAACCTATATAAAAGATTCACGAAAATGGATCCGGGAATAAGAAACTTCAGTTACTTGGATAGATTGGATCAGCTAGGGCTGCTTTCCTTAGAGAAGATTAAGTGCAGATTTGCCGGAGGTTTTCAAAATTATGAACAAAGTAGATAGGGAGAAAGTGTTTACATTGGTGAAAGGATCTTAAACCAGAAGACAGAGATTTAAGATGATTGGCAAAAGAAGTAAAGAAGATTTGAGAAAAAACTTATTGTGCAGTGAATGGTTAGAATCTGGAATGCACTGCCTGAACGTGTGGTGGACAGCAGTTCAATTAAGGCCTTCAGAAGAGAATTAGGTAATTATCTGAAGAGAAAAAAGTTGCAGTGTTACAGGGAAAGGTAGAGGAAAAGACAAGGCAAATTGTTGAAAGCCAGCATGGTAAGGACAGGCTGAATAGCCTATTTCTGTGCTGTAACCATTCTGTGATTCTGGGTGCTGGTGAAATTCAAGGGGAATTGGATAATTACAAGAAAATGATACAATAAAGCGACAAAAATTCTGAAATTCTTTTAAGTGGACTGAAAAAGCACGAAAATGTCGAATGTGGTTCAATTGATAGCACTCTTGCCTCGGAGTCAAAAGGTTGTGGGTTCAAGTCCTACCCCAGAATTGGAGCGCAAAACATCAGGGCTGAAACTCCAGAGCTGCACTGTTTGAGGTGATGCCTTTTAGTTGAGTTGTTAGAGTGAGGCCCTATCTGACTTCTCAGATGTAAAAATTCCCATCACACTTTGGTGAAGTAATCTCTAGTGTCCTGGCCAATATTTATCACTTAATCGACGTCAGACAAATAGATGATCTGGTTATTGTCACATTGTTGTTTGTGAGAACTTCCTGTGTGCTGGTTATGCTACCACTTTTCTGAAATTACAATAGTACCAGCGCTTCCAAAAGAGCTTAATGCACTGTAAACATTTGGAACATCCTGTGGTCATGGAAGATGCTATATAAATACAAAGCTTTCTATCTCTCTTGAGAAGAAGAACTGAAGGGGGACCCGATCTACAAGTGTAATTCTGCAGGTAAGTAATGGAGCAGCCGAGTACCGGCTTGATGCTGAAGCAGAGGTGATGCTCTGTGCAGTGATTGCAAAGAGGATCTACTGCCTCAGAAACACTGCAGCATGCCTGGCACAAGGTGGTGGCAGGCTAAGGCAACAGCTGAGCAGTATTGTCACTGGCAGTTATCGGTGCGCATCAACTCTGTAGAATTGTATAACACAGAAGCAGGCTGTTTGGCCCATCATGCTTGTGCCAGCTCTTTAATGGAGCCCTTTAATTCATCCTATCCCCTGCTCTTTTCACATACCCCTGCACATGTTTTCCCTCAAAGTATTTCTCCGGCTCCCCTTGAAAGTTACTATTAAATCTGCCTCAGCCGCCGTTCCAGGCAGTGTATCATCGTAACTCACTGCATTATTTTTATTTCCTTCGTGTTGCCTCTGCTCAATGTGACGTTGCAAGTTTAGTTGGTGACAGTTTGGTTGGTTGGCTGATTATTGCATTAGAAATCTTTCTTTCATGCAATACCAGTTAAAGCATACTGTCTGTGTGGAGTTTGCACGTTCTCCCCGTGTCTGTGTGAGTTTCCTCCTGGGTGCTCTGGTTTCCTCCCACACTCCAAAGGTGTGCAGGTTAGGTGGGTTGGCCATGCTTAATTGCCCCTTAGTGTCCCAAGGTTTGTAGTTGAGGGGGATCAGAAGGGTAAATATGTGGGGTAACGGATATAAGGCCTGGTTGGAATTGTTGGCGGTGCAGCCTCGATGGGCCAAATGGCCTCCTGCACTGAAGGGATTCTGTGATTCTATGACATGCTGTGATTGAGTTGCTTCTGAAGAGCCATCCAGTACAATTATTATGAAGCCTTTGCACGTGTCCATTGGGCTTGTTTTTACAACCCACCTTCAGAGTTGGACCCTTTGCGTGCATGAATCGTAAACCAAAGTAAGGCATATTTATCTCTATCTGCAGAGGCAGATATGCAAATGCTAGCAGGTGGGTACAAAACACCTCTCGTGAAGCCTAAATGTTAGTTTGCTGGTCCTCAGTTAGGGAATTCCCTGGAACAACCCATTGAGACCATTGATGATGCTGAGGCCAAGAAAAAGAGAATTGATGGAAAGGTTCACAGGAATCTAAGTGCCAACCGAGGAAAAAAAACTGTTTTCCCTGAACCTTTGAAGTTTGCTTCTTCTTACTCTGGAACACTGTGTGGTCTGGATGTTGATTTATATGGGCAATTACAACAAGTGGTGTGCACCTTAAATCCAATCAAGATAGGCCTGGAAATGATTCTGAAGACGCGATTGCAGCAATTCTGTGTTATTGTCAAATCATTTGCAAACACCTGTTTGAGCTTAAGCGTTCCAGCTTTGTGTATTCATTCACTGGAATTGTGCATCGTGCGTGAAAAGGATGAAGGCCTGGTGTTGTAGGGCTCCCCCTCCTAGTTCATGTTGTAATTGCTGAGCACTACGTCGAGCAAGATTAGCTTCACTGGCTTTTCCCTTGGAATGATGGCAAATGTCACACTGGAAATATTTGACGAGAGGTATAAAGTAGACTCTGCCACCTTTGTGACGTTCCAGCCACTAATCAGTGGAAACTATTCCCGCCTCAGTGGAAAAATTAATTTCCCATATGCATCTGAGGAGGAAAGGGGGAAAAATGTTAACCAATGTTGTAGCGGGATCCCTCTTTTTAACTCCACTGGGCTTATTTTAGGTTTGGTTCTCCGTTACCCAAACCCCACCAATGCCCGAGTGATTCTCTCTCTCGCCGATGGAACAACGGCCACCTTGCGTCTACTTCACTAGAGTAGCGCTCCCAAGAGAGAGAAAAGGAAACTGCTGCCTATCCACTACGTGGCAGCCTTTCCTGAGTGGGCGGTTTCGAAGCGTTCTAGACTCCGGAATTATGGTAAGGGATATTTAATATTGTGACTTGGTCAGAGATCGTTGGTGAGAAATTGGAAAGATCAAAACGGACTCCAATGGAAGTCAAAGATATATATATATATATATATATTTGTTAAAACATCAAGGTCAATCACCAAACACCAGGAAAACAACACACAATGCCTTATGCTCTATAAGACTATGTGGGGACTGTGGGGGTAGGGCCTGGGTGGGATTGTGGTCGGTGCAGACTCGATGGGCCGAATGGCCTCCTTCTGCACTGTAGGGTTTCTATTATTTCTATGACTATAGCAATGGAAGGAATACTAAAACGGGCATAACGGAATGCTTACTTTACACAAGTTTACCAGTGTCTTAAACTATGAAAGGTGCATGCAAACCCCCCCCCCACCCCTTTCCCCAAAGCCTCATCCACTATGATGATCTCGGGAACTTCGCGAATTACCAGCGGATACTCACAATCCTAGTTTAAATTGCTCAGTGGGCTTCGGGCTGCGTGCTGGAGACGAACGAGAGGCAGGAACAGGAGAAGAGAGTGGAGAGTGCTGCCATGCTGGTCCGAAGAGAAAAGAGAGAGAGAGAGACCAGAGCTTGCTTGTCCCTTTTTAAAACCTGAACCAGTGATTTTCTCAGACAAAAACAGTTTCTGATCATTGATAGTTTCGATTGACTGGGACAAAAGGGCTGGAACTGTCGGGATCACCCTTAATTGATATTTTAATGTCTTTTGAATGTTCTCTGAGTCATCCTGATTGGAATCCCATCAGCGAGCTGAGTCATTGATGTTGTCTGTGGATGGAATGATCTCTGTTTTCATTGTCTCGCTGCTGGGCTATTTACTCCTTGTCTGCTGGTCATGGTTTCTCCTTTGTTTCCTGTTGATTAGATTATCTCTGTCTCGACCTTCTCGTTATTCCCAGCCTCTTGCATATTCATGTGGCCTGACAACCAGTCGGCCATTTTCCTTATCCCATGGAGGATTTGCCCTAAAACTTACAATGTTTATAACATTCAAATAATCCATTTTCATAGCAGTCAATAAAATAAGAAGCAGGTGCACAACGTGGTTTTGTTAAATATAAAGTAAAATGATATGTGTTCCCCTTTTATATGCGCTTATTGTCTTGGTAGTACTATTTCATTAGATGTGACACTCTATAAATAAAGTTTTAATGCATTTATTTAGAGCAGCTACATATCCTGATATATGTCCCTGAAGAAGAATCCCAAACAATGACGTTTGGAGCAAATGTTGTCTTTACATTTGTTTTCGATTGTAGTGTTCATAGAATCCTTAAAGTGCAGAAGGAGGCCATTCAGCCCATCGAGTCTGCACCGACCACAATCCCACCCAGGCCCCCTCCTGTGACACCAGGGTCAATTTAGCATGGCCAATCAACCTAAGCTGCACATGTTTGGACTGTGGAAGGAAGTCGGAGCACCCGGAGGAAACCCATGTAGACATGGGGAGAATGTGCAAACTCCACACAGACAGTGACCCGAGGCCAGAATTGAACCTGGGTCTCTGGAGTTGTGAGGCAGCAGTGCTAACCACTGTGCCACCGTGCCGCCCTGTGTTCTTGTATAGAATCAAATAAATGTGGTTAGGAGGTCCCTGTACAAGTAAGCATTGTGTACAATTGAACAGCTGATGAAGATAGGGTGGCACAGTGGTTAGCACTGCTGCCTCACAGCACCAAGGACCCTGGTTCAATTCCTGGCTTGGGTCACTATCTGTGCGGAGTCTGCACATTCTCCCCGTGTCTGCATGGGTTTCCTCCGGGTGCTCCGGTTTCCTCCCACATTCTGAAAGACGTGCTGGTTAGGTGCATTGACCTGAACAGGCGCCGGAGTGTGGCGACTAGGGGAATTTCGCAGTAGCTACATTGCAGCGTTAATGTAAGCCCTACTTGGGACTAATAAATAAACTTTAACTTTATCAGATTTTAACTTGCCTCATTTCACCACGATTCATAAAATGGTCATCATTACCAAGTTGGATTTGTGCTTTGTGAGTGTTCCTTTGCTGCAAAAAAAAGTCCTTTTGTAAAGAGTGTTTCAGTATTTGAGGAACTACAAATGGTATTGAACTCCGTGATAAGGATATCCTTGCTGTAGAGGGACTGTAGCAAAGGTTTCCCAGATTGATTCCTGGAATGGCAGGATGAGGAGAGATTGAGTTAGTTAGAATTATACTTGCTGGAGTTCAGAAGAATGAGGGGAGGATCTCATAAAAACCTGTAAAATTCTAAAAGGACTAGACAGGATAAATGCAGGAAGGATGTTCCTGATGGCGTGGGTGTGATCAAAATGAATAGCAGAGCGGGCTTGAAGGGCCAAATGACCTACCTGTGCTTCTATTTTCTGTGCTTCTATCTTCCTGCAACACCTTTAGATTGTCGTCCAGCTGATTGGGACTGCTCTCAGCTGGTTTAACTCTTACCCATTTAATTGGAGCCAGAAGATATCCTGCAATGGCTTCTCTTCATTCTCCTGGATCATTTCTTCAGGTTTCCCACCAAGGAGATAACTTTTTCCCTTTCTGTTTCTACACCCTTCCCCTCGGCATCACCATCCAGAATCAGATCATCTGTTTTCACGTGTATGCTGATAACACCCAGCTCGACCTCACCACTACCTCTCACGTCCCTAAATTGTCAGATTGCTTGTCTGACACCTCGTACTGGATGAAGAGTAATCTCCTCCAATTAAATATTCAGTCTCTCCTACAAAGGCTATTGACAACATCCCTCTTCCTGGTAACAGTTGGAGAGTAAATCACTGTTTGTAACCTTGCTGTCATATCCTTGCTGTCATATTTAATCCTAAAATGAGTTTCCAATCTCACATCGGTGCCGTGACTAAGACTGCCTATTTCCATCTCCGTAACATTGCCTGACTTTGTCCCAGCCTTGACTCAACTGCAGCTGAAACCGTAATTCATGACTTAGCCACCTCTGGACTTGTTTATTCCAAAGCACTCCTGGCTGCTCTTCCACGTTCTACCCTCTGTCAATATTGAGGTAATCCAAAACGCTGCCACCCCTGTCTTAACTCGCACCAAGTCTCAATCCCCTAACGCGCCTGTGCTCGTTGACCTACTTTGGCTTCTGGTTAGGCAACATTTCAGTTTTAAAATTCTCATCCTTGTTTTAAAATCCTTCCATGGTCTTGCCCCTCCCTATCCCTGTAATCTCCTCTTCAGCCCTACAATCTTCTGAATTACCTGTGCTCCTCTAAATCTCGTCCCTTGACCATTCCTGGTTTTAATTAATCCACCATTTATGGCTGCACCTTAAGTTGCCAAGGCCCTAAACTCTGGAATGTCCTCCTTACTTCTTTGTCTCTCTATCCATCTTTCCTCATTTAAGAAGCTCTTTAATCCTACCTCTTTGTACAAGCTTTTGGACATCCGCCCTAATATAGTTTATTTGGTTCAGTGTCATATTTGACTTTATAATGTTCCTGTGAAGTTCTTTATTATGTTGAAGGCACTCAATAAATATGTTATCATTGGAGTGATAGATCAGGATATGATTAGTGCAAGTATGGAATTTGATTCCATGCCAATCAGTGATTTGATTTGATTTATTATCGTCACATGTATTAGTATACAGTAAAAAGTATTGTTTCTTGTACGCTATACAGCCAGAGCATACCGTTCATAGAGAAGGAAACAAGAGAGTGCAGAACATAGTATTACAATCATAGCTAGGGTGTAAAGAAAGATCAACTTAATGTAAGGTAGGTCCATTCAAAAGTCTGACGGCAGCAGCGAAGAAGCTGTTCTTGAGTCGGTTGCTACGTGACCTCAGACTTTTGTATCATTTTCCCGACGGAAGAAGGTGGAAGAGAGAATGTCCGGGGTGCGTGGGGTCCTTAATTATGCTGGCTGTTTTTCCAAGGCAGCAGGAATTTGCAAATGGCATCCTCTATGATTGTGACTGTGGTGCATTTTCCCACCTCCAGTCTCCTTTGACATGATTGGCCATTTCATCTTCCCCCAACATCTCCCATCTGTTTTAAAACACAATGGGATTCCCCACATTTAGTTCCATTCTCAGAGTCAATAGATGGGAGACTGGTTTGCAAATGGATTGGGCTACATTCACGACCTTTTGTAGTTCCTTGTAGATGAAGAAGTAGAACAACAAATCTCAAAGGATTCTCGAGATAATAGCGGGAAGCAGAGTTGTTTAAAAAAAGAAGTTTGTTTATTAGTCACAAGTAGGCTTACATTAACACTGCAATTAAGTTACATTCCCCTGGTCGTCACACACCAGCGCCTGTTCGTGTTAATGCACCTAACCAGCACGTCTTTCGGACTGTGGGAGGAAACTGGAGCACCCAGTGGAAACCCACGCAGACACAGGGAGAATGTGCGGACTCCACACAGATAGTGACCCAAGCCGGGAATCGAACCCGGGTCCCTGACGCTCTGAGGCAGCAGTGCTAACCACTGTGCCACCATGTGGCAAATACTGTGGATAAGTGAGAATGGAACTAAATGTGGGGAATCCCACTGTGATTTAAAAAAATGGGAGATATTGGAGGAAGATGGAATGGCCAACCATGTCAAAGGATATAGACCGGAGGTGGGAAAATGCACCACAGTTACAATCATAGAGGATGCCATTTGTAATTTTGATGCAGGCCTTTACTGTGTCCTTGTACCAGTGCTCATTTATCATCTGTTAGCTCAAACATAAGGCAAAGTTGAGACTGGTTCTGCTCAAGTACTCACATTTCCAAACAGGATTTACCTGATAGCAATCAGGAACATGAACTTTGGTTCATGTGTACTTTCAATTTATCCTATTCCTCACCCAATGTGCCAGCATGAGTCCCAACGCAGTCCATGAAAAACATATCTGGCCTTTTTGACTTGCAGGGCTAAAGGCTGCCTTGCTGGAAGAAATAAAAAAGAAAATAAATTACTACTTTTGGTGAAACGGAGACGATTACAAAGTGAGTTGATAGGTATTTAAAATGATAAAGGGATGGAACAGGGTAAATAGAATAATACTAATTCCAGTTAAAGAGGATACATCGATTTAAGTTTGAATGACATTTAGAAAAGAACATTGGAAAATTATTTTTACACTGATTATTGAGACTCTGGAATGTACTAACAAAATTATTGATTAAAGCTGGTTTCATGGCCTGGATTTTCACTTCTGAGGGGTCTGTGTGGAATTGAGAAATTTTCCGACTGCTGAAAATGCTCCGAATAGCTCGATGTTTGCTGTTCACTCCACAGTTCACTCTGCTCGTCCAAGGAGGAGACATCAATCAAGACTCGGGTGAGCACGAACTCTAACAATAATCCAAATGGTTGCTGACACTGGAAGAAATGGCCCATCATGGGCCTGCCACAGGAAAAGATGTAAGCACGCCTGCCTATCCACCTATGAAAGAGCATGCTGACCAAATTTAGGGCTGGACAAGCTTCACGAGACCTAATACATGGAGATGATGGCTTCCTGGCACCATCAGTGGCTGATGGTATTGTGTATTGAGTCCATTGCACCATAATGCTTCAGGGAATGACTGATATACACCACATGCAGAGTCTTTACCCTTCTGCCCTCTTTCCACCCACCTCTCAAGGTGTGGCCGTGCAGTTGAACCTTGTCTCACAGCTGCACACTGCCATGGCAGACCAGTGTGACTCAGTGGGAGCAGGACAGCACGGTCAACTGTATTCAGGACCACAACATGCCATGTTGAATTGACAGGACCAAATGCCAGGCCCACCCTGCATTCATGCAGCACTCAAGCTGCTTCCCGCCCTCTGCCACACACTCCCCCCCCCCTCCCCCCCCCGCCCCACACACACACACATCAGACAATGCTAAGCTGGAGAATGTGGCTCATGTATGTAAGCAGACATTTGTTCTGTGGTGAGACCAGTCGAAGCCTTACCTGCCCATGTTCTTTCTAGTTGTCACACCAGCACACCAGAATGTCGCAAAGGAGACCAAGCGGGGAAGCAATGGGGAGGGCAGTGTAGGACATGGCAGGAGATAGCTTCCACCGTAACACGAGACTGTTGCAGACCTTGGATACAATGTAGGAAGAGGCTTCACAACCTTCTGCAGTCTTGCAAGGTGAGTTTGTCAGAAGCACACATCCAAATGATGGCTGACATCTGAAAGCTGCACCAATGGAGGGAGACCTAGCACATAGATATCATGAAGTCTTCTATGTTCAAACTGCTCTTGCAGCTGCACTGTCATATTCAAGAGTGTTGTCCCTGACAGCACTGTATAATAGAGTTAACATCACTATTAATGTTGTATTTGCTGGTCAAGAGGGCCCACGATGCCAGGAAGATGACCTGGACTGGGGATATATCAGCAAGGCCACAGGCAATTTGAAATGTTGAAGAGACAGCCATGGAGGTTGCCTGCCTGAGTTGTTGAGGATAGAGAATCACCCTTGGCAAGAGCTAAAGTTGGTGGCAGAGGCACTTTGGAACATGATTGTCATGATGGAGGTGATCCTGTTAGCTCATGGAGCAGACTGGGACGTTTGTATGAGAGGGAGTGCAAATGTTGTGTTGTATGATGAACACCGATTAATACTCAATGAGAATGTTTATGGAACGAATAAGGTTCTTACCAGTGGCACTGAAGACTGCATGCTGAGGTCCATCTCTCATCGAGGCCATCAGGATTCAGGGTGTCTCCATGCATGTCTGGCAGTGAAAGGCTGTTTCCTTCTCCAGACTTTCAGATAAGGTATTGTACACCAAGGATTGCGGATAGAGGAGCTCTTTGCAGCATTTCTTGTCCATCGATGATTGATCCTCCCTTAAAGACAATGATCAGACTCGGTGATCAAATCCAACTTATGAGGTGCACTTCAACCATGAGTGCTGATTGGAAGGCAGTCATCAGCATGTGATTGTTGCAGGGATTTAAATAAGTTTTCCGCATGTCAGGATGCCATCTAGAGTAGCATGCGTGTGGTTTGCCACTACATTTGAAGCCTTTGTCTCCTAAGTGGATTCACAGGGAGCCAAGGTGTTTGGCAACATTGCATGTTGTGCACACCTGAAAATGGATGCTGGTGATGGCTGTGTAATGTTGAAGGAGTGGTGAACATACGTGCATCATTACACTGAACTATGTGCTGTAGCTGCAGTACTGTTGGTTTATAGAATCATATCAGAAGGTCATTGGTGTATGCTTCCTGCTGGCGCTCTTGGCATGGTGGGCATGGTTTAATGAGGCACAAGGTGGAGATTTCTCCAGTTTTTTAGCCTCTAACATAGATGTGCACAGTCCCGGCTGTGAAGGATTTCTCAAGGTGTTGAGGCCAAAGGTTATGATGGACATAGTTTCAGCCGTTTTGATGGCACTGACTTTAACTATTTGCTGTTGGTGTTCCCTCTTGCTGGGGATGGGCATTTCTCTGAGGAAATGTGACTTCCAGGTCAAAGGCTAATGATGTGGAAGCTGGTCACCAGGGACTGACTTACAATTGAATTCATAGCAAGAGCCAAGGAAAATCTGCTCTGTATTAAGAGGCTTCTGGCAAGGAACCCCTTTCTGTAAAGCACCAGCCATAGCTATGTGGGCTTGCTCCTCAGCTGGTCTCCCATCACCACCTCTTCCTTCTCTGTCGTGACAGATTCATGAGCCGCCTCCTCTCTTCATCTTCATTGTCCTCCTCCTCAAATGTCCCCTCTGCTTGCAGGCCCCTCCACTGTGTCATATTGTGCAGCATGCAGCACATGAAGACTATTCCGGAGGGAAATAGTGTAGTGATGCAGACTGGTCTAAAGCACATGTTCCAGATGCTAATAACCTACTCAATGTTTTATGGGTAAGCATGTGGCAGTTGTAGTGCCTTTCGGGCTCTGTGTGTGACTACCTAAAAGGGGGTCATCAGCCCACCTCCTTAAGCAGTACCCTTGTCTCCCAGAAAGCTACCATGGACATGTTTGGGGTCTGAAAAAGCTAAAGTAGCTGTGAATACTTCCGCATGAAAGAATCATGGCAGCTTCTTGGACAATCTGCACATACACGCAGGATCACATACCACCTGCACATTCAGGAAGGGAAGGATTTCCATGAAGGTTTTGATTGATTACTTGGTGCCCTTATAGTGATGTGGCTGCTGTCAATAGCACCCTGTACCTGAGGGAAGCGTGCTATTTCCGCAAAGCTCCTCCTAGCACTCAGCATTTGCACAACCACATCCATCGGGAAGACAATATGCTCCCCCACCCAAGCAAAGGGAAAATCTCTGACTGTCTTGATGCACCTGTGGGCAGCTGATTGTGAAACCCCTGGATCGAGCTGTCAGCATAAAAACTTAGAGACAATTTGACCTTACGAGCCACTGGTAGGGCATGCGGATTGGAAACTGTGGTGCCAGACCTTGTTCCGCCATGGTAACATCTCTGTTACCATTTGTCGAGATAATCTCAGCCTTCTTCAGCATTACTTTCTATCAAATTCAGATACAATCTGTGCACTCTTACTTTGGGATAAAAGCTTGTGAAGGCGGTCCTCCTCCTCTCCCTCACTGCTGCACTGCCTCCAATTCCAGGCCTCATACCCACTCTCTGACTGCACCTTGCTGCTGTTCGCATGGCTTTATGGCCTGAATATGCAATTATGTCTTCCCACTTCAGCAGCTTGCCTTGCACAATGTACACCCATCCTTTCATCTAGCACACACTCCTTCTTCCTGTTGTGGTTAAATAGTAACCACACTCGAATCTGTGAGCTTCCGGTAAGCAAAATAAAATATTCAAGCATATACTGGAGTGATCAGACCTATTGTGGCTGCTTTCCCAGGGATCTCTCAGTAATACAGAGACTGTCACAATTTATGGTACTTTATTCTCACGTTGCAATATACAGTTTGGTTCAGTCCTCAATCACTGCTGCTGCTTTAACACATACATCACATAACCTAATCAAAGAATGGGACGATCCATGTTGCTGATGTTCCCTATTATCTCAGCTTTTGGTTTCGGGAGGTTTGTTAGTAGCTGGGGTCTAATGACTCCCTGTCTGTTTCAATCTTCATATGAAATAATTTCCAGTTGCCCCACTTCATTTCCATCTGGGTGCCTCAGTCAGGAAGGCCAAAGAGATATGTCCTTCCAAGGCCACATGTTCCACCCTCCAACTCCCTTGGGTGTCAGCCTCACCCCTTGTTTGGAGTGGTTGACTTTCTGTGTGGCATCTCTTCAAATCGTTTGCACTCTCCGAAGACTTTCTGCTAGCTTTACGACTCTTGCACAAAGTCATAGAATAGAATAGAATCCCTACAGTGCAGGAGGCGGTCATTCGGCCCATCGAGTCTGCACTGATCACAATCACACCCAGGCCCTATCTCCAGAACCTCATGCATTTACCCTAGCTAGTCACCCTGACACTAAGGGGCAATTTTAGCATAGCCAATCCACCTAACCCGCATACCTTTGGACACTTTGTGACTTCTATAAGTCACAGGAGTCATGTTCTGGAAAGGCCAATGACAAAAATTGCTTCTGCTTGCAGTTAGTTGCGCTTTGAAATGTGCTGTCACTTTGCAAACTGTGCGTGAGTAAAATCTGCCCCACCAAAGTACCCCCCCCCCCCCCCCCCCCCGCCCCCCCTCCACACAGCGAAAATGGTTCCTGCCAAAGATCGGGAGAGGACTCTGGGATTTGGGGCCCTGGTGCCATTCTGGATAAGTCATTCCAACTCAGCAAATCTCCAGGCCCACATCAGCTTTCCATAATGGGCTGGATAGATGTTGGAAGGAATGAGGTATGAGAGCGGAGCGAGGCACATGGGATTAAGTCAAAAAGAGTGAAAAATAAATATAACTACATATTATATTGTGGCCCAGTTTTGTGTTATGATTTTCTATGTAATTTTAAAGAAGAAATTTTAAACATGATTTTTAAGCATTCTTGTTCATATCTGTGAGGGAAGCTTCCCTCTCTACATTTCGGGTAGCACGATGGCACAGTGGTTAGCACTGTTGCCTCATAGTGCCAGGGACCCGGGTTCGGTTCTTGCCTTGGGTGACTGTCTGTGTGGAGTTTGCACATTTTCCCCGTGTCTGTGTGGGTTTCCTCTGGGAGCTCCGGTTTCCTCCCACACTCCAAAGATGTGCAGGTTAGGTTGATTGGCCTTTCGAGTAAGAGGGATTAGCAGGGGAAATACAATATGGGGATAGGGCCTGATGGGATTGTTGTCAGTGCAGCCTTGATGGGCTGAAGGGCCTCCTTCTGCATAGTAAAGATTCTGTTCTTTTTTTTTGGAGCAGGAGTAGCCCGTTTGGTTCCTTGATGATTTATGGTGACTTTTCATGAAAAACATTTTAGTCAAGTCAAATTTCAGACTGAACTAATGCAAAGCCGTGTTTTTCAGGGCGACTCATGTTGAAACTGCACCAAGATCTGTTCAGCTGATAAGATCTCAGTGCCAACCATAAAGAGAGGAGTTCCTGTTGCAAGTTCCTGGTCCAGGATACTCTAGTCACCTAGATCCAGTTTCGCTGTGTTATATCATGAGAGTTTTACCCCAGCTTCTGAGGAACAACCATGAATCCAACATCACTGTGGAAAAGAACGGTCTATTATGTGGGAATGAAACCTGGATATCCTCCGTGATGGAAGAATGTGTACAGAACCTGTGGGAATTCTGGAGTGCAGTCCTAGGACTTGCCTCGATCTGCTGTTTTCTTTTTGCTGCTCTACCGTAAGTTTTTACCGGATCCATACTTTATTCCAGCACTGCTGCCCGTTTCTAATCATGACTCTCATCATGTTGATTAATTTTCTAATATTCTAAAAGCACATTGATTTGATTGTAGAAGTTGAGACATATTTATTTCACCAAAGCTATTTGTTGCTATGGTGCAGCTAATGTAAAATAATGAATAGCTGCCGATAGTACAAAAAGGTACTGTAAATCTTCTATGTGTTCTAAGGTTAAATGGTTTTTGAAGGAATGCTTACAAAGTTACCTTTGCATCATTAATGTCTATAATTGATATCGTGTGAGTTACGTATTTTTGATGGTCAGATTTGAATGCTTATTACACAACGATTAGGTGAGTGTAATTTATACAGTGTGTATTTAGTAATAGATTCTGTGTGTTGCTGTTCTCAGAAGGTGACAAATACAAAGCAAGAAAGATCTGTTCCTGTGTTTCCTCTGCACTGAATACCCATCTGGCCGTGTCATTAGAAATAATGGGATTTATCCCAGTCGCTCACAACTAACTGAGCTGTGGCATGCACTGGAACCAGCTAGTGGAAGAATCTAGAATGGTTGTAGCACAGATATCTTCTAAGTATATTAAGGGGAAGAGGATAACCAGGGAAGTAGTAGGGCCCATTGAGGACCAAGGGGGCAGTCTGTGCGTGAAGCCGGAAGATATTGGTAGGGTGTTGAAGGAGTACTTTACATCTGTCTTCATTTGGAAAAAGGATGTAGGTTCAGATTTGATGGGGGAAAGACTGTGAGGTTCTTGAACAGTTTGACATGGGGAGCAAGGAGGTATTGGAGGTTTTGGCAGGCTTAGAAGCGGACAATTCCCCAGGTCCGGATGAGTTATATCCCAGGCTTCTGTGGGAGGCAAGGGCAGAAATTACAGGGGCTCTGACCCAAATTATTAATTCCTCACTGGCTACAGGGGAGGTACACACAGTAAGAAGTTGCACAACACCAGGTTAAAGTCCAACAGGTTTATTTGGTAGCAAAAGCCACTAGCTTTCGGAGCGCTGCTCCTTCGTCAGGTGAGTGGGATTTCAGTTCACAAAGAGGGCATATAAAGACACAAACCCAATTTACAAAATAATGGTTGGAATGCGAGTCTTTACAGGTAATCAAGTCTTAAAGGTACAGACAATCACTCACATTGTCTGTACCTTTAAGACTTGATTACCTGTAAAGACTCGCATTCCAACCATTATTTTGTAAATTGAGTTTGTGTCTTTATGTGCCCTGTTTGTGAACTGAAATCCCACTCACCTGACGAAGGAGCAACGCTCCGAAAGCTTGTGGCTTTTGCTACCAAATAAACCTGTTGGACTTTAACCTAGTGTTGTGAGACTTCTTACTGTGTTCACCCCAGTCCAACGCTGGCATCTCCACATCATGACTACAGGGGAGGTGCCAGAGGATTGGGGGACAGCTAATGTCGTTCCACTTTTCATGAAGAGTGGGAGAGGTAAACCAGTGAATTACAGACCAGTGAATCTCTCATCAGTGCTAGGGAAACTATTGGAGAAAATTCTGAAGAAGAGAATTAATCTCGACTTGGAGAGGCAAGGGATAGTCAGCATGGCTTCGTCAGAGGGAAATCATGCCTAACAAATTTGATTGAATATTTTGAGGAGGTGATCGGGTGTGTAGATGAGGATTGTGCAGTTAATGTAGCTTATATGGATTTCAGCAAAGCTTTGACATGCCCCACACAGGAGACTGATGAAAATCCTAAGAGCACATGCAATCCAGGGTAACTTGGCAAGTTGAATCCAAAACTGGCTTAGTGGTAGAAGACAGAGGGCAATGGTAGAAGTCTGTTTGTGTGATTGGAGGCCAGTGTCCAATGGCATACCATAGGGATCAGTGCTAGGTCCCTTATTGCTTGTGATATATAGAAACGATAGAGATGAGAACATGGGGAGGGGTGGTGGTTAATTGTGAGGAAGAAGATCTTCAGTTGCAAGAAGATATAGACGAGTTGGTCAGATGGGCAAATCAATGGCAGATGGAATTTAAAGTGAGAAGTGATGAATTTTGGAAGGAATAACAAGACAAGGGTGCACTCAATGAAGGGCAGGACACGAGGAAGCTCAATGGAACAGAGGGGTCTTGGGGCGCTTGTCCACAGATCCCTTTGTGCAGCAGGACAGATTAATAGGGTAGTTAAGAAGGCATATGGGACACTTGCCTTTATCAGTCGTGGCTTAGATTACAAGAGTAGGAATATTATGTTGGAGCTGTACAGAGCCTTGGTTAGGCCACAGTTGGAATACTGTGTGCAGTTCTGGTTGCCTCACTATCGGTTGGATGTGATTGCACTGAAAGGGTGCAGAGGAGATTCCCCAGGATGTTGCCAGGGATGGAGCATTTGAGCAATGAAGAGAGGTTGGATAAGCTTGTGTTGTTTTCTTTAGAGCAGAGAAGGCTGAGGGGGGATCTGATTGAGGTGTACAAGATTATGAAGGGTATGAACAGGGTGGATAGGAAGCAGCTGTTCCCCTTAGTTGAGGGGTCCATAACGAGGGGCCATAATTTGAAGGTGGGGGGGAACAGAGGTTTAGAGAGGATTTGAGGAAAAATTCTGTGACCCAGAGGGTGGTGGGAGTCTGGAATGTGCTGCCTGGGAGGGTACAAGAGGTGCGGACCCTCACAACTTTTTAAATAGTGTGTGGATGAGCACTTGAAATGTCATAACATTCCAAGCTATGGGTCAAGTGCTGGAAAGTGGGATTAGTGTAGCTTTAGTGCAGTTTTGTTGGTGCAGACTCGATGGGCCAAAGGGCCTCTTCTGTACTGCATGACTATGATAGAAGGAGGCCATTTGGCCCATTGTTTCCATGCTGGCTCTCTGCAAGAGCAACTTGGCTAGTCACACTTTTTCCCCATAGCCTTGCAACTTTTTAACTTTTCAGTTAATTATCTGATTCCCTTTGAAAAGTCACCAGAGTGTCAGGCAGCGTATTCCAAATTCTAAACACTCACTCCATGAAAGGTTTCTCTTAAAGTTGCCTCTGCTTCTTTTGCCAGTCATCTTATATTGGTGTTCTGTGGTACACGATCTTGTCACCAATGGGAACAGTTCCTCACCATCTGCTCTGATATTCCCCCTCCCCCACACGGGCTGGCCAATCCATCCCCTCTCTCCGCAATGACAATCCGATTATTGGCCGGTTGATCACACCCCACAGTGTACCTTCCTGGTCGATCGCCGGATGCAGATTGCACAGAGTTCCCTCCCTCCGAACCCATTTGCAGAGTGAACAGCATCCCCCTGCTCACCTATTAAGCCCTGCCCTCTTGGCACTGCCCAGTGGGCACCACCAGTGTGCCAGGCTGGCAGTGCCAGGGTGCCTGGTGGGCAATGCCAGGGTGCCAGACTGGCACTGCCCAAGCGGCATCCCACACCCCACCTCTCTGGGGGCATCAGGGCCTCTGGTCCTACTGGTGAGGCCATCACGACAGGTCTCCATTGTGAAGGTCCTCACCAATGACACCACTAAGGCAAGTAAGCCTGCACAATTCCGTCTCGGGCTCACTTGTAATATTTAAATTCTACTTACTGTAAAATTTAAATATTGAGATCAACCTTCCACCCTTTTCGGGCGTGAGGCTGATCTCCCGGACCCGATTTTTCACCTCTCTCGATCTTACCGGCTCACCCCATCCATTGACCGGCAGGACAACAAGGTAAGATCGCCCCCTGGGTGTCCCATGCATGTCCTGGGAGTGGGCAGATCATGATGCCAGTCAGTTTCTAACACTGATTTGGCACTTAACCTAATTATTTGGACCTTGCTGGTCCTGTTAATGTGCTTTTCAAACCATGCTTAGTTGGCCATGCGTTCAGCTGCACCAGGGGCCCAACCCCACAGGTGCTATTTAACAGCATCGTCATTTAACTTTCATGTGACGTGTTTTTGACTATCCTTGCTGCTTCAGAATTAATGGAGGTTCTTTGTTGTTGGAAGAGTTGGCCAAAGTCCTTTCAGCCAGAAGGGAATTGTGCTGGATCTTTGGAAGGCGTGATGTGGTTTTGAAGGGCCTTTGAATGGTGTCGCTTGCTCCCTGTCTTGGGGCCTACAGTTGCAGTCCCTCTAGGGCAGCAGCGTCACAGGGAGATGGAGCAAAGAGGAGAGGCAATTTGCAGAGCAAGGAAGAAAGGAGGTATCGAATACATTATTACTCAAGAAGGCTGTGTGAAAACTAATAAGAAATCCCGCGGTCACTGTTACTCATATTTCCCCACCCGAAAATATTTTTGGCAGAAAGTTTTGAGCTGCCTCTTATAATCACTCAATGGATAAATGTGACAGTAATAAATAAGACATAATCTGATTAGTCTAACTAACCTGGGACAATGCTGGGTAGACTATAACAGCATTACTGTCCTGACGAGGGAAGGAAAACAAAGTCAGAAAGGGATTCCACTTTTGATTTTTGCTAAGCTTCTACTGACGTGTACTTGTGTAAATTGGATGAGGACACAAATGGGTTTGTTTATAATGAGTCCAATGATTTAATGGTTTGTTGACCTTCATTGTGCAGGCTGGCATGTGAAGAGCAACCAAGGGTGAAGTATGGGAATACCAGTGTGTGAAACTCTACAGCAGCATCAATTGTGACTGTTAGGAAAGGAGGGGATAAAGGAAAGGGGGGAAAAAAGAGGGAGAAAGCCAAACTTTTGGCTCGAGGGAATTCATGTTTCACAACTCTTGAGCGTATTAAAGACGAGTAAGATTCTGAAATGCAGCTTTTAGAATAACACTTAATATAGTCTTTAACCTTGTCAGTAAACATCATCACCAAAACATTACTTTGCCTTAATTGGTTTCACATACAGAGAATATCCAAGCAGGGAAAAAACATTTCAAAGTTCGGGATGACACGAGAGTCATTGACTGGAAAGTTAGGCAGTCCCTGCCCCTATTCTGTGGCCTTGTTCAGGAAGTGTACCTGGCATCCTGTTTTCTCATTCCCAGCAGTCATTCTCACTATTGTTGATACATCCCTCTAAGTTCATAACTATTTAATCATTTACTTCACATGCAGTCATATTATTATGTAAACCCTTTCATGTTTAATGCATGTTTAGATGTCAAATATTTTATTTTTCAACAGGTTTTGCAACCTTACAAAGTCATCATTCGCATTTGAATATCTTGCAACAGGTTTTTACTGTTTGCATTATCTTTTTTAGTTCCTATCTGGTTACTATTTGTGGGCAGGTGGATATGATGCTGTGTTTCTTACATTACAACAGTGACTACTGTTTGAAGAGTATTTCATTGCTTTGAGAGCTCCTGAGGTCATGAAAGGGACTATGTAAATGCAAATGTGTTTTTCTTACTTTCCTTCTCCCAAAGTTTGTGGTAACTTATTCCAGGAGATTCATCCTCAGTGCCGGCTGATGCTGACATCTGGTTGCAACACAACACATCCTCTTGTGGATCCTTCCCAGTGACTGACAGAAATGAGTATGGTAGATTTTAGAGTTTGCGGTTTGTGTGATAAGTTTCCTCGTAAAGTCTGTCATGGCCATTAAGTTTTCAGAAGTAAATCGCTCAGCCATATTGTTTTATAATTGCCCTGAGGATCAATCTTGAGACAAACTCTAAGTGTCGCCACCGGTTCCCGGATGGAAGACCCCAAATTCATTACCGTCTGTCTTCTCTGTGGGAACGATCTTGGCACAAACCAGAACTTATTAATTTCCAGATGGATATCCCAGGTGAGGAGAGATGAATGGACACCCTTTCCTATTCAACCCCCTTAGTTGGTTGCAGCAAGATTACTTCAAAAAGGATCCTCCCTTGCAGATACCTTTTCCCAGTTCCAATATGTTTAAATTTTAAAAGGAGCTAATTTAACCAAGCTTTCTTGAGATAAAGAAAGAGCTAAAGTTTATTAGCTACTAAACGTGAGGAATACAATAAAACAAAAGCATATTCTCATAGATTGGAAATGAGACGTGGGTCTGAAAATAGCTTCAGCAATCAGAGAGAGTGTGAGATTTGTATTTTTACCTGACAGGGCAGGGGTGGAGAGTTGGCGGGGGGTGGGGAGGAGTTGGGGGGGTGAGGGGGTGATTCTGCTGTCTTTTTGTTTTGATGTCACACCCTTTGATACACCCAACACTGGCCACATTTTGCAGTTGGCTTTTTATCCCAGTCTCCTGTATGTTTCTGGCTCTCTCTCTCTCTCTCTCTCACACACACACACACACACATACACACACACACTAATTCACACACACATTCACTCACTCACATACAGGCTCATTCACCCACTCACACAGGCTCAGCCACCCTCACACATACTCACACTCACAGGCTCATTCACTCACTCACTCACTCACAGGCTCAGCCACAACCACACACACAGGCTCATTCACTCACTCACACAGGCTTATTGCAGGTCTTCCATTGAGCAGTGAGTCGGCGGACCAGACACAGAGGCTTGGCGAGCTGGATTGTGGCCCATGTTGGGTGCAGATTGCATCTCATCAAAGGCATGGAATCAAATTTGTGATGGAGCTAGGATTGGCCCCATCACAGTTCATAAGAAACCTCTTTACTGAGTAACTTTAACATTTAAATTTAAGTGCCAGCTTTGACCACAGATGTTTATATTGATTCTTCCTTTCATTGATTGATGAGTTTCCCATCACAAGAATGAGTCAGAACCATTAATTATCATGCTATCCAGGACATTATAGCACACCAATTATGGTTTAACAGTCATCTATATTATCCACTTCACCAGAAGAACCGTTCCTGATCACACCTGGGACTGGCATAGCCGTCATTCTGATGGATTTGTCTGATTTAATCAGAATATACTGCGCTTAAATCTGGCACTATTGCCAGAGTGTGCCCTATTAAGAAGCTTCTTGCCATCTGAAATGAATTTGCTTCATCCTAAAGTTGTAAGAGTCTGCGTGAAATCAGGCAGCCCTTGTGTATTAGAAGCTTAATCTGATTCAAGCTTTGCTTCCAGAAGCAATGAAGACTAAAAATAAATATTCCAGATGGTGACTGCTTAAGTTCAGGCGATTCATCCTTTTAGTTACACTTCAGAACAAAGAACCAGAACTTGATTAAAGGCAATGCTTGGCATTTTAGCTGAGTTGAAGAATTTGATAAAATACATTTTAAGGTTTTTTTTTTACCTTGACATGTGGGCATTGCTAGCAAGGGCATGTACTGTGCCCCTCCCCCCAGCCCGAGAAAGTGCTGGCGGGCTGATTCCTTTGTCATGCCCAGTAACAGGCATGTCATATTCATGGCTTTTAAACACGGACTAAGCTCCTATGGAAGCTTGTGGAATGGCCTTTATTTATTTACAAATGGACACTGATAAACTGTTAAGATGGTTGCCAAGGGGGTCAGGTGACCTTTGCAACTTCAACAAGCTTCTAGAAAGTTCCAAATTGTATCACGATGGGTTGGGGTCTCCCCCTCATGTGGATATGCCTGGACAGCATTCCTTTGTGGAATTCATGCTGGCAGTAATTCGAAGCTTACTCCAGGCACAGAGTCAATGGACTCTATGGCATAGATTTTTGCAATGAGGGTGAGCTCCTCTGTCACTGTGGAATGGCAGAATCCAGAAGTCCTGCCACAAAACACGGCATGTTCCATTTTCGCGGGGACAGGAATAGGCAGGATTCACGCATGCGCATTTCGTAGAAGCAGCTGCCCATAGAAATTCACAGTTGCCTCCACTCAAATGTGATCTTGGTGTGAGAGGTATCTGAAACATGCTGTGCGTTGATTAGACCTTGTAGGTGCATGTCTGAACTTCATAGATTCGTGTGGATAGTCTGGGTACCCTTTGGGAGAGGTAAAGTACCCCTTTGTCTTTAGTCCCATGGCACCTTTGGAGTGTGTCACTTGCCCTTTGTGAGAGATTAGGTGTCCTTTGGGATTGTAAAAATAGACTTGAATGTGTGTAAAAATGCAAAAGCCCATTGAAACTGTCAAAAAACAACTGTCAGAAGTGCCAAAGTGAGAGCTGTCAATGCATTTAAAACTCCAACCTTTTAATTCTTTGAAATAAAACTATTTGGTGAGTTTAAAAAGATGATTGCTTGCTATTTCACTCTATCTGCTGACATATGGCATGGTGACAACCTGGAACAGGTAATAGATGGTCCTAGTGGGATGGAGGGAGGGGAGACAATGGTAAGGGAAAAAAGATGGAAAGAGGGGTTAAAAAGTGATGGAAGAAGTGAAAACTGATTGATAGAAATAAAAAAGTGGGGTGACTGTGGAGGAAAGAGTTCACAGTTTGAAGTTGTTGAACTTGCTGTTAAGTCCAGAAGGTTGTAATGTGCCTAATTGGAAGATGAGATGCTATTATCTCGCTTTCCATCTTTTTTTCCTTACCACCTTCTCCCCTCGTCCCATCCCACTAGGACCATCTGCTATTTGTTCCAGGTTGTCCTTTGACACACTGCTTACCTTTTTACTATCAGCACCCTCTGAGCCATGGTCACCACCATGTACAATACTTTTGTCTCTTTGTCCATGACATCTTTGTCAATCTCTCCCTTGCCTCCACCTATTGCTGGCCCTCTATTCAGCCCTTACTGCTCTATCCATCCCTCTCTCTGCCCCACAACAGTATAATCTCATCCTATTTCCAGTTTTCTTCAGTTCTGATGAAGAGTGAAGAGTCATCCAATCTTGAAATATTGACCCTGTTCTATCTTCACAGATGCTGTCAGACCAGTTGAGACTTTTCAGCATTTTCTGTTTTTGTTTCAGATTCCAGTATCTGCAAGTAATTTGATTGTACTCCTAGATATTGCTTGGTTTATACACTGTATCCTAAAGCATGAGTCCTCATTTTCAGGAGAAATAAGATCAAGAAATTTAGAGGAGCAAAATAATTAAATTGGGTATTGTCTTATATATGAACTCAGAATGAATGTGCGCAGAACTCATTGCACCACTCATGTTCACTTATGTACCCACTATACAGGTGAATGGAGGGTTAAATTTGAAATGTGTTGATTACAGATTAAAGGCTAGTCAGAAATTATAAAACATAAAGCCCTTGCTTATTGAAAGTCTGAGTAAACTTAGTACAGAAACTATGAATGTATGAAGCTATTTGGAGAAATGATCTATTGAGAAGACATTGCATGGGTTTTTTTAAAGAATCCGTTAATCGGTAATTTGTTGTAAAATGTTTAAAAAGTCACCAAATTAAAATTGTATTGATCCAATTTGATTTTTCTTTTTAGCCAAATGTATGTGTCTTACAAGAATGCAAAGGTTGACCATGCACTATCAGTGGGGTTTCTGCTTTGTTGGGTCTGTGGTGACATCACCAATTTTATTGGTTGCTACCTGACCAATCAGCTGCTTATTCAGGTAAGGCAACCACTTTGCACCCCTATGTAGTAAATGTGAGAAGCAACGTTCAAAATAGATTGTAGATTTTCTATTACAAAATTTAAAAACATAAATAACCAAAGAATGTTCAGGGAGGAGGCTCCTGTTTTCCTGTTTTATTTACACCGTGAGCATTCAGCAAAATAAACTTTAAAAAAAATACTAATGAGTAATCTTGTGATGGAACTGATTCAATCTACGAGAGTTCAGTCAAACACGAGTTTATCTCAGCTTTTCCAATTAAGTACCCAACGAGGCCTTTCACCGTTGCTGCCTGAATGACAGGATTCAAAAATAAACAAGATTAGTCTAAAAAGGGTGTTTAATGATGTTAAAGTTTTGTTTCCTAATGGGTGCACTATATGCTGAATGTTGCCGTTTCCCCCTGTCCTTTCCACTCAGACAGCACCTCGTGCTTCTTGCTGATAAGTAGGAAGACAACCCACTCTCAAGTATCCCTCCAAAGCTACATTCAGCCACTGGTAAGGCCTGCCTAAGAGCACCCTAGTGAAGATGCATATCTCTTGCCTTTTTTTCTTATTGCCTCTTGAAGAAGAGGCACCTGGCCTCCTTTGTGTGCTGAGACACAGCTGAGAGATCTTGATGGAGAAAAGGAAATGAATCTCTATAGTGTTGCACTATACTGCATCCTTGTGTTGATCGGGACTACATTCTAGTCAATATATGTTATTGAGTTCTGAAATAGATTAATTATTCTACTTAAAGCAGCGTTATTATAGGTAACCTTTTCAATGTTAATTACAAACATATCCCAATTATTACAACATCTATTTACACAATTATAATGAAAAAATTATAAATTGATGATTTGCACTGCAATATTCTTGAAACATAATTTGTTCGATTATATTTCAGGCAGTTACACATGCTATAATTTTAAGCTAGCAAAAAATAGTTGCACTGCTGAGCTGTTTAAATGAGTTGTGAGACTTTAAGTTCTACACCCAGCAGAACGCTTTCCCCTGCTTATTCATCATCAAATAACACTGGCACAAAGAGTATTTCCTCAAATTGTTGCATGCTTCTTGATGCCAGGGTAATGCATCCTAGCTATGATTTTTTAATTATGTAATTTTCTTATCAAAATTGTATGAGCATTTGACTTCATATGGAACTAAGTACAAGCTTTCCTTTCTGTGTCATTTCTGAGCCTTTCTTGAGTTTGAAAGTAGGGTTGTTATGATCCCAGTTGATGTGATAGCTGGATGGGATGATCCAGAATAGGATCTTGGCTCAGAAGACCATAACTTTTATTTTCCTTTTAAAAATCATGGAGGAACAGAGTCACAAGATCGCTAATTAATTTTAACATTAAAGAAAAACCTCTTATTAAACTTTTTAAAAATGGACTATGATACAATATGCCTTTACTCCCCTCTTAGCTTAACACTTACACGCAGGTTTTAGAATCACCACAATTTACAAAGTACATCTACAATGGCCTCATTAAGGAACAAAGTCCCTTCAAAGCACACAAGATGACTGTGGGCAAATACACTCTCCACTCTGAACCCCAGGTGAAGGTTTATGGATGTCTCCTCACAAATCCCCCCACATGATTGTCACATGAGAGTTTCCAAACTCCACTCCCAAAAACATGCTTTAAAATCTTCTCTCATAATGATACTTTCCCTTAGCAGCTTACATTTCAAAATCCAGTCCAGGTCCTACAAAGGATACTTTTAAACAAACCTTCGGCTCCATTTTTAATAGCAAATCCAGTCCAGGATTTTACGCCACCCATTTTAGTTTTTTTTAGTTAACTGCTTTTACACAAACTCCAAGATCAAACCACCGATTTCCATAGTTATTCCAATTCACGTTCCACGGGCTGCAGTAAAATCTCTCAACCCTGAAAATCACCAGGTATCTTTCTGGCATTTCAGCCTTCTTCTCAGCTTGATTTGTCTTTACTGAACAGTTTTCTGTTCTGGTGCCTTTAACTTCAGACCTCTTGGAAACTTCTCTTCATTTCTCTAGTTTCCTTAATTAGTTGCTCTTCAGATTTCTGCACTTGCTTTCTTAACCATTCCTCCATGGTTTTGCTTTTCTTCTAGCAAAGCTGAAAGAGATGTTCCCTCTCTTGTCTTCTAAAACCAACTGCTCCTGGCAGAGCTGCCTTCTCTCTCACTACCTGGGTGGGATTTTACAGTCTCGCTTATCCCAAAACCGTAAAATCCTGCCCGAGGTCAACAGGCCTTTGCATCGTCTGCCCCTCAACCGCTCCAACTCCTGTGGCGGACGGGAAGGTGAAATCCGGCCACCATCTCCAATTGCAATTAAGTTAGCTAAACCAAAACTTAAAAGGTTCTCTTCCTTATGAGTCCCCAGTTGCTAAGCAACACCCACATGCTTATGCCTTTTATTTATTCTTCACACTGTAGCCCTCTCTGAGCGCAATAGAAACACGGTTGAATTGAACCAACCCCCATACATATGAACACCTGAATCCAACATGAATCTAAGTATAGATTTTACCCTTCCAGTAGTGCAGTATTAAATTAAACCCACTTAAAACTACACCTTATTTCTAATGTTTACCAATACAAATATAAATCCCTTAAAACTACCTTGTTTTCCTAACAGGATATTAACAAATTAAGTGTCTGAATCCAGACATTTGTTTGAATCGATTCTGTGCCTCACCACGCAGGGTACAACTTTTTGATATTAAACATTTAGTTGCAGTTCAACATTGAATGAATGCATGTTGTCCGTAAGTAGTGCAAGTGTACTCTGAACAATGCAGAAAAACTGTTAAGTTGAAGAGAATTGAAATAAAAGTAACTGAAAATGGATCTTTTGTTTTGATCCTATTTTACAGAGACTGTGCAGTTAGACCAAATATTCAATGGAGTTGCTAAGGAATTAGATTTTGGATCTCAGTGACCTCTTTTCACAACTTAGTTAATAATGAAATGCACCCTTTTTAAATTTGCGTGTTGACTGTAAAATGTGCTAGGGGAAGAATGTTTTGTATGAAACTAGACAACTGTGGTTTATCTGAAACCAACTGAGGGAATATTTGACATACTATTTGTAGCTTTGCAGCTAAGATCTAAATGTATGGCACAGACCGAGGACATACGCTGCTCTAATATCTGTGTTTATCCTACAAGTGTGAGGCCCATTCAAAAGATTTGGATAAATTTGTGCTTCCATAGAATCGTTACAGCACGTATCCATGCTAGCCCTCCAAAGGAACAATTTTCTTTATTCATGAAATTAACCTAGAGATGAATTTGAATGGTGATTTTTGTATTTAATTATGATTACAAAGTACCCTTCATTATACTATGGGACCTCACTGTGTCTCTTACACACAGCTTTCATTGACTGCACTAGTTCCATTATTGGTTTACAGATAAGACATGGCCAGGTATGAACAGTTATCCCTATAACTCATGCTCCCAAAGCTATTTCTGCAACAATTTCTTCCATAGTACTACACCACAAAAAGGCTATTTAGTCCAACTGGTCTTTGTTAGTGTTAATGCTCCATGGGAACTTCCCCTGCTCCGATTCATCTAACCCCATCAAAATAACATTTATTTCCTTTGATCAAGCTTCCCAATGAAGGCGCATTTTCTTTACACTGAGGCTCTGTAACCTGGCGCTTGCCCTCTGACCAGCCAATGGAGTTTGCATGTTGTTGCTCTGTCCTACTGAGCAGTCTAAACCAGTGATCCAGATTGACTCTGACACTCCGCTGACCCAGCCTCATACCCCTGCAGCAATAGGCTGAATTTTCCATGACTCTGGTGGATGTGTTTCCCACAGTGGATGGGGCACATCAAATGGTGTGGGACCCACCCCACCACCACCTCACCCACCTCCAAACTCACTCTCATAACCCAGGGGGCTGGCAGCTCACCTGCCATGTTTAAAGGTGAATTAGGCTTGTTATCAAGCCTATTGACCCTGATTAAATGCTGCTTGCACAATAGAATGTTTGGTGCAGGGAGCAAGGTGGGAAGCCAAATTTTTCTTTTTACCTTAAGTGCTTTACAGGGCAGGAAGGAAGAGGGTGGGTTTCTCCAGGAAATGACTTTTGCCGATCATGGGCGCCTCCCCTCCCCCTTTAGGTTGAACCCCCCACTTTCTTCTTACTCACTCCCTCCCTTAAACCCACCCTGTCCTCCCTTCTCCTCATTGTCCCTCTCCCTAACTTAACCCTCCTGGCCCAAGACTCTGGGGATCCAAGACATTGGGGTCCTTTCTTCTCCAGCACCTTCCTGCTGCTGTTGGGGTGATGGAACTGCCAGCTAATCCGATCGACCAGTAGCTCCAGAGGGTGGGACTTTCTCCCGAATGAGAGGTGGGAGTCCCACTTGACCCTCATTAGTCCGCCCGACAGTGCTTTATGGCTGTGGGACAGGTCAGTGTGAAGCATGTCGGCTCCATGCCGGTGTGGTTTCTGGGTGTGCTGTCCACCTTACCCTCTCCCCATATTATTCAGCCCAGTGATTGAGCAGTTACGTTCCAAAGCTGGAATTTTCCGGTCCCACCCACCGGTGGGATCTACTGGTGCTGCCAAAGTCAATGGACATTTGATTAGTTCACCGCATCCACCATGGGGGAACCCACCGCCGCGGGGCCAGAAAATTCAAGCTTAATTTTAATCTCTGCACTGTGAAGTTTGATGTGCAACAGAACTCAATGGGTGGGATTTTCTGGTTGTGTTCAGCCCAAAACTGGAAAATTCCACCTGAGGTGAACGGACCTTTGCATGGCCCACCTCCTCACCTCTCCCCCCCCCACCCCCCCCAGAGCTGCTTCTACTTTCCATAATTAGACCATTTTAAATTTCATATCCAATTGGAATTTGGTGTGATCAGTCCCATCGAGTAAAGGTTTAACACATTTCATGTGGCACGGTAGCACAGTGGTTAGCACTGCTGCCTCACAGCACCAGGGACCCAGGTTCGATTCCAGGTTTGGGTCACTGTCTGTGTGGAGTTTTCACGTTCTCCCCATGTCTGCGTGGATTTCCTCCGGGTGCTCCGATTTCCTCCCACAATCCGAAGACGAGCTGGTTAGGTGCATTGGCCGTGCTAAATTCTCCCTCAGTGTACCTGAACAGGCACCGGGGTGGACTAGGGGATTTTCACACATTGCAGTGTTAATGTAAGTCTACTGGTGATACTAATAAAGCATTGCACAAATTATCCTATTTAATACTCACCAAAGTCTTTCATTTATAATGAAGGTGCTTCACAGGCCAATATCTTGATATTGGTCATATAATTTTGTAAAGTTTATTTATTAGTCACAAGTAAGGCTTACATTAACACTGCAATAAAGTAACTGTGACATTCCCCTGGTCACCACAGTCTGGCGCCTGTTCGGGTCAATGCACCTAACCAGCACGTTTTTCAGAATGTGGGAGGAAACCGGAGAACCCTAAGGAAACTCATGCAGACACAGGGAGAACGTTAAAAACATTAGTTTGAATTAATGGCAATTTATTTCTATAACTTCCAACAAAGCAAATCCAACCATAAAACTGAAATAAAATAATTTTTGCCAATTGATAGGTAACCTTCCTTTGAAGAAATCTGATTTTAACATAGATGTTCAAACTTCCTGGCAACATGTCCAAACCTGTTCTGAAAGATGTAGTAATTGACAAATTTATTTTCTGCCAAAGGGACCTCGGGACTTATTCTTAGTAGCTATTTATTTGGTTACTGCTCACTTGCAAAGGCAGAATATCTTAGCTGAGTCTTGCAACTGATGAGCAATTAAGGGTTATCTCAAATGGATATATAAGACATTAATGAAACAGATTGTTCTATACAGGCAATCCTCAGATTTAGAAGGAGAAGTTTTATAAAAGCCCTGTGGTGCAGAAAGAGGCCATTCAGCCCATCGAGCCTGCACCAACAACAATCCCACCCAGGCCCTATCTCCATAACCCCAGGTATTTACCCTAATTCCCTAACACTATGGGACAATTTAACATGGCCAATCACCCAAACTTGCACATATTTGGAGTGTGAGAAGAAACCAGAGCACCAGGAAACCCACACTGATACGTGGAGAACATGCAAACTTCACGCAGACAGCTCCTCTGGCAGCTTGTTCCAGACACTCACCACTCTCTGTGTGGAAAAAATTGCCCCTCTGGATCCTTTTGTATCTCTCCCCTCTTACCTTAAACCTATGCCCTCTAGTTTTAGACTCCCCTACCTTTGGGGAAACATATTGACTATCTAGCTGATCTAAGCCCCTCATTATTTTATAGACCTCGATAAGATCGCCCCTAACACATTAGTCAACCTTCCGAACCGGAGTCCTGGCCTGGTGAGTGAAGGGTGCAGAGGGCCCAGTGTTTCGATGGGAGGGTTCACAACTCTTCTGGGCATGTTCAGGGTCAGTGACCCAATATTGTACTGCTGGATGTTGAATTATTTGGCTCTTTCACATAAGGCTGCATTTAAGAATACAAGCTGTAATGTATATGTATAATAAAAATACTTTTTGATGGGCTGATGTGGAGTTGTAAAGTCAGAATCAACATCACATCAGTGTAAATTAAGCGCCGTAAGTGCCTTTTGTCAGAGCTTGACTGTCGTAAAGTCGAGGACTGCTTGTACAGTTAGGAGATCCAATAGTGAAATTAAAAATCCAAGTTATAGCGGGGATACAAAACTTCTTACATCGTTGAAATACAATTGACCCGTAATATCTATAAAGAATTATAAAACTGTAGAAAATAATGTTCTTAAATGATGTACCGAATAGTAAGCAGGCTTAAATATGTTGAGGTAGAATCATAGATCATAGAATCCCTACAGTGCAGAAGGAGGTCATTCGGTCCATTGAGTCTGCACCAACCACAATCCCACCCAGGCCCTATTCCCGTAACCCTACTCGTTTATCCCTGACACTAGGGTCAATTTTACCATGGCCAATCAACCTAACACGCACATCATTGGACTGTGGGAGGAAATCGGAGCACCCGGAGGCAAACCCACGGAGACAAGGGGAGAAAGTGCAAACTCCACACAGACGGTGACCCAAGACTGGAATTAAACCCGGGTCCCTGGCGCTGTGAGGCAGCAGTGCTAACCACTGTGCCACCGTGCCGCCCCTTGTCGCAAATCACAAACTTATTTTGCTGTAATGCTCCTTTATATTACATGGTAATGTATTGAGTTATGTTTAGTTTTAATGGACATTCTAATTTCATGTTTGTATCTGGGAATTTGTATCAATGAAACTAACCATGTTTTCTATTCTTCCTAGACTGTTACAGCTAATTTTTATGTTACCCTTGACAGTATGATGATCTCACAATTTGCCTATTATAAGCTGAAGAATAGGAAAGGCAGATGTAAGAAGTATTTTATTCAGTGTAAGTGTTGCTTTTGGGGTTCATATTGTTGAACTTAATATCTTTCTAAATAACTTTTTAAGTAATTTTGGCAGTTCTACTCGTTACAGTTTGGCACGGCTGCTGATTCCAGCAGGAATTGCGCCTGTTTTGAATGGTGTTTTCTCCCTCCTGAGTTCCCCTTCAAACCTATTTGCATATCACTGAATGCAAAATCTGCCATGCATAATAATCAGGCAAATTTGTTTTTAACATTTTTCTATCATATATTTAAAAGGGGTAACTTGATGAAGTTTGGTTAAAACGACTGAAAATAGGTTTATTGTACAAAATAAGTAATTTTCAATTCATGTCAATCCATCATCCTTTTGAGTAACCTGATTTTAAATCACAGGATTTGTTACAGTACAAAGGAGGCCATTTGATCCATCACATCTGCATCAGGTCTCTGAATGAACAATTCACTTTGTGTCATTCTCCAGGCTTCTATCCCTAACCCTGCACGTTCTTCCTTTGCCAATAGGAATCTAAATCCATTTTGAAAGCTTCATTTTGAACCTGCTTCCCCCACGCTCTCAGGCAATGCGTTTCAGACCTCAATCACTCTCTGCGTGAAAAAAATATTGGGGGCAATTCTCCCAAAAAAATTCTAAGTGCAGAATTTGGGTAAAAAACTGGAGTAAAGCAAGCTGGTTTTTTTCAGCAGAAGTTTCAAAATGAATCTCCCATACTCTGTGCGCTGCAGAGTGCACCAGTGTGACTCACTCCAGAAATCAGTGGGTGGGTCCTGTTCCTGCTGGAGAAGCCGGGCAACATAGCGCTGAACGATCCACTCTCAGTGCCGAGACCACCGCATGCGCAGTGGCCCTTGTCTGCCGGCCTCCTGATCGCAGCCCCCTCCCCCAGCATGTGACTGGGCCCAGCCATGACCACTCCACCAACCACCCCCCCCCCCCAGCACCCCCTGCCCCGACACCTCCCCAACCACTTTCCTGGCCTGCCTCGATCACCAGACCACCCCCCCCCCCCCACCCCCACCACAGCCACCTCAATCTCCCACACCACCACCGCCCCCTCCTCCCCCCCGATTTTGAAAATGCTCCCATCCCGCTGAGCTAAAAACACAGCGCAGCAGGATGGGAGAATCGCCTCCATTTTCTTCTAACACTTTTGCTTCAAAAGTGATATGAAAAACGAATTACTCTGAAATAAAGACACGGGAGCGCTGGAGGACAGACTCAAAGCAAGGAAGTTATCAGAATTGAAAGGATGCAATTATAAGAAATTGAGCAGAGAATTTTACCTATACCCACATTACCTTTCCTTTGGCCCTGCAAAATGTTCCCTTTCAAGTGTACATCTAACTCCCTCATAGAAGTTACTATTGGATCTACTTCTATTACTCTTGGAAGAATTGTCTTCCAGGTGATGAAGAAATTTCCCTCAGCTACACTCTGCTGTTTCTGTATCCTTTGGTACCCAACCACTAGCGGAAACAATTTCTCCTTATTTATTCTTACAGTCTTATCATATTCCCTGGTACATTTGAACACCTCTTTTTAAATCTCTCCTAAACCTTCACTGCTTGTTGGAAGACGATCAAAGCCGAGTCAGGTTTGGGCTTTTTCTGGAAAAGAGAGAGCTAAAAGAAAAACTGATAAATGATCAAGGGATCTGATAGGGTGGATGTGGTAAAGTGTTTCTGCTTTTTTGGTGGATCGAGAACCAGTAGCATAAGTGTACGATAAGCACAAACAAATCAAAGAACTTTTGGAGGAATTTCTTTACAGAGTGGTGAGAATGTGAATGCCACATGGAATAATTGAGGAAGGTAGCATTTACAAGCAGGCTTGATTCATACATGCAGGAGAAGAAAATTGAGAAATAGGGAGTCAGGGTGCGAAGAGGTAATTAGAATGTGAAGATGCTCATAGAACATAGAACATAGAACAGTACAGCACAGAACAGGCCCTTCGGCCCACGATGTTGTGCCGACCTTCATCTGAAACCAAGATCAAGCTATCCCACTCCCTACCATCCTGGTGTGCTCCATGTGCCTATCCAATAACCGCTTAAATGTTCCTAAAGTGTCTGACTCCACTATCACTGCAGGCAGTCCATTCCACACCCCAACCACTCTCTGCGTGAAGGACCAACCTCTGATATCCTTCCTATATCTCCCACCATGAACCCTATAGTTATGCCCCCTCGTAATAGCTCCATCCACCCGAGGAAATAGTCTTTGAACGTTCACTCGATCTATCCCCTTCATCATTTTATAAACCTCTATTAAGTCTCCCCCTCAATCTCCTCCGCTCCAGAGAGAACAGCCCCAGCTCCCTCAACCTTTCCTCATAAGACCGACACTCCAAACCAGGCAGCATCCTGGTAAATCTCCTCTGCACTTTTTCCAGCGCTTCCACATCCTTCTTATAGTGAGGTGACCAGAACTGCACGCAATATTCCAAATGCGGTCTCACCAAGGTCCTGTACAGTTGCAGCATAACCCCACGGCTCTTAAACTCCAACCCCCTGTTAATAAAAGCTAACACACTATATGCCTTCTTCACAGCTCTATCCACTTGAGTGGCAACCTTTAGAGATCTGTGGATATGGACCCCAAGATCTCTCTGTTCCTCCACAGTCTTCAGAACCCTACCTTTGACCCTGTAATCCACATTTAAATTAGTCCTACTAAAATGAATCACCTCACATTTATCAGGGTTAAACTCCATTTGCCATTTTTCAGCCCAGCTTTGCATCCTATCTATGTCTCTTTGCAGCCTACAACACCCCTCCACCTCATCCACTACTCCACCAATCTTGGTGTCATCAGCAAATTTACTGATCCACCCTTCAGCCCCCTCCTCTAAGTCAGTAATAAAAATCACAAAGAGCAGAGGACCAAGCACCGATCCCTGCGGCACTCCGCTAGCAACCTGCCTCCAGTCCGAAAATTTTCCATCCACCACCACCCTCTGTCTTCGATCAGACAGCCAGTTACCTATCCAATCGGCCAACTTTCCCTCTATCCCACACCTCCTTACTTTCATCATAAGCCGACCATGGGGGACCTTATCAAACGCCTTACTAAAATCCATGTATATGACATCAACTGCCCTACCTTCATCAACACACCTAGTTACCTCCTCAAAAAATTCTATCAAATTTGTGAGGCACGATTTGCCCTTCACAAATCCGTGCTGACTATCCCGGATTAATCCGCATCTTTCTAAATGGTCGTAAATCCCATCCCTAAGGACCTTTTCCATCAATTTACCAACCACCGAAGTCAGACTAACCGGTCTATAATTACCAGGGTCATTTCTATTCCCTTTCTTAAACAGAGGAACAACATTTGCCACTCTCCAGTCCTCTGGCACCATCCCCGTGGACAGCGAGGACCCAAAGATCAAAGCCAAAGGCTCTGCAATCTCATCCCTCGCCTCCCAAAGAATCCTAGGATACATTTCATCAGGCCCAGGGGACTTATCGACCTTCAGTTTATTCAAAACTGCCAATACATCCTCCCTCCGAACATCTATTTCCTCCAGCCTATTAGCCTGTAACACCTTCTCTTCCTGAAAAACATGGCCCCTCTCCTTGGTGAACACTGAAGAAAAGTATTCATTCATCACCTCGCCTATCTCTACTGATTCCATACACAAGTTCCCACCACTGTCCTTGACCGGCCCTAACCTCACCCTGGTCATTCTTTTATTCCTCACATAAGAGTAAAAAGCCTTGGGGTTTTCCTTGATCCGACCCGCCAAGGACTTCTCATGTCCCCTCCTAGCTCTCCTCAGCCCCTTTTTCAGCTCGTTCCTTGCTAACTTGTAACCCTCAGTCGAGCCATCTGAACCTTGTTTCCTCATCCCTACATAAGCTTCCCTCTTCCTTTTCACAAGACATTCCACCTCTTTTGTGAACCACGGTTCCCTCACTCGGCCATTTCCTCCCTGCCTGACAGGGACATACCTATCAAGGACACCCAGTATTTGTTCCTTGAAAAAGTTCCACTTTTCATCAGTGCCTTTCCCTGACAGTTTCTGTTCCCATCTTATGCCCCCTAATTCTTGCCTAATCGCATCATGTGGAATGTAAATACCGCACAAATCAGTTGAATGGTATACATTTTATGTAATAGGGCCCTTACTTTCTCCTTCTCTCCAATATCATCATTACTCAGAAATCATCAGCAGCAATCCCTTGGGTCAAAGATGATTCATCCTTGTGAATGGCTGGGCTTAAAACTCAGAAATAAAAACTCAAATGATGTCCATGTGCAAAGAACCTCCACCTGCAAATTCCCCTCCATCCTGACTTGCAAATGCACCATCCTGACTTGCAAATCTATCGCTGTTCTTTCATTGTCACTGGTTCAAGATCCCGGAACTCCCGCCTTAACTGCACCGTGAATGTGCCTGCACTGTATGAACTGCAGCAGTTCAGGAATGTAGTTCACCACCACCTTCTCAAGAGCAATTAGGGATGGGCAGTAAGTGCTGGCCTTACCAGTGGCAAACACAGGAAGAGTTTTAACAACACCAGGTTAAAGTCCAATAGGTTTATTTGGTAGCAAATGCCATTAGCTTTCGGAGCGCTGCCCCTTCGTCAGATGGAGTGGATATCTGCATGCATGGAGTGGATGGAGCAGATATCCACTCCATCTGACGAAGGGGCAGCGCTCCGAAAGCTAATGGCATTTGCTACCAAATAAACCTGTTGGACTTTAACCTGGTGTTGTTAAAACTCTTACTGCGTTTACCCCAGTCCAACGCCGGCATCTCCACATCATGCTTACCAGTGGCAGCCAGATTGAATGGACAAATAAAAAAACATGTCCCGATAAGAGTTTCAAGTTCGAGGTAGATATTGTGACCTCATAATATTTGATTATGCAGCATGACTTTACTATGTTTCGGTTTAGTTGGAAAATATTGACTTTATTTAATCCTTAAGTACATTGTTCAATGTTTACTGCTGCAATTTAAGGAAAGGGTAAGGATTTCTTTTTCTGGTGGGTGGGTCCTATGTTTTGTAAGTATCATGTTATGTAGCAATGTACTGAATATTTCCAGCATGATATGGCACAGAGTGCTGTGTTACATGGAGGTCAAGCAATTTTGCACTGTGATTTTTAAAATCGTAATGCGGTACAGATGGAACATTTGTGGGAGTGATGATTTTTTTCTTGGGCAGAAGCACAGTGAAAGCATTTTGCAATTGGAAATGATTAAAGAGGTCAAACTCTCCAAAATTAATGCAATGTGTTTCATGTCGAAGCCTTGTTGAACAAAAGTATTTGAAATCAGTTTATGTTCCCTGCTGATAGAAGCACAGTTTAATTGAACTATTTCATGGCATCTAAGCAAAATACAGTAGTAAGTGCAGACATTCATGTTGGTTGTGTCTCCCTATTAATTCTTGCTTATTCAATAATCTATGTCAGGTGAGCAAGCACGTTTCCTCCCTGTTGGGATAAACTGTTGGCCACAAGAATTGTTTGGCTAGAGCTGCTGACAGAAATTAAGTTACTCAAGTAAATTACCGAAAGAAACAGCATAGACATTGCAGCAATAAGTTATTTGTATCAGAGGAGAAACTATGGCCAGAATTTTACCGCCCAGCCCGCCACGGGAAGCAGAGCGTGTGAGGGGCGGAACATGGAAAGGTCTGTTGACGTTGGGCAGGATTTTACAGTTTTGGGACAAGCGAGGCCGTGAAATCCAGCCCTATGTCCGAAAACCTGTGGGGAAGCTGTAAATTTGAGCAATGTAATTAATCATAGAATCCTACAGTGCAGAAGGAGGCCATTCGGCCCATCGGGTCTGAACCGACCACAATCCCACCTAGGCCCTATCCCCATAACCCCATACATTTACCCAAGCTAGTCCGCTTGACTCTAAGGGGCAATTCAGCGTGGCTAAAGACAATTTAACATAGTTTACGAATATTTGAAATTAAACTTTTAAACAACCCAAACATATTTCAATCATCATGAGCAATAATGTTCATGCATTTGTAACACTCAGTATTTGTATTTCTGTAATCATGCATTGTACCTGACATCAGATGATATTTGTATTCAGTGGTTATTTCAGTAAACTGGAGGCTGGATCAGAACTGTCATTTTCAAACGTTCCTATTGGGATTGATGTTTACGGTTGGGGTGAAAAGCAGGTAGATCAGTTTGCTGGGTGGTGGGTCAGCTTAGTGCTTACCTAAGTTTCAACCTCCATGTTTGAAATTCTGTTTGATTTTCCAGCAGTAGAATGAGAGAGGTTTATGACCATTTCCAATGTTATGGGATATTTGACCTGATGCAAAGTTGAAGCAACTCAACAAATAAGGCAATGCGGGTTGATTTTAATTTTTGGCACAAAACAGATAATGTGAGTGGAACGTGCTTCCTGTCTGCCCATTATTTCTACTGTGGGGCTCGAGTCATTTTGAGACCAGGCTTTTGAACTGCACTTGCCAAACAGGCATTCCTGGTTGGGGAGGATGGGAATTGGTTCCCCTCTCCCCACCACCCAACCCATGAGGAGACAGGCAACATTCTAGGCCAGCGGTGTATTGAAATCATTATGGTGTGCCAGGAGGGCACTCCTGCAGAAGTAGGCAGGGGCTCCAGTCACACGTCTACTGCTAATATCATGATGATGGTGATCAGATCCTAACGGGTGCAGGAGGAGACCTGACACTGCCTCCACACTGCTACCTCCACACTGCTACACTGGATGGCAAAAGTTCAAAACAGCTCCATGGCACCATGCACTGCCAACAGTTGTAATCCCTCTGAATCAAAAAGGAATTGTTCATGAAATTTCAACATAAGTTATTGAAACTACCAGCTATTTGGATTATAATCTGTAGATTTGTACTGTCATTAAGATGACTATCCTTACTACCAGCATCATAAAGATCTAAACATGGTCCTGGTTTCTGGAGTGGATCTGGATAAATGGCAATTCTGGTTCTTTTGGATGGCCATCAGGTATTTGGCTCACCGCTCCCATATTAGCCGCTTATACTTCTTCCTGCAATGGAGTAAGAATGCCACATCCATTTTTTTCTTTGTGTATTTATTTTACATCTACTCCACTGCTAAGTGGAATAGAGACTGCTATTGCAACCTGAACAAACTCTGGTATGTTTCTGTCTTTCAGCAAATGCCCTTTTGAAGTGGCTGTGTGTTTCCTGGGTTCTGTTATGTGTGATAGTAATGATGACTATATTACATTTATTGAGAAGATCTCACCATGGTAGGAGTCGTCCAGGACAAAGGGTTTGTGATGGCGTTGACTTTGTTTTAGTCCATTTATTTATTTTGAAGGTACTCATGATATAAGATGCTATTTACTTGAGATTCTAAAAGCTCTAAAACAAGTCTTTAACATTGTTAAAATCCTGCATGTCATCTTGAACACCTTTTTGTATCTTTATTCCCTAAAAACTAAAAACATAATCGTGAATAGCTGTTATGCTTTCTAATTGTAAGATTTTATTGCTTTTGTTCATTTTTATCATGGTGAGTTTTTATTTCGCTGTTTCTCAGGGTACTTTTGACATTGTTGAATTTGTGGGATACATCAGTGGCTACATGTCCTGCCTATTCTATCTTGGATCTCGCTTTCCACAGCTGTACAAAAATGTAAGTAATTTATTCCGTTTCTGCTTTCAGGTTTGTGAAATTTTAGATTAGTTTTGTCAGAAAAACAATGTATCCTTCCTTTTTGTTTGATGCTTTCTGTACGTGTGGTGTTGGTGTTGCTGGAGACCGCACCAAGTATTTATTTGTTTTTCTCCTGGAACGGGAAGCGCAAAAGTTCAGCGTGCGGCATGGAATTCTCTGAGGCAAAAACAACAATTCCATTGTCTGTGTGGTCGGCACATTGTGGGTTACAAAGAATTCCATTTATAGACCGAACACTGTACTGAACTTGCTGAAATCCAAATTATTGTCGTTGGTCAAAGGACACTTGGCCCCATGGTGACATTATACAATAATATGTTTATTTGCTGAATGTGAATTTTGTAACTATCCAAAGGCTTTGGATAGTTACAAAGTCATATTTTTATAGTTTATTTTTAAAGGTACCCTTATTTAGTTGATGTACTCTGTTGCAGTTCCAAAGGAAATCCACGGAGGGTACATCCTATTTGCTGTTTGCACTGGCAATGCTTGGCAATACTACATATGGACTGAGTGTGGCAGTAAACGTGCCTGAAAATAAAGCATCAGCCAAAAAATACATCCTCCATCATCTGGCCTGGCTAATAGGTAGCTTTGGGGTGCTGTTGGTGGATTTCTGTGTATCCTTTCCAGTGTTACTATCACAGCATGCAACATTTATTTTATTGTAAGCACGACATTAGAGGCTTGCTGGAGAGTTTGTTGAGAGAGAATATTGATTTTACAAAATTTATTTTTAGCTTTGGCTTCTAGAGGTTCAGTTTGTTAAAAGACGTTAAACTTCTTGCAGTTTCCAGAGGTTTCAAATTTTGAGTAGTCTGCATAAATGAAATACATTTGGAATTTGCAGTTAGTTAAAGGGCATGGGGGAAAAAATAGGGAGAAAATGGTATGGCAGGTTTAAAATGGCGTGGCGGGGGAGGATGTTAGAACTCAAAAGTGCTGAGTAGCATGTGCTGATTTTGTGAATTGGATGTGAAACTCGACAAGTTCTACAAGTTTGGAATCTTCTTCAAATGGCAATTATTGCTAGATCGATTATTATTTTTAACTCTGAGATTAACAGACTTTTATTAAACAAAGGTAATAAGGAATATGGGAATAAGGTGAGTATATGGAGTTCAATTACAGGTCAGTTGTGATCTCCATGAATGGCAGAATGGACTCAAGGTGCTAAATGGCCTTCTCCATTTTCCATGTTCCCTGAATCACATGCCCCTTTCCCTAGTAGGCCTCATTCCCAGTTAGGCCTCATTCCCAGTTGGGTCTCATTCCACTGTTACATAAAAAGTATCAAATTTCCTGTCTATTTATCGCCTTTCTTACTTGTTTGAGGTCCACAGTATATAAACTCAGTTTGATTTACTACTTGCTCTTGTCAATTTCCGCTCATGTCAGCACCATATCCAAGTTAATATTACACTTGATAGAAAGTATCACTTTATTACTCAAATCCACTGAAATCACTCCCTGCTTTTTGTTTTAAGGAAAATAAATTTAAGTGGAGCTTATACTGAATTTTTTTTAATGTGTGTTTAGGAAACAGGCGACATTGACAAAGCTGCATTTCATATCTCCTTAGTTGCCCTGGAAAGGTACTGATAAATCTTTTTGGTGACATGCTGTAGTCCCATTGAGCTGACTCCGAGTACCAGTAAATTCCCTGTTATTAATCAATTTTAAAAATCTGTTTTTCTATTTTTCCAACTGATATCTCCACACTTCTCCACATTATATTCTACCCACCATATACTTGCCCAATTGCTTGTTACCTAAACTTTTTTCTGCCTCCTTCATCCTCCTCCCATCATAGCCAAAATCTTCCGTCCTTGTTCGTGGCTTGGATTTTCTGGTGCCACTGTAAGTCAATGGAGTTTTGGCTGGAATGCCGAATTTTCCGCTCTCGCTCACAACAGATCGAGCCACAGACGAGACTGGAGAATCCCCCCCCCCCATATTTTGTATCCTCAGCAGACATGGACACTTAATACTTCCCGTCATCTTCCCATCTAAGTCCCAAGCACTGATCCTTGCCATTATTTAATTAATCCCAAATAGACAATGACCCATTTGTTTCTATTCTGTTTTCTGTCTGATAGTTAATCCTTAATCCAAGCTAATGTATTGTCCAAAACCCATGAACTGTAATTTTGCATGGTGCATTATTGAAAATTATTTGAAGATCTGTATACAAACATCCTCTGGTCCTCCCTATTTGTCCCATAGGGACCCCAAAAAATGCTAACAGATTTTCCAAGCATGATTTTCCTGTCATAAATCCATGTTTACTCTGTCCATTCATATTATGATTTCTACGAGCCCTGTTACCACTGCTTATTAATAGACTTTAATCTCTTCCCCACTACTGATTTTTTAAAAATTTGTTTATGGGATGTGGGCAATGCTGGCTAGGCCAAAATTTATTGCCCAATCCTAATTGACCTCAAGAAGGTGGTGGTGAGCTGCCTTCTTGAACCACTGCAATCCATGTGGTGTATGTACACCCACAGTGCTGCTAGGGAGTGAATTCTAGGATTTTAACCCAGCGACAGTGAAGAAATAGCGATATATTTCCAAGTCAGGGTGGTGAGGGGGTGATGGTGATGGTGCTGCCAGGTGTCTGCTGCCCTTGTCCTTCTAGATGGTGGTGGCCATAGGTTTGGAAGGTGCTGTGTAGGGAGCCTTAGTGAGTTTCTGCAGCGCATCTTGTCGATGATGTACACTATAAAGTTCTCCCTGTGTCTGCATGGGTTTCCTCCAGGTGCTCCTGTTTCCTCCCTGGCGCTGTGAGGCAGCAGTGCTAACCACTGTGCCGCCGCTGTGCATCAGTGGTGGAGGGATTAAATGTTTGTGGACGGGTTGGCGATCAAATGGGCTGCTTTATTCTGGATGGTGTTGAGCTTCTTGAGTGTTGTTGGAGCTGCACTCATCTAAGCAAGGTGAGAGTATTCCAACACACTCCTGACTTGTGCTTTGTAGATGGTGGACAGGCTTTGTGGAATCAGCAGGTGAGTTACTCGCCATAGGGTTTCCTAGCCTCTGACCTGTTTTTGTAACCACAGTATTTATATGGCTAATCCAGTTCAATTTCTGGTCAATGATAACCCTCAGGATGTTGATAAGAGGGGTTTCAGTGATGGTAATGCCATTGAATGTCAAAAGGCATGGGCTAAATTCTCTCTCTCCTGTTGGAGATGGTCATTACCTGGCACTTGATAGGCTAACTTGTCTATATTACTCTGTTTACTTCCTCCACCTTGGTTAGGTTTGCAACCTTCCAATTCTTGGGGACATTAGAATCTAGGGAATTCTGGAAATTCAAAACTAATGTATCCAATATCTTTCCAGCCATGTCTTTTAAATCCCTAGTGTGTAGGCCATCAGGACCAGGGGATTTGTTGATTATTATTCCCATTAATTTTTCTAGTACTAACTCTTTGTTATTACTTTTTTTTACATTCCTCATTCACATGTTTTTATGTCTTCCAGATGAAGACAATGTATTCATTTTTTTTACAGAAGCTTTTACTGTTCGTTTTTATGTCTCATGATTGTTTCCACTCAAATTAGTTTCCTTTTTCAATTTCTTTGTCTTCCATAAATCATCTCAATCTCGGGTTTACCATCCCTTTTGTCAACATTAGAAGTCGCTTCCTATACTTTAATACTATCTTCAGTTTCACTAGTTAGCCAGTTGGAAGACTTCAATAGTGTATTGCATTTGCAAATTATGAATTAATTCTTTAACTATTTGCCATTGCCTATCTACCATCCTTTCAATCTAGTTTGCAAATCTACCAAGGCCAATTCATACCTGGGTAGTTTGTTTCAAGATTTATGATCCTAGTTTCATATCAGATCACTCTCAACTCAATACAAAATTCATAAGGACGTAAGAAATAGGAGCAAGAGTGGCAGTTACTAATTAACTCTTGTCATGTGCACAGCAATATATCTAAAATAGCCTGTTGCCTAGTTGGTTCATTGACATGTTGATCGAGAAAATTAAATTGAATGCTTTCAATGAGGTATTGCTGCAATTTGGCTTGCCCAGGCTACATAAAGTTCTCAACAATTACTGTTTTATCCTTGTTATATGCCTCTCTAATGTCCTCATGCTCGATCTGACACTACAGTTACTGTTCGGAAGCTTGTAAACCATTCCCACACTTGTTGTTTCTTAGCTCCACCAAAACTGATTCGCCATCTTGATTTTCAGAGTTAACTTAATTTCTCTTTTTTATCACATCTTTTATTAATGGGGCTACTTCTTTATTTCCAATTTTCTTATCTCTTCAAAAGATCAAGTATCCTGAAACATTTATTTCCCAATCTCAGTCATTGTGCAAACATGGGCTGAGTTTTCCTGCAAAAGGCTGGTAGTGGATGGGAAAAGCAGCGTTCAACCCGCAAACAGCAATGGCAGCTTTCTCCACCGTATAGCACAGGACTTAGAGAAAAACTTTTACAGGGGCAGGTCCCGTGATGTAATGTTGGTGGAGTGGGCTCTGATTCGCCCACTAAGCCAGCAACTTAATCACTCCAGGATCGACATGCCATTTTTAAAGGCCACCCCAGCGCCAAGGAGTTCACGTGCAGCCATCCCTTCCCCTACACCCATCCCCCGATACTGCCCTCTGGAGCTACATTGGCATGGCCCTCTTCCCCTACTCCCACCCCCCCACAAGCCCCAGGCTCCACACTCAACCTGAGCTCCAAAACAAACAAAGAACAAAGAACAGTACAGCACAGGAAACAGGCCCTTCGGCCCTCCAAGCTTGTGCCGCTCCTTGGTCCAACTAGACCAATCGTTTGTATCCCTCCACTCCCAGGCTGCTCATGTGACTATCCAGGTAAGTCTTAAACGATGTCAGCGTGCCTGCCTCCACCACCCTACTTGGCAGCGCATTCCAGGCCCCCACCACCCTCTGTGTAAAAAACATCCCTCTAATATCTGAGTTATACTTCGCCCCTCTCACCTTGAGCCCGTGACCCCTCGTGAATGTCACTTCTGATCTGGGAAAAAGCTTCCCACCGTTCACCCTATCTATCCCCTTCATAATCTTGTACACCTCTATTAGATCTCCCCTCATTCTCCGTCTTTCCAGGGAGAACAACCCCAGTTTACCCAATCTCTCCTCATAGCTAAGACCCTCCATACCAGGCAACATCCTGGAAAACCTTCTCTGCACTCTCTCTAACGCCTCCATGTCCTTCTGGTAGTGTGGCGACCAGAACTGGATGCAGTACTCCAAATGTGGCCTAACCAGCATTCTATACAGCTGCATCATCAGACTCCAGCTTTTATACTCTATACCCCGTCCTATAAAGGCAAGCATACCATATGCCTTCTTCACCACCTTCTCCACCTGTGTTGCCACCTTCAAGGATTTGTGGACTTGCACACCTAGGTCCCTCTGTGTTTCTATACTCCTGATGACTCTGCCATTTATTGTATAACTCCTCCCTATATTATTTCTTCCAAAATGCATCACTTCGCATTTATCCGGATTAAACTCCATCTGCCACCTCTCCGCCCAATTTTCCAGCCTATCTATATCCTGCTGTATTGCCCGACAGACCCTGGAAGGTCTGCTCACCAGGTGCTCGCCTTGGGAAACCAGTCGTGATTTATGCCATACTACCCTCACACTGACATGGGTGGATTTTTTGATGGGGATGGTGGGATGATTCAGACTTGGACATCTGATAATTAAATACTGATGCATTCAAATAATGTTCCCGACATTGAACTCTGGGATAGGCATCCGTCACTGAGAGGCTGGGGAGGAGGAGACAATTGGTATCACCTATTTATGTCGGCGTCAAACGTGATTTGGGAGTCATCACGCGATTTTTCATTCCCGTCGCTGAACCTGCCCAGTGGGATCGGGAGCAGAAAATCCCGGCCCACGTCTCTAGTGAACATTCGATCAAGCCCAGTAACAGTGGCACAGTGGTTAGCACTGCTGCCTCACAGCGCCAGGGAGCCGGGTTCAATCCCGGCCTCGGATGACTTTCTGTGTGGAGTTTGCACATTCTCCCCATGTCTGCTTGGGTTTCCTCCGGGTGCTCCGGTTTCCTGCCACAGTCCAAAAATATGCGAGTTAGGTTGATTGGCCATGGTAAATTGCCCCTTAGTGTCAGGGGGTTAGTAGGGTAAATAAGTAGGGTTATGGGGATAGAGCCTGGGTGTGATTGTGGTTGGTGCAGACTTGGTGGGCCGAATGGCCTCCTTCTGCACTGTAGGGTTTCTATGAACTCTATTCACCACCACCACCACCCCCACCAAGCTGTCTTCAGTTTAATACTCTATCGCTCTGGTTATTCTCCAGGAAACTGCTCACAGCCCAGTTTAATTGAAGTCCATCTCAACTGAACATCTGTCTCTTTCTCCAGTACAGGTGCCAGTGCCCCATGAATCCTTGTCTCCCACATCACCATGTTGCCCATATAGCTCGGGTACAATCCAGAGATTATTACCTTTGAGGCTCTGCATTTTAATTTCAGTGCTAGCTCTTCAAATTCAGCAGCATCTCATTCCAGGCGTACCAATGTTGTTGGTTCCTCGATGAACCACAACAACTGGATCCTCCCTCTCTCTCATGTTCTTCTCCAGTTGCAAAAAGATAACTTTAATCTGACACCAGGCAAGCAACATAATCATTGCAACTTCCAGTCATGACTGCTGAGAACCACACCTATCCCTGTGACTGTACTGTCCTGACCAAATTCATTTATACTCCCACAACTTACATGGCTTCCTGTACCATCGTCAGTTTACCCATCCACCTGTAGATCTTTCCCTCAAAAACACAAGCAGGAAGAACCTTGTGTTTGTTTGGTAAAGACGGCACCCAGGGTTCCATAATCTGCTTGACTTAGTCACACACTCCTGTTCCTGGATCCAAATATCCAGGCAATTCAACAGTGTCTACAGATCAACTCTGAGTTGAAGATTTTGTGATGTGGACACTTAACTGGAGATGTGGTTGTCTCCGATTATGATGTTCGCCATATTCTCCAACAAGCCACATTGTGGCGCACTACATACACTGTCATCTCAATGTAACTTTGTTTTATTCATTTCATTAATTAAAGTTACATGTTTATTCAGCTGCATGCATCCAACCAAGTGAATGTTGAGTCGTCCAGCTCCCTCCTGACTTGGATCTTGCATATGGTGAAGTGGCTTTGAATATTCAGGAGATTGGACACCTAACACAGTGTACCCAGCTTTTACCCAGCTATTATAGCCACAATGTTGATATGTCCGGTCCAGTTTTGCTTCTGGCCAGTGGTAACCTCCCAGATGTTAATGGTGGGGACTCGAGTGATGATTCTTTTGAAGATCGGAGGAGATAACTGACTTTTTTGTGATGATCAATATGTGGCACTTGCATGGCATACTTTAACCTGTCACTTATCATCCCAAGCCTGAATATTACTGTAGATTAGCAGGGGCTGGTTCCTCATTAGAGGAGTTGTTAATGGGAAGACAATCCTGTGACTTTGTCAGCAAACAGCTCATTCCTGATCTAATGACAGCGAGAAATTTATTAATGAACAAGTTAAAGGTGGTTAGCCCCTAAATCTTCCACAGCACTGTTCTGGGGCTGTGATGACATTAATAATTCATCCACCTTTCTACAATGTGTGATTCCAGAGGGTTTTTACTTTAAACCCTTGACCTCAGTTTTGAGGAGGCTCCTTGATGCCATACTCAGTCAGGTGCTACCTAATATTAATTCAACTCTTTTGTCCATGTCTTAACAAGGAGGTGTGGAGCTGCACAGTTCTGGTAAGCACTTGAACTAACTGTTAGTGAGCAGGTTACAGTTGCGTGGGTGTTGCTTCATGGCATTACTGATAATTCCTTTCACTGAGAATTCCATTGATTGCGAAGGATCAGATAGGGAAAGACTGGCAAGGTTATTTTGATACATAAAAAATATTGATTCCACACCAAAGACATAAAGCAACCTGTTGTAGAAATTAAAATGCTGACCACAGTGGTACTGCAATGAAAATGAAATAGCATTAGGAAATATCTATTAAAACTGTACTGTCTTCATCAGTGATTACACTTTGATTCACAATTTCCCTCATTAGGCTGGTGGTGATTAACGTTGTGCATCAATTATCCGGTGTACATAAATTATCAAGCAGTTCCTGGACAGTTATGTTACTATCCAAGATTTTTTTTAAATTCATTTGTGGGACATGGGCATCGCTGGCTGGCCAGCGTTTATTGCCCATCCCTAGTTCACCACCACCTTCAAGGGCAACAAGGGGTGGGCAATAAATTCTGGCCAACCAGCGGCACCCATGTCCCACGAATGAATTTTTAAAAAATTCTTGGATAGTAACATAACTGTCCAGGAACTGCTTGACCATTTATGTACACCAGATAGTTGATGCGCAATGTTAATCACTGAAGGAAATTGTAAATCAAAGTGTAATCACTGATGAAGACAGTACAGTTTTAATAGATGTTTGCGAATGCTATTTTATCTTCATTGCGTTAGCACTGTGGTCAACATTTTAATTTCTACAGCAGGTTTGCTTTGTATGTTTGATGTGGAGTCAGTGTTTTCTATGTGTCAAAATATTTGCATAATGCTGATCATATCTCCACTATCACGTTTCACAAATGTTTAACTAAATTTGTAGGTTACATACTCTCCGTTATATCCTTGATAAACCTCCGACAGATTACTGCACAGTTCATTAGATATCGAAAACGCAGCAACTTGTCTCTCCGTTCAATTCCAGAGGTGGCACCACTCCTTGATGATGAAGAGGAGCTGAACAACTTTGCACAATTGCAACGTTTTAAATGAAATGACTCCTGAATGTTTGACCACATCTGAATTGCTCTATAACGTACTGCTTGTATGACTTTAGACTTCAGTCAAAAGCTAATCTGTTTTGATATTTGCATCATATTACAATTGTCATCCACATCTGTATTATTAAAAATGTTGGATTTTTGAAGTTGTTTCTTTATCTAATTTGTTTGGTGAACAGCACGTTATGAAGTCAGATCTCATTCTAACAATCTAATTATCAGGCATTGATTACTTGTCTGGCAGTATTCCATGGTTCCTACCACAAAGTTATACTATTCGATTCGCAATTCTTGGTCATACTTTTGGTCCAAACACACCCACCTATTGCCAGGATTTATCTGGATCATAGAATCCCAATACAGAAGGAGGCCATTTGGCCCATCGAGTCTGCACCGACAACAATCCCACCAAACCCTATCCCTGTAACCCCACGTAGTTGACCCTGATAATAGCCCTGACACTAACGGGGAATTGACCTTGGCCAATTGATGTAAACTGCACATCTTTGGAGTGTGGAACAAAACCGGAGCGCCCAGAGGAAACCTATGCAGACTTGAGGAGAGCATGCAAACTCCACACAGACAGTCACCAGAGGCCGGAATTGAACCTGGGTCCCTGGCGCTGTGAGGCAGCAGTGTTAATCACTGTGCCACCGTGCCGCCCAAATGAAAAACAAAGATCAGGCCCTAAGGCCCAAGACCAGACCCAGAAACCCTTCCACTGCCTCACCTGTAATTTTCAAATGATGTGCACTTTATTTTACAGAGCAACTTACTGCATCAATGTACATCTCTCACCTTTTTGGTTGCAGTATCTGCCATCTGTCCAAAAAAACTCATGTTTTCACCTTCTTGCTGATCCTCAAAAGTCCCGTGATCCAGATAAATACATCTGGCATTCAAGCACAAACTGGTAATGTTAAAACATCCACCCATTTCACAACTTACTGTTGAAAATAGTTCATGGCATTTCAGCAAAATAAAGTGAATGGAGAGAGGATGTTTGATATTTTCTTGGAAAAAGGAAGAGGAAAAAAAACTGCTGATAGACAAAGCTTTAATCTCCAGAACCAAATGTAATAACATGTGTATTAGTTGCGATATTGCGCCAATGTTCACCACAAGGGTAAATAGCGACGTGGGCGCAGAATCTCATGCAACTAAAATGAGAATCTTGCCGGAGACATCTTCCAATTCTTCCCATCCCACTCCAATGATGTAACGAGGTTCCCACCCAGGAAGGTTGGGAACCACATTTCAATAACTTATGATATAATTAAAGGGTTTCCCTGCCATATCGCACCCCCCCCCCCACCCCCTGGCACTGCCCCGGCACTGTCCCCAGCACAACTCTGGGGAGCTCCAAAGAGGTGGGGGGGGGGGGGGTGGTGTGGGGATGGAGGGTGGCATCGTTCTTCTGCAGTGGGATGTATTTTTTTTATATCACAGATTAGAGTGCCAGTTTTAAAGGGTGCCCTTACCCCTGTAGATCTGGCATTGTCAGCTCTATTAGGCCTTGCCCCTGAGTGTGACGGCGTGGGCCACACAGAGATTTTGTCTGCACACAGAGGTGTAAAACATGGTGAGAAAAGTCAGCTTTCCCACCTGAACGAACACTTTACGCAAATAACTGAAAATTCCATGTTTCGTGTTCAAGTATCAGCCATATATGTAAATTATGAAACTACACAAAATTGCATTTTTTCATGAATTGTACCACAACTATGACCTCTCCATAAGTAGAGGAAATCTTAAGGCAAGTTTACAATGTATTGAAGTCATTGATACACTCTGATAAAGTTTTAATGTGTTTATCAGCTGATTCAAAGAACCGTTTCTAAATTCTCATTAAGTTTGGTGTAGATGTCCTCTTCCATTTCCTTTCTGTAGCCTGCCTGTCATGTTTTATTTACTATTTATACTTTGCACAGCACTTCTAACCACTCCAGAATTCATTTGTGCTTTTCCGGTGAACAGTTTTCAGCAGGTTTAGACTTGCGTGTAATATATGCTTTACCAGAGAATCATCTGTAATATTAACTGTCCATTTTTATACTCAGTCTGAAATTTTTATTTAACTCATTCCAATAGTGTTCCAGAATCTAAATCAAACAGGCCGTAAACATATAATTCTAAACAAAACTTCTATGTTTAATGGAAAGCAAGTGGAAATTTAAAACGTCGATGGCTTTATATCATGATGGTTAAGAAGCAAAATATGTTTTGAAAAACTGACATTATGTTACAATGAGATGTTTACCTTTCCATTGAGTCTGCCTACTTGACTGAAAGGCCGTCTGAACAATAAGTTCTCCCTAAAATGCAACAAAAAGCTTAGGAAACAATTTACTGCTGCCATTAATTTGCATGTTGTGGGTACCCAATTGGTGCAACGTATATATAAAGTGATTATTTATTTGTAGGGTTGTCTACCTTATTGAAATTGAAATATAGAAATTTGCAGTTTGTAACAAGGCCATTGAGCCCATTGTATCTGTACTAGTTCTTTGCGAGAGGAAATTGGAACTAATCTGATTGATGTTCTCTTCCCCATAGACCTGTATCTTCCACTGCTTCAGGTATTTATCCAATTTTCTGCACTATCTCAGTCTCCAACAACCAGTCTTGTGACTGTAATGTGTTCTCATCAGTTGTGTGGATCCATACGAGCCAACCTCGTGCATAACTACTGAGGTGAGTATATCTATGCTGGTGGTAGATGGGGAGCAAGGATGTGACACTGCACCCTCTGAGGCTTCTTCCTACTCAACAGAGGTTAACATTGGTCCTTTAGGGTCGGTGGTTGTAGCTCCAGTGGAGCCAACAAGAAGAGAGTATGAAGGACAACATTATCCTTTGACATGACTTCACAGAGGTACACTGCCTAAAACGTACACTGGCACCATTGGGAGATGCTTATCAGAATCTAAATCTCAGCGCCTTCAACATTGAAACATACATTCCTACCCAAATTCTGCAAGGTACAAAAGTCCTGAACTATCAATGCTACCTCCCTGCCAGGTTTCCCAGTTTCTAACTCCTCCTCCCTCTTCCTTTGGCACTATTTACAGGAGACAGCTGTGTGCCCTTGGAATCTCATCATCCTAGGGCCATCCTCCAACCTCACTTCATCCAGGGGTCCAACTCCACATGGTTGGTAGACAGCTCCACTACTTTCTCCACCACAGGAGTGAACATTGTCAAGTCTGGCCGTCTCTTAGGCATGATGTACCCTTTTCTTCTGCAAATAAAATAGGACATTGCAATGAATCTGCTGTGCCAAAATGCTTTCAATTGTAAACCTGATATGTCCATTGCCAGTGCAGTACAGTTCTCAATGACCCTTCCTAACCAACAGATATTCAAGTTCATAACCTCCGCTCCCACATCCCACCCAGCCAAAATCCCCTGTGCCAGGCAGAGTGGCATGTCTGCTTCATGCTTCCTTGTGGACTTGGTCAAGACACTAGACAATCCCACACCTGAGACACATCAACTTCACACCCTTCCATGTAGATCCTTCAGCAAAATTTTCACACACACATCCTAATGACCTAGAGGTCTTTAACATTAAATCCAATCTGCAGGAGGCAATATAACCTTCACCCCCACCAATTCAGGGGTTATAAGCAGTGGATCAGCTTCCTAGACATGATTGAGCACCAGTCCCTCAGGAAACTCCTGGAGTTTGCTATAAGGTGGTCACTGGTATTTACAGCCTCCTGGAAGAATTCCAAGACTTATTTGAAAGGGTTGTCAAAGTCACCAATGCCTTTAAATTCTTCATCTCTGACTCCTTCCAGGGATCTGCATTAGATATTTGAAGAATCTTGCAATCTGTTGCTTACAAATGCATCTTATAAGTGATCGCTGCCATGTTTTCCAGGGTTGGGACTTTGTGCATTCCTGAACAGATATGGTCTGTCAGAATGATGAGGCGCTCAGTTTTGCTACTCTGACTGGATTTCAGTGAGTCATCGACTGCACACAAATGGCTATGAAAGTGCCCTGAATCATGCTGGAGTCCTTATCCCTGCAAGGGCTTCCATTCCACTGATGTGAGGCTGATGTGCAATGACAAACAGATCATCACGCACGCCTCTACAAGCTTCCCTGGGAGATGTGATGATGCTTTTCTCCTGCACTAAACAAGCCTCACTGAGATTTTCATACTTTGAAACAGAGTAGATGGCTCCTTAGAGACAAGGGATACCCTCTGGAGATCTGGCCAGGAGAAAAATTACCAAAGCCACCTGGACACCAGGGCTATCATTGAGCAGCAATCAGGTAGCTGAAGATGTACTTCACGTGCCTGGTCAGACCTAGGGACATCCTTTAGTATGCATTAACCAGGACATCCAGAATGATAGTCTGCTTACACAACATAGCACAGCAGCAAAGACTGGAATTCAAAGAGGATGACGAGATTGAGGGTGTCATATCTTTGGAGGGTGAGAAGGAATAGCGGCAACATGAGCAGGAATTTGATGTGGCAAGGACAGCAACACACATGCATGTCTAGGGTGACCTATTTTGGAAGGGTTCAATTAAACTGAAGCAGTGTACCTATCCGGTAGCCTAATTCTCAGCCCACTTGGGTTCCCACACCACAACCACACCCAATCATCAGCACAATACGGTCCCGTATTCAATAATTCATCCCTTCCACCAACATCTTCCAACTCTTGCCTTCTGTTGAGAAAATTATATGTTTCAAAACTATATATTTTTTAATATGGAAAGATGTTGCATTATCTGGAAACTTAGATGCTGACCTGGATTTTTTTTTAAAGATGGTCATAAGTTCACCTTGGACAGGAAATAAGCCTGCCTTCTTCCAAAAAATGACTTGCCCTGCATGGTACTTGAAGAAGAGCTGGTTGTTTGTTTTGAACTGCATTCACTTTCTTTGACGGGGGAAAAAAGGCAAAGGAAATCTGGAAATCACATGATAGAAAGAAGCTTTAATTTTTAAACCAGCTGGTTTTGAAGTCAGTCTTTTTGGGGAATAAGCTGAGAAAGAAAGTTTACCCTATCTAACTTTCTGTCTTGCCTGAAATTGCATGCGGTTTTGAACCTGCTTCCGGAGAATCCTCATCTGAGTGCAATTTATCTGCATTTGGACCTGCAAAGCTGAAACATGAAGAAATAATCTGATCCTATATTCTCCTCTATGCTGAAGTTCTGTCAGTGACAATTTCCAGACATTCAACAGGACCATGAAGGAACTCAAGATTGACAGCATCGAGACCCTGCAAACATTATCCTATTTTATAATGCCGATTCTCTTAAAGCCCGTCTCTGCAGAGAGACCCTATCTGTTTGTCCTTTGCTTGTTTGCTGAATAAATTTTTAAGAGGAGATAAATAGTTATACTTCCAGAGTGCAATTGTGTGTTAAACAGTTCTTGCAACTTGTTTTTTAAAAAAGTTTTGTTTTATAATAAACAATCGTTCTGAGTTTATTGAAAGAAGCCTGGTTAAAGTCTCTCTTATTCAGGGTACCAGTAAAGACGGTAAAGAATTGGCCATATTGGTGAGTAAATTGAACTTTAAGTTAATGCACTGCTGTTGCCTAAGCTGCTGAGTTCTTCCATGATTTTAGTTTTTAATGGTGTGTGGGTTCTTGTTCTATTTAAATGTTTATACAACAAGCTTCATCCTAGCAAGGTCCCTTTAAATAGTTGAGCTGAAAAAGTATGGATGTGGGGTGTCATCACGTCCACTCCTGAGAATTGGTTGGAAAACCTGGAAATCAGACGTGAGTGCAGTGGCTGGGTGAAAAAGCCACTGACAAACGTGCTGCTGAAACTTTCTGGTTCCACGTGCACTACAGGGCATTATCCACTGCAAAGTGAAAAATAAAAGTCATCACTTTTACAAATAAATAATCTCCAGGATAACTGATGCTTTGATAGAATACGTGGCCAGAATCCTGTGGCCCCCGCCACATTGGGTCTCCTCTGAAGGATGCGGTGGACCATTTAAATTGCCCATTTACCTCAGCGAGAACATAGGTGGGAGGGGCCTTGAAATCCTGGCCCATATTTTGTTTACCGCAATGCTAATATATAGACGGTATCTGGTTAGAAATAAATTAGAATGTAGCCTGGATGATTTAATCCCATGGCCAATGGTTGGAAATACATAGTGTTAAATCATTTATCCTTCCTTAAATCATAATTTCAGAATTATTAATCATCTGCTGTCCTAAATCCGGCATTTAAAATAAGTATTTTTAGATCATGTCTTACTTGTCACTGTTACTTATTAAGTCTCAGATAAATCACGTTTAGGCATTTACGAACATTAGTGACCTACGGTTTTGAAAGTGAAATTGCTAAAATCAATAGATCACATTAAATTCAAGAAAAAGACCTGTATTAAAATATTAATGATGCAAAAATAGCAAACTTGCCATTTGATCTCTAAGCTGCTATTAACTCCAAACGTAGTTAATTGATCCAGTGATGATATCCCCAAACAAAAGGAAAGGAAAGGCCTTTGATAAATTATAGAACACAAGGCTCAAATCTCTGTTTGGAACATTATAAATTGTATTAATATCAATGTTACGCTGGAACAATTATGAAAAATCTTTCATCTGCATAGTTTTCATTCAAATGATGGTCTTTTGACCACCCATACTGAGAGTCTTATTTGGGGCCACAAAAAAATAGTTTGTAAGCAGAATTGTCCAAAATGTGATCAATTTCGATTTTTCTACCTATTTTGATGGGAGATAGTTGTTTTTCCAGAGCAAAAGAAATGTTTCTATATAATATGAAGCCTTATCAACAATATGACGTTTTCTATATAGGTGATAAAATATGCTTATTTAAAGCATCTGTTCTAATATCGAGTGAAAGAACTTTCAAATACTGAAGATACTGGTGACTTTCTGGGGGTTTTTTCTTGCAAATAAAAGGATAACTTTTTTCTGCCTCTGCATGCTTAGTTTTTTAAACTGTGTGGGGCATGTTGTTTTGGGATTCAGTTCAGTTTTATTGACAACATTTTGAGAATCGTATTGGCTCTTGGAATGATTCATTTCCTGAAACTAAAATACTTGGTCCAAATGCTGAGGTTTTTCCTTAGTTTAGGGTACCATATTTGAAACATAACTTTCAATGGTGCCTGGCATGATCTTTAAATTGAATTTGTGACTACAGTACCATAATGGTGGTTAAAGCAGAGGTCTTGCGGAATGGATTACAATGTAAGGTGACACCAATGTACCCAGTGTAATTTGCTAATGGTAAAAAAACAAAGTATGCCCTGGTAATCATAAGCTGTATTGTGGTTGATCATATCAGCATAGCACTTTACAGTGAACAATATGGCCCAATGTATCAGTTTCTTTCTTCCAGTAAATACACAAAAAAAATCCCTACATTGTGAAGATATGACTATACTGACATTGCTGTGACATTGATATAAAGCATTTTTGTAATGCATCTTCTTTCTTTAAACTTTATGGGCATTCCACAGGAAAGAATTGTAATCTCGGCTGATAGAATTATGATGTGGTATATTTGGAAGTCATTTAAATATTTTTCACATATGAATATTGATTGATTTTCGACAACAATTTGCACTCTAAACTTCATAGGGGGTGAGATGGAGATGGGGGAGCTGATGGGTAGAACATAAATATTATCCTTGTCAATATTCAGTTTGTGTTTCAAGATCAGTAGGTTACCAGTTTGGGTTTATGAAAATTAAATGGTTCAAAATTCTGTAAATTTCAGACATTTAGCTTTAGTACTGACCTTCAAATAAAGTTCAGTATGATTCAGTAACCTTTGACACGACATGATCTTCAAAGAATTAAGTCTGGGCATACACCTAGCACAAACTAGTGCCAATTCCGAGCTTAACATGCTAGACTGGACTAGGAGGACTCAAAGAGGTCCCTCAGAGAGTGAACAATGCTGAGATCTGTGCTCAGCAAAAAACTCAGTTGTATTCCCTTATACACTCACCTCAATGAATTTTAGGTTTGGCATGATGTTTTCTTCTTCCATCAGCTTTGTCTCCCAGCTCACTTCTTTGGGCAGGAGTCAAATCCCTACTCAATTTACTCTTTCCCTGGACTCCTCCATCTGGCCTCTTCATCGAGATGTGGAGATGCCAGCGTTGGACTGGGGTAAGCACAGTAAGAAGTCTCACAACACCAGTTTAAAGTCCAACAAGTTTATTTGGTAGCACAAGCCACAAGCTTTCAGAGCGCTGCTCCTTCATCAGGTGAGTGGGAGTTCTGTTCACAAACAGGGCATATAAAGACACAAACTCAATTTACAAAATAATGGTTGGAATGCGAGTCTTTACAGGTAATCAAGTCTGAAAGGTACAAACAATGTGAGTGGAGAGAGGGTTAAGCACAGGTTAAAGAGATGTGTATTATCTCCAGCCAGGACAGTTAGTGAGATTTCACAAGCCCAGGCAAGTCGTGGGGGTTACAGATAGTGTGACATGAACCCAAGATCCCAGTTGAGGCCGTCCTCATGTGTGCGGAACTTGGCTATCAGTTTCTGCTCAGCGATTCTGCGTTGTCGTGTGTCGTGAAGGCCGCCTTGGAGAACGCTTACCTGAAGATCAGAGGCTGAATGTCCGTGACTGCTGAAGTGTTCCCCAACAGGAAGAGAACACTCCTGCCTAGTGATTGTCGAGTGGTGTTCATTCATCCATTGTCGTAGCGTCTGCATGGTCTCCCCAATGTACCATGCCTCAGGACATCCTTTCCTGCAGCGTATCAGGTAGACAACATTGACTGAGTTGCAAGAGTATGTACCGTGTACCTGGTGGATGGTGTTCTCACATGAGATGATGGCAACTGTGTCGATGATCCGGCACGTCTTGCAGAGGTTGCTGTGGCAGGGTTGTGTGGTGTTGTGGTCACAGTTCTCCTGAAGGCTGGGTAGTTTGCTGCGGACAATGGTCTGTTTGAGGTTGTGCGGTTGTTTGAAGGCAAGAAGTGGGGGTGTGGGGATGGCCTTGCTGAGATGTTTGTCTTCATCGATGACATGTTGAAGGTTCCAGAGATGTTGTAGCTTCTCTGCTGCGGGGAAGTACTGGACGACGAAGGGTACTCTGTCCGCTGTCCCCGACGGACAAGCCCTCCATATACACAGGATCTGCTCCAATGAGGAGGATCGCAACAGACACCTCCAGACGCTGAAAGATGCCCTCATAAGAACAAGATATGGCGCTCGACTCATCGATCGACAATTCCAATGCGCTACAGTGAAAATCGCACCGACCTTCTCAGAAGACAAACACGGGACACGGCTGACAGAGTACCCTTCGTCATCCAGTACTTCCCTGGAGCAGAGAAGCTACGACATCTTCTCCGGAGTCTTCAATATGTCATCATTGAAGACGAACATCTCGCCAAGGCCAACCCCACACCCCCACTTCTTGCCTTCAAACAACCGCACAACCTCAAACAGACCATTGTCCGCAGCAAACTACCCAGCCTTCAGGAGAACAGTGACCACGACACCACACAACCCTGCCAAGCAACCTCTGCAAGATGTGCCGGATCATTGACACAGATGCCATCATCTCACGTGAGAACACCATCCACCAGGTACACAGTACATACTCTTGCAACTCAACCAACGTTGTCTACCTGATATGTTGCAGGAAAGGATGTCCCGAGGCATTGTACATTGGGGAAACCATGCAGACGCTACAACAACGGATGAATGAACACCACTCGACAATCACCAGGCAAGAGTGTTCTCTTCCTGTTGGAGAACACTTCAGCAGTCACGGGCATTCAGCCTCTGATCTTGGGGTAAGCGTTCTCCAAGGTGGCCTACCCGACAACGCAGAATCGCTGAGCAGAAACTGATAGCCAAGTTCCGCACACATGAGGACGGCCTCAACCGGGATCTTGGGTTCATGTCACACTATCTGTAACCCCCACGACTTGCCTGGGCTTGCGAAATCTCATTAACTGTCCTGGCTGGAGATAATGCACACCTCTTTAACCTGTGCTTAGCCCTCTCTCCGCTCACATTGTTTTTACCTTTAAGACTTGATTACCTGTAAAGACTCGCATTCCAACCATTATTTTGTAAATTGAGTTTGTGTCTTTATATGCCCTGTTTGTGAACAGAACTCCCACTCGCCTGATGAAGGAGTAGCGCTCTGAAAGCTTGTGGCTTGTGCTACCAAATAAACCTGTTGGACTTTAACCTGGTGTTGTGAGACTGCTTACTCTTCATCGAGAACATCCATTTCCGTAACATTGCTCATTTCCACCTGCCTCAGCCCATCTACCACTGAAACCTGAACCTTGATTTCATTATCTCCAAACTCCACTGTTCCATATTTCACCCTCTATAAATTTAAGCTTCTGCAAATCTCTGCTGCATATGTTCTAACCTACTCACCTATTCTCCGGTGACCACTGACCTACATTGACTTCCAGCCCACCAGTGCCCTGATTTTAAAATACTCATCCTAGTAAAGAAATCGCTCTATGACCTCGAGCTCCTTATCTCTTCAACATCTTCCAGACCTGCAACACCTAAAAACACTGCTCCTCCAACTCTGGCCTCTTATTTTATTCTCCCTTTCCTTTGCCCCACCCTTGGCAATGTTGTCTTCAGCAATATAAGCCCTATGCTGTGGAATTCACTCTCTTAAATCTGCCATCTCTCCACTTTTGTTTCCTTTAAGTTCCCCATAAAAACGTATTTCTTTTACTCAAGTTTTTAACTCATCGGCTGGAATTTTGCCACCTTGCCCACCATGGTAATCGGAAGGGGCGAATTGCGGAGCATGGGAAGGTCCGTTGACTTTAGGCGGTCTGTTGACTTTAGGTTTCGGGATGATCGAGCCTGTAAAATCCCGCCCATCAATTCTAATATCTCATCCTTTGACTGTTAGGTTTTGTGGAATTACATTCCTGGAAAGCATAAGGGACATTTTCCTGTTTTAAAGGCTCTATATTTTGTTTTTGCTGTTGTACCTTGCTTCTAAGGAAATATATTGCTGCAAAATTCATTTTTCTAGCTTTTAGACAATTGCTAAATTGCACTGTAGCTTACTGAAATGTTGATTTAGATTTGTAGATATTTTTTCCATAGAAATTATGATAAGTTACATATAAATGATAAGTTTAAATCAAAGCACATTCATTTTTTTAAAATATTAAGATGAAAGGTGATCAAAATGCTAATTGCCATTTTCTCAAAACCTGTAACCAATATTCAAATGGTTAGCCTGTATTAGTAATTAATAAACTCCTCACCCCACTGTTATAGTTCCAGTTCACCTGCCAGGTAAATAACAACTGCAATGTACATTTATATATAATTATAATACAGAGGCTTGCAGCCTCATGGCTACCGAGAAGGTTCTGGAACAGAAACCTGAGCTCACCAGGGTGATCCCCCACCCTGCTCCCCAATTGGTTTCTGGGTCATACAAAGAACAAGAACAAAGAACAATACAGCATAGGAAACAGGCCCTTCAGCCCTCCAAACCTGTGCCGCTCATTGGTCCAACTGGACCATTCATTTGTATCCCTCCATTCCCAGACTGCTCACGTGACTATCCAGGTAAGTCTTAAACGATGTCAGCGTGCCTGCCTCCACCACCCTACTTGGCAGCGCATTCCAGGCCCCCACCACTCTCTGTGTAAAAAACGTCCCTCTGATATCTGAGTTATACCTCGTCATGTGACCCTTATGCTGCAGATGGATCCTTAAAGGCGCAATCACCACATTTTCCCTCTCTAAATCATTTTATTCAAATGGCAATACTCCACGTACACAGTCCAAGATAATTAAACATTTAGTACATTAACTTAATTATAAATTAAGTCTTTTAGGGGCTTTTCGAATCCTTGGGGAGCAGCATTACTTCTCTGTCTGGGGCACTTCCACAGGATTGCTGTCAGCCGAAAGCACAATGACAGGTGCCTCTTCAGGCACAGGCAGTTCAGTTCTATCTGTTTCCATGGAGATGTTGGTTGTGCCTGCCACTGGATGAGCAGGTACTTCAGTGTTTGCATAGTCAACAACATTCCCAGATGGCAATGCAGCTCCAGATGGCTATACTGGCTGCTGGGGCAACTCTAGCTCTCTCAAATGGTCTACGTATTTCTGTACGATCCTTCCTTTTATGTTCACTTGATAAGACAGGGATCCAGTTTAGAATATAAAGTCTCCGGGGGCCCAAATCAATCCACTTCCAAAATTCCTCATATACATGGTTTAATCCACTGAAAATGATTGCATTGACTTGCATGAATCATGGTTTGTCTTCTGGCTGCTTAGACTGGCCTCTACCCTCCCTGGACAATTTGGAAACACTGGGTTCAGTCTCATTCTGAGTCGAAGGTTCATTAACAACTCTGCTGGTGGGACTCCTGCTGGGCTTTCCTGTGGAAAGCATGAGATTCTGGTCTCCGGGTTCCCTCTTGATGGCTTCTTTATTCCAGACATTAAGGATTGGACGGCTAATTCAGCTAGAGTGTTGGATGCTGTGTGGTAAGGCACAGTCTGAATGTGCTTGATACCATTGAGGGCGGTGAAGGTCCGAAACTCAGCACTCATGAAGGTTGTTCCATTATCAGACACTGAGTTCAGGTGTTCTGTGGATGGAAAACCATTGACATAATATATCAACTGTAGCATGTGATGTTGGAGGCTTCATCTCAAACACTTCCATCCACTTTTGAACATGCACTGACGAGGAGAAAAACATTGTGCCCGTGAATGGACCAGTATAATCAATATGGGCTTGTGCCCATGGCTGGCCAGGGCACTCCCAAGGGTACAGTGGTGCTGTAGCTGGCAGCTTTTGTTGCAATTGGCACTGTTCACAGTGCTTCACTAGGCTCTCAATATCAGCATCAATGCCAGGCCACCAGACGCAATTTCTGGTGAGCAACTTCATCTTGTATATACCTAGATGGGCACAGTGTAATTCAGCTAGGAGCAACTCTCTTCCTGGTATAGGGACGATTACTCTTGCTCCCTAAAGTATAATGTCATCATGGCAACTCAACTCATCTTTTCATGTACAATATAGTTTCATCTCTTCAGAAACTGGTCCATTAGCCCAACTCACTAGTAGGCGGTGCCTCACTTTGGACAGCAGTGAATCCCAACTGGTCCAGCACATGGTTTTTTCATTGAAACTAGCAACGTGTCTAAGAAATTCAAAGTCATGATCATTTCTTGTGGTACTGAGGAAGGTGCAATAGTCTCTTGCAAAGATAGATGACTAAATGCATCCGCATTTGTTATGTGTATTCCAGGTCAGTTCTTGACAGTATATTTGTAGGTGGAGAGGATTAATGCCCAGCTGAATTTTTGCCAATGCGATTGGTGCAATAGCCTTGTCTTCAAACCAAAAGCGGTTTGTGATCAGAAAAAATGGTTAAAATGCCTACTGTACAAATACTAGTGGAATTTCTTGACACCTCGTTCTCATTTGTGTGTAGCCTTTTTCGTCCTCTGAGAGGGTTCTTGAGAAATCCCCTATTGGCCTTTCAGATCCATTGTCCATTTTATGGGACAACACTGCACCAACAAGTTATGTAGAGGTGTCACAGGTTAACACTAATTGCTTAGACAGGTCAAAATGCACCAATAAACTCGATGAATGTAACAGTTGCTTCATCCTGTTAAAAAGCTTTTCTGTGGGGCGTCTTCCAAAACTAACGCTGCTGCTTCTTTGGCAGCATATGCAAGGGGGCCTATAATGTCGACAAATTTAGAATGTTGTTTGAAGCCACTTTGTTTATGTCAAACAAGGTGATCTTCTAATTTAGAAGTGTAGTGTGTTTATAATTTCTGTCATATTATGCAATAACAGCTTGTACTAATTAAACTAAATAAGTTTGATAATAGCCATCCCTGCATGTTCACTTGCTGTGAAATAAAAAGGCTTTAATTTTTAGCTGGGTTTTTCTTGCCAAGTGTTTTCTCTTGGAGTTTGGAGAAGTGCACATAAGAACATTTCTGACAGACACTGATACCTAGTTCAGTTTACAAAGGGTTGTCATTGTTACAACTGGATTATGCTATCATATAGTTAGAGCAATGTGGGAATATTACCAGTGTAACATACTCATAGTACCAAAAGGAATGGCTGATACTATTATATGTAAGGAAATATTTCTAGTTGGACCCAAACATGTAACAGTCCACTAGCTCTGCCTTAAGCTTTCTTGGATATAGTGTGGTCTTCTGATTTAACAGAAGATCTGCTTCCCTGTGAAAAGTCAGTGTAGGTGCTTTATTTCCATGGTATTATCAATGCTGATCTTTCATGGGATACATTAATATAGTTCTCAATCGTTGTACTACTGTATTCTGTAAAACATCTGTTTGGTTGTATAAAGGAATTCTCATGTTCTGTTTACATAACTCCCCCTCTTTTAATTAAAGGCTCTATTTTCATCAGTCTCAGCTCCTCTTGCACCTGGCCGTTGTGAATCACCATATTAATTTCCTTGTTCCTGATCTGTGCAAAACAATCTTATGCTGTAATGTTGTAATTACATTAATCAATTAGTAGCCTGGTTTATAATTCTGTCCAAATGCGAAGGATACTGTCCAGTGCATCACTATCCTGTAAAATTATGTTCCCTAAAGTTGGGATAATTCTCACCCAATCCTCACTTGTCCTTTTCTGTTGCTGGGCAATTGAAAGTTTTGCCCTTCTGTATGAATCATGACCTGAAATGAACTTTGGTTCAGCCCCATTAGTGCATTCTTCCTCTTACGGTCACAGAAATCGGCAGGATGGAAGGAAGCATCATGTCAATGCCAGCTCTCCAATAGTTTTCCACTTAGCCTCAATCACTTGCCCTTTCCCTATGTCCTAATTTTCTCTTAAGTATTTATCAACCTTTCTTTAGGAATTCTGGTTTCATTCCTGTTTGGGCAGGGCACTCAGCATCCTCACAACAGTGTGGAGGAAATTTCCAAAGCTATCCCTTTCCTCTTTCAGTTATGATCTTAAATGTAAACCTTTTTCATTGCCAACTCACTAATCAGAGGCAATAGGTTTTTTTTTCCTGATTTATAAAAACCATTTGTAATTTTTAACACTTTACATTTTTATAAATCTCTTTCTTCTAATGAGAAGTGATTCAGTTTATCAGGTCTTGCTCAGTGCCTGATATTATCTAAGTGAAGCTCTTCTGTACTACCATCTATCCTGAAGTAAGGTAGCAAAGCTGAACACCACATTCTAACTGGCTAACCAGTGTATGTGTTTAGTATTACTTTTTTACTTTGTACTTAAAGTCTCTATTTATAAAACATAGGAGCTTACATGCCTTTTTACAGCTTTATAAATTTGTCCTCCCACTTTTAGCAATTTGCATATCTGAACCTTTGGGTGGGATTCTCCAATCTCATCTGTACTTGACTGTTGCCAGTGAGAACGGAGAAGTTGGTGCTTGGCCAAAACTCCATTCACTGCAGCGGCACCTGAGAATCCCAGCCGTGGGCAAGGTCAGGGATTCTTGGCATTTAGGTCTCTCTTATGGTTCTTTACTCCTTTTAACCTGTTACCATGAGTGTTTGTGTTCCCTTATTTATTCTTCCTCATAGATCACCTCATGTTTGCTTGCATTAAATATATTCAGAAATCCAGCTTCTCAATGCATTAACTTCATTCTGTTCTGCAGCTGTTTACATGTTCTCTTGCCAATTAATTATGCTTCTAAATTTGTGTCATCTGCAGATTCTCATACACCTAATTCCAGACCTTTTCATATGTGCTGTGAGTTGCTATAGTATATAATCTTTGACCTGAATGGTGGTGGTACATATTCTAGATGCACAACAGCAGAGTAGAGATACTGGGGTTGATTGTCATGTTGTTTTCAAACAAACCCTCATTCTTACTCTCAAAATGTGGCCATCATAGTCATTTCTTCCCTCCATCATGGATAGTTGTGACTTGCTAAAGATAACAATCCCTTAAATTAATTTTTGCCCTTGCACGGATTTCATATGTGATCAATAATGTAGCAGAAATATGATGTGGCCACACTGTTACTGATGATGTAACACTCAATTTACTTGGTGTCCTTGTGATGCTTTAATTTGTGCCACTGTATTTTAAAAATAAATTTCTATCTGCAAAGACGTTTACATTGTAATACAGTACAATAGATGTACAATGATTACTTTGGGTGAAATTTAAGATAGAAAGGCAAAGTAAGGTTCAACATTTATATATCACTTGACTAGCTGATAGAAATAAAGATACACGCAGCCATAATAACAGGCCGCAATCTTACCGGCTGGCACGGTGAGCCGGTAAGATTGCGTGCAGAGTGAAAAATCGGGTTTGAGCCTGTTTTTGCGCCGCAAGCAATGTAACTGACATTGTTTTGCCGGTGGGGTCGGCTTCATGCCAAAAAAGATCATAAAATCGATTTGCATATTAATGTTATGCTTTGTGTGACATTAACGCATTTGGCATGGCCATTTATAACCTCATCAACACTTACCTCCTCACCAGTCGTACCTCACACCGGTGAGAATCACAGCTGGTCACCAGCAGAGACCAGATGTGATGGTCTCACCGGGGGGATTGGAGGCCTTTGAAGACCTCAGGTGGTCAGGGCATGGCTGGGCAGCACCCATTGGCACCCTGGCACTGGGTGGGGCCTGAGTGGGGTGGAGCCTGAGTGGGAGTGGGGCTATGACAGAGGGAGGTGAGGGGGAGCTCTGCAAATGGGGGTGAACGACAGACAGGGGAGAACTGCAGGGGGGGTGGGAGCTCTACAGATGGGGTGATTGGCGGGGTAGTATGCAAAGGGGATGGGGGGAGACCGGCAAAGGGGGTGATTGGCAGAGGGGGGTGTGTGCAGTTGTGGGGGGGGCTGATGATTGGTTGGGGGGGGCCTGCAGACAGGGTGGGCAGTGGAGGGGTTTGTGACGGGGGACTCATCGGGAGGGTCCTGATGCCCCGATGCCAGTGATCTGTGTTGCCATTATTTCAACAGTTCCACAGAACAAGGAAAGAGTAAAATCTTGTGCATGATTAACCTAAAAGCTGAAAAAAGCACTGTTATCCAGCCTCAAAAAACACAGGTATGTGAAAACCCATCACCAAGTTAACATTTGTACACATCACTGAAGGCAGGGATACACTGGAAAGCCAATGTGATAAATTCCTCCGTGCACAAAGCTTGCATTTTCTCTCTGGGCTTCATTCACATGTTGAGTTTTCCATCGTGGATATTGATTTTCTGCAGCGTCACATCCTGACCATTCAGACTTTTATTTTCAACCAGGTTTAGGAAGTCACCACAGGAACCTGGCACCCATGCAATGGGCTATTTTAGCTTCTCAACCGTGGCATGTACGTGGCAAAATAATAGGAGGGGAAGAGGTTCCAAATATAGTTTTTGGTTTGTCTCTCAACACTAATCCTTTAATTTTCTGCTGTTCCAAATAGATCTGCGGCTGTTTTTCTTCACCGAGTCAACGTTTAAGTTAACAGTTAAACAGTGGAGCTTTTGCCATGGAGCACAATAAATAAAAATATATGTGTGCTTATAAGAAATTAGAACACTTTCTGCTCGTGACAGCATCAAAGAATTGGCCCATTTTACTCGAGACAAATACAACTTCGTTAAAGCTGCAGCATTTTGTGCTGACTGGTCGCAGAGACCTCTGCTTTCTCTCCATTGATGCTGCCAGATGTGGAGCAATTTCTGTTTTGTTTGGCACGGGGAGTAAGTGCATATGTCCTTTTCAGGGTTTTTTTTAGCTATCTGCCCTGGAAACGACATTTCCGAAATCTACATTGTGGGACACGAATTCTGAGCAGCGATATGGACATTGCAATGCATTCATCACCTCCTCCTGCTTTAAGGACTTGTCTTTAAACTCTCCCGCGCCCCAGATGTCATTGTTCATGAAACAGAAGCGGGGGGTTGGGGGTTCATAGTGTACATTATCAGGCATCACTTAGTCCTTCTAGTTGGAGACGTTCAGCAACAAACACAAGCTGTTTGCAAAAAAAACCAACTTGTAACGTTTTGTGGATCCTAATATTTCTCCAACACCTCCCACATTTATAACAGTATTACTGTGTGTGTGTGAGACTTGTTCAGTATGAACTATCTAGCCAGGAGAGTGGAGTCCTCCAATAGTAATGGTGAGGGTGGGAATGCTACCAATCGGTGTGGGAGTGGGTGGGATTTCCTGTCTGCTGTGAGGTTTGCAGCGGACTGGAGGTGACACGTAAGACGGGAGATTGGGGGAAAAAAGGCCTGGAACTTTTCCGTGGCGTGGAGTTCAAGATAAAACAATACTTTGTGTTGTTACAGAGCTGTAATTGAATGCTGCAGCCTGACAAGACTGTAAAGCGGTGCACCGTTCCTGGCAACATTTTAACTTCAGTTCCTCAAATTAGATCGGAGACTTTCTTTTTTTTTTCAGACTGAACTTTGCAACTTGTAACCTGGAAAGGATTTTCAGCGTCAGGAACAGTTAAAGTTGCAAAGTGGTCGATTGCTGCAACCCTGCAATGCAACTGATTCATTAAACAAAAATAAACATTGAGTTGAAAGGGGGAACCCTGAATTCTTCGCTTTGGAGCCGTCCAGTGGACGTTCTGCAGGGGGCAAAAAAAAGGAATATGGGAAACAGTATGTGTTCCCGGAGACAGAAAAAGATTTTTCAAACTTTGTTCTTTCTTACAATAGTTTTTGGGTTTCTTTATGGGTTATTGCTGTACTATGAGATGCACAATCAGTTAAAGAAGGCGGAGACCCTGGCATCGAAGTATCAGCAGCATCAAGAGGCTTTATCTGCACAGTTGCAAGGTAAAGTGTTCCAACTCCACAGGCTCTTTCCTGTGTGTGTGTGTGTGTTGATGTCCACGCGTCGCAGACTTTTGCTCTTGCGTTTTCTTTGTTGTTTGATCGTGTCTATTTTAGCTCAGCCGAATACATCTGTAAGGCCAAGCATTCGGGTCCAGAAATCCCACCAACTTTTCTGTTTCCAGCGGAGGAAGTACTAGCCTTGCTGCAATCACTTATTAACACTTGGATAGCATTTTGTATCTAACACCCCTGCTCTGGATGGGCATTCCTCAGATTCCCAGGACTGGTGCGATTAATTTAAAGCCAAAACTGGGAAGCAGGGATGTGAGATTCAGTTGCAGTTTCATTAGGACTTGCACAGGGACCCAACATCTGCTGTTTCATTTAAAGCTGTGTTTAAGACGAGGGGGGAAAGGGAGTTTGTGCAGGGTAAATATTTGGTGGTGGTGAAAGTGAGAGTTGGGAGCAGACGGGCTCTGCTGGATGTTAAAGAGATTTGGCATTTGTTAATTTCACTTCCCACCCAGTGGCTCCCACGTTTGATCCTGGCTGCAGATGGGAGATAGAAGCAAGGGGGTGTAAAAAAGTTATCATTAATGTCTGTGCACGGAATTTTTAGAGCTTGTTTCCCCTTGTTTCTGTTCTCTGGTGTAAGTTACCGCCTTTACTGCAGTTCTGCGATCTGTATTGAAAATGGTTGGGACACACATGGGTTCGCAGAGGCACTGGGAATGAACCCATTCCAAGCACTCCTCGAGGTGGCAATCCTGCCCCCCTCAGCTTCCCTGAATGTCTTTCTAACTCTTGTTTAAACATCACCTCTTTGTCCTGCAGCCTCAGTGTGCCATTTTCCACGGCAGAACAGCAATGTTTCTGTACTACTATAGATCCCTTTTTGAATTCAGGTGCAACATTTTTTGAAGTGGTTATGTAACTCGAGATTCCCCCCTCCCTTAAGTGTGAGGCCCTCATCGGGAGGCTGTTTTACACTGGCTACAAAATACATCTTGACTCCCAAGAGACTTGAGATTTATAAAATCAGTTAATGCAATTCAAAAAGCCACCCGGGTAACTGCCATTTTTGTTGTTCAGTGCAGGAATCTGTGTGTTTTGAAGTGAGATTCTGCTGTTAAATTCTGGACACATTTTTAGAGAAAATGTGTAATTCTCTGGTGAACTGTAACATCCCCTTTGGACCTTCTGGCCAGCTTTCACTGATAGTCTCCCAAACTACAGGGCACACAGTGCATTTCAATTCTCTGGGCAGTATTGATACTTCGTTGTCTCAACCAGTGTTATTTCACACTCAGAAAAGTAGTTCCATAAAGTGGAAAACATCATTTCATGGCCCCTAAGTTTTGCTTAAAAAAACTTAGCCTCGTTGATAGTGCGGTGGTGTAGTTCCTGGACTAATAATCCAGTGGCATGAATTCAAATTCCATCATGAATATTGGGAGTTGAATTAAAACTTACTTTCTGTAAAAAACTTTGTCATGAAGCTATGGGATTGTCAAAAAAAACATCTGGTTCTCACTTAATGAAGGGAACTTGTTGTTCTAAGCTGGTCTGACATATATGTGACTTCAGTCCCACACAAACATGATTGATTCGTAACTGTCTTCTGAAGTAGCTGCTCAGATGCATCAGTTTAAAGTTTATTTATTAGTATCACAAGGGGGTTTACATTAACACTGCAATGAAGTTACTGTGAAAATCCCCTAGTCGCCACACTCTGGCGTCTGTTTTGGTACACTGAGGGAGAATTTAGCATTGCCAATGTACTTAACCAGCATGTCTTTCAGACTGTGGGAGAAAGCCAGAGCATCCGGAGGAGACACGGGGAGAACGTGTAGACTCCGCACAGACAGTGACTCAAGCTGGGAATCGAATCCGGATCCCTGGCGCTGTGAGGCAGCAGAGCTAACCACTGTGCCACTATGCCGCCCTAAAATCAAAGCAGTTCAAGATGGCAGCTTCTTTGAGTGACTAGGGATGGGCATTAATTACTGAGCTTGGCATCCTGAGAATGAAAATGAAATGTCCTTTCACCCCTTGATAATGAACAGTGGAGCTGACGAGTTTTGAACACTTCTTAAGGGATGTGTACAACATACATCATGATGCATGTTTCATTGTAGCTCACTGGCAACAGTTTCTTGATACGTTACAAACACTGGTTTAAAGCATTCTAGTCTTCACTGACAATTTATCAAATCAGAGAATGGCCTTCTTATTTTCAGTCAAAGTTCAAAACATTTTACAAGTTTTGATATATTGTATCCTTTAATCTTGAAAATGAAATGCTCGCCTGTGGGAAAATACTCTTTACAATGTGGTGTCTTTGAATGTTGTTCCCTCAAAAACTTCAGAACATTCGGTGGTTGATGTTACACATTTTGAAAATTAATGATTGGCCATTGAACTTTGACTGCTGTCCTATTTACAAAAGGAAAATCAAACAAGGTAATGTTCTTTAGGAAAATATAACATAATATAACTAAATGATGATTGAGCCAAAACTTTGATGCTTAAAGAATCTGTGAACCACTGTTGTTGTGTTTGTTAAAGGAATATGGATCACAGAATCAGGCTCTAGAGCTGTGCTGGTGCCAGTATATTGTGTAAGGTGCTCGCACAGGTGTGCCATGTGCATATTGGAAGATTTCGCAGTGGACAGATCATAATGTCAAACAGTCATCTCAGCTGATTTGGTGCTTGTTCTGATAAACGTGGACTGTGCATGTCCAGTGAATGTCCTGTGCTAATCATACGCAGCCGAATATGCACTCAGTTGCATGAGGGATTCTCTCCATCCCACCAGCATTTTTAGAGCCAGTCTTCCCCATTTGCTTCATAAGCTTTTAGGCTTATTCTGCTCTTGCAAAGTTTGTGGAAGTCTGTGTCGTGGAGTGTTTTGGAAATGTGTGGTGAGTTGTTTGATTTGGAAGCGAGTGTTGCTACATCCATACAGGGGAGGCAGTGGAGTGTTGAAACTGAGATTATGGCTGGCTCCACAAGTGCTGTATAGAGCTGGCCACTGCTTCCAATGACGTTAAGGCTGGGCTCAATACTCCATTTGATGTCCTGTACCAAGTTTGAGCAAGATGCCTTCATCCTCTTTGACAGCGACAAGAGGCTACCTGACATATTGCCAATGTACTGACTACTGCGCTGTGCAATGGTCATCAGTGCGCTCCTCTATGCCACCTCATCAAAATCCTCATCTGGACTGTAATACCAGAACTTGTCTGAAACCTCGCCCTTCAGAGAGCTGGCAAAGGAACCATCCTTTCTTCTCCCTTGCTGCATCCCATTCCTTCCTGGTAACTCAACATGTAGATCCCAACTCTATATTACCCTTTAACCTAGTTTATTGTCAATGTCTGAGCTGATATCTGCTACTCCCTGATCAAGTGATGTTACCGCTCCATTGGCGGCCTGTGCAGCTCTCTCCCCTTCTTCAGTGGTTGCTATGGCTGACCAGGCAGCAATATTTGATTATCTGACAGCAGAAATTCAGAAGGGGAGGTTTGGGAAGAGGGAATAGATGAAGGATAGAAAGCAAGAAGTCCTTAGTCACACCATCTGGAGCTTGCACTTCACATTAGATAGAAAGCTGTGGGAGAATTGGGATTTGGGAAGTGCAATAAGCCAGAAACATACTGTCACCTTGAATGTTCTTGATGGCACAGGATGCATCGACCTCTGCTAATATGGTCACATGATGTGGAGGGCCGTCTCCTCTATTTGTCGTTAGGTGACGCAGGCCTATCTCCCGCTCTTCTCCCTGCAGTTATTGGCTACCCTGTCCTCCAAGAGAGAGGGAAGAATGTCAGTGCTTCTATGATGTGACTGCCAGTTGAACCGTTAGAGTTATGAGGAAGTAGAATAAAGGCTAACATCTTTGGAACGTTTGTGAGTGTAAGGTGGAGTATCTGAATATTAGACCTGAGATTAGCAAGGAAAGCTGATGGAAGAGTTTAGTGGTGTGGTGGCTAGGTGATATCATGTGAAGATATATTCAATGACTTTGACCACTCACACGAGTACTTTGAACAATACTGTTGCCAGATTCTTGGAATAAGACTCCATATGAATTGATATCCTGGCTATCTCCCCCTATTTTCTTTGGGTCTTCTGGCCCCATTCAGAAACATGGGCTCTCTGCATGTTGCCCTGTTGGACTAAGGCTTCTTTTACCAGTGTTTTATTTGGCAGTTTTTCTTTTCACTCAGTTTTAACTGAGACAGACAGCAGCGGCTTCCTTCTAATGAGTGCAGCTCCTCTTTAAGAGAGGCAGATTATCTTTAAAAGGTGTAGGCGAGTTGGAACACATAATTAGCCACATGTTCATCCAGGTGCACCTCCATGTACCACACGTGTATGACCCACGACACATCTCCCCCCCCCACACACACACACACACACACACACAAGCACTGCACTCACCTCCAAGCTTGCTTTGCTTCAGAGTACTGCTCACCAGGTACATGCCATCTGAGACCAGTCGTGCATTGCACCATTCTGGTATCATGCTGCCATGGCTGTATTTTGTGATGGGAGGGATATGATTCTGGGGCATGGGCCCAATAATGATATGCAAATATATTACAGTGACCTTCCCAATGTTGAACAGCAGCCCGCCACTGACTGGGGGAGGGGATGATTGCTTGCTGCTTTTATGTCGATGTGAAACTCAACTTTGAGGGTCATAGATAAGGTAGGTAGGGTAGATAGGAAAAACCTTTTCCCTTTAGTAGAGGGATCAATAACCAGGGGGATAGATTAAGGTAAGGGGCAGGGGATTTGAAGAAATAAAATTCACCCAGAGGGTGGCGGCAATCCGCAACTCGCCGCCTGGAAAAAGTGGGAGAGGCAGGAATCCCCACAACATTTAAGAAATATTTGGATGGTCACTTGAAATGCCATAGCATACAAGGCTACAGACCAAGTGCTGAAAAATAGGATTAGGATAGGTGCTCGATGGCTTGCGCAGACACGATGAGCCGAAGGGACTCTGTGCTGTAAAACTCCATGATTTTGGCCTTACTCCAATATTTTCCACTCTCATTGTCAAACCCACCCAATGCCAATGGGAGTGAAAACTCCCGGCCCTTGCTTCATTTTAGCTGGATGTGAATAGTCATTTGGTTGTACAAAACTCAAGTATTCTGAAGCTTTTGTCAAAGCTTTTCATTTTGCACTCATCAGATAGTCGCAAGAAAACAACAGCTTTATACAGTTTGAGAAGAGAGTGCTAATTGTTTGGCAAGTGGACTTTGATTGGTAGAGTTGACACAGAGAATGCACTAGTTAATGGTGACTGACAGCTAACTGCCAAGCATTGTATGAAAATTTAAACTAGGCAGCTCGACTCTACCCAATCAGTCAAGTTGCCTACAATGTTGGCTACTGAAGAAATGGAGAATTTGTAATTCTGTGAATTTAATGTACTTTATTTTGCTCTGAGAATTGTGTTTCTGGGGAGCTGGGCTTAATATAGTTTTTAGTACAATTTGGACCTTTTACTGTAAAGTTAAATATGACTATTACGGAAAGTTTTGCATATCCCATTAAACTTATATCAATTGCAGATTGTGTATATTCTGTCAATTCTTTTGATAATGGTCAAAACACATATACTCATCATGCTACCATAGCACACACAACAGCATGAGCAAGGACTGAATATATTGCATTTAATGGATTATGTTTGGTAAGATCTGCGTTTAGTATGGAAAAAAGCCTAATTAACTAACCAGCCAATAGCAAGTTAGTTTGTTGCTTTTGGGTGTTGAAAACAAAACACCTCATTATGTTGCAAGTTACAACATTTTATTTCTCCCTATCCTGAATAGAATTTGTGGGCAAAATAATTAAGTTTAATTCATTCTCTCTTATCAGTTGTAAAACATCCAACAGTTTGTGCCGAGTAAGCGGTGCACTGTGAATTATGAATCACTGCAAATTGCTGAACCATTTGTGCTGCTCCATCGTTAATCTCTCTCAAACAATAGCTTGTCATCAACCTCCTTGAGCAGTAATTACAAAGTAAACTTGCTGGATAAAGTTGGGGTTGACATTTACATATACAAACACACAAACAAGGAACAAGAGCAGGCCATTCGGCCCCTTGAGCCTGCTCTGCCATTTAATAAAATCATGGCTGATCTAATAGTAATCACAAACCTGCATTCTGCTTACTCCTGATAACATATCACCTCCTTGCTTACCAAGAATCTGTCCACTTGTCCCTTAAAAATATTGAAAGACTTGCTTTCTCTGCCTTTTCAGGAATAATTCCAAAGACTTATGACTCTGAGAGAATGTTTTTTGCCTCATCTCCGTTTTAAATGGGCGATCCCTTATTTTAAACAGTTATCCCAGTTCTAGATTCTCCCACAAGAGGAAACATCCTCTCCACATCAACCCTGTCAAAACCCCTCTGGATCTTACATATTTCAATCAAGTCACCTCTTACTCTTCTAAACTCCAGAATTTGTTGGAGAGGGAACCCACATAACATGACTCATTAGAGGTTTCTGGGGGGGTACCCGCTGGTAATGGTGTGAACCCTCCCTTTCCAGGTATTAGCCTGGTAAACATTCCAAAATCATCTTTGGTGGTGTAAGAAGCCTTTTAATGATGACATTTAAGCTCCTGAAATACCACTCGAACTCTAGGCCCAGAAAGCGAAGAATTGAATTGGATACTGCGAGGCCTGGATAGAATGGATGTGGAGAGGATGTTTCCACGAGTTGGAAAAACTAGAACCAGAGGGCACGACCTCAGGCTAAGGGGACAATCCTTTAAATCAGATGAGGAGGAATTTCTTCAGCCAGAGAATTGTGAATCTGTGGAACGTTTTGCTGCAGAAGGCTGCGGAGGCCAGGTCATTGGGCGTCTTTCAGACAGAGATAAATAGGTTCTTGATTAATTAGGGGATCGGGTTATGGGGAAAAGGCAGGAGAATGGGGATGAGAAAAATATCAGCCATGATTGAATGGCGGAGCAGACTCGATGGGCTGAGTGACCTAATTCTGCTCCTATATCTTATGGTCTAACTTACGGAGTCTCATTTGTGCAGATAGTAAATTGTTGGTGGAGATTTTTAAAACTTTAATTAATTTTAACTTTCTTCCTTACTATTCAGTGTTTTTTCTACCTTTTTAATCCATTCTTTCTTTCTCTTATTTTTCTTTCTGTATCCAACTTCACTCTAATTTCATCTTATTTCTTTCTCAATAAGTTTTGGTCCCGTCATCCACCAGATGGCCATTGATCTTGCCACACCATTATCAGCTGGTACCCCCAGAAACTTGTGGCTCTATATGATTTCTGGAACTGAAGGGTGAGAGGAAAAAAACTCATGTTTTGGACCCCCCCCCCCTTCCAACAAATTCTGGACAATGTTTCTCCTGCAGTCAGGACACATTATGTCATGTTACAGTTTTTCCAAATTCCCCTCACTCCACTGTGTGCAAATAAAACATAGTAGCCTAGGTTTTCTGCGGGAACGGAATTGGGGGACATGTTCACCTGCACAGTACTTTCACCTGCCATAAAGTGGCACCTATAACGTCACTTTATCTTCTGCTTTTAGGATCAGTGCAATATTTTAAGAGCGGTTCCAAGCTTGCAGCAGTGCGCACACTCAGAGTAGGGTTAGTGCTTCGTTATATTCATTGTTTGGTTGAGGCCAGATACATTATTGTGTTACCAAAAGAGAAAATGCTGGAAAATCTCAGCAGGTCTGGCAGCATCTGTAAGGAGAGAAAAGAGCTGATGTTTCAAGTCCAGATGACCCTTTGTCAAAGTTGAAAGGCATAGAAAGTGGGAGATATTTATACTGTAGTGTGAGGGAATGAAAGATGATCATAGCCATAGAAACCAGGGGAAAAGACTGCTAATAGCTGTCCACAGAGAGCTATTAGTAGTTTTTTCTCCTGGTTTCTATGGCTATGATCATCTTTCATTCCCTCACCTTACAGTATAAATATCTCTCACTTTCTCTGCCTTTCAGCTTTGACAAAGGGTCATCTGGACTCGAAACCTCAGCTCTTTTCTCTCCTTACAGATGCTGCCAGACCTGCTGAGATTTCCCAGCATTTTCTCTTTTGATTTCAGATTCCAGCATCTGCAGTAACTTGCTTTTATCCATATTGTTGTGTTGCTGGCGGCTTTTGGCCAATGAAAATTCAAAACCTACCTCCTATGAACTATGCCATCCGCCACTCTGACAAAGCATTTTGCAAATGCTTGCACTCATTCAAGAATTAAAAAGCATTCCTCCACCACAAATGTAATGGACCAATAGGCATTATCTGGCATTTAGCATTCAAAGGTGCAAATGGCAGGAAAGAAAGATTTAAGAATTTGTCCTTTTCAAATAATTCTGAAACATTTTGAGCAGAAATTGTTAGAACATTCCAGGAGTACAATGGATTAGTCATAGAATCCCTACAGTGCAGAAGGATGCTATTTGGCCCATTGAGCCTGCACCCACAACAATCCCACCCAGTCCCTAATCCCGTAACCCCATGTATTTACCTTGCTTGTTCCCCTGACACTCGGGGGGGGGGGGGGGGATTTAACATGGCCAACCAACCTAACCCCCATATCTTTGGAGTGTGGGAGGAAACCAGAGCTCCCGGAGGAAACCCATGCAGACACCGGGAGAATGTGCAGACTCTGCACAGACAGTGACCCAACTCGGGAATCGAACCTGGGTCCCTGGTGCTGTGAGGCAGCAGTGCTCACCCCTGTGCCAACGTGCCCCCCATTGAATGCTACTGATGTACCCTGGGAATGTAGATAAACCACATCTGCTCAGACTATGAAAACCAAATTCAGCTCACAAAATAACAACTTTAATCCTGTCCCAGATGCAAGGGACAGGCTAAAGTCCTCAAGTTCCTTTAATTAAAGTATTCTAAGATTCAAATGACAATTCGAAAAGTGCATATAGTAGTGTTATTGTGAAGTGTGTACTTTTTGATTTTAAACATTTTGTTTAAACCTAATTTTAAATTTAAGAAATTTCAGTTACTGAGAAAAATATTGGATGCAAAAAAATCTTTCAGAAAGCATATTGAATGATTTGTAAGAGCCTGGTAACCATAGCAATTATGGTCACCTCTGGAAAATATTAACTAATGCCAATGTCACAGAAGCTTAACATATTAACACAGGAAAAGTTGAGTAGTGCACTGGGTAAGACAGACGCATACTCCTCTGCAGACAGCTATTATTGAACTAACTTTATTTATATCTCCCCAAGAGAGGGTAATAGGGAGCACAATATAACAAAATGCTCAAATCTTTCATTATACTACACTGCCTCCCACTTTAAAAAAAGTGTGCATTGAAATGTAAAATGCTACATGTACATAATATGCCTAAATTAATATCAACAATACCTGAAAATTTAACAGGTTGAGTTGGATTTTTTTAATTGTAATCAGAACCAAAACATATATGACTAATACTACCAGAGTAATTGGCATATAGAAATATTTTTCCTTAACACGGTATGTATTTAACAAAAATATCATAATTTGACAAGAAATAATGAAAAGAGCAACTTTTCTTTTCATCCTGTGTACTTTCAATTATTCTTCCTGGCTTCTTTCTCTTTCTGTCTGGATATCTCCTTCAATTTCCATTAGCTTGACTCTGCTCTCTCAACATCTCTGACTGTCTCCAAGCTTTGACTTTGACTACCAATTCCATTTTATGGTTGGGGCTATGACATTAAGTGATTTGTCTCAATCAGAGACCCTAACTCATGATGTTCTATCGGTGATTCTGTAGGAGTGTCAAATGTTCACTTTCTTGCCGACCTGCACTTTCTTATGACTTTCGCTTTGGGCTGTATGAGGATTTTGGACTATAGGATGTTTCTCCTGCTCTCTCTTTGTCAAATTTCCTCTTTCAGGCAAATGTCTACAGGACACTGACAGAGTCCCACTCCAACCCTCACTAGATATGCAAATGCACCTAGTGTCTTTACAACAACTCCATACTTCTTATCACCTCGGTGCTTTATCACCATGACCTTCTGGTTAGTGCTGAAGTTGCTTAATTTCAAGCCATATGTATCAAGACTCATCTTCACTTTGTGTTGCCTTTCTCTTACTTTGCGATTGAAGTCAAATTAAACCTTGTCCTGGGAGCATTTTTAAACACTGACTCATAAGCTGAGCAACCTGTTATAGAATGTGGAGTAGATAAGGTGCTTTTAGAGTGTGTTTGATTCCATTCTTGTTCAGAAATATTTCAAACTTTTCTGAGGTAAACTGTGGGCCGTTATCTAACACCAACACCTCTGGCAACTCATAAATTGCAAGTCAATTTCTCCACACCTCAGTAGTTTTTGCACTTGTGGTATTGGGCACAGACTCAACATTTGTCCATTTGCTTTCGCCATCAACCGAAACAAGATTTCTACCTCAGATAAATCAAGATGTGCTCATTCGCACAGTTTTATACAAAAAGTGTCCAAAAGTTCTTGCTACTGTTTTCATACAAACTATTCCTGTGTGCTTTTGATGAAGTTCCATTCTCAATCTCTTGCTAAACCTTAACTTAGGTTAATGACTTTAAACCCCATAGGAGTTGCGTTAATCTACACTCAGTTTCCTGCAGTTTCTCATCATCACGTTCTTTAGGCCAGCCATTCACGACATAATTGAGCACTTTACTGAGCATCGCATCCTTGTGAGTTTCTTCACTAATTTCTCTGTCAGACACTGGCCTGTCATTTGTGTATGTAAAGTAATTCATAGATAACTCAATGGCTAGAAATTAACGAGCCTTCATGGGAAATTTTGAACAAATGTCTGCATTTGCAGTATCTGCTGACTTACAATATTCAATACTATCCTGATGGGCACTAAAATTAATGCCCATTTCTGAAGCTACACTGCCACTGGTGTTGGTACTCCATTCTTTGAACCAACTCTGATTATAAGGCTTTAGCGATCACTTAACAAAGTGAACTTCCTGCTGTATATGTATTTGTTGAAGCATATAATGCCATGTATGCTCTTTAAGGCCTTTTTCTTCAACTTTGTCAAAGTTTGTGAAGCAAATGCACATGGGAAACAGGGTAATTTGATAAAGTGGATTCAAAATTGGCTCAGTTGTAGGAGAGAGAGGGTGATAACCAATGTCCAATGGTGTACCACAGGGACCTGTGCTGGGTCTCCTGTTATTCGTCATTTATATAACATACATAGATGACTATGTGGGCATAGGATTAGTAAGTTTGTGGATGACAGAAAGATTTGCCGGTGGTTAACAGTGCGGCTGATTGTCTAGGGCTACAAGAAGATATGGATCAAGTGGGCAGGTAAGTAGCAGATGGTATTTAACCCTGAAAATTGCGAGGTGATGTACTTTGGAAGGAGTAATTTGACAAGGAAGTATTCAATGAAAGGCATGATACGAGGAAGTTCTGTTGACCAAAGGGACCTTGGCATAGATCTCTGAAGGCAGAAGGGCATGTTAGTAGAGTGGTGAAAAAGTCATATGGGACACTTGTCTTTATCAATCGCGGCATAGATTACAAAAGCAGGGAAGTCATAATGGAGTTGTGTAGATTTTTGGTGAGGCCACAGCTAGAGTACTGTGTGCAGTTCTGGTTGCCATATTATAGGAAGGATAGATTGCACTGGAGGGGCTGCAGAGGAGATTCACCAGGATGCTGCCTGATATGGAACATATAAGTTACGAAGAGAGGTTGGATCGGGTGGGGTTGATCTCATTGGAGCAGAGAAGACTGAGGAGTGACCTGACCAAGGTGTACAAGATTATGAGGGGCATGGACAGAGTGGATAAGGAACAGCTGTTCCCCTTCGTTGAAGGGTCAGTCACGAGGGGATGAAGGTTCAAGATGAGGAGCAGGAGGTTTAGAGGGAATGTGAGGAAAACCTTTTTTACTCAGAAGGCGGTGATGGTCTGGAATGCGCTGCCTGGGAGGGTGGTGGAAGCAGGTTGGCTCGCATCCTTTAAAAAGTACCTGGATGAGCACTTGGCATATCATAACTTTCAAGGCTATGGGCCAAGTGCTGGTCAATGGGATTAGGTGGGAGGTCAGGTGTTTCTTATATATTGATGCAGACTCAGTGGGCCAAAGGATGTAGTGCATGATTCTATGATTCTGTGGTATGGAACAGGCTTCTCCACATCTTCCATTATGTGAGACATCACACGCTAAAACCAGGAATTTTGTGGGATCATAGTGGGTTAAAACAGCAACACTAGTCAGTACTTTCCACACTTCTTCAATTGCTTTCCGACACTCCAAAGACCACTCCCAATCTATTTCAATCTTGGAGCAGTTTATACAATGGAGTAAGTGCATTAGCAGAGATGAACTTAGAATAATACACAATATTCCATGAGCGTTCTAAGTTCTACGGTCCCTTTGCTTTCAAATTCCCTACAACCTTCTCCTGAGTGGATACTTTCACTGTTTCACCCAGGTATGCTACACCACAGAACAATTTTTGTGCTTTTTAGCTTTGATGGCACACTCTCCAAGTCAATCCAGGCCTTTGTTCAACATTGCAATGTGCTCTTCCTCTGTCTTACTGTTAATCAGAATGTCATCTAAGAAGCAGCACACTCATTTCATCCCACTTGGTCCCTGATCCATGACGATCTAGCATAATGCAGGACTAGTAGATACCCAAAATGCTAACCTTTGGTACTGGTACAACCCTTTATGTAAATGAATGGTGACCAGATCTTTGCTCCTGTCAGTTAATTCTAATATGCATTTGATCAATCTATCTGACTGAGCAACTTTCCATAGGCTAAATTAAAAAACAAATCTCCACTGGTAGGTAGTTTCATTCTCAGTCACATCGTTTACCATTTGTTTCTAATCTCCACATATCTGAATGGACCCTTTTTGAACGCTCTCAATGGGTGCAGCTCATTTGTGGCTCTCCACTTTCTGAATTGCCCCTGTTCTTCCTATCCAGCTCATTACTTACTGCTTCTAACTGTGCAGAAGACACTGGACCAGCCTTACAAAATGTCGGCCGCACATTGTCCTTTATCTTGATTTCAGCCTTGTGATGGGTAATCATATCATTTGATCCTCCTTTTTCAAAGGCCACTTTGTGCTCTCTTCGTACTTCATCCGTGACAGATGTGCTTTTACTCATCCTCACTGTAAATAACTGCCTGGTAAACTGTTTTCTCTTAAGCTAATTTCTTCCCATCAGGAAGACTTGTTCCCTCCTACTACCAATGGCAAGTAATAGGATGTATCATCATCATCCACTCTCACACTAACTTTACCTGACACTGGTCTGTAGTTATTGGAATAACTGATCAGTTTGATACCAGTTTTGGGAAGGGAATTGTAAGTTAAAGAGCTCTTGTGCGCTCCTTCCGAGCTAACAGACACTGCTGCAGCTATATCAATATCAAAAGAAAATTGCTCATCTCCAACTTTCATTTTTATTGTGAGCACTGGAATTATATCTTCAGCCCTATTACTCTCATCTTCCATGTGCTGTTTTTCTTGCCCTCTGCCTGAGTACAACTCTTCATCTTTCTGTTCAGTTACTTCTGTTTTCACATCTATCAAATGCACATTTTAGAATTTCCAAACCCCTGAACCAGTTTTAGATCTGCCACAACCTCGTGGCTGTGACCTGGAGCTTTACCACAATCTGGAGCATTACCGTTTCCTGCACTCCTGCGCGCCTTCTGGATATGACCAATTATCTCACAGGCATAAGATTTTGATCTAAAAAAAGGTTGGTGGCTACCATGGCAACAGTAGCATCTAAATCTCTGACTCTGAGTCTGTGAACCTGGCTGCTGTGGCCTGGATCTCACTGAAATCCAGTGAACTTCCTCTCCAGCACAGGAAAAGAATTTCCTTGCCATCTACCGCATCTCTTTGTGCCATTTCCAAGACTGTGGTCTCATTGCAGGTCACCCTCCACATCAACCTACTGCCTTTATTCCAAAGCTTGGCCTGGATTTTATTGTTGTTTAGCCCCCCTCCTGAAAGATTGCCTTCTAAGCCCATGCCATACCCATCGTGGGGGGAGAGTTTCTTCAATTTAAGAGTGTAATCTTTACCAGTCTCACTTGATGACAGCTTCCTTTGACAGAACATAATTCTCAGTGCAATTTTATTCTTAGTCATTCCGTAACATGAGTCCAGAATTTCATTAATTTCAGCGTAATCCATTTAACTGGGGTCTGTCGGGCAACACTGATTAAACATTAGAGCAAAAGCATCTCGTCTCATCATGGTGAGGAAAACATTTACTTTATCCTCATCTCCTATTTTACTCGCGTTTGGCCAAATGTACAAACCTTTGTTTGTATTTACGCCAGTTCTCTTTGCTAGGATTGGATTCCCCTATTGCCCCCTGAGTTTCCAGTTCGATTTTTCAAATACCTACCATGCTGACTCACTGTGTACCTGAACACAATGTGTACATGGACCAAACTCTCACATCACTCAGACTTCCCAAAATCAACTTTAAATGTTTCAAAAACAGTGTCACAGTGTTCTTCAGTCCTTAATTCCGCAAATGAAGCATAAAAGAAAAATATCAGACCATCCTCATCACCAGCTTTCTATTGTGTGTTGCTGCACTGAGTCAGACTGATATGGTCAATTACAGGCAGCCATTGGTGAACTAACGGAGAGGGCAATATAACGAAATGTTCAGATCCTGTAATATGCTACAAAGAATATCTAACATGGCACCACCTCAAAGAGTAACAGGTAGAGTAGGTGTTGAATTTAGTAAATAATAAATATTCAATTCTGCAGGAATACACAATATCTCACTTTTCCTGTCTTAAGGCCACCCCTTTCCCCCCAAAACCCTGTAAAAGGTAGCACACTGAAATGGACCTTGACTTCATAGAATCATTGAAACCCTACAGTGCAGAAGGAGGCCATTTGGCCCATCGAGTCTGCACCGACCACAATCCCACCCAGGCTCTACCCCCATATCCCTACACATTTTACCCGCTAACCCACGCATCTCAGGACTCTAAGGGGCAATTTAGCATGGCCAATCAACCTAACCCGCACATCTTTGGACTGTGGGAGGAAACCGGAGCACCCGGAGGAAACCCACGCAGACTCGAGGAGAATGTGCAAACTCCACACAGACAGTGACCCAAGCCAGGAATCGAACCCAGGTCCCTGGAGCTGTAAAGCAGCAGTGCTAACCACTGTGCTACCGTGCCGCCCCTTGCTGTAAAGTGCCATGCAACAGCCCATTAACTCTCTGTGAACAGCTGTAAGTATAAAGAATGGTGAGTGCATTCGCCACTGACCACAGAATCCTTGCCAATGGGCAGGATTTTCCAGCTGTTCCTGCTGGTGGCATCTTCCGGTCCCGCCGACAGTGTTCTCCACCCGCCTCGCTGCCGAGGGTTATGAACAATGGAAAACCCCGTTGACAGCAGCATGGTGGCACAGTGGTTAGCACTGCTACCTCACAGCTCCAGGAGCCCGGGTTCAATTCCAGCCTTGGGTCACTGCCTGTGTAGGGTTCGCACGTTCTCCCCGTGTCTGCTCCAGATGCTCCGGTTTCCCCTCACATTTCAAAGATGGCAGGCTAGGAGGATTGACCATGCTAAATTGTCCCTTAGTGTCCCAAAATGTGTAGATTAGATGGATTAGCCATGGTAAAATGTGTGGGATTACAGGGCTAGGGCAGGGGAGAGGGCCTGGGTAAGATACTCTGTCAGAGTGTTGGTGCAGACTCAATAGGCCAAATGGGCCACCAGGGATTCTATGATTCTAAGACTAGAAGATCCTGCCACCATCTAACGGTGGGCTACCTCTGCTGCCACAAAACATGCAGGAGGGGTATTGGGGGGGTGGGGGGTGCGGAATATCCCACCCAAAGTCTTTACCCAGCAGCTGTTAGCTAGCTCTCCTCTGTAAAAGGGTACATAAGATATAAAATCCCATCTATGGCTGTATTTGCAATAAACAGGAAATGATCAATTGCTTTTGCCAAATTTCATAAGACTCACCAATTATTATTTTCTTTGAAAATGAGATATTAACAATGTTGACTATTGTACGAACTGTAACTGTGTTGAGAAATTCTAAAATATAACTCGAGCTGTTCCGAGCAGGCCTCAAGCTTGTAGATATCGTCCTACAATCATTCTCAAATAGTGCTTTGAAAGAAAACTGCAACAGTATTTAGCAGTCAAAATACAAGGTTTAAGTTTACGCAATGAAGACAGTATTTTAAGAAGTATGCTGCACTTATAGAGGATTGAGTATCTTACTAAAGAATATAGTTTGTTTCTTGCTTTCCCTCCAGTCAGTTGTTCATTTGAATAAAGTGATACCAATTGGAATAATAATAAAATATTCTAATTTATCTGCAGAATGTACATAAATGCAGTATCGCAAAATCAGTTAAACTTGGATCTTTACAATGAATGACAGTATTTGTAGCTATGCTAATACGATAGTAAGATGCCTCCCTTTCTTTTTCTAAACACAAAGTTCATGAGTTATTTTGTCGGCCTGGATCTTCCGGGTAGCGATACTGATTGTTGGATAGCTGCTGCGCTTGTAAATTCGCCCATCTCGAAGTTGCTGCGCATTTTTATTGAGGCCTTCACAGCAAAATGCACAGCGCAGCGTCCACCAGGGAATTCTGTTGGAGTGAAATAAAGTCGAGGGTCGACAGGAAATGCCTCCCTTTTTACAACACTAGCTGCTGTGTAAGGTCCAGTTTGAACATTAGTAAATGGGTGAGTGGATGAGTGAGTGCATGGGTGAGGTGGATAAGTAGATTGGAGGTAGTTGGGTGAGGGTTAGATGAGTACGTTGGCGAGGTCAGTAGGTGGGTGGTTGGGTAGATGGGTGATGTAGGTAAGTGTGTAGGTAGTGGTAGATGAGTGAGTGGTTTGTTGGTAGTGCCGGGGTATTAGTCATTAGGTAGTATTAGACTGGGGTTGGGTTGTTAGTTGGGCCAGGTCAGGAGGGTAGTTGAGTAGTTGGGCTGAGGATGTAGTTGGGTTGGGCCATGGTGTTAATGGCGTCGGGATGTTAGGATGGGTCGGGAAGGTAGTCGGGGTAATTGGGCGGGGAGAGGGAATAGTTGTGTTGGGGGAGTGGTCAGGTGAAGTAGTGGTCAGAGTGGGGAGGTAGTCGGGTCAAGGCTATTTTACTTTATTGCATGAAAATTAACTCCACTGTCAATTTTGATTCATTTCTTTGGGGATTTAAAATTTACAATCAGCTTACCAGAACTAGGTTAGATTTTCAACTTACCATCAAAGTGCAAAACTGCCAGTGTGGACTGGTTGAACATTACACAAACTGAACAATTTTTATCTTCATCGATTTCAGTGAAAATTGGTGGATTTTATTCAGAGTGACCTGGTGATTCTGTGGTGATGCAAGTACTTGGAGACTAATTAAAGGAGGATCTTGATGCAAAGAGCTTGGGGAAGTGGTGGCGTAATGGGAATGTCATCAGACTAGTAATCCGGGAGCTCAGACTAATGCTGTAGGGACACTGGTTTGAATCCCACCATAGCAGCTGGTGGAATTCAAATTCAGTTAATAAATATGGTACCAAAAGTTAGTCTTGGTAATAGCGACCATAAAATTATCATTGATTGTCGTAAAAGCCCATCTAGAGCAATAATGTCCTTCAGAAAGGAAATCTGCCATCCTTATCTGGTCTGGCCTACATGTTACTCCAGATCCACAGCGATGTGGTTAACTCTTAAATACCCTCTGAAATGACATAGCAAGCCAGTCAGTTGGGTCAAACTGCTACAAAGTCTACGAAAGGGAATGAAACCAGACGGATCATCTGGCATTGACCCTGACACCGGAAACAATAATGGCAAACCCAGCTTTGTTGACCCCGCAAAATGCTTCTTGCTAATATCTGAGGGCTTGTGTCAAAATTGGAAGAGCCGTTTCACAGACTAGTCAAGCAACAGCCTGACATAGTCATACTCAAGGAATTGTACCTTACAGATAATGTCCTGGACACCATCATCACCATTCCTGGGTATATTCAGTCCCACTAACAGGACTGACCCACCAGAGGTGGTGGTGCAGTGGTGGACAATCAGGAGGAAATTGTCCTGGGTGTTCTCAATGTTGACTCTGGATGCCTTGAAAACTAATGGCATCAGGTCAAACATGGGCAAGGAAACCTCCTGCTGGTACCACATACTGTTCCCCTCATTGAAGCAGTACTCCTCCATGTTGAACACCACTTGGAGGAAGCACAAAAGGTGGCAAGTTCACAGAATGAGTTCTGGGTGTGGCATTGCAATGGCTATCTCTGCCACCTGTAAAAGGACAGGGGCAGCAGATGCATGGGAACAGCACCACCTGCAAGGTACTTTCCAAGCACACATCATTCTGACTTGGAACTATATCACTGTTCCTTCACTGTTGCTGGGTCAAAATCCTGGAACATCAGCCCCCCCCCCCCAACACGAGAATGGAATGGCTAATTAAGTCTAATACCGCAGAGAGTGATAGTGCATTATAATGACAGTCACGATGGATGACATGCTGTGTTGGCATCCATGTTTAGAAACCTGAAGCTTTTGAAATATGTTTTGGCAAATAATTCACTTTTAACTCTCTATTGTACAAATGTTCACAAACTATGGCAGCAAGGGGCAACCTAGAGGTGAACATGATTACAAATTGGGTTCTGTTTCAAATCTATTTATTTGTGTTTGATGCAAATGGTCTTGATGCATCCACATACAGCTTAAAAATTGCCTTTAGACCTATCTGAAATTGAAATGAAAGTATAGTGATATATAATACTTCATATAGTTCAGCCTAAAGAAGCATCTGACCATAAAACTGTCAATCAAGAAAGATCAAAGACACAATGGAAAGGTTTGAATAAGGGAGCACTTGATGAGAACAGTTCGCTGTTCATCCAACTCTTCCATAACTAATGAATGCTTTGATGAGGCATTGAGGGTAATTTTCAACGTCAACGGTGACTCCACTGGACATGAAAATTGTGTGGCAAGTAGAATAATGGACACTGATTCATTAGAGACAGTTTCCCTTCCCCACTGACATTGTAATGTGGCTTTAGGATGAGCTTTCTGCATCCCATCTAAGATACAAATGAAGGCAACTGTTAGATGATGGCACTCTTGCCTCTGGGTTTAAGATTCTGGATTCACAAAAATGAAGAATTGCAGTACTGTTGGAAGTGTCGTCTTTTAGAAGAGATATTAAACCGAGGTTCCACTTGCCCTCTCGTGCTACTATTTCAAAGAAGTGTAGGGGAGGTATCCCCAGTGTCCTAATCAATATTTATCCTTCAATCAACAAAAGCTTATGATTTGGTCATTATCACATTGCTATTTGTTAAGAGCCTGTTGTGTGCAAATTGTGTTTCTTACATTACAGCACTAACTACACTTTGAAACTAGCTTGTTGGTTGTAAAGTGCTTTGACATGTCTGGTGGTCATGAAGATTACTTTATAGGCACACATCTTTTTTTTTGTTCTGTAATGCAAAAATTATTTAACTCAATTAGCTGAGTTTGCAGTATTGAAATACAATATTCTAAAACTGTTTAAATGATCCATAATTTATGAACATCTACCAATCAGAATCCACTTGCAACCAATCAGCACTCTCTTCTCATGCAATATAAATTGTTGTTCCCGTTACAATTGGTATTCATGCACCTGACCTGATGAGTGCAAGATGAAAAGCTTTGACACCATTACTGGTATTTTATGACCTCACTCAGGCGAGGCTCATAAAATCCAACCCGAGGCCAGCAGAGAATTCCGTTCTGTGAGCCGCGGGCGTGGCGGTAAAATTCCAACCCATGTCTCTTTTTCCAGCAAGATTCATAGTTTGATTCGTCGATGTTTAAATGTCACTGAGACTTTGACCCAACTGCTTCCCATGCCACTGCAATAACAATAATTCCCTAAAGATTTAATGGATTTATGTGTTTTTTAAAAACTCATTGGCCCCAAACTTCCTGGATCCCGAACCTCCAGTTTACATGTAGCAGAAGGCTAGAGACTCTGTTTGAATTCCTGGTGACAAGAATAATTTTATAGTCGGGGTAGACTCCCAAAGTCACATCAGCAAAAGTCATCTTGGCCCAACCTATGAATTGGAGTGTTACCTTACCATTAATTTAAGGTCATCCAAGCCCCAGCTGGGCCAAACAAAAACATAACTTTGTCATTGTTCAGCTCCTGCTGTACCGTTCTGCCAATAGAGAAGACAATCAATTCCTTCAAGATCCTGAGTTCTGTCCGTTATGTTACCTTCATTGTGAGTCCTGATTTTTTTCCCTGTCTTAAAAGGATTCCCATTAGAAAGATTAGGGTGGACATTGGCTCAGACTCTGCAGCAGAGTCTGAGCCAATGCAGGAATTAGAAAGCAAGAATTACTTGCCTGTAGTATTTGTAGTTATAATGGTGTTTAAATTACTTATTAAAACATTGAAATCTGGTTGCTTTAAAATTGCTTCAGGCTTTTTATTATTTCGGATGGCCAAGCTTGATTGAAGAGACATTGATCTTCTAATGATTGGGTTAGATCTTTGTTTATTACTTTTTACTGTTGTAAGCTTCATAGTCAAAATATCCTTCGACATTTTTACTCTGCATTTTGAAGTCATTTACAAAGCGTTTTATAAAATAACAGGTTAATGCGACATAGGAGCAAGAATAATTAAATTATTATTAATGTATTCAGATTTATGTCAAGTAAAGGCACACTTATCACATGAAGACGATTAGTCAGCATCTTTTTGTCTGGTAGACAATCAGTTAACGCACGTATGGCAGTAAGGTGCTGTTAATGTGAGTCCAATGCATAAAATCCTTTTCTGGGGTATAAACGATTACTTTGCCATCAAAAAATTCCCATTGAGAACTGTCATTCAGATAGATGCATAGATTTGGGACTTTGGCTTGGAAAATAGTTTTTACAACCTGGCTATTTTGTTGGTGAGGCCCTGGAGACACGGTTTTATTATGACTGATGTCTTTGGGTGTAATAGAGGAATAGCACCCCAAAGATTGATGGCAAGGATTGATTAGTAATCTTGTTCCAGCACTATGTGACAAATCTACTTGGATGAATCATGCATTGGAAAGTGGGGGATGGGGTTGCAGGAAGAATGATATACCCATTGGGATTAAACTTAATCATTGCAGTGATCTTCTCCACAGGTTATTTATTTGGGGCTGGTTGACCTGTTGCAGTGGAGTCTGACATCAATGTCATAGCTATGCTGGTGTACATAAGTACCCTCTATAAATTTATTATCATGCAAAGCCATTAGCAGCGTAATTGCTGCAGATTGTCTCTGAAGGAAATTACTGTGCTATAAGATATTATTGTGTACCCTTACAAAAAGGTTTCACGGACTAATGATGTGTAGGGGCAGAAAAAAAACTGCCTCTAGCAGCGGGAGTCAAGAAAGAACACCCTTGTTATTGTAATTTGCTGAAAATGATGTACATCCTCTCATGCCATCTTAGTTATTCAGCTAATAGACAAAATATGACCCTGGCATGCCATGTGATGAGAGCCCTAATCTACACACAGCATTTCATAGAATCATAGAATCCCTACAGTGCAGAAGGAGGCCATTCAGCCCATCGAGTCTGCACCAACCACAATCCCATCCAGAACCCTATTCTGGTAATCCCACATATATACCCTGCTGATCCCCTGACACTAGGGTCAATTTAACATGGCCAATCAACCTAACCCACACATCTTTGGACTGTGGGAGGAAACCTACGCAGACACGGGTGTGCAAACTCCACACAGACAGTGACCAGAGGCTGGAATTGAATCTGTGAGGCAGCAGTGCTAACAACCACTGTGCCACTGTGTTGCATTTGCCAGAAGTATAAATTAAGCAACAGCTAAAAACTGCATGTTAGATTTTGCTACATTACAATATTAAACAATAACTGTTTGCAAAATAGTAGAGTGTGACTTTTCACTGATAATTACACTGATAATACTGGACTTGGATCAGGAAGTCCACTGTAAACTTTTAGCGTATGTTTGCATGCTCAGCTTTGTATAGGCTGCAATACAATCAAAGCAGGAGGGACTGCAGAACTGACATAAATGTTTATGTTGTGGAGCTGTATATTGACCATTTCCCTCAGAAATGCCCTGTGGAACAACCCCAGCATTAAGAACCAGGCTGCTGAATTTAGGTTGATGAGAATTTAGAGTCTGAATGCTGCAATCTCTATTATATGGTCCAGACCTGTAATATTTCAGTATCTCTCTGTTAATTGGTGTCAAGTTAAGGGAATTACCTGCAGGTATCAGTGCCAAGGAAAGCAAACCAAAGCATTATGGATTCCTTTCTAACAATGGCATCTGTGTCTTTTAAGAAGGGAGTTCCAGTTAACATGGCAATAACATGAATTTCTGCAGCACCTTTACTTAATAGAACCTTGAATAGTCCTTTACAGGGGTATTATCCGACATATTTTGTATTGAATCACATAAGGAGATACTGGGACAGGTAACCAATAGATTGGCTGAAGAGTTAGGTTTTAAGGAGTGTTTTAAAAGCCAAGTGTGATGTAGAAAAATTGAGGCAGGGAATTCTATAGCTTAGGGCCCAAATAGCTGAAGGCTAAGCCAGTGGTGGGTCAAAGAAAATCAGGAGACCAAGAATAGAAGAGACATAGCGATCTTGGAATGTAGGATACATAAAAACCACGAGGAAGAGCTGGCAATTCAACGCCTCAAGCCTGCTCCGCCATTCAATACAATCATGGCAGATCGCATCATGACCTCATCTCCACCTTCCTGCTTGCTCCCCATAACCTTTCATCCGCTGCTAATTAAAAACCTATCTATCTCCTCAAATTTGTTTAGTGTTCCGGCATGCACTGCACTCTGGGGTAGAGAATTCCACAGATTCGCCACCAGTTGAGTGACATAATTCCTCCTCATTTCTGTTTTAAATCTGCCATCCTTAGCCTAAAACTATGGCCTCTCATTCTAGAATGTCCAACAAGGGGCAACAACTACTCTACATCTACTTTGTCAATCCCTTTTAGCATCTTATATATCTCAATTAGATCTCCGCCCATTTTTCCAAACTCCAGTGATTATAGGCCTAAAACGCACAATATCTCTTCATAAGATGAGTCTTTTATCCCTGGAATCAATCCAGTGAACCTTCTCTTGAGGGGTGAGATCATGGAGGAATTTGAAAACAGGGATTCAATTCAATTCAATTCAAGGAATTGTTGAACAGAGACCAAATGTAGGCCAGGGAGCACAGGCTGAACAGGACTTGGCGTGAGTCAGTAGAGTTTTGGGTGAGCTGTGGTTCATGGAAACTGGGAGGCCGGACAAGGAAGCACGAGAATGCTTAAGTACTGAGAAAACAGCCATGGATGAGGGTTTCACTGGCAGGTAGGTTGAGGCAAAGACAGAGAATGGCAATATTACAGACATGGAAACGATTCTCATAAAAGATTATCGGCCTGAAACTTTAACTCTGTTTCTCTCCACAGTTGCTGCCTGACTTGCTACATTTTCTCTTTCTTTTTATTGGAAAGAGATGGTCTTGGTGATGGAGAGGATATGTGGTCAGAGGCTCACCTTGGGTACAGATAGGTTGCTAAAGTTGTGAACAGTCTGGTTAAGCTTCAGATAGCAACTGTGGAATGAATTTAAATATCACCTCAGGCAATTCTAAAACACCCCACAGCTATTGAAGCATAGTGGCTGTTGCACAAACACGATAGCCAATTTCAATTCAGTAGCGTCCCACAAATAGCAATGAGATTGATGACCAGATGGTCTGGTTTATTGATGATGGTTAAGAGGTAAACATTGGTTACTTCACTTGGAGAACGCAACTGGTCTTTGACAAGTGTCATTTGCTCTTTTATATCTACCTGACAAAGGGGTGTCAAGTTTAATGTCACCTCCAAAAGAAGGCACCCCAACATTACAGCATCCCCCAGTACTACACAGAAGTGTCAGCCTGTACTTTGTTCTCCAGTCTCTGGAATAGATCTTGAAGCCTAAACAGCAGAACCAGCATGCCATAGTTAAGTGATCCCACAACAAGTGGATCAGACCATAGCTCTGTAGGCCTTGTTGTGCATGGTGATGGACTATTAATTAACTAACCAGAGATTATCATGCCCAAATACGCGCACACTATCCAAACATGCCTCATCAATGATTTATTCACATACCCTCATCAATCATTCAGAAAATTGCATGGGTATTATGAGTTGAAATTGTTTTTTATTCATTCTTTCCCATTTAGTTGATTTAATTACTCTTATTAAGGTACCATTGCATTACAAAAGTTTTATTTGGAAATTGCATTAGGAAGAAAGAAAATGTTGCCAAAATGATTGAGTACCACAGAAATCCATGATGCTTTTGGTTTTACGCAGTCGCCTTTGACGTCACATCTTAATAAAATCAATGAAAGTCTGTAACTTCATCAGTACATATAAGGAAAGGATTTCCTGTAATTGCTGTATGGTTAGTTATAGCATATACATTTGCCAATAGTGTAATAAACTTTAAAAAAAAGTGAAGTGGAATCAGTTTTATTTCCAAGTCTATAAATGGGAAATTTAAAGATTTTTAATATTTAGCATTTGCAAATATTCTTTCCAAAATGTGTAATGGCTGATAAGACAAAACTGATGTTAATTTCACCATTTGCAGATTCTGGTATTTGTTAGCATTTTGGTCAGGATTAATGTCCAAGATTCAAATAGAAGAGGAATACTTACCCGTATCAGCTGACCTTGAACTATTGGTTATCTCTTACAGTTGTTTATGAACATAGATCAAGATTAGAAAAATCACTTCAAAAAGAAAGAAATGAACACAAAAAAGCTAAAGAAGGTAAGGAAAACCGTCAGTCACGCTGTCACTTCATTCATTTTACTTGTTCGTTTACGCTCCACACACATGTACTTTGGGCCATTGTTGTAAGTGTGGATTTTTTTTTCAGTTGCGGCCTTGCAGGCATGTAATGCTATGACCCGAGGTTTTTGTGCATCATTGGCGGCAGTTTTTTTTTTACTTTAAAGATATTGAGGTTGAAATTAGTATTGTGCAGTGGTGCAAGACAGGCCATATGGATCAGCCACCCATTATACACAGCAGCTGAATTTCAATTCCACTGCAGTCAATGGATTTAAATAACAGGCGCTATATAACAGGCGGACGATCTGATACCAACTGCTTTATGCCAACGGCTGAGAGAAATTTTACCCCATTATAAAAATGAAAGCCATTGTTGTCACTGTCATTACCTCAGAGGCCAAAAGTCAACAACTGTTGTCGGATTTTTCAGTTCTAAGAAGACATCGAAAAATTAATATTTTACAGAAATGAATTCCTGGAATATGTAATTTAAAAAAATATATATAAAGAGTAGGTAGTGAGAGGACAGTGATTAGTACTAAAATCTTCTGATCACAAGAATGTTTACGGTGGCCATTACTGGATATCTGATGGTTGTGACCCATGGTGGTGTTGAAGAAAGAGAGGGGTCCTGGGAAAATAAATGCAGCAGGTTGACAAAAATAACATGGCAAGGTGTTAAAAGATGAAGGCTGCTCAAGGAGGTTGTTCCACCATATTGTTCCACCATGTTGTTCCTGCAGCGAAAATGAACCAGCCACAGCGGTGAATGACACCATTGCCCTCAATTCTAATGAAAAGGAACAAGAAAAGTGCAGCACAGGAACAGGCCCTTCGGCCCTCCAAGCCTGTGCCGATCATGATGCCCTAACTAAACTAAAAAAAACCTTCTGCCCTTACTCGGTCCGTATCCCTCTATTCCCTCCCTATTCATGTACTCATCCAGATGCCTCTTAAATGTTGCCAATGTGCCTGCTTCCACCACCTCCTCTGGTAGCACATTCCAGGCACCCACCACTCTCTGTGTGATAAACCTCCCCTGCAATCTCCCTTAAACTTTCCCCCTCTCACCTTGAAACTGTGCCCCCTTTTAATTGACACTTCCACCCTTGTAAAAAGCCTCTGACTATTCCTCTCATAGTTTTGTAGACCCTCAGCCTCCATCATTCCAGTGAAAACAAACCTAGTTTATTCAACCTCTCCTCATAGCCAACACCTTCGAGACCAGGCAACATCCTGGTGAACCTTCTGGTGCAAGGACCTCCTAAGAATCTGGTACTGTTAGGAATGAGCTGTTTTGGCATGCACTACTCCGTCAAGTAGGTAACTGAAGCCCTGCAATGCCATTCATTAACTACATGCAACTTACTGAACCACAGAAAACAAGGGCAGAGGAAAGGAAGCATGAAGTTCTCAAAGCCCAGTTCTCTCCTCAGTTCTGTCACTGGGTACTTCTTTGACGTCTTCAGTTAACAAATTGTTATTTGCCAGTTACGTTTAGTGTTTGCTGTTCGTGACCAATATTTTATTTGAACTCTTGAATCTGGTGCTCAATTTTTGTCTGGAATGAAAGAATGACAGATTGCAAATACATCCCCTTTAGAATGTTTGACTGTTTATAATGATTGTTTTTAAAGTGTTTTGAAGTTTTGTTTGCTTCTTGTGTCACATGAACTTCTCCTTGCCGATTATGGATACAGCCTACTGTTAAACAAAGCTCAATTGCTTTATCCAGCACATAAAGACGTCCATTAGAATTGGCGCCTAACAAACTCTTAATTTACACAATGTTCAAACTGCTTTCTATTGGGCAAATCCTGATGCGACAAATTTTGTTAGGATCTGAGATTTCAAGGTAAAAAGAAAGAATTTGCAAATATCCAATTTAACCCACAGCAACATAGTTACTTCTGTTCGGATCACTAGGGTAGTCACAGAAGGATTACCATTAAACCACTATAATAATATATCATGTTTAATCCACTATTCTTGTTACAATCATCAAATTGTTTTCAGAGTCAATTAAGGTGCTATGTTTTGGAAATGCAATAGCATACTGAAACCTTATTTTGGGCATTGCTTTAATTACAGAAAAGTTTTATGTTTATCTGCAATCGCAGCTTCTCTAATAACTGTCAGGTTGAGTTCCAATTGCTTCACAAAGTTTCAGTTTTTTACTTAATAACTTGAAGTAAAGTTTTAGACAAGTTCTTGCTATTCCTATTTATAGAAAATAAGTTTTTGATTGGCGAGGAGAGCTATTTCATATTTAATTGCCTTTATGTTTACACTTTCCCTTGTAAATGTATCTTGTGTGGTGGTAGTGATATGTAATTCCCTGCCCAATAGGGCTTCTGACTACACTTACTTCAAAGTTTCTTGTGTGAATAACATTGAATGATCTTAATTAAGCAATTTTAATGAAACACCAAAACACGATTGGAATACTTAAAATGCAATAAAACCTCAAAGCAACTATTGCAATGCAAGTAATCAAAACTTGAGCACTGTCTGAGCTGTGTACACAAAGATAATAATTTCATGAAGTTATGAATTAACTTCACTTCCTGGATTATCACTTCCTGCACACACCATGTTCATTCACAAAATTCCCAATAGTGTGCAATGCAGAGGCCAGGTTCAATTCCGGCCTCAGCTCATTATCTGTGTGGAGTTTGCATTTTCTCCCTGTGTCTGCGTGGGTTTCCTCTGGGTGCTCCAGTTTCTTCTCAAAGTCCAAAGATGTACAGGTTAGGTTGATTGGCCAAGCTAAATTGACCCTACTGTCAGGGGGATTAGCAGGGCAAATGTGTGGGGTTATGGGAATAGGGCCGGGTGGGATTGTGGTCGGTATAGACTCAATGGGTCAAATGGCCTCCTTCTGTACTGTAGGGATTCTGTGATATGATTTTATGAAAGCTCAGTGGTGAGCAATGCCCATCATCAATCATACATCATTAGATATCGTGACTGTAGTGGGGGCTGGTTCTTCCACTTCGCACTCGATTACTAAATGTAATCATTGGGCTTGTCTCCATCTCAATGGCAGCAGTATTCTCTCACATGGCATCAACAATTTTAGGTCTCTAAGCTACCTAATGTTAAGAGAAGCTTATTAATACTGGCAATCATTTGAAAACTAATGCAATTCAATATGTTTTCTGCTTCAGAGTTAGCCATCAAATGTCTGCGGGCTGTTGACTGTCAGGCTCAGCTGCTTCCTCTGCCGTTGCGATAAATTTATAGTGCTGAATGCAGTCAGCAATAGATGCAGCTTTCAGCGCCTTTCATGATGAATGGGTCGTGTGGAACTGTCACCAGAGCATCAGATGAAAATGTCAATGCCAGCTCCATGTGCAGCAATTACTTTTCACACTAAACAGTTCTCGTAGTGCTGTTTCAAAATATAAATTACAGCAGCAGCCATTGACTGATTCATGGGTGTTGTACTGGGCAGGTAAAAATTATTTTAGACACTTCTAGACTCAGGCCCCTTGAGCCCCACGGACATCAACAATGAAGGTGACCTCACAGTGTCACACTACATTCAAAGTGAAGGCATTACGCCTCAGAAAGAGCACGAGTCATCCATGCCTTTATGAGCAGAATAATGATGGTACAAAATCATTGGGTGGCATTGGAATTTCCAATCATAAGCAGATATTTTGTTACCCAGTCATGCCAGCACAACTCGTTAAGGCAATTTACTACTTTGTTTTTTTTCCCTACCTGAACATTTCTTGCTGATGGAAAGCTAGTGTACTGTTCGCTATAGCTTATAAAATGGCCAGTGTGATAAGCATTAACAATATCTGCAGGTTACCCATGTGTGGATTTGATTGCGTGGCAGCTTTTGGTGCGACTCGTGCATGATGTAAAAATAGGATTGGCTTCACGGCCCTTTTCTAGAATGATGAACTTGGATGTTTCATGAAAATTGGGGGAGAAATTGGTATGCCCATTTTTAACTTTATCAACAGGATGGACATGTTTAATCTGCACAGGTGACAGAATATGCATTGCATTTTCAATGGGAGTTATTTGTTTTACAATTTCAGTTTAAGTATCTTTTAATTTTATTTATTTGTGTCACAAGTAGGCTTAAATTAACACTGCAATGAATTTACTGTGAAAATCCCCTATTTGCCACACTCCACCGCCTGTTCGGGTACACTGAGGGAGAATTTAGCATCGCCAATGCACCTCACCTTTTGGACTGTGGGAGGAAACCGGAGCACCCGGAGGAAACCCATGCAGACATGGGGAGAACATGTAGATTCCGCACAGACAGTGACCCAAGCCAGGAATCGAACTCTGGCATTGTGAGGCAGCAATGCTAACCACTGTGCCACCGTGCCACCCACTCAGATTAATGAACAGATAATTGAGTAAGTCAGCTTTGAATGAAAAGACTATCACATTGACTTTGGGTGATTTTATTTTGCTGTTAATAAAAATCCAGTTTCAAAGAGAGCGCTGCTCTTTCCTGTTGACTTGTCCTCACCCTACACTGTGCTGCCAAGCACATTTATGTTATCCTGTACCATACAAACATACGGATTAGGAGCAGGAGTAGGCAACTTGGCCCCTGAAGCCTGCTCTGCCATTCAATAAGACCATAGCTGATCTGATATAACCTCAACTCCACATTTCTGCCCACCGCCGATAATCTTTCACCTCCTTGCTTATTGAGGATCTATCTAGCTCTACCTTAAGAATATTTAAAGACTCTCCATCCACTGCCTTTGAGGAACAGAGTTCCAAAGATTCCCGACTTTTTGAGAGAAGACAGTTCTCCTCATCTCTGTCTTAAATGGTGACCCCTTATTTTCAAACAGTGACCCCTATTTCTAGATTCTCCCAACAAGAGGTAACATGTTCACACCTTGCATTACTCTTCCCTTTATTTTATTTTGCTTGTCTCACACTCTCCGTTCATTTTACCGAACACCTATTTACCTATTCTTCCCCATATATTTAATCTTTTTCACTGCTCTTCTCCCTTTATTTTGTCCTGCTGTGTATCACTCAGTTTATTTTAAGCCATCCTGAACTGTTCTCCGGATGCCCATTGGACTTCAGTGGGGAATATTGGGAATTGTTTGCACACCTGTGCAAGTGTCATTCATTTGGGCTTTGCATTGGATATTCCTGAGATTCAGCATCCCTGGTTGCCACCACTAATAGACTTTGGTCAGAATTTTCCTGGTTCCTTGGAGAACAGAAGAACTAGGAGCAGAAGTAGACCATCTGGCCCCTCGAGCCTGCTCCGCCATTCAATAAGATCATGGCTGATCTTTTTGTGGACTCAGCTCGACTTACCCGCCCGCTCACCATAACTCTTAATTCCTTTACTGTTCAAAAATTTATCTATCCTTGCCTTAAAAACATTCAATGAGGTAGCCTCAACTGCTTCACTGGGCAGGGAATTCCACAGATTCACAACCCTTTGTGTGAAGAAGTTCCTCCTCAACTCAGTCCTAAATCTGCTTCCCCTTATTTTGAGGCTATGCCCCCTAGTTCTAGTTTCACCCGCCAGTGGAAACAACTTCCCTGCTTCTCTCTTATCTATTCCCTTCATAATCTTATATGTTTCCATAAGATCTCCCCTCATTCTTCTGAATTCCAATGAGTATAGCAATGAGGAGGGTGGGCTTGGAGACAGAGGCAGGGGGCGGGTTGGGGAAAGAAAGGAAAATTGGGGAAAACCCAGTTGGGATGTCTCCCTAAAATAGGCCTGCCTCTAAGTGAGTTTCCCAGAAGCAAGCTGCCACTGGGTCCGGCAAGCAGTTTGCCGGAGGTGGGCAGGCCGTCAGGATAATTCAGACCTCAAGACCTCAGCCACTTGTAAGTTTGCTGGTGCCACACGGACTGCCTGACGTGTCTGAAGCCTGGCAACATGTCAGAAGTGGCTGCTCGGCAGCAGCTTGGAGGGGCATCAGATGCTGTTGAAAATGCCTGTATCAGACAGATGTTAAGCTCAAAGGGATGGAGTCGCAGGTGAACATAATCTTCTTTTCATTACTCCCTCTAAAGGTTTTGTGAATGCCACTGTAATGACTTCAGTGAGGTCCATGAGGTTGGCCTCTTGGAGTATGAGCTCCCTGATTGAGGCCATTTTTCAGTTTTCTCAAAAACTTTTTACGGATGTTTTTGCACTTCAGCCCCACGTTCCTGATTTATGGGCACCCGGTGCGGAGGGGGACGGGGAAGGAGGAGGACCTCCTCGTGAACCTGCTCCTGGACCTGGCAAGGCATTCCATCTACAAGTCCAGGCAGCGGGCAATCGAGGTGGTCGTCCAACCCGACTGTCTGCCCCTCTACTGTGGCTATGTTTGCGGCCGGGTGCTCCTGGAGGAGGAGCATGCGGTGTCCGAGGGCACAATTGATGCCTTCCCTGCACGCTGGGCACCGCAGGGACTGGAGTATTTTATTGATCCCTTTAATCACATTTTAATTTGATGTTTTAAGTTTCCTTTCCGCTTTAACTTTTGTTTTGGGCAGTTCCCCTCCTTTTAGGGAGCTGCCCCTTTTGAGTTGTCCCTAAGTTACTTTGATTTTATTTATTTGATTGGACACAAAAAGATGTCCGTGATTGAGGCCATAATTACCTGCCCAATCAGGGAGCCTCACCTGTATATAAATATGGGAATGTCAGGGCAGCTGACCCTCCTGATTCTGATTTTGTACCTGAAGCAATCTCAGGAGTGGATTCGAGTTTATAAATAAAGGGAATCTGATGAAGGGGCACCTGCCTCTGAGGTGTTATTTCAGCCTCCATTTTGAAGTGCCCCATGGTCTCCCTTTTCCTCAACAATGCTCACCTCTCCCAATGGAGCTGCCATGGGGCCCTCTGATTGGCTCTCCCATATCTGTGTGCCACTCGCCATCCTAATTGGGCCGCAAATGTGAAGACTGCGGGTTGGCTGCCTCCCATTGCATTATGCAGACAGGTGGACCACTGATACTAGCAAGATGGGGATGGTCCCAATCCTGATGAATTTTATTTGCTCGGAAGAATGGGTCATTTATGATCAGGAGAAGTAAACTGAAACCCCCAATTCCTTTCCATGAGTCTCCATAATCAGTATGGGTTTTTTGGAAAAGTGTGTGTTTCTAAGTCCCCTTTAGCATGTTGTCAATGTAAAGAACGAACAGCAGACTTCCATGGACGCAAGTAAAGAGTTATTGGATAGGCACATGGAGCACACCAGGATGATAGGGAGTGGGATAGCTCAATCTTGGTTTCAGATAAAGCTCGGCACAACATCGTGGGCCGAAGGGCCTGTTCTGTGCTGTACTGTTCTATGTTCTATATTTAACCCAAAAGTCTAAACACTAAGTCAATTACCTCCACACAAGAAAGGTACATTTGAATAAAAGTATACTTTTACAAGTTGTAAACCAAAAGAATAGTTCATAGTTTATGTATCGGGCTTGTAGAAGAGAGGAGTCTTTGTCCACTCTTGAGTTGTGATTCAGATGGATTCTGAAGTTGAAGATCTGAACTTGGACATCAGGATTATTTCAGGATTCCCATGAAGAGATGGATGTTCACTCAGTTGAGGGAACTCCTTCATGACTAAAAGTGTAACAATTGTTCAGCACTGTGGTTCTTTTTTATCAGGAGGTTTAATTTCTTTACAGATGGTCTTGGAGTTTTTGAAATCAGGCTGGGAGGTTCATTTAAGATGTACAGCCTCCAGGTTCTTAAAGGCAAAGATGACACAGCCTTTTGCGGCAGTTCCGGTTGCTTCTGGCGTTTTCTGTAGCCTGCCCACGTTTTCTGGATCCTCAGATAAAAATGCATTGGTTCTCGGTGCCATTGGTCCTGTGACCAACACTGGTGTTATCCACCTGGAATGGCTGAGCTGAAAGCCATTGCTATACAATGGAGATAAGTTCTTCACACTTACTCAGGATGAATTGGCTTCTGCTCAGTCCTTGTTGTTAGAGTTTCAGCTCGGTGACAGGCGTCTGGACTTGTGTTTTAGCAAGCATGAATTCCACAGATCATAATTCGCCCTGATATACCCATTCGAGGGTGAGACCACACCCAAGGTATTGCAATTAGGAACTTCCCACAATCTTCAGATAGTCTGTGTTGGAGTTGCAAAGATCACCTGACCCGTGGCAGCCTTTTTAGCAGTTCATCAATGCCCATTTTAATTAAAAGACAGTTCCAGAAACTTCTATACAAACAGAGAGCCCATTTTTAAAATTATGAATCTGATATGTCTTTACTGGCCATAATAATGTGAACAAACACCACTTTTACAGTGAAATTTGTTCTGTTGCCTAACACTCCTCATAACGTAGGAAATAAAAGCTCTTCATAATGTCTCTGCCAGCAGGGTAAATTTACTTCTCTGATCAGCAATTCCCTACCTCCTTGGTGCTAAACCTCAGAGAGATTTTCCTCCCACTTTCTGTCTGCCACTCCTTCTGCAGACATAGCTCCATCAGGCACTAAATGGTTTTACTGAACCTCCCCCGGTTCTCCCTGCCCTGGAATTGATTAAACAATAGAGTTGCCAGTTAAACCTGCTACAACCCTTCCTACTGATGGGCTCTTGGCAACTAATCCACTGAGCTCAAATAAATGAAGTCATTCTAGCATATTGATGTGAATACTTCCGGAAATGTTTCAATGAACTTCCATTGTTTCAAGTTGATAATGTGTACAGGAAACAGCATTTTGGATCGGTGCCACTGGTGATTTAACGGTTTTTAGCAGGGCGAGGGAGGGAGAACAGAAAGTGACTGGTCCACTCGCTCATACGGCCAGCAGCCAGTTAGCGATGTGAAGGGGGATACATGCCCGATCTGGAGTCCAGGGGTTACTCCGTGAACACAAAGTCAGTCACAGCTACAAATTTAAATGATTGAGAGAAACCTGGAACTTTCTAGGGTGGGATGTTGAGCCTGCACACTCCATATGTGACATCGCTGGTGAGGGCTGAAAATATGGCGAAACCCAGAAATTGCCAATCTTGCGGGCGAGATCGCAATTTTTGCCGGCGACGTAATCCGGTTCACACCGTTTAAAAATAGTGCCCCGGCCTCAGCACCAGACTGATGGGGCAAACCTGCCCACTCTTTCTTTTTGCAGTTAAAGTCACAAAATCCGGACAGAAAACTGGCCAGGGAAACTGAAGAGTTCCACGGCAGTTTTCTCCCCAGAACTGACACTCTGCCAGATTCCCATTAGATTCAGCCCCTAGTCTGTATAGCTCACTTAAATATGAGGCATGGAAATCTCATTATTAGAGAGTTCCTGAGTACCAGAAATTATGGTATCACTCGTGTTCATAGTGCAGGAAAAAGCAGCGTCAAAATTGTGGCTGCTGTCACTCAGTTGAGTGAACTGCTTCATGACTAAAAGTGCAACAATTTTGCAATGATATCGCCATTCTGCTGAGAACTAACTGTTAAACGATTTAAAAGAAGCAAAAGCCACTGTTTATCGTTGTCATTTTGCTGCATTACACAAATGGTTATAATTGATTTCAGTGTATCCTCTTATTTATTGCAGGGCATGTCTAATTTTTTTACATGTGTGGCCCCTTAATATTCTTGCACAGTTCACAGGTGTGGTAGCAAAGTGGTTGACTTGTGCACACCTTGTGTAGGAACTATTGCGTTGCTATGGAGACAGGAGGTAACATTACTTGTCTCTCCATTGTAGACACGGGGAGGGTGGGGGGGTACAGTAGCATGGTGTGCGTTCCTGAATGGGTAATCCAGAAGCCTGGACTAATGATCCAGAGTAAGAAGTTTAACAACACCAGGTTAAAGTCCAACAGGTTTATTTGGTAGCAAAAGCCACACAAGCTTTCGAGGCTCTGAGCCCCTTCTTCAGGTGAGTGGGAATTCTGTTCACAAACAGAACTTATAAGACACAGACTCAATTTACATGAATAATGGTTGGAATGCGAATACTTACAACTAATCCAGTCTTTAAGAAACAAAACAATGGGAGTGGAGAGAGCATCAAGACAGGCTAAAAAGATGTGTATTGTCTCCAGACAAGACAGCCAGTGAAACTCTGCAGGTCCACGCAACTGTGGGAGTTACAAATAGTGTGACATAAATTCTGATTCTAGGATCGCATGATAAAGACTCAGGAGGAAAAAAGCAGAAATATTTATGTGAAATAGTGTGACATAAACCCAATATCCCGGTTGAGGCCGTCCTTGTGTGTGCGGAGCCAGGTTCCGCACACACAAGGACGGCCTCAACCGGGATATTGGGTTTATGTCACACTATTTCACATAAATATTTCTGCTTTTTTCCTCCTGAGTCTTTATCATGCGATCCTAGAATCAGAATTTATGTCACACTATTTGTAACTCCCACAGTTGCGTGGACCTGCAGAGTTTCACTGGCTGTCTTGTCTGGAGACAATACACATCTTTTTAGCCTGTCTTGATGCTCTCTCCACTCCCATTGTTTTGTTTCTTAAAGACTGGATTAGTTGTAAGTATTCGCATTCCAACCATTATTCATGTAAATTGAGTCTGTGTCTTATAAGTTCTGTTTGTGAACAGAATTCCCACTCACCTGAAGAAGGGGCTCAGAGCCTCGAAAGCTTGTGTGGCTTTTGCTACCAAATAAACCTGTTGGACTTTAACCTGGTGTTGTTAAACTTCTTACTGTGTTTACCCCAGTCCAACGCCGGCATCTCCACATAATGATCCAGAGACAGGAGTTCAATTTAAGTTCAATAAATAGAATCTGGAATTAAATGCTACTATTGGTAATAGTGACCTGTTCATTATAAGGACTTATCTGATTCACTTATGTGCTTTTTGTGAGGCGAATCTGCAGTCCTAACCTGGCCTGGTGTACATGTGCCACAGGCCCATAGCAATATGCTTGACCCTAGATTCATAGAATCATAGAATTCCTACAGTGCAGGAGGAGGCCATTTGGTCCATCAAGTCTACACCGACTCTCCAACAGAGCATCTTACCCAGGCTCTATCCCACGTATTTCCCCCGCTAATCTCCCTAAGCTACACATCTTGGGACATTAAGGGGCAGTTTAGCATGGCCAATCAAATGAACCTGCACATCTTTGGACTGTGGGAGGCAACCGGAGCACCCTGAGGAAATGCACATAGACAAGGGGAGAATGTGCAAACCATACACCAACAGTCATCCAAGGCTTGGAATTGAACCTGGGTCCTTAGCGCTGTGAGGAAGCAGTGCTAGCCATTGTGCCCTCTGAAATTGCCCTCTAAAATATTCTCTTGAACCACTCAATAGTGTTCAAGAAGAAGGCTTCCATCGCTCTCATCAGGCCAATTAGTGACAGGCAATTAACTCTGGTTATGTTAGAAAGGCTCATATCGTTTGACTGAATGAACCTAAAAAATTAAATCTATGGACCTGCATCATGCAAAAATAAATGCAATCTGATTGATATAAATATTTAATAATTTTATTTGGACATTGACACAAGAAAAAGTGTGAGTTAGTTTTTGTCTTCTGTATTGTCCCTCTCCATTAAAGGATAGAGTTAACTGATTAGAATAACTTTACTTTATATTATTCCTTCTCTTTGCAAATCTCACCAGAGGATGATCTTTAATAACCCAGGGATTGGTATGTTTGGCTAGTCCCAAAATCAGTGTGCACTGCTATCTCACAGCACCAGGGACCTGGGTTCGATTTCTGGCTTGGGTCACTGCCTGTGTGGAGTTTGCACCTTCTCCCCGTGCCTGTGTGGGTTTTCTCCGGGTGTTCCGGTTTCCTCCCACAGTCTGAAAGACGTGCTGGTTAAGTGCATTATCCATGCTAAATTCAGTGTACCCGAACAGGTGCTAGAGTGTGGCGACCAGGGGATTTTCACAGTAACTTCATTGCAGTGTTAATGTAAACCTACGTGTGACACTAATGAATAAACTAAAAAAGAACGATGCATAGAAATAGCTTGGTGAAAACGTCCTAAAAGTACTTTTTTCTTTTTGGTTGCTTGGAGATTCCTGATCTTATTGAACCAGGACCGGAGTGAAGGATCTTTCCTATTACCCATTATTCTGTGCACGTGGACTTACCAATGCTGTAGATTCAAATGTTTCACTTTCAAGTCAATCTGAACATTAACTATTTTTTAATTTCTATTTTAGATTATTTGGTTTATAAATTAGAAGCACAGGAAGCTTTGAACAAAGAAAAGGTGAGTAACATGTTGTTCAAGAATGCGATCTATAATTTTGTGACTAGTTTACAAATTGTTGTTTGGTATTGCAGGATGTGAATAGTTCTGAAAAAAAGTCATTTTGACGAAGCTTTTCATCTTGCACTCATCAGGAAAATTGCAAGAATACCGATGTCAGGGGAAACACCAACTTCATACTTTATGAGTAGAAAGTGCTGATTGGTTGGCAAGTGGACTCTGATTGGTGGAGTTGTTGCCATGGAGAATGCACCAGTTAATGGTGACTGACAGTTAACTGCCAAGCATAGTTTATCTTCTCTGATTGGTCAAGGTATTGCCCTGAGGAATGAACCAGCGAATGATTATCATTTGTTTTGTTTAGCTTTCAGGCACAATGTGTGTATTAAACCCAAGGTTGTACTAAAGCAAAGCTTATGCCAGTTGTCATTTCAATATGGATCGATGATGCTAAAATGAGACACAGACCCACGATTGAGCAAGCTTTTGTGTGACGAGATTGAACAGATTGGTAATTGGATGACTAATTTGTGCTGTGACCTCCACATTTCTTTCATTTATAGATTTGATCCATTTATGCTGTTATGTTGCTTCAGTGGATGACCACACCACAAACAGTCCCTGTTTGAACACATCCGCAACATAAATTCACTTAAGTGGTTTGGCAGTGCAATTAACAACACTGATAAATGCTTAACAAATCACCATGTGCTGTCAGAAAGCAAAAACTTTGTCCTTGCGCACAGCATAGACTCTTACTTTCTCCTCCACTCACCTATTAACTTACTGCTCCCTTCTTCTTAGGCAGTCTCTAAGGGTTAAGGATGGCTTGCTTCCTCTCTAGAGGGGGTGAATTCTGCGGTGGCCGAATGGTCCAATCATGGAGCTGCAGACTCTGCCCCAGGTTTGGCGGGCGGTTTTTGACGAGGTGGGTGGTTGGGTCTCTGGATTCTGCATTTTCTTTCCGCTGTTTATGCTTGGCCTCCGCGTGCTCCACCCAGTGACGCTCGTGATGGTTGGCGTCTTCGTAGATGCTTCTTCTCCAGTTTCTGCACTCCAAGGCAAGTGATTCCCATGTGTTGATGGGGATGTTGCATTTATTTAAGAAGGCTTTCAGAGTGTCCTTATAGTGTTTCCTCTGCCCTTCTAGTGATTGCTTGCCATTGCGGAGTAGAGCACCTGTTTCGGGAGTCTTGTGTTCAGCATGCGGACAATGCGGCCCATCACAGTTGGTCGAGCGTGACCAGTACCTCGATACTGGCAATACTGGCTTGGGAGAGAATCCTCACATTGGTACGCCTATCCTGCCAGTGGACTTGCAGGATTTTACAGAGGCAACATTGGTGATATCTCTACAGGGATTTGAGGTGTCTGCTGTGCATTGTGCATGTTTCTGGTGCATGCAGGAGTGCAGGAACCCTGGCTGCTCTGTAGACCATGAGCCTGGAACTGGATTTGAGGTCTCGGTCTTTGAACACTCTATTTCTCAGGTGTCAGAAGACTGCATTGGTGCCTTGGAGTTGGTGCTGGATTTAATTGTTGACGTCTGCCCCTGCTGACAGGAGGCTCCCGAGGTATGGGAAATGATCCTTATTGTCCAGAGCTCACTGTGGATCTTGATGGTCAGGGAGCAGTTTTGTGTGGCAGGAGTGGGCTGATTGAGAGCCTTTGGTTTTTGGATGTTTAGTCTGAGGCTCATTTTCTCATATTCCTCAGTGAATGCATTGGTGATGATGTGTAGCTTGGCCTCTGAGTTTGCATACACACAGGCGTCGACTCTGTACTACAGCTCAATGACAGAAGTTGGGGTGGTCTTGGTTCTGGCCTAGAGGTGTCGGAGGTTGAACAGTTTCCCATTTGTCTGGTAGGTTAGCTCCACTCCAGCGGGGAGCTTCAAGGTGATGGGGTGGAATGTTGTTGCTAAGGAGATGGAGAAGAGTGTTGGTGCAATGATACAGCCCTGTTTGGCCCAGTTCACACATGTATTGGTGAGGATCACAGCTTGCATGTCATCATGGAGCAGGCAGAGAACGGCGATGAATTTCTGCAGGTAGTCGAATTTGAGGAGGATGTTCCACAATCCCTCACAGTTGACAGAGTCGAAGGTGAGATTGAAGAAGGCCATATACAGAGGTCGATGCTGCTCTCTGCACTTTTCACAGATTTGTTGTGAGCTGAAGATCTTGTCCATTAAGCCTCTTGATGGGCGGAAGCCGCACTGAGACTCAGGGAGGTGTCAGCCACTGGGAGGAGGAGGTTAAGGAGGATTGTCACAATGGCCTTTTCCATGGCGGAGAGTAGGAAAATCCCTCTAATTTCTGCAGTTGGACCTGTCTCCTTTCTTGAAGTTAGTCTCAAGTAAGGAATTGCTTAGATTTCCTGGCATGCTGTCTTCCAGACAAGGGTAATGAAGTTGCGGATTCTTATCAAGAGCGTCTCTCCACCACATTTTAATTATTCAGTGGGGATTCCAACTGTGCCAGAGGCCTTGTTGTTTTTCAGCCATCTATTGGCTTTTCGACCTCCCAGCGAGCTGGGGTTGTGCTGAGATGGTAGTGGGTAGCGTGTTGTGGGATGGTGTCAAGGGCACTTGTGTCGGAGGCTGCGTCTTGGCTGAGGAAGTCCTCGAAGTGCCCCCTCCAGCAGGTGTTGACTGCCTCTGTCTTTGAGTGCCTCTCATTTGTGGCTCTCAGTGGTGTGACGACTTGGACCATAGATGGTTTCAATTGCGCTGAAGAAGCTGCGCATGTCATGGTTGTTGACAAGTTGCTGAGTCTCCTGCGCTCTTTCCACCCAACATCTGTTCTTTAGGTCACGTGTTTTTTGTTGCGTTTAGCTGCATCTCGGCTTGTTTCCTCTCATTCGAGTTTTGGTGGAGCTGTCAGTTCAGGAACACCTTATGCTTGTGGTCAAGAATATCCTGGATCTCCTGATGGTTCTTATCAAACCAGTCTTGGTGTTTTCATAGAATCCTACAGTGCAGAAGGAGGCCATTCGGCCCATCAAGTCTGCATCGATCACAATCCCACCCAGGCCCCATCCCTACAACCCCATGCATTTACCCTAGCTAGTCGCTCTGACACTAAGGGGCAATTTAGCATGGCCAATCCACCTAACCTGCATATCTTTGGACTGTGGGAGGAAACCAGAGGAAACCCATGCAGACATAGAGAGAATGTGGAAACTCCAGACAGTGACCCAAGGGAATTGAACCCGGGTCCCTGGTGCTGTGAGGAAGCAGTGATAACCATTGCTACCCTGCCACCCTGTGCCACCATGCCGCCCTCTTTTCTAGTTTTCTAGTTGAGTGCCCAAGCATCTACTCGCAGGGGCTGACTGGTGGCGTTTAAGGCATACCAGCCACTGTGGGTACTCTATTCCCTATTCTAATGCTATCTATCACTCCCATTATGATGTGCATCTTGGTATTACTGCTCTATATCTCCTCGAGTTCATACCTTGCTGAGTTAAAACCTCCTCAGTGGTAGAGCAGTTGGGAGAGGGCCGAATAGTACTTCACAGTCTCTCTTAAATGATCAAAGAAGTTAAGAGGATCACATTAGCCCTAATTTGTTGTAGCATATCTGTCTCTTAAGCCATGATCTCCACCCCAGGTGAAACATGTCCAGCTTTCATTTGAGGGAATCCTCTCACATCACACGAGCTGACAGCCTGTTCCACAGGCCCACCTAAAGAGGAACCATCTCATATCCACCCATATAAATTATAACCCTTGGTCCTCCCTAACCTATTCCTTTACAACTAGACTATTAAAGCCTCAATAAGATCACCCTTCATGTTTCTCAACAGTATGTGGACCCAAGTTTTTGAGTCTATCTGGATAACTAAACTACCTTAAACTGTTAAGTAATCTTTTGGTCCTTTGATACCTTATGAGTTTCCCGGGTCTTATTCCCTTTCTCTTTCACTGTGTTGTGTTTGATCGGCTGTTCTCACTGTGTTTGTTGGCTAACAAGTCAAAAGTAGAGTTATTTAAAGATGATGTAACTGAACAATGTTGAGCAGTGAGTGCGGATGTTAATTTGTTTTGCTGGTGGAATAATCCCAGACCTAACCGGCTCATGTTATGTGAGAATAAAAGAAATTGCTGACATTCTTCTGAGTAGTCTTCTAAACTTACAGCGAGCCAGTGCTTCATGTTCTGATCTGCATTTCATTTTCAACTCGCCTGTAAAACTTGTTACAGTTTGTCTTTTCATGTCAGTGTAGCAAATTGTTTTACCTGGATTCAGTTTCCTGTCAGATTACTCGCCCAGGGTTCCAATGATCTACAGTAGCCTGAAGACATTCTCATCACTCTTGTCATTGTTCAATGCCAGAGCCAGCCTCTGCATCAATAAAATCCTGGATTTGACAACCTGTTACTAAAAATAAGCCTTGCTTTGACTATTTTCCTGCTGTGCCCCTTTGATTTTGGTCTTTTGTCCTGCTTTTTATTGTAATGTCGCCCGTAATATATGTACTGAAATGACAACAAAATGAGAAGGTGAGCTTCTCCTTTTTCATTTCTGTTTTACAGCAAGATTCCAGTAACCGATACGGTGCACTTAGTATACAACACAAAATGCTGAAGGTAGGTGCATTGACATTTTATATCAACAATTGGGCACAGTATTCACAAGTAAATATTGTCAAAATCACTTTACTTCACTTTTGCCAGTAAATGGTTATTAAAGAACATATATTATGAGCAAAATGCCCATTGTTCAAGGTAAAATTGCTACCTTAAATAGATATTGCTACATATAATGTGCAGAGTATTTTAAGAGCACTTTTTGTGTCCTTGCAGTTTCAATGGAATTGAACTAACTACTAAACATTACAAATAGGAATGTCCTGAATTAGCCTTTTAGATAAATTACAATGTGTGGAACCTATAACGATGGCTACTATTATGAATACACAGCAACTTTGCATAGTTAACAGCACAGATTCAGTAGCCAGCATCCTTGACATTAATAATGGGAAAGTAAGTTTCTTATGAATGAAACAAATAAACCCTTCTTATTAAAAAAGATAAAATGCAGCAGATGCTAGAAATCTGAATTAAAACCATAAAATACTGTAAAGCACCAGCAGCAGTGTTCCCCTCTAAGCTGTGCAGCAACCTAGAAGTTCCCCTGCAGGGTCCACGTGAATTAGCCCTTTTAAGTTACCACGTATTGTACGCAGTATAACAAAATTCAAGGACCCATACTTAAACGAATCAGCTACACACTACAAAAAAGAATGAGAGCTCAATTTAAGTAATAGGAATGTAAGAAATAGGAGCAAGAGTTGGCCATTCAACTCCTCGAGCCTGCCCCGTCATGTCAGGCAGCATCTGTGAAGAGAGATGCAGAGTTAATGTTTCAGGTCAATGACCTTTTGTGTGTATTGGAAAAAAGTTAGAGATGTAACATACCCTTGTGATGACTGTATGAAGCTGAAACATATCAGCTTTCCAGCTTTTGAGAATGATCAGTTTTACACATGCCCAGACATATCGTGAAATATGGGAGTGAAATCATAATGCATACCAAATAACTCACTAAGAAAGCAAGGATACTTTGCACGGTGGCACAATTGTACTGTACTCTGCTTCCATCTTATGCAGAAAAATATCGATTGTGCCATTTCACGTGCTGTGTGATTGACATACTTCTAATCAGGTTGTAACCTGCTTCATTGAAATCTGAAAGTGTCTGGTTATTTTGCCGATTTAGGACAAAATAATATAGCTGTTAGATCAATAGGAAGTTTTGATTTGATACGTATAATTAATCAATTCAAAATGTTCTTTATTGTTTAATTATTGAAAATTATCCATGCTTGGGTCAACCTTTTTAGCCAATTATTCATTATCTCGAGTATGACAAAGATGAAAAGGCAACAGATCCTTTAGATCATTTAAGATTGGTACCTATTATTCAGATTATTTAAAATTCAGCTGTTTTTGCATTAAAGATGAGCATGCAAACTGCTCTTTTTCAGACTTATGTTTAATGAAAGATTTGCACTCTTTCCTGCTCAGACATTTGCCATGTTACTCATTCTTGTTCGTAGAATCATAGAATCATAAAATCCCTACAGTGCAGAAGGAGGCCTTTCGGCGCATCCAGTCTGCACGGACCACAATCCCACCCAGACCCAATTCCCATATTCACCTGGCTAATTCCCCTGACACTAAGGGGCAATTTATCATGGCCAATCAACCTAACCTGCACATCTTTGGACTGTGGGAGGAAATCGGAACACCCGGAGGAAACCCAAGCAGACATGGGGAGAATGTGCAAACTCCACACAGACAGCCATCCGAGGCCGGAATTGAACCTGGGCCCCTGGCACTGTGAGACAGCAGTGCTAACCACTGTGCCACCGTGCCGCTTTAATTAGATACATGTGCATGGATTTTTTGACCCTTCATGATGTTTTATTTTTACAACTGTCATTAACATTACATTCTCTTATACATATTTGTGTATGATGGTGTGTGTATATAATATATATATATATATACACATATGTGATTTTATATATATATATATATAAAATGTACATATGCATTCTCCTTTTTTTGGCCTAACATCTAGCTTCAGTGCAGAAAACAGAATAAGGAGATTCTACTTCAATTGATGCTGCTATTGTAGTTCCAAGTTCCTGCTATAGAACCAGAGGTGTTACCTTCTTGCTGAAAGATGGATGGGGTGGTTTTAACCCGAGACTTTCTGGCAAAAACCTAGCAGACGCAGGTTATTCAAATCAGCCAGGTCCTTTACAGATCCTGCCATGTTCAACTTGAACCTGTACTTTTGAGCTGGCAGTGAGGATACCCACCTGATGTTAGAAGGGTCCTTATTTAAATATTAAAAGAGATCATCAGGCCCTAACTGCCGTGTTAATCAGACAGAGAAACTGGTGCAACTTTCAAAGAACAAAGAAAATTACAGCACAGGAACAGGCCCTTCGGCCTGCTGTCCGACTGAACTAAAACCCCCTACCCTTCCGGGGACCATATCCCTCTATTCCCATCCTATTCATGTATTTGTCCAAATGCCCCTTAATTATCGTATCTGCTTCCACTACCTCCCCCGGCAGCAAGTTCCAGGCAGGCACCACCGTCTGTGTAAAAAATAAACTTTCCTGCTATGTAGGAACTGAATCCAGGAACAGAAGTTGCCATTGAATGTAAGTTTTTTTTAAAAACTTTCATTTTGGGGGCAAGAAGGAATAGGACTGTTCCTCTGGGCTTTGGCCTTTTAACTGAGGCTTCCTCGCATTCACACCCACAAAGTTCTCCTGAAAACCCATCACTGGTACAGGCTTCCTGCTGCTGAAATTCTGCTCCTGCCTTCGACAGCTGCTGCTTTTGAACAGCTCCCAGTAGATAGCTGACCAGTACGCTTACCCACATTGCTGGGGTTGGGTGTGGTGCAGTTTACCTCCCTGAATCCAACTGTGGTTAAAATAGAGGCTTTTTTGTCTCAATATCTCCGAGAAAGTGACTGCAGAATCTGTAGGGAATGTTCCTTGGAATTAATCATTTTTACTGAATATGTGCTTAGAAACTACAAGTTTGTTAGATCCTCATTTGGAGTCTCTCATATAGTTGGGGTTCTCTCATCATATGAAAGGTATTGGCCATGATTCTCCTGAATTGGGACATAGGTTACCTGTCGGTGGTAGCAGTGTCTATCAGGTGGGATTCTCCCAGCTGATGGATGCTAATTTATGCATTGTGGACAACCCACTGGCCAACCCCACTGTTTCGAGGCCGAGCCGCCATTTTTAAAGGGCGACCCAATCTCCGTGCTTGGGAGAGAGACCACACTCCTACAAATAAAATGGTGGCCTTCACACTGCCCAGGGGAGCACCACCAATCCCTCACAAAGAGCGGCATTCACCCCCTCCCACCCACAAATAATGGGTAACAACTCCCCCCCCCCCCCCCCCCCCCCTCACACCACATCATAGGCATGAGGGTAACCGACCACCCCCTCAAACTCAATCCTCTTCCCTCTCAGACCTTCCCACTCAGACACCCTTCAGACTTAGATACCCGACTCAGACCCCCTTTCCCCCTCAGACCCCCCTTCCCCCTCAGAACCCCTACTCAGCCCCATTCAGGCCATGCTTCCTGGCAGTGCCAACAGTGCAGCACTGTCCCCTGGCACTGACACCCTGGCCTGGCACCTTGGGCCATGTGAGGGCTCGAGAAGGTAGGTCCCATGGCCATTTGCCCCTCTGCTGATGGCATACGGTAGAGGAAGGGTCCCTCTTGGGGGTTGGGTGGACAAACACTTCAAATAGGAAGTTGAACCACTGTCAATCAGGCTTAGACTCAGTCAATATTGCGGTCAGTGGGGTACTTGAGATGCATTCAACTGTGAAGGGAAACAAAAAATAAACACAGGTGGCTGGAGGATTATGGAAATCCATTGATCTCACAGCTGAATCTTGCGAGGCACCACAGGTGGAACTTATTACAGATCAAAGGCTTCAAGTGCAGTGGAGAATGTTTCAACAATTTCAGCTTGCTGGGAAGCCTCAGCAACTTCAAATCAAAGGTGTGTGCATTCATTGGGGCTGAATGCACAGCCGAGCAGACTGGAAATCTGGGGGTCCTGAGAGGGAAGAGGGGCTGAGTGAGGGGTCTGAGGGGGGTTGAGTGAGGGGGGAGAGGGGCTGAGTGAGATGTCTGAGGGGGGGAGTGGGACTGAGTGGAGGTTCAGGCCAGATAAGCCTCATGCCTGCGTGGTGTCGGGGGTAGGATTTCATTGTTGAGGGTTTTCTTTTATTTATTAGTCACAAGCAAGGCTTACAGTAACACTGCAATGAAGTTGCTGTGAAATTCCCCTTTTCGCCACAGTCTGTTCGGGTCAATGCATCTAACCAGCACGTCTTTCAGACTGTGGGAGGAAACCCACGCAGTGGTGCTTCGTTGACCCTCGGGGTCCAACACGACTGGTCCCCTCGCCTGTGAGGATGTGTACGAAAGCTCGCTCGCTGCAGATCCAAGTGGAGAGGCAGCAGAATAGCGAGAGGTCTTTGAATCGGGCTTCAATCCCACTAATTATATTTAAAGCAGTAAATTTGAATATGTATCAGGTTCCCGCCCGCTATGGGCTGACTGGGGCAAGCCGGGATCATTGCGATAGGTTTGGCGCCCAGTTTTAACCCCAGTGTCCAATTCTCTGGGCTATCGCAATTCATGATCAGAGCTAGCAGAGCCGGAGAGTCCTCCCCATTTATGGAATTGTCAGGATACAAGCAAGACAATTTCATGGTTTAAGGAATCTAAGTTCTAGAGAGGTTGAGGAAAGGATTGCGGAGTCAATCCTGCTTAGGAGTGAAAGTAATAGGGCAATTGTTATGGGGGATTTTAACTTGACTAATATTGACTGGAATTGTTATAGCTCTAGCTCGTTAGAGGGGTCAGTTTTTGTTCAAAGCGTGCAGGAAGGTTTTTTGACTCAGTATGTAGACAGGCCAACTAGAGGTGAGGCTATATTGGATCTGGTGCTGGGAAATGAGCCAGACCAGGTGCTAGACTTGGAAGTTGGTGTGCATTTTGGTGATAGTGACCACAATTCGGTTACGTTCACCTTAGTGATGGAAAGGGATAGGCATGAACCTCGGGCCAGTGGTTTTAGCTGGGGGAAGGGTAATTATGAGGCTATTAGGAGAGAATTAGGAAACATAGGTTGGACTAGGAGATTACAGGGACTGGGAACGTCCGACATGTGGAGTTTTTTCAAGGAGCAGCTACTGCGAGTCTGTGATAGGTATGTCCCTGTCAGGCAAGGAGGAATTGGTAGGGCTAGGGAACCGTGGTGCACCAAAAAAGTTTCTTTGTTGGTTAAAAAGAAAAAGGAGGCTTATGTTCGGATGAGACGTGAGCACTCGGGTAGTGCACTAGAAAGCTTTAGATTGGCTAAGAGGGAGTTGAAGAGCGAGCTTAGAAGGGCTAAAAGGGGACATGAGAAGACTTTGGCGGATAGGGTTAAAGAGAATCCTAAGGCGTTCTATAGGTATGTCAAGAACAGAAGGTTGGTTAGGGCAAGTTTAGGGCCAGTTATAGATGGCAGAGGGAAGTTATGTGTGGAACCGGAGGAGATTGGTGAAGCATTGAACCAATATTTCTCTTCGGTGTTCACGCAAGGGGACATGAATATAGCTGAGGAGGACACTGGGTTGCAGGGGAGTAGAATAGACAGTATTACAGTTGATAAGGAGGATGTGCAGGATATTCTGGAGGGTCTGAAAATAGATAAATCCCCTGGTCCGGATGGGATTTATCCAAGGATTCTCTGGGAGGCAAGAGAAGTGATTGCAGAGCCTCTGGCTCTGATCTTCAGGTCGTCGTTGGCCTCTGGTATAGTACCAGAAGATTGGAGGTTAGCGAATGTTGTCCCATTGTTTAAGAAGGGGAACAGAGACTTCCCCGGGAATTATAGACCGGTGAGTCTCACTTCTGTTGTCGGCAAGATGTTGGAAAAAATTATAAGGGATAGGATTTATAGTTATTTGGAGAGTAATGAATTGATAGGTGATAGTCAGCATGGTTTTGTGGCAGGTAGGTCGTGCCTTACTAACCTTATTGAGTTTTTTGAGAAAGTGACCAAGGAGGTGGATGGGGGCAAGGCAGTGGACGTGGTATATATGGATTTTAGTAAGGCGTTTGATAAGGTTCACCATGGTAGGCTTCTGCAGAAAATGCAGATGTATGGGATTGGGGGTGATCTAGGAAATTGGATCAGGAATTGGCTAGCGGATAGGAAACAGAGGGTGGTGGTTGATAGTAAATATTCATCATGGAGTGCGGTTACAAGTGGTGTACCTCAGGGATCTGTTTTGGGGCCACTGCTGTTTGTAATATTTATTAATGATCTGGATGAGGGTATAGTTGGGTGGATTAGCAAATTTGCTGATGACACCAAAGTCGGTGGTGTGGTAGACAGTGAGGAAGGGTGTCGTAGTTTGCAGGAAGACTTAGACAGGTTGCAAAGTTGGGCCGAGAGGTGGCGGATGGAGTTTAATGCGGAGAAGTGTGAGGTAATTCACTTTGGTAGGAATAACAGATGTGTTGAGTATAGGGCTAACGGGAGGACTTTGAATAGTGTGGAGGAGCAGAGGGATCTAGGTGTATGTGTGCATAGATCCCTGAAAGTTGGGAATCAAGTAGATAAGGTTGTTAAGAAGGCATATGGTGTCTTGGCGTTTATTGGTAGGGGGATTGAATTTAGGAGTCGTAGCGTTATGTTGCAACTGTACACAACTCTGGTGCGGCCGCACTTGGAGTACTGTGTGCAGTTCTGGTCCCCACATTACAGGAAGGATGTGGAGGCTTTGGAGAGGGTGCAGAGGAGGTTTACCAGGATGTTGCCTGGTATGGAGGGGAGATCCTATGAGGAGAGGCTGAGGGATTTGGGATTGTTTTCGCTGGAAAGGCGGCGGCTAAGAGGGGATCTTATTGAAACATATAAGATGATTAGAGGTTTAGATAGGGTGGATAGTGATAGCCTTTTTCCTCTGATGGAGAAATCCAGCACGAGGGGGCATGGCTTTAAATTGAGGGGGGGTAGTTATAGAACCGATGTCAGGGGTAGGTTCTTTACCCAGAGGGTGGTGAGGGATTGGAATGCCCTGCCAGCATCAGTAGTAAATGCGCCTAGTTTGGGGGCGTTTAAGAGATCCGTAGATAGGTTCATGGACGAAAAGAAATTGGTTTAGGTTGGAGGGTCACAGTTTTTTTTTTAACTGGTCGGTGCAACATCGTGGGCCGAAGGGCCTGTTCTGCGCTGTAATGTTCTATGTTCTAAGTTAGGAAGTTAAGGAAATTAAGCTCCTCTTTGGGAAAGGGGTGAACTCAAACAAATTGGAAATTTGAAAGATTATGAGAAGTGTTAATCCAGTTGCTCCAAACCAACTGATCAGTGGGGAAAGGGGTTTAAAGATTAGAGGACATAAACTTAAAATTCTTGGCTAATTTTTAAATGCATGTTCAGAATCTTGGCACTACTAGTAAAATAGTTTATTTATTAGTCACAAATAGGCTTACATTAACACTGCAATGAAGTTACTGTGAAAATCCCCTAGTCGCCACACTCTGGCGCCTATTCGGGTACACTGAGGGAGAATTTAGCATGGCCAATGCACTTAACCAGCACGTCTTTTGGACTGTGGGAGGAAACCAGAGCACCCGGAGGAAACCTACACAGACACAGGGAGAACGCACAGACTCCGCACAGACAGTGACCCAAGCCGGGAATCGAACCTGGGTCCCTGGCGTTGTGAGGCAGCAGTGCTAACCACTGTGCCACTGTGCTGCCCATTTACTGCCCATCTCTGGTTGCCTTGAAAAGGTTGGTGGGTAATCTTTTTGAACCCATGCAATCCATATGGTGATGTTGTTCCCACAGTGCTTTTAATTAAGGATTTTAGAATTTTGACAGTGTTAAGTAGTGAATTTTCAGATTTTGACTCGGTGATAATGAAGAAATACTAAGTCAGCACCATACTGAGGATATAAGGGCTGGAATTCTTCGATCTCGCCTGCGGCTGGGATTCTATGGTCCTGCTGCCGTGTCTGGAGATTTGTCTGAGCACCAAATTCTGCGTTCTCAATGGCAACGGTCGCGGAGAGTGTGAGACCGGAGGATGCCAGCCAAGGAGATTTTTAAAATGTAAATTGATATGGAGTACACAGCCTGAGAGGATGGTTGAAGCAGGTTCAATGAGTCATAGAATCCCGACAGTGCAGAAGGAGACCATTCAGTCCATGGAGCCTGCACCAACAACAATCCCACCCAGCCCCTATCCCATAACCCCACGTATTTACCCAGCTAATCCCGCTAACCTACACATTTTGGGGCACTAAGGGGCAATTTAGCATGGCCAATCAACCTAACCCACACATCTTTGGACTGTGGGAGGAAACCAGAGCACCCGGAGGAAACCCACGCTAGACACGGGGAGAATGTGCAAACTCCACACAGACAGTGACCCGAGGCCGGAATTGAACGTGGGTCCCTGGCGCTGTGAGGCAGCAGTGCTAGGTGCTGTGAGGCAGCAGCGCTAAGCACTATGCCACCGTGCTGCGGTAACTTTTAGAAATAAACTGGCTGTGTACTTGGAAAATGGAAAAATGTGCAGGTCTATAAGGAAAGTTGAAGGGAGTGGGACTTATTGGTGGATCTGGCAAAGACCCAACACAAAATGATGATCTGAATGAACATCTGTCCTAAATAATTCTACTTAGAAGGGAAATTGTGGGTGATGGCATTCCCATTCTATTGCTTCTTCAGTTGTCTCAATTATCTATTTCTGACTTATTTTATGATTCTATAAAGCTACCAGAAGCACTCAGGAGCTTTTTCCCTCTAATTTTATTTTAAACCATCTCCAACTTTACTGCAATGGAGTGCAAAAGAGCTTCTTATATCCTATCCACCACTCGTTGTTCTCCATTAACTATCCTACAAAGCTGTTTCCTCAGCCATCTACTTGCTGGGAGGATTCTTATTGTTCTTGAAGGCTGTTTAAGATCTCCAATGCCAAACATTTTTCATACTTTTTAAAAAAAAACTTTACTTGATTTTAGTTTCAGTATTTTACTCATTATCCATGTAACAACGTTCGACCGCACTTCAAAAGTAATTTATTCGCTGCGGTATCTGCAGGGCAAGACAAGGCACTGTACAAAACTTTTATTACATTCCAAAACTCTTCTTCCATATCAGGTTTCCTGCTTTGAACTTTTGTTTTATTAAAAACTGAGAGCGTGGTTTGAGACCTGGCTATTCCTTGCTGGTTATTTGGATGGGAAGAAAGAGCTCGTAAAGCTCATTGCCTCTCAGCTGGGCACTTCATGTGTTTTTCAATATATAATTGGTTTTTAAAATCACCATTTCTGTGTACAGTGTATCCTAAGGCATTGATGCAGAATAGGATGCCTGCAGGCAGGCCACCCACTCGACATGAGGCAGCAAATTATTCGCTAAACCAATGCTACATATTCTGCACTCTAAACTTCAGATTGGTAAGTGTGAAGTTTAAAGGATTGCCATTTTAGAGACTAACAAGATGCCATGGTTAAGACTTGAGGAAGGGGCTGCTTCAAAGACCAAATCTGCTCCCGAGTTTCGATCCATGCTATTTCTTCAAAATTTCAAGAACACTGTAACATTAGCAAATATAACTCATTCTTTACAGAGCATGAAAACCATTAAACTCCTTCTCTTCCCCAGTCATCCATTCATCCGATAGGTTATTAACAATCAAGCTTAGCTTTACCTAGTTATGACTCTCTGATTTTCCTTCTCGCCCACATTTCTTTTCTCTTGTGGCGCCTTGCACAATGCCATTTACATTTCTCAATGATCTATCAATTATTATTAAAAATCTTGAATCTGAGCACAATTTCTCTTCTTGCCCAACTTGACATTCTGTTGGAAGTTGTCACAATTTATATGTCAGCTTTTTCCTATTATTGATTCCTGTCCTTTTTGATAATGAGTTTTGGAGGGAGGTGATGGCCTAGTCGTGTTATTGCTAGACTATTCATCCAGAAACTCAACTAATGTCCTGGGGACCCGGGTTTGAACCCCACCATGGCAGATGGTGGAATTTGAATTCAATAAAAAGTATCTGGAATTAAGAATCTATTGATGACCATGAAACCATTGTCGAAAAAACTCATCTGGTTCACTAATATCCTTTAGGGAAGGAAATCTGCCGTCCTTACTTGGTCTGGCCTACATGTGACTCTGGAGCCACAGCAATGTGGTTGACTCTCAACTGCTCTTGGGCAACTAAGGATGGGCGAGAAATGCCGGCTATCCCCCCAAACTTCCCCTCCTCCCCCATCCCATTTACCTCTCCACCTTTTGTCCTTTCTTTCCTCCTTTAAGAAGCTCCTTAGAACTTACCTCTTTGACCAAGTTTCTGTTCATCTATCATAAATATCTCCTTCATGACTCTGTGCCGAATTTTGTTTTGTAATACTCCTGTGAAGTGCCTTGGGACATTTTCCTTCGTTAAAGCTGTTTTTAAAAAATTATAGGTCGTTCTTGTTGTTCATCAACAATTCTACTTGAAGAAGCACGCTTTTCGTTTTTATTTCTTTAAAAAACTAGTTTGAATAAGGTCATATTATGGTTTAGTCTTCACTCTGTCTCTGCATTTGATTAATTAGCTCCCCATGTGCACATTAATCTTTCATGTAAAAATATAATTTTATAATATTTTGTGCATGGATTTATAACTGGGTATGTCAGGACTAACCTTGACAAAAAGTTGGATAAATTGCTGTAGAGGGACTCAAACCCATGACCTTCTTACATATAGGCAAGTTTGCTGCCACTGAGCTAAGGCTAACATTAGAAACAGCTATTGAATCTTAATTCTTTGTATTCTGTTCTTGTTATTGTGAGAATACTCTGTAGTCAGATTAAAACTGTGAGGTACTGCCCTGAAGTGTCAGGATAAGCTGTGAAAAACAGCTCATGTGCTATCTCCTGAAATTTATAACAACCAACGCTTACATTTTAATCCCTAAATTATACTTCAATAAAATGCAAATTTTTAAGTGGATACGATAAAATTAAGAGTTCTACAGTTGTAAAACATGAATCAAGGTAGAAGATTTTGTCTGCGAATGCGAGTATATAATAAAGAAAATCTTTTAATGCATTTATAACCTAACATTGATTTTTGCTTGTACTTTTTTGTAAAGAAGTTCCAAAGCTCTGTTGCTTTGTTTCCAACAAACCCTTCTACGTTGTACTAGTTTTATGGATCGTGGTTCCAGATTTTCTATGTTTCTCTCATATACTTGAACCTCCAGCTTATCTGCATCACGTGCTCCTCATCAAATGCCAAATTGTCTCATGCTTGACTATAATAGTGGAGAATTAACCTGGCAAAGTACATTGGTGGAGTTGTTTGAGGAATTATATTACAGCAGCTACAAACTGCACTGTGTAAAGAAACATAGTGAGAAGGTGTCTGGGCATGTTGTAAATGTAGGAAACAGAAGGAAGGAGAGTGATCCTCTGCATTTGTACTTTTAAAATGACTTATGTACGAACATTGTAAGATGTTACAGTATTACCTCATTGTAGAGCACAGTGGAGGGGACCCTATTCTATCTGGTCAAGTGTGGAAATTGGCAGTTAATTCATAGCTCTGTGCTGTTAAAAGAATCAACTTCAACCCCACCCAAAGTGGCAGCACAGCAGCTAAAATCCCCAACAAAAGCCAGCACAGGCTGTCCTGAATTCCTAACATAAAACATGTGCAAGTCCCAGCACAAAGCTGCAGCTCGTATAGTCAAAAGACACAACCCAACCCAACGCAAAAGCCAATCCCATTAAAGTGTATCACAGTGCACCAATTTGCTATTTTGGTAGGGAACCAAACTTGCATGGAGTAGGCAAATACCCCATGCAAGCGCATCTCCAGTAACATACCAGCTGTGGTATTACCTGACCCATCCAAAACCACAGCCACCACCCACTTGATCCCTGTGTGAACAGGTTAGTCAGTATTTTCTTCAGGGATAAAAGCAAAATACTGCAGGTGCTGGAAACCTGAAATGAAAACAAAAAGTGCCAGATAAATTCAGTAGGTCTGACAGCCTCAGTGGAGTGAGAAAAAGAGTTTATCTTTTGGTTCTTTGGACTCTTCAGAGCTTTCTTCAGGGATTTGGGCTGTTTGCCTGAGCTAAATGTTGCAGATTTTAGGAATAATTCTAAGAAAATGACTATGTTTTGACAACTGGAAATGAGCGGAGAGCATCTTAAATTAAGCCATAAATTGGATACAGCATGTGTCTAAAACATGTCTTTGCAGATTAAATAGACCCTTAGATGAAAATGAGTTTAGGAGTGTGTAAGTTTAAAATACTTCAAGCATGGTTACAAAATTATAATGGGGAAGTATTAATACCATACAAATGAGAGACATGTTCTTGAATAATATCAACTGTCAAATAGAATATAAGAGCTGGGAGGCTATGCTGGAACTCTAAAACATTAGCTAGGCCACGACTTGAGTACTGTGTTCAGTTCTGGTCACCTCTGTACAGAAAGCATTAGACAGGGTACAGAGGAGATTTACGAGGATGTTGCCAGGACTGAAAGATTGCAGCTATGAGGAAAGATTGGATAGACTGGGATTGTTCTTGGAACAGCAGAGTTAGAGGGGGGATTTGATTAATATGTACAAAATTGTGTGGGGCTGGGATAGAATGGATGGGTAGGGTCCATTTACTTTAGCAGAGAGGTCATTGATTAAGGGACACAGGTTCAAAGTGGTTGGTAGAAAGATTAGAGGAGAGGTGAGGAAAAGTGTTTTCACCCAGAGGATTGTGGAGGTCTGGAACTCACTGCCTGAAAGGGTAGTAGAGGCAGAAACCCTCACCTCATTTAACAGAGGTCTGGATATGCAGCTCAGTGTCGTAACTGGCAGGGCTATGGACCAAATGCTGGAAAGTGGGATTAAGCTGGGTGGCTCATTTTTCAGCCGGGGCAAATGTGGGCCAAGTGGCCTCTTTCTGTGCCATATCCTTTCCATGGTTATATGCGATGGAATTAGCTCAGTTGAACAGTAAGGAAAATAACCTGGCCAAGCACAGATAAGAAAGTGGCCCAGTTGCTGTTTTAATTTCTCACTCTAACGAAGATGCCTGTCTATTAAGTGGCACAGATTGTTCACTATGAAGTTTAGCAGTGGGAGTATACTGATTTAAGGGAAGGGCAGCTTGATCTTAAGAGATCAAAGGTTTCATCCAACATGTTGACTGTTGTTAATGTGGATGTGTGGGACTTGTATAATTACTATGATTTGTGTGTCAATATAAAATAGGGTAGAGGACAGGAAATCTGCTAGCCTTATATTTCTTACATTAAAGTTGATGAAAATCTCAGACCAATTAATTAGTAAGACACAAGCTCATTAGCTAGATCTTACAGACTCCTCAATGGAACACACTTCTGGTGTACTGGCCAGGTGCCAACTAAGGCAATGAAGGATCCTTGCCTTGTAAGCAAATAGCAGAGCTGACTGCCCATGTTAGTTATATCAGAAAATCCCAAGAGCAGTGGAATGTCAGTGCAACTACACTGCGGCACGGTGGCACAGTGGTTAACACTACTGCCTCACAGCACCAGGGACCCGGGTTCACTGTTAGCCTTGGGTGACTGTCTGTGTGGAGTTTGCACATTCTCCCTATGTCTGTGTGGGTTTCCTCCGGGTGCTCCAGTTTCCTCCCACAGTCCAAAATTATGCAGGTTGGGTTGATTGGCCAGGATAAATTGCCCCTTAATGTCAGGGGGATTATGAGTGTAAATATGTGGGGTTAAAGGGATAAGACAGGACCTGGGTGGGATTGTTGTCGGTGCAGGCTTGATGGGCCAAATGGCCTCCTTCTGCACTGTAGATTCTATGATTCTATGAACTAGGTTGCTGCCATTTTCCAGTGAATATTATGGCTGGAGACTGACTGAAACCTAGAGGGTTTTCAGGATCCATGCGCTTGCCTTATTCAACCAGCCTTGTGATTTGTATGCACAGAACCAACACGAAGATCTGAGAAAGCAATATGCTGAGCTACATGGGGAACATCAGCGACTTGGAGACGACCACAATCAGGCAATGAATGAGCACAGCCGGCGGTACCTGACCCTGCAGCAAGAAAAGGAACAGGAGATTGCTAAACTGAAAGGTAATGTTGAGAATTTAGTCACTATAGAGAAACCTCTGTCTGCAGTACACTGGGAGGGGGGTGTTCAACTGGTGGAAAGAATTTCTGGCCTATTATACAAGCCATTAGTTTTCATTCCAATAGTGGGCAGATGTTGTACTGCACCAGGTTACCACGCATGCAGTGACGATGACATTTTACCTCGACGGTATTATTCACAAAATAGTTTATTTTTCATTTCTTCTGTTTTTAATGCAAATTTTATTTAAACAAATACAATAATGTAATGAAAGCTTCTGTTGTTTGCTTTTATTTTCCTACCTCCCTTTTCCTCTCGTTTTCTTCAACCCCCTTTATTCTGATTCCGTCAAAATGCACATTCATTGCTCAGCCTTAGAACAAGGAACAAAGAGAAGTGCAGCAAGTGAACAGGCCCTTCGGCCCTCCAAGCCTGTGCAGATCATAATGCCCTAACTAAAAAAAAACCTGCCCTTACTCGGTCCGTATCCTTCTGCTTCCTCCATATTCATGTACCCATCCAGATGCCTCTTAAATGTTGCTAATGTGCCTGCTTCCTCCACCTCCTCTGGCAGCACGTTCCAGGCATCCACCACTCTGCGTGAAAAACTTCCCTTAAACTTTCTCCCTCTCACCTTGAACCTGTGCCCCCTTGTAATTGACACTTCCACCCTTGGAAAAAGCCACGACTATCCACTCTGGCTATGCCTCTCATAATTTTGTAGACCTCTATCAGGTTCCATCTTTCCAGTGAAAACAATCCTAGTTTATTCAACCTCTCCTCATAGCCAACGCCCTCGTGACCAGGCAACATCCTGATGAACCTTCTTTGCACTCTCTCCAAAGCTTCCACATCCTTCTGGTAGTGTGGTGACCAGAACTGCATGCAATATTCCAAATGCACCCTAATCAAGGTTTTATATAGCTGCAACATGATTTCCCAGCTCTGTATTCAGTGGCCCACTGCTGAAGGCAAGCATGCCATATGCCTTCTTAATCACCTTGGCCACCTGTATTGCCACTTTGAAGGAACTGTGGACCTGCACACCCAGATCCCTCTGTATGTTAACGTTCCTAAGGGTTCTGCCATTTATAGTATAGTTCATACCTAAATTTGATCCTCCAAAATCCTAGTATAGCTCCAAAATCCTAGTATAGTTCCTACTATAGTATAGTTCATACCTAAATTTGATCCTCCAAAGGGCGGCACGGTAGCACAGTGGTTAGCACTGCTGCTTCACAGCTCCAGGGTCCCGGGTTCGATTCCCGGCTCGGGTCACTGTCTGTGTGGAGTTTGCACATTCTCCTCGTGTTTGCGTGGGTTTCCTCCGGGTGCTCCGGTTTCCTCCCACAGTCCAAAGATGTGCGGGTTAGGTTGATTGGCCAGGTTAAAAATTGTCCCTTAGAGTCCTGGGATGCGTAGGTTAGAGGGATTAGCGGGTAAAATATGTGGGGGTAGGGCCTGGGTGGGATTGTGGTCGGTGCAGACTCGATGGGCCGAATGGCCTCCTTCTGCACTGTAGGGTTTCTATGTTTCTATGTTTCAAAATGCATCACCTCGCATTTGTCTGGATTAAACTCCATCTGCTATTTCTGTGCAAAATTTGTGCCCAAGTCTAAAATTTATCTATATCCTATCATGTCCTCTGACAATCCTCAGCATTATCAGCAACTCTGCCAATCTTCGTGTCATCTGCAAACTTACTAATCAGGCCACCCACATTTTCCTCCAGATCATTTATATACACTGCAAACAACAAAGGTCTCAGTACTGATCCATGCGGAACACCACTAGCTACAGATCTCCATTCTGAAAAATACCCTTCCACCGCTACTCTGTCTTCTATAACCAAGATGTGGAGATGCCAGCGTTGGACTGGGGTAAACACAGTAAGAAGTTTAACAACACCAGGTTAAAGTCCAACAGGTTTATTTGGTAGCAAAAGCCACACAAGCTTTCGGAGCTGCAAGCCCCTTCTTCAGGTGAGTGGGAATTCTGTTCACAAACAGAGCATATAAAGACACAAACTCAATTTACATGAATAATGGTTGGAATGCGAATACTTACAACTAATCAAGTCTTTAAGAAACAAAACAACATGAGTGGAGAGAGCATCAAGACAGGCTAAAAAGATGTGTATTGTCTCCAGCCAAGTTCCGCACACACGAGGACGGCCTCAACCGGGATATTGGGTTCATGTCCCACTATTTGTAACCCCCACAGAGTTTCACTGGCTGTCTTGTCTGGAGACAATACACATCTTTTTAGCCTGTCTTGATGCTCTCTCCACTCATGTTGTTTTGTTTCTTAAAGACTTGATTAGTTGTAAGTATTCGCAATCCAACCATTATTCATGTAAATTGAGTTTGTGTCTTTATATGCTCTGTTTGTGAACAGAATTCCCACTCACCTGAAGAAGGGGCTTGCAGCTCCGAAAGCTTGTGTGGCTTTTGCTACCAAATAAACCTGTTGGACTTTAACCTGGTGTTGTTAAACTTCTTACTTCTATAACCAAGCCAGTTCTGTATCCACCTAGCCAGCCCACCCTGAATTCCATGTGATTTTAGTTTTTGTACCAACCTGCCATGTGGGACTTTGTCAAACGCCTTACTAAAGTCCATATGAGGTACATCCACAGCCCTTCCCTCATCAATTTTCTTTGTCACCTCTTCAAAAAACTCAACCGATTGGTGAGACATGACCTTCCCCGTACAAAACCATGCTGCCTGTCACTAACTAGTCCATTTTCCTCCACAAGTGCATATATCCTGTCCCTCAAAAGCTTCCCGCCACTGATATCAGGCTCACCGGTGTATAATTTCCTGGTTTATCCCTGCTTCCTTTCTGAAACAAGGGAACAACATTGGCTATTCTCCAGTCCTCTGGAACCTCACCTGTGGTCAAAGAGGATGTGAAGATATCTGTTAAGGCCCCAGTTATTTCTTCCCTTGCCTCCTGCAGTAACCTGAGGTAGATTCCATCTGGCCCCGGGGACTTGTATACTTTAATGCAATTTAGGATACTCAACACTTTTTCCTTTGATATATTGACATTCTCCAGAGCGTTCACACACCTATCCCTGACCTCAACATTAATCATGTCATTCTTTTTGGTGAATATTGATACAAAGTACTCATTAAGGATCTCACTCACTTCCTGTAACTGCATGCATAACTTTCCTCCATTGTTCTTGAGTGTTGCTACCCTCTTGCTGCTAATATATGCATAAAAAAGCCTTGGGGTTCTCCTTGACTATGTTTGTTAAAGACATTTCGTGGCCCCTCCTTCGCCCTCCTAAATCCACGTTTAAGTTCCTTCCTATTTTCACTGTACTGCTCAAGAGCTTTGTCAGTTTTTAGATGCCTAGACCTATTGTATGCTTCCCTTTTTTCTTTTGACTAAGCTTACAATTTTCCTTGTCATCCATGGTTCCTGAATCCTGCCATTTCTATCCTTCATATTTGCGGGGACATGTCTGTCCTGCACTTCGTCCCAATCCACATTCCCCAATTCCTGTCTAATTTGGGTGTAATTAGCCCTCGCCCAATTAAGCACCTCACCCGAGGGCCACTCTTGTCCTTATCCATGACTACCCAAAATCTTATGTAATTATGGTCGCTAAACCCAATATGCTCCCCCACTGAAACATCAACCACCTGGCCCGACCCATTCCCCCAATACCATGTCTAGTATGGCCTCCTCCCTGGTTGGATTGTCAACCTACTGTATCAAAAAGCCCTCCTGGACACATCTAACAAATTCTAAAGCCCCTGGCTGTGAGGGATTCCCCAATCAATATAAGGGAAGTTAATGTCACCCATCACAACTACCCAGCTTTTTTCACATCTTTTCAGTTTCTGACTACACAACTGCCCTTCTGTTTCCTGCGGGCTATTGGGAGGTCTATAGTACACTCCCAACATTGTGATTTCACCCTTCCTATTCCTTCTCCACCCATAATGCCTCACTACAAGTTCCCTCCCATGTGTCCTCCCTCAACACAGCTGTGATCTACTCCCTAAATAGCAATGCAACTCCCCCCCCATCTGTCCCGTCTAAAACAACAATATCCCAGAATGTTATGCGTCCAATCCTGTCCCTCCTTTAACCATGTCTCCATAATTACAATTACATCATAATTCCATGCGGTAATCCAGGCTCTCAGTTCATCTGTCTTACCTGATATACTTCTTGCATTGAAGCAAACACACCCCAGACCAACAGTGCCACTGAGCCCTGCAGCTTCCCTCTGCCTGCTCTTACTCTGTGCTGTGTTTATCTCAGTCTCACCTTTTTTCCCCTGAGTCTCCACACTTACTGGCCTGGTGTTCCGGTTCCCTCTGCCTCACTCGTTTAAACCCTCCCGATCATCACTAGCAAACCTCCTGCCCAGGATATTGGTGCCCCTCCAGTTCAGGCGCAATCCATCTTCTTGTACAGGTCCCACCTTCCCCAGAAGACATCCCAGTGTTCCATGTATCTAAAGCTCTCCCTCCTACACCAATTCTTTAGCCATGTGTTCAACTGTACTATCTCCCGGTGCCAAGCCTCACTAGCATGTGGCACATGTTCAGAATAGTAAATGTTAATCTGTCTTTTTCTTCTTTCAGACTGAGCTGCTCGCCATTGCTAATGTTTTCTGTTATTCTCCAGCATTCTCAGATTCCTCTTGTATATTCGTATTATTTTAAAAGCTTTGCAAATGAACCATAAGGCTAGCTGACTTTGTACAGTCTTTGCTGTCCTGTTGTTGTACAGCCTTGTATATGCTCCACTTGGCTCTCCACATACATTTTAACTGATAACTTTTCCACTGGAATTTGAGATTTTAATGGTTCTGATGTAACGTTCATGATGTTGTTAATCTGTCTGGATCTGATCAAGCACAATATTGCTGCTGAGTGATGCAACACTAATCACGTCGCTTATGAGGTCCTATGAAGCTCTTATTATCGACATGAAAATGTCAGAACAATATTGATCTGTGCTTCGTCCAATCATGAAATCATTAAGTCTCTGCTCTCCTCTTTCTGTGTATTACTGAGATTTGCTGCTTTCAGATAGTGTTGTCCATTAAGTTGCCAGGTGACAACTCTCATGTCGTAGCTGTTAGGTATTTTGAAATATGTAGCTGTTTACCAAAGCTTTGACAACTAAATGGAATTTTATATTCTGGAGCATTTTATACCCTTTTAATAGTTTTGAAAAAACAAGGGGGCTGAATTAGACGGGCTACAAAAGGCGGGTGTGGGGACTGTCAGTTGTGGTTATTTTCTGCTGATTCATTGCAATGCAGGCAATAGGCCAACATCAGGTTGCTTGCTGGTTTGAATGATTTCGGCCTCTAATCAGCGCTAACTGAATTGTTGATTGCTTGGATGTATCAGCAGAGGGCCAACATCGTGAGTGGCGAATGCCACTTAAAGTTACCTTGCACCATTTAAAAATAGCCTGCGCCTCTTAAAGGTGCATTGTGGCTGCAGCAGGTAATGGACGTCATGCAGGAAATGAATATGGCCTGGGAAATATTAAAGAATAGCACAACAGAAAAGTGTGGGCTCTACGTTCTCCGACACTGTACTGGAGACCTTGGTGGAGGAGCTGGTAAAGAGGGGAGATGAGCAGCATTCACAGGGACCAGGAGGTCTACCAGACAAAAATTCAAAAGCCAATGGGATCACATAACCATGGAGGTGAATGCTAGGGTGTCGGCCTGAGAGCCTGGATGCGGTGCCACAAGAAGGTCAATGACCTCACATAAGTGGTCAGGGTCATTGATTGCATCTTCAAGTGTCATATCCCACCAATTATCCCACCATATCTCAACTCATTCACAGCTCCATCACCCACCTAGCAGCAATCGCTTTTAATAAGGACACTAACATTCATTCACTGTACCCTCACATCGTATACAAACTGCCAGCTGTTCAACCATGAAAGCCTCATTAGCCAAGCAGGTTGCACAGCATTAGCTGATGTACTATCCACGCACTTACAGGACAAGGTGACATGCCACCGGGGGCAGCACGGGTTAACTGGAGGGAGAGAACTGCACCTGTATCTCCTTACCCCAGGGCAAGGAAACAATACTGGCCATTATTGAAGCACCCAGTGCTGAGGCGGTAGCTTATGGCAGGGCTGGTGACTATCTCCTACCTTAATCCTTCTCACATTCTACATTCTCTCCTGATTTATAACTTACATCTCTTACATACCCCCCATTCCCTGCCCCATAACCTTATCCTGTGTCTTTCCCCTATCAGATACCCCAAAAAGGATAACCTGTACAGGCAAGGACTCAGTGATAGTAAAGACATAAGGCATCACTCAATTTCACACTCACACCCAGCAATTCAGAATTACACTGTGGGTAATGGAGAGGATAGGTTAGAGTTGGGATCTGCACATAGTGAATCGCTGGGCACGAATGGGCTGCAGCCAAGGCTGGGGGTAAGGATGCCATAGTTGCCAATGGTTCAGGTCACACACATTCTGCTGCAATAGATTCAGATGAGGACTTGGATAGAGAAGCCTAAATAAGAAGGTATACATGATGAAATGCCTGGTGCATTGGCAGGCCTGCCAGAAAGCCTATACTATCAAGGGGCATAGGGGTCCAACACCAACTTGACATAGATATTTGTGCAGAGCTTGTGTCCATTCCTTCCAGCGTGAAAGTCAAGTCCGAATTCATTAGCACACTTGTGAACCCCATCGTGATGTTGCATCTGACGGCTGATGCTACAACACAAGCAGCAGCCACTCAACATCTTGAGTGCTGGAGTCAGATTAATGCCATCATGGCTGTGGACTGGAGTGTGTAAAGGAGGTTGCAGGATGTCACAGTAGTATAGTAATCTATCCCCTCAACAGATTACTAGAATTGTCAAGGCATCTCCACGATGGAGTGGCTGTGGTCCATCCGGCAGGAGGGGTACTTCAGTTGCAAGCAATAAAAGAACTAACTTCAGAAAGAAAAATGTTTAATAAAGAAACTTCATTACTCCAACACTTGGGGCCACACCCTGGGCCACACAAGCTATCACAATTCCCATCTGCATCTTATTTATACTAGGTCAGCTGGTCAGCTGACCACCACATCATTTTGCCATTGGTTACATTGTCTACCAGGTCAGCTGGTCAGCTGACCCTCACAGCATTTTACTATTGGTTACATTATAACAAATCCAATGTTATCATTGGTTACATAATAACAGCAGTGGCTTCGTGGTGCTTGGACTTGCTGTCCTCTCGCATAAAGGCCGCATTCGCCCTCCTAGCCCTGCCACCCTACCAATATCCTTGCTGTTGCCCAACAGCCAGTCAGCCCAGTCCATGCTGAGAAGTTGCAGTCCATCGCCAGGGCTCCTGCAGCCAGAGCTGCTCGAGCTCTTTCTCCAAAGTTATCTTCAGTCTCCTCCACCGAAAATCGGCAGTCTTTTGCCAACTGCACGGCAGCCACTGAAGTAGCAATGTGGCAGCATATTAGGTTAGGCAAAGGCACTTGAAAGACAGATGCTGGAGGGGTGTACAAAGTTGATTTGTTGACTTTTTGAATGCACCAAGGCATGATTTCATTGAACTCCTCAAAGGATTTTGCTGTGTGATTTAGCTGTATTCCAAGAGGAATGTCTACTTGTGTTCCCATAGCTGGGAGCAGCTGGTTTGTGCGGAAGCCTTGAAGTCAACAAAATGTCTTTCATCACCAGCCAGACCACTCTCTGTAGATGTTGCAACTTGAAGCAATTATAGAAAGCATCAAGTAATTCTAAAACTGTAGTAATAGCAAGAACAAATTAACCAGCAACTAACCTGAAAGTAGTTGATGATTCCTTTAAATAAAGGTTGTTGAGGGTCCTTCCTGCTGCTGAACATGTGTCCAGCTGTGCAAGGCCAAGTGAGAGTGTTAGTTGGAGGGTTTAACTCAAAAACCACACCTGACATCAGGTCAATGTTGACCGTTGCCCAGCTTTGCTTACATCCCAGCATGAACGATTGCCCTCACTTGTACGCCTTCCAATGCCATTGACTTAGAGGAGCTCCATGGACATTCATATTACCCATAAAATAGGTACATTTGATCTCAGATTCTAGCCCCAAAAATGGTAAAGAAAATTAAAGAACAGGATTTTCTGTTTCCCCCCACGGCATGTTTCATGGCGGTGGAGGCCATTAGTCGGTGATGGCATCTTCTAGTCCTGCCACAGTCAATGGTATTTCCCGTTGTTTGCACTCCCTGCCCTGCGGCCGGGATTCACCATTGGCGGGGCCGGAAGATCCCACTGGCGCAATGGCCGGAAAAATTCCTGGAAGAGTAATTTTAACTTCATGATATTGTTAAAGTTGGTGTAACAACATGGAGCTGCAACTTACCTGAGAATCTGTGTTCACAGAGAATATTTATAATGTACTTGAAGAGAACAAAAAATTGAGGAAGGCCCACCAGGATGCCCACGTTCAACTTCAGGATGTGAGGGTAAAGTCTAGTTTCTACTGATCAGTTTTACTTGTTCTATATTTGCAATTTTTGATATAGTGCAGATAACATAACAAGTGGATCTCTAAAATGATTATTACAAATGATGGTCTTATCCATTTTTGAATTGTCTTGTGCAAACCTAAATTTGAGAGTATGCAATAATTGATATATAATTGCTAAGGAAGAACCTTAATATGCCATGTTCACAAAGACAGAATTTTTGGAGGTTGTGGAATCAGGTTGTCCAGTGTATAACCTCTGGGTCTTGAGTTTGAATCCAGCTTAGATCAATGGGAAGAAGCAGTTCTCTCGGCTTAGCCTCAAGGATCCTGTGTGAATTGAGTTTGGGCTGTTCAACTTGGTCTGTTATTCACAAGTCCATAATACAAATGTACACCAATTCTGACTAAATTGGTGATTCTACCCTTCTGTAAGGTTAAGTTTGATGTGACTTTTGTCACTTAATCAAATAGGAACAAGGTGAAACAGTGCAGAGAGAATGTTGGCATAAGACCAGAAGAAATAGGAACAGAAATAGGAAATTCGGCCCTCCAAGCCTGCTCCACTATTTAATAAGATCACAGCTGGTCAACCACTCACTATGCAGTGTCCAATTCCTTCCAGTTTCTGGCCATCACAATTCTGGGAGGCTGTGAAATGGAGCGTGCAGATTGTCTCACAATAGCCCATGCAAATCTGGGTCATATGATGTCAATGGGATGTGATGAAATTTTGAAAAGTGGTGGCCAGAACATGCAACTGTTCCAACGCCTACACTCTGCCTACTGCCACTTGGTGTCAAGAAGCCTAACCAGTGAAAAATGAGAATGTGTAATTTTTCAGATATTTTTGATAACCTGTTTATACTTTTATTTATGTCTAGTCAATGAGAAGAAAAATGCAATATAATTTGTTTCTTTTTCTGTAGCAATTACATAAGAATTTATTGCTGCAACATGACCAGCTACAGGTGACTTTAGAAGACCACAAGAACTCGCTATCGGCTGCCCAGGTGAGAGGATGTGGTGAATAATTGATCACTTTGGATGAAGCTAAAATATTTATAAACTTAGAACCATAGAAAATTACAGCTCAGAAACAGGCCTTTTGGCCCTTCTTGGCTGTGCCGAACCATTTTTTGCCTAGTCCCACTGACCTGCACTTGGACCATATCCCTCCACACCCCTCTCATCCATGAACCCGTCCAAGTTTTTCTTAAATGTTAAAAGTGACCCCGCATTTACCACTTTATCCGGCAGCTCATTCCACACTCCCACCACTCTCTGCGTGAAGAAGCCCCCCCTAATATTCCCTTTAAACTTTTCTCCTTTCACCCTTAACCCATGCCCTCTGGTTTATTTCTCCCCTAGCCTCAGCGGAAAAAGCCTGCTTGCATTCACAACTTTAACCAGAAATTTTTATTCGGCCTAATCTCACTCCACTTACTCTGCATTCTCTCTAACTGCATTTTGCAAAACAAATTCTGCAATCTCTAATTTAATTTCCCTACACATTAGCTGATGAAATTATTGTGCTGACTTTTTTTTAACCAAAGATACTTTTAAAATGAGCACTGTCAGATCTGATAATAAAAGTTCTATTTGTTCCTCCATTAACAGTACCTTACTTAAATGCATGCATGCTGCCTGAGGATGTGTGGGATCTTACATATGGATATACGATATAAGAACAGAAGTAGGCCATTTGGCCCCTTGAACCTGCTGCACCATTCAATAAGATCCTGACTGATCTGTTTGCACATTCCCATCTACCCTGGTAATCTTTGATTCCCATGCCCAACAAGAATCTATCTACTTCTGCCTTAAAAATATTCAGTGACATCGCTTCACCACCTTCTGAGGAAGAGTGTTCCAAAGTCACACAACCTTCTGAGAGAAAGATTTTCTCCTCATCTCTGTCTTAAAAGAGTGATCCCTAATTTTAAAATATTGCCCCCTAGGTTTGGACACGAGGAAACATCTTTTCCGTATCTACCTTGTCAATACCATTCAGGATCTTATATACTTTAATCAAATCACCCCTCACTTTTCTAAACTCTATTGGAAACAAGCCCAGCTTTTCCAACTTATCTGCATAAGAGAACCCACGCAATCCAGGTATCAATCTCGTAAACCTCCTCTGAACCACTTCCAACACGTTTACATCCTTCCTTAAATAAGGAGACAAAACTGCACACAGTCTTCAAAATACAATCTCACCAATGCTCTGTATAACTGAAGCAACATAATAAGTCTAACAACACCGGGTTAAAGTCCAACAGGATTATTTGGTAGCAAACGCCATTAGCTTTCGGAGCGCGCTGCTCCTTCGTCAGGTGGAGTGGAAGATCTGCTCACAAACAGGGCACAGAGACACAAACTCAATTTACAGAATAATGATTGGAATGCGAGTTTTTAAAGGTACAGACAAAGGTACAGACAATGTGAGTGGAGAGAGCATTAAGCACAGGTTAAAGAGATGTGTATTGTCTCCAGACAGGACAGCTAGTGAGATTTTGCAAGTCCAGGCAAGCTGTGGGGGTTACAGATAGTGTGACATGAACCCAAGATCCCGGTTGAGGCCGTCCTCATGTGTGCGGAACCTGGCTATCAGTTTCTGCTCAGCAACTCTGCGCTGTCGTGTGTCGTGAAGGCCGCCTTGGAGAATGCTTACCCGAAGATCAGAGGCCAAATGCCCGTGACCGCTGAAGTGTTCCCCAACAGGAAGAGAACAGTCTTGTCTGGTGATTGTCGAGCGGTGTCCATTCATCTGTTGTTGACAACATCGTTGACATAGTTGGCGACAACGGATGAATGAACACCGCTCGACAATCACCAGGCAAGACTGTTCTCTTCCTGTTGGGGAGCACTTCAGCGGTCACGGGCATTCGACCTCTGCTTTTCGCGTAAGCATTCTCCAAGGCGGCCTTCACGACACACGACAGCGCAGAATCGCTGAGCAGAGACTGATAGCCCAGGTTCCGCACACATGAGGACGGCCTCAACCGGGATCTTGGGTTCATGTCACACTATCTGTAACCCCCACAACTTGCCTGGATGTGCAAAATCTCACCAGCTGTCCTGTCTGGAGACAATACACATCATAGAAACCCTACAGTGCAGAAAGAGGCCATTTGGCCCATCGAGTCTGCACCGACCACAATCCCATCCAGGCCCTACCCCCATATCCCTACATATTTACCCACTAATCCCTCTAACCTACACATCTTAGGACACTAAGGGGCAATTTTAGCATGGCCAATCAACCTAACCCGCACATCTTTGGACTGTGGGAGGAAACCGGAGCACCCGGAGGAAACCCACGCAGACATGAGGAGAATGTGCAAACTCCACACAGACAGTGACCCAAGCCGGGAATCGAATCCAGGTCCCTGGAGCTGTGAAGCAGCAGTGCTAACCACTGTGCTACCGTGCCGCCCATACACCAACACCTACACCTCTTTAACCTGTGCTTAATGCTCTCTCCACTCACATTGTCTGTACCTTTAAGACTTGATTAGCTGTAAAAACACGCATTCCAATCATTATTCTGTAAATTGAGTTTGTGTCTCTGTATGCCCTGTTTGTGAGCAGATCTCCCACTCCACCTGACGAAGGGGCAGCGCTCCGAAAGCTAGTGGCGTTTGCTACCAAATAAACCTGTTGGACTTTAACCTGGTGTTGTTAGACTTCTTACTGTGTTTACCCCAGTCCAATGCCGGCATCTCCACATCATAACTGAAGCATAACAACCTTACTTGGATGTTCAGTTCCTCTGGTAATAAAGGAGAGCATTCCATTAGCCTTCTTGATTACATGCTACACCTACATACTTTTTGTGACTCATCCACGAGGACACCTAGATCCGTGGCACAATGATTAGCACTGCTGCCTCACAGCGCTAGGGACCCGGGTTCGATTCCCAGCGTGGGTCAATGTCTGTGCGGAGTTTGCACGTTCTCCCTGTGTCTACGTAGGTTCCCTCTGGGTGCTCTGGTTTCCACCCACAGTCCGAAAGACCTGCTGGTTAGGTGCATTGGCCATGCTAAATTCTCCCTCAGTGTACTCAAACAGGCGCCAGCCAGAGTGTGGCGACTAGGGGACTTTCACAGTAACTTCATTGCAGTGTTAATGTAAGCTTACTTGTGACACAAATAAATGAACTTTAAAACTTTAGATCCCTCTGCCACATGCACAGTGGCCCACTCAGCGCAATGCTGCCGGCTTCTCCAGCGGGAATAGGCCTCGCCTACTCATTTCTGGAGTGAATCACGCTAGTGCATCCTGCAGTGCAGAGTGTGGGAGATTCGCTTTGAAACCCCCGCGAAAAATAACGTGATTCACTCCAGTTTTTACATGAATTTGACACTTTTGTCTTTCCAACTGTAGTCCTTCCAACTAATTGATATCCAAAAAGCTACTGGTACCCCTGAGAAAAGTAGCAATTCTTTTAAACACCAGGGTCTGCTGTGTTTTATTGTACTGAATGACTGATATATATTAAACCAGCACAGCCATAATGGGTGGAATAACCCTCTTCTGTGGTGTATGATCCTGTGAATATATACTTTGGGCGTAATGTCAATTTCTGTGACTATCCCCTCGGCTTATATTTGAACTTATTGCCCATTATCCATATGCTGATTTATTGTTTAAATTACAGGCTCAGGTAGAGGAATACAAGCAGCTAAGAGAAACCTTAAACAAAATGCCCAGCCTAAGACAAACGGAACAAAAACCCCCTCCCAATGCAGAGAACTCACAGCAAACTGCCGCTGAGCCTTATCACAACAAGCTGGGAACACAAGATCAGATACCGTATAGAAGTGAAGGTGACCAGCATGATGAGGTATGTCAAAGTGCAACTGAAATAGAGAGCAAAATTGAATGAAATTTCCTCTTGATTGAACTAACAAGATCTAGAATTGAATTTCACTTTATAACCGCGATGACGAGTTGCAATAACAGACAACACCGAAAATACAAAACTTGTCGGCATTAATTGGATGTAAACACTTGATCAGTTGTGGGCAAGAGATTAATCTCATGAAATTCAAGTCATAGAGCATAGAGTCATAGAGCAATACAGCACGGAAACAGTCCCTTCGGCCCAACCGGTCCATGCTGACCATGGTCCCCTTCCAGCTAGTCCCAATTGCCCACTTTTGGCCCATATCCCTCTAATCCTTTACCATCCATGTACTTATCCAAATGCCTTTTAAATGTTGCTGTTGTACCTGCCTTTCTCTGGCAGCTCATTCCATATACACACCACTCTCTGCATGAAGAAGTTGCTCCTCAGGTCCCTTTAAAATCTTTCCCCTCTCACCTTAAACCTATGCCTTGCAGTTTTCAATTCCCCTTCCCTGGGAAAAACACTACGTGCATTCATCCTATCTATGCCCTTCATGATTTTATACACCTCAATAAGGTCACCCCTCATTCTCCTATGTTTCAAGGAATAAAGTTCTAGCCTGGCCAACCTCTCCCTGTAACTCAGGCCCATGAGCCCTGGCAACATCCTCATAGATCTTTGCACTCTTTCCAGTTTATTAATGTCTTTCCTATAACCAGAACTGTGCACAAACTCCAAGTGCAGCCTTACCAACGACTTATACAACTGTAACATGATGTCCCAACTCCCATACTCAGTGCCCTGACTGACGAAGGCCAGTGTGCTCAATGCCGCCTTCACCACCCTGTCTACCTGTGACGCCGCTTTCAATGAACTATGTACTTCTTTTATTCAAATGCTGATGGACCTACTGTGTCTTTCTAGCCTCTTTTTTTAAATAATGAGCCAGTAGTACGATTATATTGTTGCAGCATTCGTCAGACACATTATATGAATATCCTGTCCTGAAAATGTACTTCAGGAATGACAAAAACAATTGAATGGTCATACCCAGTTACCGACAAAACCTGAGGAGACTTCATATGTTTTTCTTTTCTAAGAAATGGTGAAACAAAATTAGTCATTTTAAATTCATTTAAGTTGGGTTGCACACTGAATTAAAACATGAGACTCCTCTCATGACTTTGTGCATAAAGATTTCAGGAGAATCAAAAAAAGATTTCTTCCAGTCAGTTTTTCTAATGCAATTGTAACCTGCAAACTCCTACTAGATTAAATCTTTCTGCGTATGTTTGTAAATGTTCCACCCAATGTATAGGAATCCACTTGTATCTAAACTAACCCGTAATTATGGAAGAAGTAATGACATCGCATTCATGTAGCACCTTTTACAACCTCAGGACAACTTAAAGCACTTCACAGCCAGTTAAGTACTTTGGAAGCCTAGTCACTATTGTAATGCAGGCAAACTATGGAAAGAGTAACTCCTCTGACTGCCTGTTCTTAACTACTAAGGTAAAGGTAGTGCAGGTAGTTCCTTTTGGTACATTTTAAAGAACACAACCATAATATTAAAGAGATTTCATTTGGTCATGTAAGAAGTGAAGAATTGTGAATGGAACAATAGACCAGAGTTAATGCACTCAATAAAAGTACACATCTATCTCTATTACAGAGGAAAGATGTGCAGCGATATATTAGACCAATGATAGGGGAGAATGATGACACTAAGAGAAGAGAAGATAATGAAGGAGCACCAGAGAAGCAATATGGTCAACATGAAAACTGGCAAAGGAATGAACATTCAGATATGGAAAAACATGAGTATGAATCACAGGAGCATCACCGTGAATGGGAACAGGAAGGGAAAGAAGACCATACAGTGGAGCAGACAGATCTATACAGGCAACGTCATGGGGAAGAAGAAACTCAACATCATGTGACTGAGGATCAGAACAATGAAAATGACCATACAGAGGATCAGAATCTGGCTAGAAACAGCCCTACTGAGGTAATACAGGATGACTTAGTAAACAAATACTTACAGAACTGTGTAAAAATTGCCTCCAGTTCTATCATTCACCCACTGGCTTTCTGTGGCACAACAATACATATATAAATTTAGCTGTGAAAACACCATGTAGCTTTTGTCTTTAGTTGTCTTTACTACTGTTAGATTAGTTTAAATTGCATAACCTTCAGTCAAAACTAGTTGATTTACCATGGCATTAGCAAAAGTTAAAAGTCCTATTCTAATGTTCCCAATCTCAGTTTCTGATCATTTCTATCAATTATTTTTCTGCTTTTCTTTCATTCTTTTTTATTCCTCCTTTCTTTCTGTATATTAACATGTCTCTTGCTCTCTCTACTCTTCCCTCTCTCATTCTGATATATTCCCCGGTCATTTTTTTCCATCATCCTGTTTTACAGCTTTTTTAACAATCCTCATTTGTGGCAGTCTGCCCTTGTCTCCTCATTTTTGTGTATCTTCTTTCTGCCTAACGTGTTCATTCTTCCTTAATGGCTCACATTGTCCGTCCTTTTCTTATTACCTGCCACAGGGGCAGACAAAGGTGCCTGGGTTTCCTCCTTGGGTACAACTCAGAAATTAGACAGAAAAATGCATCGACATTTGCCCTTTTGCTGCTGAAGTTCAAGTTTATTATACGTCTATTTATTTTTGGCAAAGTAGGCTTAAATTAACTTGCAGTGAAGTTACTATGAAAATCCCCGCGTTGCCACACTCCAGCACCTTTTTGGGTACGCTGAGGAAGAATTTAGCATGGCCAATGCACCTAACCAGCATGTCTTTCAGACTGTGGGAGGAAACCAGAGAACCCGGAGGAAAACCCCGCAGACATAAGGAGAACGTGCAGACTCCACACAGACAGTGACCCAAGCCAAGAATCGAACCCAGGTCCCTGGTGTTGTGAGGCAGCAGTGTTAGTCACTGTGCCACCCAGTTGCACCCACATATCCTCCGAAACTCATTAGAATATAGCCAAAATTAAACTGGGTGTAAATATGCATAAAACACCACATCAAAACCAGACGAGCATATTTCATCTTTGAGTCTTAACATTTAAATTTGATCATCAATGATCCACATCAGGCCCAGCACATCTTTAAAAAAAACCTTACAAATGGAAACACTTTTTATTGTTAAGATAGCTTATAGAACATAGAACATTACAGCGCAGTACAGGCCCTTCGGCCCTCGATGATGCGCCGACCAGTGAAACCAATCTAAAGCCCATCTAACCTACACTATTCCAATATCATCCATATGTTTATCCAATGACCATTTAAATGCCCTTAATGTTGGCGAGTCCACTACTTCTGAAGGCAGGGCATTCCACGCCCTGACTACTCTGAGTGAAGAAACTACCTCTGACATCTGTCCTATATCTATCACCCCTCAATTTAAAGCTATGTCCCCTCGTGCTAGCTATCATCATCCGAGGAAAAAGGCTCTCACTATCCACCCTATCTAATCCTCTGATCATCTTGTATGCCTCTATTAAGTCACCTCTTAACCTTCGTCTCTCTAACGAAAACAACCACAAGTCCCTCAGCCTTTCCTCATAAGACCTTCCCATCATACCAGGCAACATCCTGGTAAATCTCCTCTGCACCCTTTCCAATGCTTCCACATCCTTCCTATAATGCGGCGACCAGAACTGTACGCAATACTCCAAGTGCGGCCGCACCAGAGTTTTGTACAGCTGCAACATGACCTCCTGGCTCTGAAACTCAATCCCTCTACCAATAAAAGCTAACACTCCGTACGCCTTCTTAACAACCCTATCAACCTGGGTGCCAACTTTCAGGGATCTATGCATATGCACACCGAGATCTCTCTGTTCATCCATACTACCAAGTATCTTACCATTAGCCCAGTACTCTGTAATCCTGTTACTCCTTCCAAAGTGAATCACCTCACACTTTTCCGCATTGAACTCCATTTGCCACCTCTCAGCCCAGCTCTGCAGTTTATCTATGTCCCTCTGTAACCTGCAACAACCTTTCGTACTGTCCACAACTCCACCAACTTTAGTGTCATCCGCAAATTTACTAACCCATCCTTCTACGTCCTCATCCAGGTCATTTATAAAAATGACAAACAGCAGTGGCCCCAAAACAGATCCTTGCGGTACACCACTAGTAACTGAACTCCAGGATGAACATTTCCCATCAACCACCACCCTCTGTCTTCTTACAGCTAGCCAATTCCTGATCCAAACTGCTAAATCACCCTCAATCCCATACCTCCGTATCTTCTGCAATAGCTTACCGTGGGGAACCTTATCAAATGCTTTACTGAAATCCATATACATCACAACAACTGCTTTACCCTCATCCACCTCTTTGGTCACCTTCTCAAAGAACTCAATAAGGTTTGTGAGGCACGACCTACTCTTCACAAAACCGTGTTGACTATCCCTAATCAAATTATTCCTTTCTAGATGATTATAAATCCTATCTCTCATAATCCTTTCCAAAACTTTGCCCACAACAGAGGTAAGGCTCACTGGTCTATAATTACCAGGGTTGTCTCTACTCCCCTTCTTGAACAAGGGGACAACATTTGCTATCCTCCAGTCTTCTGGCACTATTCCTGTAGACAATGACGACATAAAGATCAAAGCCAAAGGCTCTGCAATCTCCTCCCTAGCCTCCCAGAGAATCCTGGGATAAATCCCATCTGGCCCAGGGGACTTATCTATTTTCGCACTTTCCAGAATTGCTAACACCTCCTTATTAACCTCAATCCCGTCTAGTCCAATAGCCTGTATCTCAGTATTCTCCTCGGCAACATTGTCTTTTTCTTGCGTGAATACTGACGAAAAATATTCATTTAGCGCCTCTCCTATCTCTTCAGGCTCCACACACAACTTCCCACTGCTGTCCTTGACTGGCCCTAATCTTACCCTAGTCATTCTTTTATTCCTGACATACCTATAGAAAGCTTCAGGGTTTTCCTTGATCCTACCTGCCAAAGATTTCTCATGTCCCCTCCTGGCTCTTCTTAACTCTCTCTTTAGTTCCTTCTTGGCTAACTTGTAAGTAAGAGAAGCCACATAGCTTATAGTAAGAGAAGCCACAGTATTTATATGGCTGGTCTAGTTCCGTTTCTGGTCAGTGGAAACCCAGGTTTCAGTGATGGTAATGCCATTGAGTTTCAAGATATTCAAGATAAAGATGGCTTGTTGGAGATGGTCATTGCCTGACACATGTATGGTGCGAATGTTCCTTGCCACTTATCAGTCTAAACTTGAATGTTGTCCAGGTCTTGCTGCACATGGACACTGCGTCAGTATCTGAGGAATCTTGAAAGATACTGAACATGGTGCAATAATCAGCAAACATTCCCACTTCTGTCTTTATGATGGAGGGAAGGTCATTGATGAAGCAATTGAAGGTGGTTGGGCGTAGGACACTACCCTGTGGAACTCTTGCAGGGATGTTCTGGGACTGAGATGACTGACCTCCAACCACCACTAATATCTTCCTCTTGTTAAGTATGACTCCAATCAGCGGACAGTTTCCCCGCTGATTCCCACTGACTCCAGTTTTGCTAGGGCTGCTTGATTCTACACTCGGTCAAATGCTGTCTTGATGTCAAGGCTGGTCACTTTGCTCTGCGGAGTGTTTGATTGTACTAGTTTCCCTGTTTGTGATGCTTTCACAAGTGGACAGGGACATGCCTGGGGAAAGCAGTTAACAATGGAATTCAGTGAGCCTTCACCTAACATTTTTGAGTAGTTTGCTCAATCTATTTTCTGAGCAGTGCCTGTGTTTTTAGGAATGTTTTTAACGAGCCTTGCCTGGACGCCTTGTTTTAATGTTTAAACCACTCAGAATCAAAACTAACTCCATTTTGTTTTATTCCAGTTGACCAACCCATTCCCAGTGAAGCCAACTTACACTACCTGTATACTAAGTCGTTTAAACATATCCGTACATACATACCAATTAGAAACAAGAGCAGGCCATTCAGCCCCTCGAGCCTGCTGCATTATTTGATAGATCATGGTTGAAATAATTATGGCTTCAAACCCTACTTTCCTTAAGTGACCAATTAATTATCTTATAAGAGTTTTATCCTGGCAATGCTGGTGTTAATCCAGTGGCAGGTGGGCCTCGATCATAGGTACTCAATGCATAATACTCAATGCATGAGCGAGGGATTGGACATTGGGAAGGTGAGGGGGAGACCTGCTGAACTTGCCCTTGCGGCTGACACCCCCGCCAACCTCCCCAACCTCTGCTTGTGACCTTGCTGCACCTGCCCTCACTCACATTACTCACCTGTGGCCTGGGACACTCCACAATCCTGGGACTCTGGTGTGGGTCCTTCCAGCAGCAGCCATGCCCTGCCCAGTGGCACTACTGCACATGAACTGCCAGCCGCTGATTACCCAGCAGCTTTTGTAGGCGAGATTTCCATCCCCGGGGTCTTGATTTCAGAGGAAGGACCACCGCTGATGTCACCACTGCCTGATTGCCTTGCGGCTTGGCGGGCCTTCCCAAAACAAGGCAGCACCAGCTTTTCAGCAGACACGTGAGCCCTCCGATGCCTTGGCAAGATTCCACCCAAACCTTCTCCTCATCCATTCACTCACACATCTAATTTAATTCTCTGTCATCCAGTCACATAGATGTTATTATCCAACTCCATAAACAGACACATCTCTTGTTTTTCTTTCAAGGTCTCATGATTTAGGATATTTTATGTAACGTTACAGGAACTGTACTGTATGCCCAAAAACGTCAGTCGTTTAAAATAATTTAAACCACTTAAAAGCAAAATACTGCTGATATGGGCTACAATGTGCAGGATAGGGAAAAACTTCTGGTGGTCTGAGGAAGAGTCATAGGGACTCAAAACACTGGGCAGGATTCTCCGGTTTCGTCCATGGTGAAAATGGAAAATTTGGCAATCACTTTCAATGGCACCGGAAAATCCTATCCGTGTCGGAGGAAGGAAGATTTTGGCCGTTAACTCTGTTTCTCTCTCCACAGCTGCTGCCACACCTGCTGAGCTTTTCCAGCACTTTCTATTTTTATTTTAGTAACATAGTATGACTTTCATACAAGGCACGGTGGCGCAGTGGTTAGCACTGATACCTCACAGCGCCAGGGACCCGGGTTCGATTCCCGGCTTGGGTCACTGTCTGTGTATGGAGTCTACACATTCTCCCCTTGTCTGCTGGGTTTCCTCCGGGTGCTCTGGTTTCCTCCCACACTCCAAAGATTTGCGGATTAGGTGGATTGGCCATGCTAAATTGACCCTGAGTGTCAGGGGGATTAGCAAGATAAATACCTGGATTCTGAGGGTAAACACATGGGGATAGGGCCTGGGTGGGATTGTTATCGGTGCAGACCTGATGGGCCGAATGGCCTCCTCCTGCACTGTAGGGATTTTACGATTCTATGATTCAGTGTCTCTGCTTTGCTTAAAAATGGCAGAGGAGGGCAGCAGAGGAGTAACAAATTGTCTTATAAATGTTGCTCACTCTCATTCTTACAAATGAGTGAAAGTACTATCTTTGCCTATCTCCTATATTGAATTTTTGAATTAGCTTTTCCTGAATTAACACTCATTCAGCTCTTCAGTCTAAATGGTTTTTGTGTTGAAGGTGGTCCTTTCAACCACATTATTTCAATATCTTTAACTTCTTGTGCTTCTTAGGCAGACCCTCACTACCGAGGATGACTTTCTTCCACTCTGGGATTATAGGTCCAGAGGTGATTAAAAAGTCCAATGCGGGATCCGCACACACTGCCACACTTCTCACACATCAGTGATGTTGATACATTTTTTTCAGGGAGGCTTTGAGGACGTCCCTGAACGGTTCCCTCTTCCCTTCTGGTAACCGCTTGCCGTGATGAAGCTCAAGAGTTTGTTTTGGGAGTCTTGGGTCAGGCATGCAGTCGATGTGGCCCGCCCAACGTAGCTGATTAACCATAACCAGTGCTTCGACACTGGGGATGCTGACCTGATCTTATATTGGAGCATTTCTCCTGTCATTGAAGTTGCAGGATTTTACTGAGATGTTTCTCCAGGGATTTAAGATGCATGCCATGCATTTATCCATGTCTGTGATGTATAGAGGAGATGATGTGGGTCTTACTATGTATAGAGGAGGGCAGATAGCACGACAGCCCTGTAGACATGAGCTTGGTGCTGGGTTTCAGGTCTTCATCATCAAACAATCTTTTCCTCAGTCAGCCAAAGGCTGCGCAGGCACACGGGAGGTGATGTCCAGTTTCATCAGATGTCTCCCATTGCTGAGATTAGACTCCCAAGAGAAATGGGAGAAATGATCCACATTGTTCGCCAAGGAACTTGATAATTGGGGGCAGTGTTGTGCAGTGGGAGCAGGATGGTGGAGGACCTTTGTCTTCCAGATGTTTAGCCAATTCTATCTTATGTCTGTGAATCCATCATTGCTATTTTGGAGCTTGGTCTCTGAGTATGCGAATACCCAAATGTCATCAACGTACTGCTACTCGATTACAGGGGTTGGGGTGATCTTGGTGCTGGACTGAAGGCTGCATAGTTTGAGTAGTTACTCGTTCTGTGGAGTAGCTCCACTCTAATGGGGAGCTTCGTGGAGATGAAAATTAGGCTGCCTGCAGAACTTTGAACAATACAACAAGCGGGGTCATTTTGCTTCAGAGACAATGCTGTTTAAAAATTATCATTGCAGAAGATTTATGTTTTGCTATCACTTGATTAATATTTAGCAGTTAATTTATTTAAGAGCAGTATCGTCATTAAGGAAGCAAGGACAGCAATGCTCCAAATACAAGACCATGAACAACAATGGGGTCATTGTCCAAAAATGTGCGGAATAGGTTGATGGGCCATGCTAAATTGCCCCTTAGTGTTGGGAGGCTAGCAGGGAAAATACATGGGCTTGTGGGGATAGGGCCCTGGGTGGGATTGTTGTCAGTGCAGGATTGATGAGCCGAAAGGCCTCCTTCTGCACTTTAGGGATTCTGTGCACCAGTGTGTCTAAATTATATCCTTAAATTTTAGAATGGCTCACAGCATTCTGGATTCTCCTTTGCCTTATCTGCCAATGCAATCTCATGTCCCCTTTTTGCCCTCCTGATTTCTGCCTTAACTCTACTTCTACACCCTCTATACTCTTAAAGGGATCCACTTGATCCCAGCTGCCTATGCATATCATGTGCCTCCTTCTTCATTTTGACCAAGGCCTCAATATCCCGAGTCATCCAGGGTTCCTTATTTCTACCAGCCTTGCCCTTCACTTTAAGAGGAATGTGCTTACCTTGAACCCTGGTTAATACAGTTTTGAAAACCTCCCATTTCCCAGACGTCCCTTCGCCTGTCAACAGACTCCCCCAATTAACTTTTGAAAGTTCCTGTCTGATACCATCAAAACTGGCCTTGCCCCAGTTTAGAATTTTAACTTTTGGGCCAGACCTATCGTTCTCCTATTGTAAAACTAATGGAATTATGGTCATTGGTCCCAAAGTGATCCCTCACTAACACTTCTGTCACTGCCCTTCCTTATTTCCCAAGAGGAGAGGTCAAGTTTTGCTCCCTCTCTAGTCGGGCCATCCACAGACTGAATGAGAAATTCCTCCTGAATACACTCAACAAATTTCTCTCCATCCAAGCTTCTAATATGTCCCAGTCAATGTTTGGAAAGTTAAAATCCCCTCCACTACCACCCTATTTTTCTTGGAGCTATCTGTAATCTCCTTACATATTTGCTCCTCAATTTCCCGCTGATTATTTGGGGGCCTATAGTACAACCCCATCAAAGTGATTCTCCCCTTTTTATTTCTCAGTTCTACCCATATAGAATCAGTGGTCAAACCCTCAGATATATAGCCACTCAGAGACGTCCTTGACCCTGGCACCAGGGAGGCAACATACCATCCTGGATTCTCGATCATGGCCACAGAACCACTTGTCTGTGCCTCTAACTAGCAAGTCCCCTATTACTACTGCTCGCTTGCTCTTTGCCCGACCCTACTCTACAGCAGAACCAGGTGAGGTGCCACAGGCCTGGCTGCTGCTGGTATCTCCCCCTGACAAGCTATCTCCCTCAACAATATCCAAAATGGTATACCTGTTTGAAAGGGGAACAGCCACAGCAGACTCCTGCCTGCCTGCCTCTCCTGGTAGTCACCCATCTACCTGATTGAACCTGCGTTGTGACAAGCTCCCTGTAACTGGTGTCCATCACACACTCTGCCCCCTGTATGCTCTGCAACCAATCAGCATCACTGCTCTGCTGCCCTCAACTGGACAGTTTTGTGTCCTTAAATATAATTTAAGGAACTGAGAATTAACTTCAGCCATAATATAGCAAATAAACTGCAGCCCCCAAAATCATGTTTTTGCAAATATTAGGCTTATAAGTCATCCTCTGACTTGGTGATTTCAAGGTGATTAACACCTGCATTCCTGCCTGTTAGCTGTGCAAATTTTGAAGTGGCCAGATCACTCTAATCTCCATGCCCGCTTGTCACCTGGCAGGATTTTAAATCATTGCAGCACTCCATTCTGCAGCAGAGATTTTCCTTTCTTCCTGTCACAGCTGCAGGTGAGAGCAGACCCTTTAAAGTCCTCTGACAGAAAGAGGATGACAATTTCGCCGGGGGGGGGGGGGAATGGTGTTTCCAGTCTGCCCAGCTGTGCACTCAGCCCCAAGTTTCTGAGTCCTCCTAGCAAGCTAAAATCTTTGAAACCCTCTCTATTCAACTGGAAATCTTTGATCTGTCAATTTCAAAGTTCAGTGGTTTGAGAGAGACCTTCATTGACAGCTGTGTTTATTTTCATTTCCCTTCACGCTTGAATGTATCTCAAGCACCTCCATTTATCCTAACCACAATCTTGACATTTCACTCTCAACCTGATTGACAGCCTATGGTTTCTTCAAAAGGATTAAATGGTTTAACTTCCTCTAATGCAAACCCTCATGCCTGCGTGGTGGGTGGGCTTTACTTGTTATGGGAGTGGGGGGGAGGATGCCCCTCTTTGGTGAGGGGTTGGTAGTGCTCCCTTGGTCAGTGGGAGGGCTGTCTCCAAGCATGGAGATTGGGGCGCTCTGAACATCGGGTCTGGCCAGCAGGGTCCCTGAGATGACCTCATTAGCATATTTTAAGTGGGTGAATCCCACTTGACAGATGCTGTGAACGTCAGTGGGAAACATTCCAGCAAGGGAGAATTCAACCCCACAGATGTATTTGGAATTCAGAAGGAGCAACAATGTTGAGTGGCATGGTGGCACAGTGGTTAGCAAGCTGCCTCACAGCACCAGGGACCCGGGTTCAATTCTATACTCGAGTGACTGTCTGTGTGGAATCTGCATGTTCTCCCCGTTTCTGCGTGGGTTTCTTCCGAGTGATCCAGTTTCCTCTCACAGTCCAAAGATGTGTGGATTAGGTTGAGTGGCCGTGTTCAATCGCCCCTTAATGTCAGGGTAAATACGTGGAGTTATGGGGATAGGGCCTGGGTGGGATTGGTGTTGGTGCAGACTCAATGGGCCAAATGGACTGCACTGTAGGGATTCTATGATTTTATGATAAGTCAGGGTAATGCAGAATTGAAAATCAGAATTGTGATGGTGACCTTACTGAATCCAGTCTGGGAATGTTTTAGAATTGTTAGTATTGGTAGAATGGAGAAGTAGTGTAGGGGGAAAAGAGTTGGCTGGTAGGAATGAAGGTGGTAACTTCTGGAGAGGGTGAAGCTTCATCAACATAAATGTTGATGAACCAAACAATAAACCACTGGTGGTTTATGAGTTTTGGGCCTCGTCGAGTTCATCTTGTTGAGGAAGGAGGCTGTAAGTGATAATGGCATGCCAAGTTTTCAGTCCAAAAGAAGTTTTAATTGCATTTTATCTGGGATAGTGTTTCTCCCCATATCCAAAATCCTGTCGTTGAATTTCCATGTCATTGGTGGTACTGATACTGCCACTGAAATATGACTATTTTATGTACTGTGTGGCTGCATGAATACCAAGGATGGGATTTTCCGACCGCGCTCACCCCAAGACCGGAAAATCCCGTCTGAGGTCAGCGGACCTTTGCGTGCACCGCCACCCCCCCCCCCGCCCACTACGATTCCCGTGGGTGGGATGGGAACATTCTGCCCCAATCCCCTCTGTAGACTGGCTGCAGGAGCAGTTGCACAGAGTCAGGAAGAAGACAGGAAAGAAGACGTTGATCAGCTTGACTTCCTTTGTTCTGGGTTTCTTAGAGTGGCACCTGGCAGGCCAATCCTTCATTCTGGTAAACTCTTGGACAATCTGGGAGAATTGGAAACCCTAACACAAATATACACACAGTATGGGAACATAGAAGATCACGTTAAATGTTCTCTTGCTTATTACTTGATTCAGATTTATATATATATATATATATACTAGGGAACTGAAAGATTTACTATTTATGATGGAGGTGAGAAGTTTTTTTCTCAAAGTGGAATTCTCTTGCCCAGAAAGCAGTGGAGGCTGGATCATTGAATTTATTCAAGGCAGAGTTACGTAGATTTTTGATGGACAAGGAAGTCAAGGATCATGGGGCGCAGATGGCAAAGTGGAGTTGAGCCCATATCCAGATCAGCCATGATCTTATGGATGATGAAGCAGGCTCGAAGGGCTGCATACCCTACTCTTAATAACTTGTATGTTCCTGTATTACTCCACTAAGATTAAAAATGCCATCCCTACGCATTTAAACTGCTTCAAGCCAACTTAATTGCCCGTAGCTGAGAATTGTCCCTCTTTTGGGATTGTGTGCCAATGTCTTCCTGCTTCTAATTCCTATGGTAAATTATTAAAGTGTCACTGAGGTGATTCTTTAGTGCTTTATTTTAGTTTTTGGGGGCAAGCATGGTGAGCAATGTTCAGTTCCAACTTTTTATGTTGATCATTCATTTCACAATTTATTAACTTTTAGTCTGGAAAACTAAATTACCATTTTAGGTAATACTGTAGCGTTCTGCCTGCTTCAACAACATGATGGCTGATCTCTAGCCAGAGGCAGATGCCTGGAATGTTTCAGTCGTCTGGTTGCCCATCCTAGAAGCAATTCTTCCTTTGACTGATTGTGAAAGCGGCTTCAAAAATGGAGTCAACAATTTGTTGATCATGTAATGGCATGTAGGAGAGCAGTTTGCTGTTCCCATGTTTAAGAATAAATTGAAGTCTGTTTACTTATGTGGGGTGGGGGGGAGGAAAAATAAATGTGGTAACTTAAGAAGAGTCACAAATCTAGAACACCCTTCTTAACAGCACTGTGGTGAACCTGCATTAGATGTACTGCAGCAGTTCAAGAAGACAGCTCACCACCACCTTCTCAAGGGCTACTTAGGGATGGGCAATAAATGCTGGCCCAGCCAGTGACACACACGTCCCATGAATAAATAAAAGGGAAAAATACAGAAGGCATGGTGTAAAAAGTAAACACAGAAGACCAATCTACTTGTAGTTGACTAATGCATTACTGGTGTTTAATAATCTTTCCATGTACGAACATACGCATTTGGAGCAGGAGTAGACCATTCATTCCTGCAAGCCTGCCCTGCCATTCAATAAGATCATGGCTGATCTAACTGTGGTCAACTCTACATTCCACCTCCCCCTTTGACTTCCTTGTCGGTCAAAAATCCATCTACCTCTGCCTTAAAAATATTCAGTTATACTGTCCCCAGCACTCTAAGGGGAAGAGAGTTCCAAAAATTCACAACCCTCTGAGAGAAAAAAATCTGTCTTAAATGGTCGACCCTTATTTATAAACTGCGTGCCCTTGTTTTCGCGTCACCATCAATGGGAAACATTCTTTCAGTATCCACCTTGTCAAGTCCCCACAGGATCTTACATATTTCAGTAAGATCACCTCTCATTCTTCTAAACTCCAATGAATACAGGTCCAGTCTATCCAACCTTTCCTCATCCCAGGTATCAGTCATGCAAATAGTCTCTTAACTACTTTTAACACATTTTATATCCTTTCCTAAATAAGGACACCAAAACTGCGCACATTACTCCTGATGTTGCCTCACAAATGCCATGTACAACTGTAGCAACAGTAAGAAGTTTAACAACACCAAGTTTAAAGTCCAACAGATTTATTTGGTAGCAAAAGCCACAAGCTTTCAGAGCCTTAAGCTCCTTCTTCAGGTGAGTGGGAATTCTGTTCACATTGTTTGTACCTTTGAGACTTGATTAGCTGTAAGTATTCGCATTCCAACCATTATTCTGTAAATTGAGTTTGTGTCTTTATGTGCCCTGTTTGTGAACAGAATTCCCACTCACCTGAAGAAGGAGCTTAAGGCTCCGAAAGCTTGTGGCTTTTGCTACCAAATAAACCTGTTGGACTTTAACCTGGTGTTGTTAAACTTCTTACTGTGTTTACCCCAGTCCAACGCCGGCATCTCCACATCACAACTGTAGCAAAACATCTCTACTTTTATACTCCATTCTCCTCACAATAAATGACAACACGCCATTTGCCTTTCGAATCACTTGCTGTATCTGTATACTAACTTCTCCTGATATGTGTAGCAGGATACCCAGATGCCTCTGTACCTCAGAGTTCTGCAGTCTCTCCCCATTTAAGTAATACACTGCTTTTCTGTTCTTTCTGCTACAGTGGATAAGTTCCCACATTATCCTGCATCACTCACAAAACCTATCTATGTCTGTTTCCAGACTCCTTGGGCGGGATTTTCCGACCGCACTTGCCCCAAGGCCAGAAAATCCTGCCCAAGGTCAACAGTCCTTTGCATGGTCCACCCCCGCCGACTACAATTCCCGTGGCGGGCAGGATGGGAAAATTCCACCCCTTACGTCCACTTCACATTTTACTTTTCTACCTATCTTTGTGGCATCGGTAAATTTAGCAACCATACCTTCAGTCCCTTCATCCAAGTCATTGATATAACTTGTAAATGGTTGATCACTGATCCCTGTGGCACTCCACTCGTAAACATCTCACCAACCAGACATTGACCAATTCATGCATACCCTTTGGTTCCAGTTAGCTAGCCAATCTTCCATCCATGCTAATATGCTACCCCCCGACATCACAAACCTTTATTTTAATCTTTGATGTGGCACCTTGTCAAATGCCTTCTGGAAATTTATCTACTGACATTATGCTATATTAATGTAATTGACTAATGTTTTTGAAGGCTACTGTTGATTTTCCAAATACCAAACTTATAGAAAGTTGTTTCGGTGCATTTAAAAGGCACATTTTTAAAATCTCATGAATCTGAATTGGTTAGCTTGCATATGCCTATTTGATTGTGTGTGCTTTTGGACTAGATTAAAATGAAGACATATAAATCGCCGTATGAGGAACAGTTGGAACAGCAGCGCCTAGCAGAGCTACGGGCAGAAGAGTCTCGCAGACTGAAAGAAAGGCAGGATGCACTGCACCAGCAGAGACTGAGGGAATACATGGCTCACCAGGAGCGCCTCCAGCAAGAAGCAGCACGGAAAGAAGAGTTGTTACGACAAGAGCAATTAAGGTGAATCTTGTTTTGCTGCAGTCAATCTGTTGGATGTGTCCTTATTGTTATTCAGGGAGACACTTACTGCTGAACGTTAAGATTATTCGGACCTCCACCAATCGGGAACATTGCTCTGAAAGTCATCGTGCAGTTGCAGCATTTACTGAGCTGCTACTGTTGCTGCTTGAGTCACCACGTTACTGATTCCCCCTGGAAATACTTGGCCAAGTACCTCCCTGTTTCACCTACCCTTAATATGCTAAAGGATCTCCACCGCCATGCTGGAATCAACGCCGGTGGTGGCTCTGGTTTGATTGTCACTGAGCTAGAGTTTAACAAGTGTAGGTGGAATAAAGATCTCTTTCTGATAAGTTCAAAGGACCACAAAAGATACTTAATTTCATAAATTTAAATCCAGAGAAAGCTTTACAATCCTACATAGTATAAATTCTAAAGAAAAGTGCTATCCATTAAAAAATGATTAATTAATATTCCCAAGTTAAAGTAATCCATGATTCAAAAATATAGCAGGGGCTAAACTGGCTAGCCCCTTGAAAATAGGTGCAGAATCATGATCAGCCCACACCATTCAATGTGATGCAGTTGACACTCCTGCTTATTTGAATGATTGCTGTGTACAGACAGTGCCAACTGCATTGATGCCTGCGTCAGCAGGGGCCCAAAACTGCAACTTGTTAGCACAAGTTAAAGCTGGCCTTTATCTTTTAAAGGGAGGTGCATTGTGGGTGGAGCAGGTGCTGGCACTCCTGCAGCAAGTGAACCTGACCTCTGAAATTATGCTTAAAGGCAAAACACAAGAGAGACCGGCTCCAAGGTTTTTAGATCTGCTGCACTGGACGTATTGGTAGACCGGTGGAAAGTAGGAGATTTGCCCTATTTCTGCAAGGGACCAAGAGATCCTCCAGACACGTGCTCAATAGGCAGGTGGGGCAGATAGTTATGGAGGTCAATACCAGGAGTAAGGGGGGAAAAAAGATGGTTCCATGAAGCACAAACTCCTCTCAAGATAACAGTATTGGTCCTCCAACCCTTGCCACCCTGCCAGTGCCATTGCAATTGCGTCAGCACGCCAGTGTTGCCACCCGTGCCAAGATGGGACAATCCACAACCGGGCCTTCTAGGCTCAGAACTGCTCGAGGACATCATCCAACGCCACTTGCAATCTCCTGCACCGAGAGTCAGCAGCCCTCTACCAGCCATGCTACAGCCACTGGTGTAGCACTGTATAGGAGGAACACCAGGGCAGACAAAGGCATTCGGGCACGAAGGCTGATAAGTTGATTTTTGTAAGCAAGGTTTAATTATAAACTTTATTTTGGAATGTTTATTTTGTGGTAGCTTTTATCTTTGGACTGTGACCAGGCAGGTGTTGTGATATCAGTGACAGAGTGAACGCAAGGTGTGGGAGTGTTGGCGAATGGGAAATTGGGATTGCTGCTACTGGTAACAGATTCAGATGAGTTCTTCAGACACCTACAGATGGATGCTCTCTGGTTTGCCTCTTTTCCTTTGTCTTTTCCCTCCTCTTCTTCCCTCCTCCTGCTCGTCAGGCGAGGTACGCAACATATAATAGATAGCCGTGAGCTTTGACAGCCACTCTGCCGAATACTGCCGGGCTGCAGGCAGTGGAAGCGTTGTCTCTGAATGCCAGTGGTCCACAATGTCACATTTTGTGCAGCACCACAATTTTAGGAACATAGGCCAATCAGCCCATCTGTTCCACCATCTAATGATCTGATCTGTGGCCTAACTCCATCACCACAATTCTCCCCAAAAAAATTCTAAATGTCGACTTTGCGTGAAAACTGGAGTAAATCATGCTGGTTTCTTCAGTGGGAGTTTAGAAATGAATCTCCCACACTCTGTGCACAGCTGAGTGTACGAATGTAAATCCCATTAAAAATCAGGAGGCAGGGCCTATCCCTGCTGGAGAGGCCAGCAGCATAGCGCTGAGCGGGCCATTGTACATGCGCCGATCTGTCATAGCAGAAATCGGTGCATGCACAGTGGCCCCTGTCTGCCGGCCCCCTGATTGCCGGACAGCTTGATCGCTGGCCAGCCCCGCGACCCCCACATCGCCGGCCGTGCGACCCCTCCCCACGGCCTGATTGCTGGTCTCCCAGACATGCCCAGGCCAGCCTCGACCCCCTCCCCTTAAATCTCTTGGCCCGCCACGCTAAAAAGTTAGCGCAGTGGGATAGGAGAATTGCCCCCCATATACCTGCCGTTGGCCCATATCCCTTAATATCTTTGCTTAACAAAAAATTATCCATCTCAGATTTAAAATTAGCAACTGATTTAGCATCAACTGCTGTTTGTGGATGTGAATTCCAAACCTCTACCACTCTTTTTGTGTAGAAGTCCTTCCTAACATCCCTCCTGAATGGACTGGCTCTAATTTTTCAACTATGCCCTCTAGTTCTAGACTCTCCAATCAGTGGAAATAGTTTATCTTTATCTACCCTTCCTTTTCAATCAGATCACTTCTTAACCCTCTAAATTCTAGAGAATACAGGCCTAATTTGTACAATCTCTCCTCATAATTAAATCCCTGAAGTCCAGGTATTATTCTTGTAAACTAATGCTGCACTCCCTCCAAGGCCAATACACCCTTCCTAAGGTGTGGTGCCCAGACCTGCTCACAATACTCCAAATGGGGTCTAACCAGGGTTTTTCTATAGCTGCAGCAAAACTTCTGCATCTTTATATTCCAGTACTCTAGATACAAAGGCCAACGTTCCATTAGCCTTCTTGAATATTTTCTGCACCTGTTTATGGTGTTTTGAAGATTGATGGACCTGAAGCCCCAAGATGCTTTGGACATCCACTGTATTTAACTTCATGTCATCTCGAAAGTACCGTGATCTCTTTTTTCGGTCCAAAATGAATATCCTTACACTTACTTAGATTGAAATCCATCTTTTGCCCATTCACCTAGTCCATCGATATTCCTTTATAATTTAATGCTATCATCTATACTGTCTACAATGCCACCCAAATTTGTGTCATCAGCAAATATGACTTCCTATGCAATTTTCCAAGTCATTAATCAATAATGTGAACATGTGAGGCCCCAACACAGATCCCTGTGGGACACCACTAGTCACATCTCGCCACTTTGACCACCTACCCATTATCCCTATCTTCTGCCACCTGCCACTCAACCAATTTCCCAGCCATGTCAGTAATTTGCCCTCAATTCCGTGGGTTTCGAACATAGATAACAGTTTCTTATATGGGACTTTATTATTGTATCCCTGCTGTACATATGGACATGATTGTATCCTGGAACCATCAGCCATATCATCAGAAAATACCACTTGTTTGCCAGTAGCCACCCTTCGATGTTCTGTGATGATGCAAATGCAAACGGCACAGTGGGTTTCTGTGGAATGAAGATTTTGTGACTGTTGCTAGGATACTGGATATTGACCTGCACGATTTGCTACTTGTGGTCATTGCACTAGCAGGACTTTGAGGGAATGGTTTCCCTCTCGGTTCCAGTAATAGGGCAGAGATGACTTGAGATGCCCACAAAGTGATATGCTTAGTTAAATGGTACCCTGCATCTTGAGAAGCTTGCAATCCTACTAAAGCCTTGTGTTCATCCCCCGGCTTGTCTCTGCCAGGACAGAATACAATGTAGTTATCTGTTTTTGAATATAGGATCTCTCTTGCACAGCAGTGGGTGTTGATCTGCGAGACGTTACAAGTATTTCCTGCTCCAGGCTCAAAGGAGCAAGATGCATATAAGTTTATTGCCACGGGCACCTTCACAGCCAGTGGCATTGAGGTCTTCTTCCTGCTGCTGGGAAAGATGAAGGGAGAGTGTGAGCTGCAGTGTTGAGCTCCAAAGTGGCACTTGTGCCAACAGATCAATGTGGCTTGTTGATTGACTTTATGATCCTTTTAATGCAAACATCATTTTCCGCCCCCAGGAAGGGAAGTTTGTACTGAATGGACCAGCTTTTTAAACGTCTGCCCTAAAGCAGTAACACGCTGGGGACGACCCTCAGTCTGTTCAGCCTATTACTTGCAGGCTCACTAATGATGTGACCAATAAGGCATCCAGTGTGATTCATTCCACAAGCGTGTGCGCTTGCTGTTGATGCTATGTTGGGCTTTAAGGGCACTTGCAGGAACCTAAACACACGCATTGTTGAGCCACATAGCTCACCCAGCATGTTCCACGCATTGACTATTGGCAACAATTCTACACATTAACTCATGAGAAATCTTTTTGTAATTAATATGTTCTTCCTTTTCAGTTACTATCTAAATCCCACTGTGATCTCCACTATGGGTGGGATTTTACAGTCTCGCTCGAGCGAGACCAGAAATTCCTGCCCAAGGTCAACAGACATTTCTGTTTCCCGCCCCTCGCCCGCTCCGATTCCGTGGCGGGTGGGGTAGTAGAGTTCCGGCGAATATCTTCTGGTCATGCATTTTGATTTATCAATAGAATTAACACCATTGGTTAGTTAATACTGTATTGTTAATGTACCTTTTCCTTACACTGAATATTTAACATCACAGGCAACAGTCGGATTTTAACAATGATGAAACTGCTGAAGGTGACGATGAACGAGATGTGCATGAGGAGGAGGAGGAGGGTAAGAAGGTTAAATTTAAGGATGTGGTGGATGATTAAGTTGGTTAACAGTCACATATAATGTAATCTTGAACTAGCGTGGCTGGCAAGAGGTTATTTTTTTTGCACAATCTCTTTAACAAAAAAATCGATTGCGAATGATTTAATTCAGAGAATATGTTGTAAATTTAAATTACCTTTTGTGTCGAAAGTGCGCAGAGTTAACTAATGCTGAAGTAAAAATGAATATGTTAAACACTTGTTTTATACTATCACAAGATGTCCACGCACTGAGTCAGGCTATCTAAGGTTTTGCTGTCACTGACAATTGACAATGGGGTGGATTTCATGGGCGGGGGGAGAGGGTGCGGCAAACAAGTTGGGGCAAGCGAAATAAACTGAGGGTCAGATTTGCAATGCTCTGTAAAGTCACCATAGTTCCAGATGACCAAAGGCTGACCTTTGAGGTGGTAATTTAAACTGAGGATTACCACACCGTAGGCGAGGGACAAGCTTAAGAAGGCAGGGCCTTCATTAATAACCTCAGCCGGTACAGGAATTGAACCTGCGCTGTTGGCGTCACTCTGCATTACGAACCAGCTGTCCAGCCAATCAAGCTAAACCAACTCCCCAAACTTGGATGCTCTGTAGACTGGAAGTCTCATCCTTGAGAGCTGCTGGCCAATCCAGCAGTCTCCAACGTGCCAGAGCTTAGTAGTGGGTGCTGCTGGGACTGCAGGGAGGCCTTGGAAGAAGGTGCCAGTGATTGGAGACAGGTAAGTCCCTGGCTTTTACAGCGGGGAGGGATTAGAGCAAAGGTTCCCAACTGGTGTGCTGCAGCATACTGGTGTACAGTGAAATAAGATTCAAAATGATTAAAAATTAATGTAAATAAACTAAATCTAACCTTTATCTTCAGCTCCGTGGTCGGCAACTCCAAGTCCCAATGAATCTTGGGTCTCTTGTGCATGCCCTGGTGAGGAAAGGGCCCCACATGCACCGTTCGGGTTTTTATACTATTGGTCAGGGTATTTCCAATTTAAAACAATCCAAGCCACACATGTGCGATCCTTTTCCGGCCGGCACATTCACAGGACATCCAAGGTTCCTCGGGACTTGGAGATGTCAAACACAGAGCTGAAGGTGAAAGCCCCCATGTGCCTGCACAAGAAGCAAAAATACCCGGAACCCAGGGAGAGGCAAGGGAGACAGGGAGAGATCGAAAAAGAAAGGGCAGAAGTCAGAGAGAGACAAGAAAACAATGTTCCCATTCAGGGAAGAAGACAGAGATAAGAAACAGAAACCAATGAAGCTAAGAAAAGGAGAAGCAAGCTCTAATTCCAGAAGGGGCTGTGAAGAGCAGACCTTAATTAAGGTGGGCTTGGGGGAAGACCTAGTTGTCGAAGAGACCCCTAAAAGAAGCCCTGAAGATTTGAGAAGGCAGTTGAAGATTGGTAAGTCTGTGCTGCGTGGTGTTGGGGTCAAGGATACACCTTTGGAGGAGAAGTTTTCAGCTTGACACAACTGAAGAGCTGAAACTGTGATTGGAAGTTGCTGCTTGAGGACATGTATTGTGGAGTGTGGTGTGTTTGACTAGTTTGCCATAGCCTCTTGGAGAGAAATGAAGAATCTCAACCTGATTCAGATTTGGCCGAAAGGACAGAATCTCAGAGATAAAAGCCAGGTTTGTACACAGCAGAGTGACAGCTACTTGGCCTATGGATTTTGGTGGACCGGTGCTGCCTCTTGCCCTCTCCCAGGATGCCTAATTTGCAGGGAGAAGATCTCAAACCTTGCAATGGTGACAAGTAGGCTGAAGCACCATTTCAATACAAAACACCTTTCACTCTCCAGCTAGGATACACAGTACTTCAAGCGCCTGAGAGAACAAAACGTAAAGCAAAATCAACACGATAAAATGTGCATGGGTTTCAGATAACGCACAGGAGGTGAGTTACCTGGCTGAGCTCATAGGAAAATCAAAGAACCTGCACATCATTGCCAAATCCTTAATTCTGCCGGCATGCAAAATTATTGTGAGAGAAATGTTGGGAGCAAACGCTGCCAAAGAAATCGACAGAGTTCCTCTTTGTGATAATACAATCAGACGGCAGGTTGATGAAAAGTCAGTTGACATTAAACAGGTACTTCAGGAGAAATTAGCAATGAGTGAATAATGTGCCCTGTAGATTGATGACTCCACAAATATTAACAAACACTGTCAGCTCTTAACCAATGTCATGCATGTTAGAATGTCTTCATTTGCAAAGAATTGCCTGGTTACACGGCCGAAAAAGAAATCATTCATGTCATCACTGCTTAACTGGATGGAAACAATCTTAACTGGATCAAGTTCAATGACATCTGCACTGACAGAGCAGCTTCCATGACAGGAGAAGTTAAAGGATTCGTGAGTAAGGTGAATGAACAGAAACCTGACATCGATATCTGTGACCTCTTGTTCAAGATTGCCCCATAAGAGGAAACATTTGGTCTACATGCATCGTGTAAGATTGGCTATTCAGAAATATGGTATTTATTATACTATGTACCAAACCTAGTCAACAACAGCCTTTGAATCAATTCTTCCTTTTCCATGAACTATAGCAAAATAAAAAAGATAAAATACTTCCTCTTATGTTTCACCCATGCCGTTGTGGAGCTATCTGTTTGTAGATGTGCTGGAGTAATTTGTGCTTCCCTACTTTGCTTGTCCTTTCTGTGATGGTTTCATTGAGAACAAGAACTTGAAGTCTTCGCCCATGTCCTACTAATCATTAGAGGTTCCTTGGATCAAACAGCACCAACTGCTGCATTTTCAGTTATTCAGAAAAGGAAACTGTAAGATTGTGATCATGCACTTAATTGATGCTTTGCTTTTGCAAAGGATTAACAATTAATCTCTTGAATCTTTTTAATCAGAGATGACTGATAGTTACTCCAAAATTTCGGCAATCTCTGTCTCCCAGCAAAAGTTTTCATGGGTTTATTTTAGTGGGTGTAGCTTCTGCTTCAAAGAATCAAATAGAAATTGTAACTGGAATCATCAATCTTCAATTTATAATTTCACTGTAGCTTTTCTGTGGACTGCTCTAAAGTGTTACTATTTCTATTCCTGCAATTATTTTTATTAACATGTCCAAAGTGTGTTCAATCTCTGCTGGGAGCAGATATCATAAAATTTGCACAGTAATATTTTAAACCTCGATACAGAGATGTGTGTGTTCAAACCATAAACCAGATCAAAGGTTCTTTATATTAAAAAATTAAAAGCTAGAAGTTACTGTTGATCGTACCAGAACTTAAATTCTAAATTTGTATCACGTTTCTTTGTCCATTATTTTACTGCAGGTATTAAGTCATTTAAAGTTATTGGTTTGGTGTATTTATTATAATAACAGACAAAATTGTAACTTATTTGCATCGAATGTTCATCTGGTCAGTGGCAATACTACCGTCGTCAAACTGGAAGGGAGGGAATTTGAACTTGTGCTTTGATCGATTAAGCAGCAAAGGGTCTGTGTTAGTTACTGGGGATGCCTAACTTAATTAGTCTGAAAACCAAAAGGAGAACATCAGATTCACAGGCTAAAGACAGGTGGCAAAGCTTCCTGGCATTGAAATGAAGGACTGGCCTCAGTCTTGGCCAGTGTTTCAGTTTGGGTTCCGTTAGGGTCACTCCGCCCATAACTTACTGCAACCTTTTTCAAACATGGGCAAAAGAGCTGAATTCCAGAGGCGAGTTGTGAGGGATGGCCCGTGTCACCAAGGCAGCATTTGAGTGAGTGTGGCACCAAGGAGCTCAAGTAAATTTGAAATCAATGGAAATCAAGGCAAAATTCTCCTGGAGTCTTACCCGGACACATACCTAGCACAAGGGAAGGTGGTTGGAGACCAATTATCTCAGCTGCAGGATAGTGCTACAGGAGTTCCTCAGGGGAGTGCCCTCAGCACAACCATCTTCAACTGCTTCATCAATGATGTTCATCAAACGATCAGTAGTAGAGGTGCTCACTGACAACTTCTGTGTTCAGTTCCATTCAGAATTCCTCAGAAAAAGAAGCAGTCTATGCCTGAATGGATCAATGTCATGATGTGGAGATGCCGGCGTTGGACTGGGGTAAACACAGTAAACTCTAAATACACCTGTTGGACTTTAACCTGGTGTTGTTAAAACTCTTACTGAATGGATCAAGACATGGACAACATTGAGGCTTTGGTTGTAAGTAAAATAACATTTGTTCCACCCAAGTGCCAGGCAGTGACCACCTCCAGCAAAGGAGAGTCTGACAACCACCCCTTAACATTCAATAGTATTATCATTGTTGAATCTTCAACCACCAACATCCTGGGGGGAATCACAATTGACCAGAAACCTAACAGGACCAGCCACAAGAGCTGTGGCTACAAAAGCAGGTCAAAGGTTGGGAATTCTGTGGCTAGCAAGTCGACACTTGACTTCCCAAAGCTTCTCCACCACCTACAAGGCAGAGTTCAGGAACGTGATGGAATAATCTCCATTTGCTTGGATGATGCAGTTTAAACAACATTCAAGACATCCAGGGCAGCTATTTAATTGGCAGCCCATCCACTACATTAAACGTTTCACTCCTCTATCACCAGTACAAAGAGGTGTACCGTCTGCAAGAGCCACTGCAGCAATTGACTAAGGCAGACATCACGTCCAAAACCTGTGACCTCTACCAGCTAGAAGGACAGGAGCAGTAGGCACATGAGAACATCACCATTTCCAAGTCATGCACCATCCTGGCCTGGACTTGCATTGCTGTTTCTTCCTCAAAGCTGGGTCAAAATCCTGGAACACCCTATCAAACTGCACTGTGGGTGAGCCTTCACCCCATGGATTGCAGCGGTTCAAGAAGGCTGCTCACTACCACCTTCTCAAATGCAATTAGTGATGGGCAATATAAGTTAATTTTGCTGGAACGTCCATATCCTGTGTATGGTGAGTGAAGCGGCATTATGATTCCTCCAGCTATCCATTAGCTGTTACACCGCATGTGCAAATATCACCAAGAGTACATTCTAGATATTTTCTGGCGATAGCATCCATCGTACGTCACTTCGAACCTGATTAAAAATAAATTCTAATAAAATGCACAGAATGTGGGACAACCATCCTGTCACAATGATGGAGAAAAACACAGAATTGTGCACAGAATATTGAGCTGTAAATAAGACCTGTGAATTTTTAAAAATGGACATACAAGCCAAGGATAACTGAGGATGTATATTCAGTCACTGGCTGAATTGCTGGTGGGTAAACAACTAAGATAAAATGGAATCAAACCCTGTTTCCAGACAAAGATAGATGAAAAGCACGTATGGCATCAAGAAACTAATTGCTATCTCATATGGAGATAATGGGAGATGGATATCATCTCAGCAGGGGTGATGTCCTGTAAGCGGTGTTACAGAGGGATTTGTGAGTTTCATCTGCCAGGAATATACAACGACTGGAATAAAAGCCTGATGCAAAGCTTGGTGAGGGTCGACCGATGATGGGCGTGTCAACGTGTGACAAGGGGAAAAGACAGCAAACCAGCCCCTGCAAAAGTTTACAGGTAACTCTCTCTCTCTCCTTCTGATTGTTGAAGCAAGCCACGTCAGCCAAGGCACAGCTGAAAAGCAAAATAGGGCTAGTTCTCAGTCGTATTGCAGAACATTGGTATCTCAAAAACCGACTATTTATTGCTAAGATCAATGCTATTCAAATCATGAATCATTTCATAACAAGTTTTTTATATATTGACTTTGGACTCAGTTCTCATTTCTAATTTGTATGAATGTATATGGATATGTGTTATCATTTTTTGTGTTTCCTAGTTAATAAATCACTCTTTAACTCAAGAAAGCTGGGTTAAATTGGCTCCTTTTAAATCATAAATATTGGGATTGGGAAAATGATCATAACACTAGGTCATAGAGGTCATAGAGATTTACAGCATGGAAACAGGTTCTTCGGTCCAACTTGTCCATGGCACCCAGTTTTTACCACTAAGCTAGTCCCAATTGCTCGCATTTTGCCCATATCCCCCTATATCCAACTTACCCATGTAACTGTCCAAATGCTTTTTGAAAGACAAAATTGTACCCCCCTCCACTACTGCCTCTGGCAGGTTGTTCCAGACACCACCCTCTGAGTGAAAAAATTGCCCCTCCGGACCCTTTTGTATCTCTCCCCTCTCACCTTAAACCTGTGCCTACTAGTATTAGACTCCCCTACCTTTGGGAAAAGGTGTTGACTATCTAGCTGATCATTATTTTAAAGACTTCTATAAGATCACCCCTAAGCCTCCTACACTCCAGGGAAAAAAGTCCCAGTCTATCCAGCCTCCCCTTATAACTCGAACCATAAAATGTGTTATTCAAATATAGTTCCTCACTATACATACAAATACAGATAGAATAAAAACATAAAATAAAAAAGCAATGTCAAATTCCCTATTGCCATTCTTGGTGGGCCTTCAAGCTATATTGTTATCAAAGATAAATATGTCATACATGACAGATACCATACATGACAGATGGTAAATGTTTTTCCCAAATGTTGTTTCTTCAACATGGTTTGGCTAGAAAGACGTTTGGATTATTAACAGTGGAAACTGAATCAAGTAACAAGGTTTTCCATCATTTTACATATTAGTTGAAGATGAGAACAATCCACATGAAGAAGCTGAAGATGAGGACCCCGAAATAGTAAATGAAAATCATCACACAGATCATGAGGCTATCAACCAGCAGGTGAAGATTGCTACATTGTGATTTATAATGATCTATCTCAAGGGCCACAGTTTCACGCTCTGCCCACCACCTCCCAGGCAGCTACTGAGGTGGCAGGGAGCGTAAAATAGCATTGATGGGATTCCCTCCTGGATCCCTCCTGCCCTCAACCCAGATGTAATTCTCCAATCATGGGGCATCTGGTAAAATTGCAAAAAGAAATGATGGATTTGTTATAATATTAATTTGCCACTGGCATACTGGCACCCTTCATTAAATCATTATAAGAATACAGAACTTTACTGTGACCATTTGAATAAAAAATAGGATTTACAATCAGTTTGATTTTTGATTTTCTATTCTGGTTTCTACATGGAGTAACATTTTATCTCTCTAATTATGGGAAGCCTGCCCAAGCTCCCCCCCCCTCCCCAGGTTGGGGGTCGCCTCAATCTTAAGGCCCCCTCAGACTGGGGCGCCCACCCCTCAGAGACTGGGAAACTCTGGCCCTCCCTCCCCCCTCCCCGCTCTGTCCCCAGCCTGCCCACTGACACCAAGATTGCCCCCCATCTGGGTCCCCAGGAGATATCCTCCCCTCCCCGGAACTCCAGGTACTTAGTTGAAGTGTGGACCCATGACTTACGTCTCAGGCACTGGTGCTGCAGTACCTCTTCCGGCCATTGAAGCACTGTGCCTGGAGGGGCTGGAGAGCTGTCGGCCAATCAAGTTGGCTGACAGCTCTCCATGGCGGGACTACTGACCAAATGTGATCGGAAGTCTAACCTGCTGCCAATCAGGCAGTGGGCAGTTGGTGTTGGCGGGGATGCATTCCCTCCTGACTTTCAGGATGATGGGTGCTGAGAGCTTGTCATCCTGAAAATTCACGCCAAGGAGTTCCAATAACAGAATTATCCAAACCTGATGGTTTGAATTTCTGCTGTAGTGTAGCGTTTAGCACCATAGCGTCTTTACAGTGCAGAAGGAGGCCATAGGGCCTATCGAGTCTGCTCCAACTCTCCACAGAAATTCTTACCCAGGCACTTGCCTCTGTCCTATCCCTGTAACCCTGTGCATTTAACATCTCTGGACGGTGGGGGGCAACCAAAGCACCCAGGAAAAACCTTCGGAGTCACGGGAAGAGCATGCAAACTTCACACAGTCACCCAAGGCCGGAATTTAACCTGGGCCCCTGGTGCTGTGAGGCAGCAGCGCTAACCAATGTGCCACATGCCATGATGTCTTATCAATAAGCAATAGCGGAGTGAATAATTTGTCTCTGGCAAGCAAGGACTTCCTTGCAAAATGAAATGATGGATTCGTCATAATTTGCCACAGGTGTACTGGTGCCATTATTAAAACATTAAAATACAGATTTTTCCTCTGAACATTTGAAAAAAATAGAAATTGCAGTCAATTTGATTTTCCATTCTGGTTTCTACATGGATTGTCATTTTATCTCTTTAATTACGACTTTAAACCCCTCTGTACATCTTAGTAATAGCAATTTGCACTTTTATATTGCCTCTAATATAACCCCATGTCATTTATAGAAGAGAAATGGGTGCAATGCAGTCGCACAATTAGGGGAGATGACTAAATGCATGAAGATGGGGAGAGGTGATGCGACAGCGGAATTTAGGGAGTGAGTTTAAATCAGGCAACTGAAGCCTCAGCTGCCAGTTGTGGAATGAAAAGAACAAGATTGGCAAGAGAAGTGTTGGAGAAACTGAGGTTGGAGTTGATGAAAGAGTGAGTTTCAGTGGTGGTAAGGTTGGGGGCAGAAGGAAGTTAATGTTGGAGAGCTATAAGTGTTCTTCATGATGGATCTGACAGAGGGTTTGAAACTCTTAGCTGAGGGATGAACTGGAATCTGAAGTTTTGCACCACCTGCTGCAGTTCGTGGGAACAACTGGGGGGAGTAATGAAGTCAGATAAGGCTGCCAAAATACTGGCATGAGTTGAACAAGATGGCTCAATTTTAACAGTGTTAAATTATGGATAGATTTCTGAATGATTGTTATAAGGAGAAACAAAATGTTTAACTTGCTTAATTTATAACCCTCTCATGTTTCTGCATGTTGCTTTATTAAAAATATTTATTATGTGTTATTAACTGTTGTTTTTATAATTAACTAAAACTCAGTGTTTTCAACATACAACGCACAATTGTTACTATAGAATCTTCCTGTTACTCTAATCTGCTGCCTCATCCATTACTTCCCATTGTCTGCCATTTTCACAAACCTCCTGCTTAACACTACTGGTTCTCTCATAAATATCAATAAAGCTAATTGGACAAGCTGATATAGTAGTGAATTTGTCTTGCGTATTTGCTTGCTTGTTGTGTCTATCAATCCCTTTCTTTCTCCATCTCATACACAATCATTCTCCTCACCTTCCCTGGCATGCACTTTTCTAACATATTGTTTGAAAGGATGTCTAGAAGGATTACACATAACAGAACATTTTGATGCTATTGCTTTGCTATTTTGATAATTGTACTTGCAAAATGCGGAATGAATTTCCTCTTGGCAAGAAATCATGATTGATGTGTGGTATGCACCCTAACACTCAGGGAAATATTTCAGTTTTTAAAAATATGCAGACTTCCTCTTGCGTAATCATATCTTTCAAGAAAGAGCAAAGATCCAAAACCCCTTGCTTTGATACTTCACAAAAAGCAATTAATTGCAGCATTTTTACAATCGGTAAAGAAAAGGGAGGGGGGGGGGTAGCAATTAGTTCATGTAGCATCACTTCTAGCTCTTCGTTTATGTCATTAAAGGATGGCCTATCTGCCCCGGTGAATTGATATGAATCTGCGCAGTGCTGCCAGAAATGATACTACGCAAACACATTTTCCCCCTGGTATTTTGAATTTTGCGGCACTGCTTCCGTCTTCATTCTCAGTTTAGTAATTCAGGACAAGATTATTGTCCCAGTGTGGGCTGAGAATGGAGGGAGGCAGACTCATTTTGCGATGCCGGCCATCAGCAGGTTTGTTGGAACCATCCCACCACCCAACTATTTTGCAAGCTGTGGGTATCAGTCTAATTGAAAGGCCCGTTACATCACTGGATCTGAAGCCACAACCAGAAATGGACAGTCAACTGCATGACAAATATGAGATAGAGGACCAAATAGCGGTAAGGATAATAAACTACATTGCATCAAAATTGATGGCTTTAGGGTGTCAAAACCAACTGACTCCACTAACGTTAGCAACCTTAAATTTTTACCTGATGACTTGTTTGTCGCAGACATTGTTGGATTGTGTTGTGTTATGCAGCCTGTGTTAGGTTCACAGAGGGAGCCATAACATAACTGTAAGACTGGTAGATCTAATAGAACTCTCATTTCCTGCTGAATAATGATTTATAGGTAAAATAAGAGGAAGCGAAGAAGTCATATAACCAGAAAAAACTTAATATAAATATCATTAAACAGATTTAAGTTCTTTTTTGATAAAAGTTTAATTGCAGAAATAAAAATTGTGAAGGAGAGAGTAACAATTGACCAGCATAATCACAAATTAGTAAAGAAAAGTATTATTGTCTGTCTGCAGGAAAAAAACAGAAGCAACTAGTTGAAAGAGGAAAAGAAATTTTAAAAAGCTGCAATCAAAATATTAAGTGAAAACAGCAGTAAGAATATAGAGGAAAATCAGAAAATAATGTCATCATTTAGGCTATTATTTTTTTGTTAATTCTTTGGAATGCTGATGAGGCAGGATCACTGACCATTTCTTCTACTTTATAATAATGACATCACTAAAAATCAGTTGCTAAGAGTCCTTTGCATTATTCAGATAAAAGTAGGGCAGCTAGTTTCGTGTCCTGGCCAATAAACATTCTCCAGTCAACACCACCAAACATTGCTGTTGTGGGATTTTATTATATAGAAATTGGTGGCGCCTGGAACAATGATTACATTTGAAATGTACTTAATTGATCAGAAAGCACTTTGCCCTGAGGAAATGAAAGGAGCTTTGTAACTGCTAATTCTTTATTTCTTCATAAATGTAAGAATGAGTCAATGATTGGTTTATTTGTCAGCATTTGTATTATTGTAACTTTATATGTGAGAAGGGAGGTTAAAAAAAGAATACTTTTGTAAGCATGAACAATTTTGATGATGCTTAAATAGATACTATTGTTCCAAATTAATTTATAAATAATTGAAAAATACGTAACACTGCTTCATCAAACAACACAAATCATTTTACCCAGAATGACGTTGGCACATGGTTAGCACTGCTGCCCCACAGCACTAGAGACCCAGGTTCAATTCCGGCCTCGGGTGACTGTGTGGAGTTTGTACGTTCTCCCCGCTTCTGCGTGGGTTTCCTCCGGGTGCTCCGGTTTCCTCCCATAGTCCAAAAATGTGCAAGTTAGCTGGATTGGCCATGCTAAATTGCCCCTTAGTGTTAGGGGGATTAGCAGGCTAAATATGTGGGGTTACGGGAATAGGACCTGGGTGGGATTGTTGTCGGTGCAGTCTCGATGGGCCGAATGGCCTCCTTCTGCACAGTAGAGATTCTATGATGTTCCTTTAATGGAGGTGAAACTCAAAAAAATAAGCAATCCAATCAATATTTTTCCAGCTTGGGGTTGTGTTTACACATCATGAGGCAAGAATGTAATCCCTTGAGACATTATCTCATCTCCAAAACTGTATATTAAGCACAAATATTAGGATAGAATGCATCAAGTAAGCTTGTGGTCACTGCTCACTGGCATCTGTAGCCTGAAGAGGCCTTTTTGTGTTCAGAAAGTAACTCATATGGAAGGCGTTGATAACACTAATGGTTTTGTTTTCTTGCCAGCTTGATGCTCAGCATTTTTTTGTAATAAAGTTTATTTATTAGTCGTAAATAAGGTTTACATTAACACTGCAATGAAGTTATGTGAAATTCCCCAAGTCGCCACACTCCGGCGCCTGTTCGGGTCAATGCACCTAACCAGCACATCTTTCAGACTGTGGGAGGAAACCGGAGCACCCGGAGGAAACCCACGCAGACATAGGGGGAACGTGTAAACTCCGCACAGACAGTGCCCCAAGCCAGGAATCGAACCCAGGTCCCTGGCGCTGTGAAGCAGCAGTGATAACCACTGTGCCACTGTGCCGCCCCTAGATAATAGATAATGCAGGAGGAATCCTCTCCTTTATACTCCCATTAGAAAAACAAGCTGTGCGTTCATAGTAATTGAGTACTTTGAACGCAGGAAAAACCTTTGTTGAAAGGGTTTCTAATATTAGGCGATGGCCTAATGGCATTATCGCCAGACTATTAATCCAGAAACCCAGCTAATATCCTGGGGACCCAGGTTCTTATCCCACCGCGGCAGGTGGTGGAATTTGAATTAAGAATCTACTGATGACCATGAAACCATTGTCAATTATCAGAAAAACTCATCTGGTTCACTAATGTCCTTTAGGGAAGGAAATCCTTACCTGGTTTGGCCTTCATGTGACTCCAGAGCCACAGCAATGTGGTTGACTCTCAACTGCCCTCTGAAATGGCGTAGCAAGCCACACAGTTGTATCCACCAACACCTTCTGAAGGGAAACTTGGGATGGGCAATAAACGCTAGCCAGCCAGCGACACCCATGTCCCACGAATGAAAAAGAAATTAGGTTGCAATACTTGTTTTACATCTTATTAAGTTATAAGGAATTACTTAGTAATCTTGCACATAATGTGAAACCTGTACAATAATAAAATGCTGCAGTGCTGAAAATATGAAGTAAAAACAGAAAATGCTGGAAAAACAGCTGAGGATTTGTGGAGAGAGAAACGGAATTAATGTTTCAGATTGATGGTCTCTCGGCAGAGTTCTTTTATCTATTTGAAATGTTCAGAAAAGGAGAATGTTGGAATTAAATTAATGATGTGTTTTTAGATACTATATTCTACTCAGTCCATGATTGCAAAAGTATGCTTGGGTTCTCAGAAACCTTTTAAACTAATGGGTTATAAAATTTGGGAGATGTGGTGGTGTTCTTTAATTTTTTGCAGGGATATATAATAAAATTATACAAGTTAATAATCTTTCTGAGCTTGCATTTTCCTTTTAGGTCTCTCTCCGTCACATCTCATTTCTTAGTTGGCAGGATAAAATTACATCCCTGTTCCCACACTTCCGCCAGCATGGCTCATAAACCAACAATTTTTGAGGGCAGCCCAGATGATTTGTGTTCGGATTTCCAACTCTTTACTCCTCTTTGCCACCTGAGTTGTCTCCCTCAATAGCGAGACAGGAATGAGGTTGTGTATGCACCATCATGTTCCTCTAGCACAGTGTGATTCAGAACACTGTGCCACTGGAACTTTATTATGTGTGATTTTGCCTACAAATGTGAGAAGTTTTATGCATGGAAAATTGAAGTTAGTTACAGTTACTTCGTTCTGAACCAGCCGTGGGCGAATGTAACACCGGTTGAATTATAAACTTGCATGAATCAAGATCCGTTTCCTAGAGAAAAATTAAAGCCTAGGGTAAAAGGAGATTACAAGATAGCTAAGAGCATGGATGGGATTTTCCGACCATGCCCGCTCTAAAACTAAAAAATCCCGCCCGAGGTCAGTGGACCTTTGCATAGTCCCCCCCACCCCCTGCCCGCTACAATTTCCGTGGCAAGCAGGATGGGAAAATTCCCCCCAATAGGTTCAAAGTATGCTTGTTGCTTGAACCTAGGATTTCATTTTGTTAGATTACAGCATTTTACTTTCTTCCTACTTAGCTTGTTTGCGTTGTGGAATGGGTAGATATAATCACTATGTATTGATGTGTGCAGATTGGCGGAAATCCTGATCAACAGGAAGATAATCTAGATGAAGAGTACCAGGATGAGGGAGAAGAAGAGGTAAGGAAATGCATGCTAGTGTAGCTTATGGGATGACACTACAATTTACTTTTACATAGACATTGAAATATAGTCAGCACCCTCATTGTTTTCAGTCGTTGCTTTTTCAAAAAGCTTTACGGTAGAATCTAGGAGCTCTGGAGCATTGAGAATATCAGTGATGAACATACTAACAAATTCACCTGTTCATGTTTAAGCACAGGCATTAACTAATTTAAAATAAACAGATTAAGTAGCATTTGTGAATGGAGGAGATAGGTGGAGTAATTGCTGCTACATGGCATATTTACAACACCTTCTGGCTTTGGCTAAAGATTTTCAATCTGAAGCATTAACCCTGCCTGCCTTGCTGCAAAGATGCTGCCTGAGCTGACAGTTTCCAGCACTTTCTGTCTTTGTTTCAGATTTCCAGCACCTGCAGCAATTATTTTGTTTTAAACGAATGGCTTTACCTTAGAATAGTTGGCAAAGAAATTTCATGTCTATCTTGTATTGTGTGACTTAACTCAGGCGGCACAGTGATTAGCACTGCTGCTCACAGCGCCAGGGACCCAGGTTCAATTCCCAGCTTGGGTCACTGTCTGTGTGGAATTTGCATGTTCTCTCTGTGTCTGCATGGGTTTCCTCCAGGTGCTCCGGTTTCCTCCCACAGTCTAAAGACATGCTGGTTAGGTGTATTGACCCAAACAGGCGCCGGAGTGTGATGACTAGGGAAATTTCACAGTAACTTCATTGCAGTGTTAATGTAAGCCTTACTTGTGACTAATAAATAAACTTTAACTCAGCTGAATATTACATAATATAGTCTCGTGAGGTAAACTGATCTGAGTTCTGCTTGACTGTGAGTTTGCTTCATCCTTTTGGCTATGCAGATAGGGTCTGACAACTAGGGTTGTTGGGAGCAGGAGTGAATGTTAAAGGGACAAGTATAAATCAACATCATGCTTTTGGGAGCATGATTTTTCCTGTGTTGCTGTGTGCAGGAGTTGGGGAACGTTGCTTGTGGAAGATAAAGACTAAACATGGCAAAGAAATGGATATATACCAAAAAGTCAAAAGTATCAGTCAGATGGGAGTCCATTGAGATTATTTCAGATCAACGTGCTACGACTGGGCGATGTGCTCTCCATCACACCCCACTGAATAGCAGCCACACAATCCTTTGGAACTGCATTTACAAAATAGAAATAAATGAAATGGTTTGGAATATGGGGAAAGGGACAGAACTGTTTATGAAGGAAATGGGCCAGGAGTCTTAGAATCTTAGAAACCCTACAGCACAGAAAGAGGCCATTCGGCCCATCAGATCTGCGCCGACCACAATCCCACCCAGGCCCTACCCCCATATCCCTACATATTTACCCACTAATCCCTCTAACCTACGCATCCCTCTAACCTACGCATGGCCAAGCAACCTAACCCGCACATCTTTGGACTGTGGGAGGAAACCAGAGCACCAGGAGGAAACCCACGCAGACACGAGAAGAATGTGCAAACTCCACAGACGGTGACCCAAGCCGGGAATCGAACCCAGGTCCCTGGAGCTGTGAAGCAGCAGTGTTAACCACTGTGCTATCGTGCCGCCCTATTATGTGAATGGATATTCTGAAATTTTGCACAAGGACCCATTATTTATGCAGAATTTTCCTTCAGGATATTAATTTACAAGTTTTGAGTCCCTTGGCTTATTGGGGAGAGCAAGACTCTTGTTTTTCCATGTCCTCCTAGAGTTTTGACAATCCAAAAACGGAACACATTTCCATCTAGTTACCATCTTTATTATTATAAATCCTAATAGGAATTTACCTTAAGCAGCGTCTGTGTTTTTGTTAGAATATTGTATATCAACTGAAAGAAATGATCAACATTGACATGGTATTGCTGCTATCCATATCCATATCCGTAGTGTATCAACATCATATCAGAGCAGGTAAAAGGAATTAGAATACCAGTTTAAAAAGTTCGAGATAGAAAATCCTCCAATTACCATTGAATAGTACTGTTTGTCTTTACATGTATCTGCACATATCTTTGTTGAAAAACAGTACACAGCATTTACTATACTCCTGTGCAACACATTGTTCATAGAATCATAGAATCTTACAATGCCATTTGGCCCATCGAGTCTGCACTGACCACAATCCCACCCAGGTCCTATCCCCATAATCCCATGCATTTACCCTAGCTAGTCCCCTGACACTAAGGGGCAATTTAGCATGGCCAATCCACCTACCCCACGTCTTTTGGACTGTTCTTATATTTTGGTATAAGTTCTTGTATTGCATTAGCTTTTCTGATGGAGTATCACTTCACAAGCCAGATGGCATCACTTTATTTGCTTTATTTAAATTAACTTTTCATTTTGTTTGTGTATAATAAAGTTAATGGCAGACATTCAATCCCTGTACCACTTGATATAGTTCTTGGGGCCTGCTTCTTCGACTTGCTCCTTTGTGATATCATGGCATCATTGAATCATGATTAGCCAACAAGGAAACTACATGAGGAAGAGAGAGATGGTCCCAACAGTAACCCTAGGATACCGCCTAGCAGTATTTCTCCTGAGGTCACGATCTGTTCGAACCCCATTCATTACAGTGGGATTGGTTGGCATTTACTTCACCCAAGGTGTATCCTGAGTGTTCCCCTACCCCATGCTGCTGAAAATCTTACTGCCTGATACCAATGGTGAACAGGATTCTTTCAGCCCAAGATCTCACGCTTTTCCTGACAGGCCGATCTATAATTTTTCTTAATTCATCCCAATTTGCAGGAGGTTTTTCCATTTTTTGGGATTTTTGATCTTCCGGGGGCCCCTGTTCCATTTTTTCATTCGCGATCAGTAGCTGGTCTCTTTAGTCCAGGGCATCCCTCTGTGTAATATTGCAATCTGGACAGCACTAACATGGTGCTTCCACATTTACTGGAACTGGCCATTGTCAGTTTTGTCAATGTTTCCTTGTTCTGTGTACTGTAGCAGATGGAATTCCACTCATGTAAAAATACCTTTTAAGGTATTTTTGCTGTTCAGTTTACATGATCTTCTAGTCCCCATTCTTCTATTCCAGTCCTTTGATGTGCTTCTAATTCAGCCACCTCTGTTTCTGAACTCTCTTCCGTTTAACATACACCACCTGCCTTCTCAACTTTCCATCCATGCTTTAGTTTTTGTCTACATCTGAACGTGGATATCCCACATGTTTCCATTTCAACCTCTCCCGACTCTCTCAGATTCTCATTGTTCATTCCCTAAATGAAATAGTTTTGTTGGTACGTCCCTTTCCTGATCCTTGTTTTCATGGATGTTCATTTTAACTTCCATTTTATAAGTCCTGGGCCAGGATTCTCCCAAAACAAAACTAAATGCTCAACAGGCGGGAAAATAGGAGAACTTCCGGCCCATATTTTGGTCGTACTTACCTGAATGAATCGCCCAATACTCTGTGCAATGCAGAGTGCCTCAGATGGATTCACATTGGGGGGTGCGGGGGAGCTATTCCTGCCTGAGAGGCCGGCAGCATAGCGCTGAGCGGGCCACTGCTCATAGCACTGCCCCTGCCCCCTACCCTCATCGCTGGTCTCCGATCACTGTCCTTCCCCAGAACCCACTTGATTTACCCCCCCCCCCACCCACCCACATTGGCCAGCCCCGATCGCCCGCCTCCCTCTCCCACTGATCCCACTTGCAGAGTGGCAGCAGGTTCAACCCATTTTATGGATTTTATGTCCCGCCCACCTGGTGCCCTTTGGCCTGTGCCAGTGTGCCAAGCTAGCACTACATAGGCTGGCACTGCCCAAGGGGCACCTCTTCTTGCCCTCAACCTCCCGGGTGGACCTCAATGGCCTCTGTCCCCACCAGCGAGATGAGGAAGCCTGTTCCCCATTTGTGGGGAGCAGTTGTAAACCCCGCTGATGGGAACCGCCCCTAGCTGGGGGGGGGTGGGGGCAGACTCTAGCGGGCCTGGGGAATACCGCCTCGGGCCCGCTAATCATGTGGAAATGTCATTGAAATGTCATTATTCCATATGATAATCAGCTCCGTGCTAATTTTTGAAGCGGAGCTGATTGCACTAAGAAAAAGTGCCTGGGAGACTCGCAACCGGCCCCCCCATCGTTGTCTCCTGGCCCGTTGCGCTGCTCAAACCGCACAGTGGGCCGGGAGAATCCTAGTCAATTGTCAGTGTTTTCAGCTGCATCTTTAGTGCTGATATTCACCGGAGAAAAAAACACGAGGGAGAATTTTGACTTTGATAACTCAATAGTTAATTATAATGTCATCTTTTGCAAAATGAATTGTTAACTGGCATAAGCTATTAACTCTGCAGGCACTGCACATCAAATATTTCCTGATTTTCTCAGTTTCCTGTCCCCATTCTGATTTTCTCTGGTTATACTTCATACCGTGAATGGATGCTTTGAATTTAGTTCTAAAATCTCACTTCTGTGAATCTGATGCTATTTTTCTTAAAGTTTGCTCCCTTCCTCTCTTATGATGGCAAGATTCAATTCGCATGTCAAGTCATTATTGTACATGTTTAAACTGGAATAATTTTGACCTTCTACGACAATGCAAAATGGGTGATAGTGATTCTCTCCTGATTCCCAGTTCTGTTGACTGTAATGGAGTTGAAAATAGAAAGAGATACGTCATGGGGACTATCCTCATAATGACTATTTAAGAAAAGCTTTTCCAATTAAAATAATGTTGTTCTTTGGCCATATGTGGAACTCGCAGCTTACCCTGATTGTAAAGTTGTAACATGGTGCTGGGATAATGCCCTGTATTACAGGAGAATAAGGCTGGAGTAATTTCTTAAACCCTTTGAATTCTACGATTAGATTGCAGCTTTGCAAAACATTATCCGATTCAGCTGTTATGTTTTATTTATGGATCTAATAGTTTGCCGTTCGGCTCCAGTTTGCTGTTACTGGCATACTTTGGTCATTCCTTCACAGCTGTCGCAACTGTTTTGGCATAAGCATTCACAGTTGGGCAGCATCATGTGACAGGAGGAAAAAGGTGAGACAAGACTTACTTTTCAGCCTCTGAACCTGCGCATAGTTATGATAATCAGCTGACTAAATAAAATTGGCTGCAAAAGGTACATTCACTGTGTCAATGTAACATCCATTTCAAACCATTTGCCTCTGAGCACTGGCCCCCACGGAACATCTAGGCCGAGGTATTTTAAAATCAGAAAAGGACTAAAACCAGCAGATTAATTTTATAGTGTATATTCTCTAAGTCTCATCTATTCTTATCCTCTTGAATCCTTGATCTGTAAGCCCAATTCCTTTTTTAAAACAATGTTTTACATTTAAAATTTTAGGCTGACACAAAAATTCATCCAGTTCTCCTTGAAAGACTGTGAAGTAACATTTAATCATGGCAATCTCAATGATTTAATCTCGTGAGAAGCTCCTTATTAAGTAATAGTTTCTTTTCTGACTGAAGGTCAACTTTTCAATTTCAAATACTTCCATTTGCTGCCCTCAATTTTTTAAGCCTAGAATTAATTTCATCCAGTGTTTATTTCAATGCAAAAAAACTTATTTTATTCCATCATAAAGCACTCCAACTTCCAAGATAATTTCTTACTCCTTTTTTGATTCAGCTTTTCAATCTTACTTTAAAACTGGTGAGAGGAAAGTGTACAGTGATTTCCCTTCTTTGTGTTAGGGTTTTATTCTTCTAGTACGTTCTAACATTGATTAGCGTATCAGTCTGCGGAGGTGTTTCTAAAGATTGGTATTACTGGTACCCTTGACATTTGGATACCCTTCATGTAACAGCTGGCCACTACCCCCTCTTCTACCTCAGCGGTAGTCAAACATTGGAGGGAAACATAGAAGATAGGACCAGGAGGAGGCCATTTGGCCCTTTGAGCCTGCTCCGCCATTCATCACGATCATGGCTGATCGTCCAACTCAATAGCCTATAGAAGGGAGGCATATTATTCAAGGATGTCTGAGCTCACAATGCGCGAATATTCGGTAATTTGAGGTTAAAGTGATGTATTCGTCTGCATTGTGGCTGCAAGAGCAGGTCAGAGGCTGGGAATCCTGAGGAGATTAATTCCCTGGGGAAAGAGGAATTGTTCTATTGGAATGACCTAATCATGCTGGGACCAGTGTAGTGGCAAATCTAATAACTAGAGTCGTAGAGAGGACTTTAGTTAGTTGGGAGGGTGGGGGGCAGGTGTAACCAGGGGTTGGGGAGCGGGGGGGTGGTAATGAGAGAGGGCTCATATGAGGGAAAGTTTAGAAAGTTAATAAAAAATGACAAAGCAAAAGTGCAGGGTAACGATGTGGATAATAATAACTGGAGCATACCTACAAATAGGGTCAGCATAGCGAAAAATTATGAAAAGACAGAATTACATGATCTGAAGGCATGCAGTATTCATAACTAGATAGGGGCATTCATGGCACAAATAAAAGTAAATGGATTCGTTCGATAGACATTACAGCAACAGCAAGGTGACCAATATAGAAATTGCATATTCAAGAGTAATTGACACTTCAAAACAATAGGAAGAAGCAAAAGAAGGTGGGGTGGCTCAATTAATGAAGGATGGGATCCGCACAATAGTGAGGAAGCCCTCAGAGAGGCATTAATCTTCGGAATTCTCTTCCCCAAAGAGCATGGAAGCTGGATCATTGAATGTATTGAAGGCTGAGTTAAACAGATTTCTGATGTACTGAGGGGTCAAGAATGATGAGAGACAGGCAGGAAAGTGGAGTTGAGGCCTTGATTAGATCAGCCATGATCTTATTGAATGGCAGAGCAGGATGAAGGGACCAAATGGCCTAAACCCCCTATTTCTTGTTTCATTGTGTTCTTCATTCACAATCATACAGCTTAACTACATCAAGCTGCATAGTGATGCCTGTCATATGCTATTGCCCAGCCTGTCAGTGCCAGGCTAACTCATGTCCCTTTCCTGTTCCTTCTACGTTCCTCTCAAATGTCTCATCCTGCAGAATAAGACATCTCAGAGGAGAAGAGTACTTCTGAGGAGCCATCATCATGCTCCGAAGCAACAGCACCAAGATTGGCTTGGTTTGAATGTGAGGTCTAAAGATGTATGGGTTAGGCAGATTGGCCGTGCTAAATTGCCCCTTACCGTAAGGAGGTTACGGGGATAAGGTCTGGGTGAGATTGTTGCATGGTGCAAGCTCGATGGGCCAAATGGTCACCTCCTGCACCGCAGGGATTTTGTGATTCTATGAGGTTGAGGCGTTTGTATGTGATGAAACTATTGAGCAGCAGCAAGGACAGATGACAGAGATAACCAGACAACCCACCAGAAGGTGAGGGCCTCTAAGAGCTCTGCTGAAGAATACAGAAATATTAGCCTGAATTTTCAGCATGGTGGGGACTCACCCGGTGTCATGTTATGCTCAAATAAGCGTCGGTGGGAAAAGGCAGGAGTTCCGCCTCTCACACAGGAGAAAAGCTCGTTATGGAGAGCTGCTGGTCAATCAAATTGGCCTGCAGCTTTCCAATCCCTCCAGCAACAGCGCTGTAGAGCTCCGAAGAGGTACTGCGGGAATGTGACCTGGCAAGAAATCCCAGGAACCCAAGATAAGTAAGTGGCAGGGCTCCCAGGGTGAGAAGGTAGGGAATGCCGGGGGGGGTGGGGTGTTGCGAGGTGATCTCAGGGTCTCGGGATAGACTGGAGGGGCTGTGATAGGCTTGGGGATTTGGGCGGGAGGTCCAGAGATCACTGGGACTTAAGGGGAGGGTGCCTCCAAGTCAGAAGGAGGCTTTTAATGGAAGCCAGTGGGAATCCTGTCATGTTCCTTTATGCGTTTCTCCCCATAGCTGTCATCCACCCGCCAGTTGAATAGTTGGGACTGAGTGGGAAAAGGCCTTCAAGTTGTCATTAAGTGACCATTTAAGGGCCTTAATTGGGAAAAGGGCGGGCTTCCTGTCCAATGCCCTGCCCACCTCAGTGTAAAATCGCTACCAGGTCAGGGCAGGTGGGAACCCTCCGTGCAGTTTCACCCTCCCTTCTCACCTCAGAATCCACTGGCGGGGGCTGAGGGAGCGTACAATGTTACCAGTTGACTTCAGCAGCTATGAGAAAGGATTGCTTCACACAATCATTTATATCATTTGTTGGAGGGTCTATCATGGAGTTTTGCCACCACATTAAAAATATGGCGAAGTCTATTTCCAGAATGTGTGGTGTCATCCTTGAAGACTCTTAGTCTTCCCTGGAAAGTGGGGTCATCTCCAGGGATACTCACAACAGAAATCCATGCTCACAGCCTTTCGTGAAAGCTCAGATGGCTGCCGTGTTGATTCTGGCCTCCAATTGGTGCTAAGTTTTGGAGAGGTAGACGTTAGCCTTGCAGAACCAGATAACCACCTTGGAAAACTGTTGGATCAAGTAGATCAGGGCTTTCAAAGTTTCAGGTTATCTTTTGCAGCCTGCGTTTCCACAAATGAGTGGCAGTGATGGGAGTCTCGACTACGTTGTTATAATGCTTGGCAGAATCTTTCACAAGCTTGGCGGGCTGAGGAAGTTAATTTGGCATGAGGTCAAACAATCAGTTTTCCAACAGTGGAATGAATTGTGGGAATTCCTTTCTCAGGAGTTTAAGGCAGGTTAAGTTGCCCAACAAACACTGCCAGGAAGCCCTTTTGCTTGTATTAGCATGTCATGTATGTTCATTAAAGGGTTAACTTGCTGGAATTAAGTTTGCCCTTTAAATTAAGTACCCACCAATGGGAAATCAGGACGTTCACTTTTACGACTGTATATAAGCAGTATGTACCCGACGAGCTTCACTTCTGGGTCAGTAGACTCTGCTTGCACCTTCGTGGGGACCACACATAATCTCACTCATATTGGGTGCCACAAACGCAAGCTGTGTAAAGGCTGGAAGGGGGCTGCCAGGGTGGAGTGGATGCTGGACCTGGGGGTACCTGGGAGGCAGGTTAAGTGAGGGGAAAGGAGGGAGGCTGTCCAGGTGCCCTTTAAACATGGTTCCCTGATTTTTGAGTGAATGAGGTAACAGCACGGAGGGCGACCCGCCCCCATCACAAGATTTGCATGCAACACATCCAGAAGTAATGAGCGGAACAGCACAAAATCGCACATGTTCAGCTGTTCCCAACCCCTCCCACCCATTCACCCCCACCCCCCAACTGCAGAGCACGGATCACTCGAGAGAAAGAAGTATCTTACACACACGGATTTTCATGGTAGTATGGTGTGATTTTTCCCATTTTGCAGGTTGATGAGAAGGAAGGGGGGGCTAACGAGCGGGAAGAAGAGGCTGTAGCTGACGATGCCAACCAGGAAGGGGAGAAAGAGGATGAAAATTATGAAGAGGAGGAAGACGAAGAAGAAAGAGATGCTGCAAAGACAAATCGGCGGGCAGAAATGTGACATTTTTAGAATAAACTTTGTATTATTTTTGTTTGCCCAATTTGAGTTGATCAACCTACAATCTTTTATAGATACTTTCACATAAATATATTTAATACAGTATTTTTTCCGGTTAATTTAAATTTGGACATATTTAAAGGTAATGTATTAAAGCCCTTCAAAAGCAGCTGCTTTTTGATTATATGTAATTTATAATAAGTTCATTGTGAAAGAATAGACCACAAAAGATTCACAGTAAAACTTTTTTACAATGTTAAAATGTTCCATCATATTTGTTTTGAGGTTTTCTTCTACGTAAATCATATGAAAGTAATTGTTTCGATGCACAGTCAATTATAACTTGAGCAATTCTTGAAAGTTTCTGAAGTTCATCAAAACCTATTTTCTAACGAGTGATATTTATCATCAATATGATTAGATGTTAATTTGTAAACATAAGTGATCGTGTATTAAGCACTGCACACAATGGGTAGATCGTGACTATTTGCGATAGTATAAAATGAATGAGAGCAAGTCAGCAGCCATTTTACACCTCCTGATTTCAATTTCCATTGACTCAAATTGCCCATTTATACTTCCGCATAAAGTCAAGATCTACCCCACAGTAATCCCAACTGTCTATCAAAGTTAAATTTGTCCTCAGTTTCAGAACAAACGTATTTCATAACGAGCTGTTCTTTATGAAGTGCAGGTAATAAGTCCTCCAGTATTACCATATCCAGCGCCGTTATGTTATGTTGAGCTCTGAAGAAGAGTCATGACTGTTTCGCTCTCCACAGATGCTGCCTGACCTGCTGAGTTTTCCTGGCACTTTCTGTTTTTATTTCAGATCGCCAGCATCTGCAGTATTTTGCTATTATTATGCCATTATGTTATTGAGCGATAGTCTGTTCAAAGAATTCTTCTTTCTGTGTAACAGGGAGACTCAATACAGAAAGGATCCATTTGTGGTTTATGAGTTACTGTTTCTATTTTTGTCCTTTTTTTCTGAAGGAAACGTATATTGTATTTAAATCTGTTTTAAAACTTATTGCATTGAAATGACAATCAAACAGGTAAGAAAGCCCATAAAGATGAACAATTGCTAGTTCGGTTACTCTTTAAATGTCGTTAACTTTCTTCTTGTTCATGAGCGAGTTAATTGGTGCAATTTAAATTTAATCTTCCATTTGTAAACCATATGGGAATTTCTAAGTCATGAGATTAAAAGGGTATATAAAAAATCATGGGCGAGATTCTCCAGCCTCTCAGCCGTGTGTTTCCCGCCAGCCAGAGGCGGCGCGTTGTTTGCTAGCAGCGGGATTCTCTGGTCCCACCGCTGTCAATGGGAATTCCCACCGCTGTCAATGGAATGTCATTCCATGCCGGCAGGAAACCCACAGGTGGGGCTGCGCTCCCGTAGGGACAGGAGAATCCTGCCGGTGTGAACGGCCGGAGAATTCTGGCTCATATATTGCACCTACTCCATGAGACGTATCAATCTGCACATATGATATATGCTGATATTTTAATATTTGTGGTGCATTAAAATTTAAAGCTTTAAAATTAAATACATAGTCATCATGACTCGTAATGTCAAGGTGACAAACATTTCTATGAAGGCAAAAGGTTAGGTTTTTCTAGAGGGTTTTTAATAAACATTATAAGATAGTAACATGGAGCCCATGAGTCAACTATTATTTGCGTCATTGAAGCAAAGGAATGTTGATTTTCTATATCAAATTTTTAAGTACAATTGAATAGTTACATTGAACAGGGCACACCAGCCAACATATCCATGTGTTTATGCTTCACATGAGCCTCCTCGCATCTTCATTTAAACCCATCGACATGTTCTTCCATTCCTTTCTCCATCTTGTATTCATCCAATTTCCCCTTAAATGCATCTATGCAATTCACCTCAACCCCCAGGCCATATGGTAGCAAGTTCCACATTCTAACCACTCTCTAGGTAAGGAAATTCCTCCTGAATTCCCGATTGGATTTATCATCTATCTAAATTCCATGGTTCTTAGTCCTGACCTATCCTACATAAATGGAAACATATTCTATATGTCTACCCTCTCAGTCCCTTTATCTTAAAGACCTCAAACAAGTCACTCTTCAGTCTTCATTTTTATAGAGAAAGGATCCCAACCTGTTCAATCTTTTCTGATTCGGTTCTGGTGATATTCTAATAATTCATCCTTGAGCTGCAGCGATGCTTCAAGATTCTTTTCATGATATTGAGAGATGAACCGTTCACACGAATCCATGTGGTCTAACCAAGGCAGTAAACAAGCTTAACATAACGGCTGTGCTTTGCAATTCTATTCTGCTAGAAATGAATTCAAGCTCTTCGTTTTTTTTATGGCCTTGCTAACGTTCATTGCTACTTAGTGATTTGTGTAACTGTGCCCCCAGATCTCTCTGCTCCTCTACCCCATTGAGGCACTTATTTTCCAAAGAATATCTAACTTCATTAATCTTCCTAGCCAAATATAACACCTCAAATTTAGCTATAATGAAGCTAATTTGCCAATTGCATGCCCATTCTTCAGGTTTATCCGTGTCTTCCTGTATTTTGTCCTCCTTTGAATCATGTCTCGCACCTATTTTTAAATTGGAATTCCGATTCCCACGTTAAATCACCCTTGCAAATGTTGACAATTAGTGGTCCCAGCACCAATCCTTTCCACATTTTGCCAGTCTGAGCAACCGCATTTAGCCCCTCTGTTTGTTTATCACCAGCTTGTTATCCATTCTGGTACTGGTCTTCTGACTTGCCTTCATGAGTTCAGTATATGGTATCTTATTGAAGGGCCTTTTGGAAATCCTTTGATCTTACATTTATTGTATAACCCTTATCTACTCTTTCTGTTACTATCCCAAATAAGGGGGAGGCAATGGCCTAGTGGCATTATTGCTAGACTATTAATCCAGAAACTCAGCTAACGCTCTGGGACCTCGGTTCAAATCCCACACGATAGATGGTGGAATTTGAATTCAATAAAATAAAATCTGGAATTGAGAATCTACTGATGACCATGAAACCATTGTCGATTGTCATAAAAACCCACCTGGTTCACGAATGTCCTTTAGGGAAAGAAACCTGCCGTCCTTACCTGGTCTGGCCTACATGTGACTCCAGAGCCACAGCAATGTGGTTGACTCTCAACTGCCCTTGGGCAACTAGGGACGGGCAATAAATCCTGCCAGCGAACCCCATGTCCCATGAATGAATTTTTTAAAAATTTCATAAGGTTCATCTAACATAGCCATCCCTTTGGAAATCCAGGCTGACTATCCTTATTATATTTAATTTTTTCTGCTCTGTTTTTGAGTAAGTATTCCATTATCTTTCCTATCATTGATGTTAAGCTAATATATTTCTTTGGCCTGTTCTAGCTCCCTTTTTTAAGTAAATATTTTTAAATCCAATCTATTTTGAAGTAAAATGGTAGTGACATGTATGATAACCATTTTGCTTGGAATAGTAAAGAGAACATTGTTTTTGAGATGTTAATTTACTTTAGGGGCACAATAGGACGGTTATTGTTCTGTTGTAACATGCAGGAATTTAATATTTCTGTGTGGTATTCACATTTGGGTTGATTGGCTATGTTATTTTTACATTGCCTGAACACGTTTTAAATAATAGCTGTAGAACTAGCTTGATACACTACCATTAATAAATAACCTGGATATTTTAGTATGTTACCAAAGTGTATAATGCTGTTACAAGAAACAATATGCAAAAATTTCTAATCAAACTCAAGCGTAGATGTCCATTCATGTGTTGCTTTTTATGTTTTGCTTTGATGGGGATGGGGTGATTACGCAAACAGCTTTTCAGGATAGATTTTTACCAGAATTTGTTGTCAGCAGTATTCATGTAGCAAGATACATGTGAGAGCTCCTGTTTACTGAACTTTATTTCAGTGTAAAGTGTATATTATGTAAATACTAATGCTGATCAACAAAGATTAAAGACTATATAGTAAAATACTACGATTTCTAAAGAAAATTAAGTGATTATGTAAAATTATTTGCCATCATTAAACTGTGTGATTGTCCAATGCTTCGTATAATCTGCCTTTTCATTATTGAATGCTTGAATTATTTTTCTTTGTGCATTTTCTTCCATGATTTTAGACAAATGCATCTGTGCAACAGTATTTTGGAAGATGATTAGAGAAAAAAACTGTTTCTTTTTCGTATTGAGCACATCCATTCATCATTGAATACGCAATTGTTTGATGAGGATGATTTCTTAGTCACAGTTATATTGTTCAGAACTTAATTCCAGTTAAAGCTTTGTGGGCGCTAAGACTTTGCATTATTAGGAGGAATCGTACCAAAAAATGGCAGAATGTTATTTCCGGTGAGAAAACCGGTGTTTCTCTCCAGAGAAACACATCAGTTTTCTTTTCAGATCTTACTACACGGTGCCAAAAAATAAGTAAAGGGGGCATGTTTCATGCCGTCAAGTAGGAGGGCAGGGTCTCAACAAGCCATTCGAACCCAGGTCCCCAGAATATTAGCTGAGTTTCTGGATTAACTCTAGCAATAATACCACTAGGCCATCGCCTCCCTATATTCAAATTCCTGTAAAGCAGGTTCACACGAACTCAAAATCACCCCCAACATCTCTTTTTATCTGGTAGGCCTGCAATTTGCCCTTCGCCTGCAATTTGCCCTTCACCTGCAAGTGGGTTCAAAAATCATCATAGATGGGGATGAGAGGCTCTTGTTTGTGATGTAAAAAAAAGGCTGAGGTGAATTTGAACCAACGGTTTCTAATGGGAATGGGCTGCTAGGAATGGAGCCATCCCTAGCACAAAACTTCCTGTAGTTTGGAATACCTCAACTTCATGTCACTGTAAGAAGGTATATCTCATTACCTCAATTACCCCGAGGTTGTGGGAGCTAAATCGGATAACCCCCAAAATTGGACAAGGGGACTGTGATGCATGATTTACCCACACCAATTCAAAGTGACTTTGGCAGCATGCAAACTTTGAGCAGGCTGTTAATTGTAATGATTGTGACATGCAGCCCATGCACTGTAAGAGTGGCTGGATGTCTGAACAGAGGGCCTAAGTTCATGCGGGGCTAGCACCACTTAGCTTGCATCACGTAAAGCCAGCCCGCACCTGCATGAGGTGCGTTCTGGCTGGAGTAAGGGCTGGAACTGGATACTGAAGAGTTGAAGACCAGTAAGAACATACAGAAGTGTTGCAGTAGGCCAAAGAATGAGTCCTAAGGTTCTGGGATTGCCATGATGGAGGTGTTGGTCGAGGAGGTGCATAAGCAGAAACCCCACAAAATCTGAGTGCTGCAGTGGAATTTCAGACAGGGAGTCATGAAATCACAGCTTGTTGCTCTGCAGGTTCACATTGTTGTCATTATGCAAGGGACGTCGGTCCTCAAAAGGCCATTCAGTGTCTCACAACAGCCCAGTAATCTGCTCTTCAACCTGCGCACACATAGAAAATTTGGTCAAGCATTCTGCCATTTTTCCTGCTAGATCAAACACCAATATCTGTGCAAGCTAATTAAAGACTGGCACTTTTAGTTGGTCAAAATGCCAAACTAAGCACCAACTGTCACAAGTGGTCTTGTGTGGATGATCGGGTGTAAAGATTTGTGGCAATGCAGGCAACTGACGTTCCATTGTGTTTTGATCTGCAATTTAGTTTCACCTTTAGCAAATTCAATTTAAAATAAAAAGGAAATATGATTGAACTGGTCAGACTGGTGTTTCTTGTTAGTTACTGAAACAATCAGTACGTTTCCCATAATACACAGAAACCATAGCAAGAAGTTGGCCTGTGTGTTGCCAAAACAATTTGTCACATATACCTCTAGTCATGCCCTCTAAGATCTGTGTCAATGCTACATTGTGCTGTGAGATCCTTTGCAGAAATGATCAATGAGAGAGAGTAAGGTAAGAAATTTAGATTTGTTCTTAAGCATGAACAAACAACATTGTCTGTGACTAGAAATGCTCTTCTAGACTTGGTAATAGTTGATGAATGAAATTCTGTGTAAACACTGGAGTGAAATCATCAGCCTACATTTGTTTGAAAAATAATTAAATGCGAAAATTAAAACACACAACGTACTTAAAACAGCAATTTAAATGTATACTTAAAATGTCGGACAGAAGAATGAAAAGCGCCAATATAAAAATGACTTTAAAGGAGTTTTAGGAACAGCAAGACCTGGTGATTTACATGCATAGATCTTTGAAGGTGACAGGACAAAAGCTTTTTAAAAAAACATACCGGATCCTTGACTTTATAAATAGAAGCATTTGAGTGCAAAAACAAAGAAGTTCTACTCAATCTTTATAAATGAATAGTTAGGCATCACCTAGAGTATTGTGTCTGATTTTGACACTATAGAAATTTTTGTTAAGACCTACAATTAAGAAGGATGTCAAAGCTGCAGAGATTTACCAGAATGATAGCAGGTATGAAGAACTTCAATTACACGGAGAACCGAGCAAAAGTGGCATAGTTCTCTTTAAAGCAGATAAGGTTAAGGGCAGGTTTAAACAAAGTGTTCATCGTCATGAGGAATATTGATAGAGTAAATAAGGAGAAGCTGTTTCCATTACAGTAGGGTTGGTAACCAGAGCACAAAGACTTTAAATAACTGGAAAATGAATCTGAAGGGAGGAGGATATTTTACAAAGTGAGTCTTTATGATCTGGAATGCACTGCTTGAAAAAGAGGGTGCTGATTCAATTCTAGCTTTTAAAAGGGAATTGGATAAGTACTTGGCAATGAAAGGTTTGAAAGACCCAAGGAAAGAGCAGGGAATGGGATTAATAGTTGGGATTTGGAACATTCCATCTGAAAAGCTAAGTCCTCATCATTGACTACAGACCCCATGAGGCTTCACGGCATCATGTCAAACATGGGCATTATGAATTATGTTAGATATGTTTAATACTGCCATGGACTCAGTGGGCAGAATGGCCTCGTTTGTGTTCAATGATAACTACACTGAGGATAGTAAGGGCCCAAAGTGTATTCTTGGTGTGGAATTTCAATGTTTGACACAAGGAATGGCTCAGAAACATCACTATCGTCTGAGCTGACCAAGTTCTGCAGAACATATCTAACAGACTGGGCCTGCAATTTGTACTGAAAGAACCCATGAGAGGGAGTAATCTACTCGGCCTCATCCTCACTAATCTACCTGTCACAATGCATTTGTTCAAGACAATATTAGTAGGAGTCATTTGTACACTGGAGACCAAGACCCATTTTTACATTGAAGATACTCCCCATTTTGTGTGGTACCATTCATGCTACATGGAATAGATTCAGAGCAGCTCAAAACTGGACCATCAGCAGCAGCAGAATTGTATTCAACAACAATCTGTAACCTTGATGCCTGGCATATCTCCCAGTCTACTATTACCAGCAAGCTGGGGATCAACCCTGGTTCAGAGCATGCCAGGTGGAGCTCAGGGCATACCTAAAAATGGGGTATCAATCTGGTGGTTACAATGCAGAACTATATATATGCAGCATGTGATAGACATGCAAAGTAATCACATAACTGGATTACATCAAAACTCTGCAGTCCTGCCGCATCCGGTCATGAATGATAGTGGGCAATTAAACAACTAATGAGGAGAAGCTTACCAAACACCCCCTTCCTCAACGCAATGTCCATGTAAAAGAAAAGGCTGAAGCAGTTGCAATTATCTTCAGCCAGAAGTTCGAAGTGGATGATGCATCTTGGCCTCCTTCTGACATCCCTAGCTCCACAAATGCCAGTCTTCATCCAATTTTATGTTTAAGAAGCGGCTGTAAACACTAGATATAGCAAATGCGATGGACCTCGACAACACCCGGCAGTCGTATTGAAGACTTGATCTCCAGAAGAAGCCACGCTACTTGCCAAGCTGTTCCAGTACAGCTACAGTATTGACATCTACCCAACAATGTGAATAAATTCTATATTTAGTGGATATATCCTAACCACTAAAAGCAGGTCAAATTCAACCCAGCCAATTACTATCCCAATCAATCTACCCTCAATCATCAGCAAAATGATGGAAGGTGTAATTGATAGTACTATCAAGTGGTACATACACAGCAGTAGTCTGCTCATTGATGCTCAGTTTGGAAGGTCATTGATAGGACATTACTGAGGACAGAACTCTTGCAGCGATGTCCTGGTGCTGACAACAACCTCAACAATCTTCATTCATGTTAGTGTGACTCCAACCAGTGGAGAATTTTCTATGGTTTCCATCAATCTCCATTTTCAGGGCGCTCGGCTTCAGATTCCATTACAGCTTTGGTACAAAAATGGAAAAAAACAACTGAATTCTAGAGATGAGGTGAGACTGATTGTCCTAGATGTCAAAGCAGCATCTGAGCTGTATGCTACTGATTCCCTGACCAAGAGAGTTTCTTTAAGACAATCAGTAATCATTAGAGAGTAGAAATATGTTTGAAATTTTGGGCCTTATGTTTAATAAAAGAAAAATTCAATAAAAGAAAATACCTAATGTGCCCAAACTTGAGGCAAATTTTACACTGAGTGTAATAAAACATGTACCTGTTTATAACTTCTGAAAAAAATATTTTAATAGAGGAACAAATTATAACTTCATCCTGTACCATCCCTGAAATTCTCCCCTTCATTTAATATGGTACAATTTTTTCCCTATTTGTTAATTCTGTTTGATGAATATTGATCTGCGTTTTATAAAATTTGGACTAAGTGATCTATGAACTGTAGATTATTGCAGCAATCAATCAGATTGCCAGCAAGAAAAGTAATGTCCATCTTGTGACAAGAATACGCAGATTACAAAGATATTCATTTTGAGTATTTTTGTCATAATAGCTAGCTCAATTTTAGAAAAAAATCAAGTTAATGAACATATGAATCAAAAGTGAATTGAAGAAATATCCTGTGGTGTAGGGTGCAAAATATTAGTTCATAAAAATCAAGAGCCCCACAGGAAACAGATTTCTGAAATCTAATCTAACTCAGTAAGCACTTTTAATTTCTACTTCTCACACTAAGGTAGAACAAGGAAAATCTTTTCAACATTTTGATCATTTTGTTAATTTTGACAGAGCCTTTCAAGATGAATGATGCTAAAAGAAATAGCAGACGAGCAAGCATACTATATATTTTAAGTGGAACCATTAGATTGCGTGAATGAGATACAGGGATTAATGTAGGTAGATCTACAAAATGGTGAACTCAATGCTTGGATGCAGCAAAGAAGAGTTAACTTAGATATTGGCTTGTATTGTCAAAAAGATAGACTAAGTGGCTGTATTGTTGCAATGTAAAGCATTTATCAGATCCTATCATAAGTACTGTGTACAGTTTTCTTTATCTAATCATAAGTATATCGTTGCCCAAGCATGGATGCAGAGGCAATCATCCAAAGAGTTTCAGGAGTCAAGAATGGGACTGATTAGAATAGGTTCTGGAACTTAAATTTGCACTTTGAATTAACTCAATTAAAATTCTCATGATTAAAGACGGCTTAATCCAAAAGGTTTGAATAGCACAAAGTTAAAATTAGGAAGTTTAGAATAAGAGAGGAACTGTTCTTATTAAATGATCACCATCTCCTAAGGCAGCACAACTGATTTACCACTTTGATTTGAATTACAATTCAAGGTATGCACTAAGCTTTGTCATTGCAAATCCTGTGCCATTCTTCAGATTGACTTTATACACTTAATTTCTAAAACTGCCACCCTGTTGTAATCAGCTTTCTTGAATATCCATACTTCAAATACAGCACACGCTTGCCCCATTCGCAATTTAAAATATAATTTAAAAATAGCGACAGAAGTGGTGAATTCTTTACTACTTTTACTTTGAAGAATGTAGCTTCATGTGGCTAATTTGAATTATTAACTAGACAAAGCATTATTGTTCAAAATTAAATGGAGTAATCATATGAGTAATGAAAGAGTATTTCTAAGTAAAAATCTAGCAGCCTGATTAAGAGGATATATGATCCTGTTATTCCACTTTAAAATTAAACATTTACTATTCTTATCTCAGCATGTTCAATCATATGTTGCAAGTTGTGCAGAACTCAAATATGCAGAATGAGCACGGGCAAACCTTTCATTGTTAAAGCAAATGTTTACACTTGTCTGTTCACTTTTTGAAGGCTTTCACTGGGACCTTGATCTGTCCAAATTATTTTGCAAAGTCCACATGCATGTCACAATGGATATGAATGACACAACAAGGTAAATTAATTTTGGTTCGTGAAAAATGATGCTTTTATTAATATATTTTTATTGAAGATTTTCCCCCATTTTACAAGCAACGCAACAAACCCTCAAGGATTGGTACAGTACAGCATAATCATTTTTCCACATAAAGTCATCATAAAGTCACATGACTATAGGCACTGATTAGTGGTGATTAAACCTGAGGATCACTACACTTCAGGCGAGGGGCTGAGAAGGTGGGCCTACGTGAATAATCTCAGCCAGAATTGAACCCATGCTATTGGCATTGCTAACCAGCATCCAACCAACTGAGCTAAACCAACTCCCATTTTTCCACATATACATAGAGGAAAAGACAAGAGAGCACCAACACAGTTGGTTTGGAATATTCAATACAAGCGGAGTTTCCAAAGATATCAATAATGAAAGGATGTTTCAGAGATTGTGGGGAGAACAGGATAACAAGATAAAGTCATGAGCACGCCCTCGCTTACAGGATACTAGAAATAGAGCTATGTAACTTATGGAAAACCTTATAGGAGTAAGTCAGACAATGCAAAGCCCAACTTCTCGCAGGACAGGCTGGTCCGCCTGAAAGCTCCTCCCAATAGCCTCACAGTTGGTCCAGTGTTGCTGTCAGCTCCTCCTGCATTCCCTGGCTCTGTTGCTGCATCTTCAGCAGCTGAGAGTGAAGTGATCACAGAGGCCCAGCATGTAGCCTGGGGCCCGCTGAGTCCTCGCCTCCGGCAGGCCCCCGCATGCCAGAGGTCTCAGACGTTCCCTCCTGCACCCGATACACATCAGCAAATGAGTCATGCTCAGCAGAGAGTGGCCCAAATGCCTCACTACTAACTTGACCCACCAATGTGAGAGTCTCTGCGATGTGGGTTGCGAGGTGGAAGCTGACGCAAAACTGGCAGAATAGGTCCCTTCATCCACTTCCTCCGAGGAGTCTTCCAAGCTGTCAGGGACAGGTTGGGGGGAGCAGCATTTGGGACTGCGATGCCAGATGGCTGAGATACATCGGGGTCCCTTCCTGCAACACAGGACACAAGGTTAAGTGCAAGGGCGGGAGAGAAATCTTAGCTGCATGCAACTTACTTGAGATATCTCCAGCAAGTGGAGGATTGGCAGGTGCTCACTTCTATGCTCCAGCCTCACTCTGCTGTCGCTAATTGTCCACATGCCCTCCTCTCCCACAAGCTCCAGTGCCCACCCCTCAAAAGAAGGTGAGGACCCAGATCATAGGCACATCGCCCCCTATCTTCCCCCTCTCCTGGCGATTATGGGCATTCTTCTCTTGTGGGACAGAAGGAGCCATGTAAAATCTGATGCCTCTGTGATGATTGGGGGCAGGGGAGAGAGATCATGTCAGTCAGTCATCAGGGCCAATGGGGGTGATGAGGGGGCCACGTGCCAGGGGTCTGGGGTGGGGGGAAGGGGGTCAGTAATGTTGGGGGGACATTTCTGATGTTTGTGAAGGGGAGGCTATATCTGGCCCGGGGAGGGGGGGGTGCGTTCTGTCAGCAGAGCTGTTTTTATTCCGCTTTTCCTGCTCATGCACAGTTTGTGGCTCCGATCTGAGCTGCTGGCTGTCTGGCAAATTAGGCCCCGCCTACTGCCTCTAGTGACTAGAAACAGTCAAGCCCTTATTTTCAAAAACTGAGTGCGTAAAATTGGGCGTGAAAACTCACGAAAAATGGATTGGGAACTCTCCCGTCTTCACACTAGCTGGACATTTCGAAACATCTCATAAAATTCCGCCCACAGTCTTTTCCCAGAACATGTGCTCTTTCAGCAAGTTTACATGAGTCTCAGAGATTCTTTAATGCCCAAAATAGCAACACAGAAAAAAATTACAATTTTCATAATTAATGTACAATAGAGCAAAACATTAGAATTCATTCTCAGTAATACTGCTGATTCACCCTTAAAATGCACGTCGGTGGATAGTCAATGCCTCAGAGCAGCTGCGACCTATGCAAATGTTACTGCTAATTTATGGAGTGAGCACATCTTAAAAAGTCTGCCTTCTGGTGTGAGGAAATAGCAAAATACAGAACTGAAAGGAAGCAAGAACTAAACAGAGTATCTAATAGGTTATAAGTAGCATCACATAGAGGTAATCCTGAACCCTGAATCCTGCTCAACAGAACAACAGATGAGTTGTAAATTGGGCTCCCAATCCAAACTGTTCTTGCTGGGTTAGTTTAAACTTGAGGGTTTGGTGCCCGCAATCTATCACACTTGGAAGGATTTGAAGAAAGTGTTCAGCTTCAAGAAAGTGCCAAGGTAAGCAATGAGGATCATTATCAATTATCTCATGTCGTTTTCAACATTTTACACTCTAACCTGCCGAGGCATAACATCATCATGGGCTTCAATGAGCCGTTTTATGATTCCAATTCATGGGTCATTGAAGAAAGAGTTTCGTTCCAAACATGAAATGGTGAAGAAATCAGTTAGATCATTGCACAATGCATTACTAGCTAGTCTAGATAGACTTGCAGTTCCTACCACCAGGCAAGGGTTTTCTGCTGTTTAATCATCTATTATGGACTTCCTTCAATGGAAATAAAAATCAATAGTATGTAAAGTGGCCTTCTGCGCTGACTTACATCATGTGTACAGTCGAGGTATTACTTATGGATTTATAAATTCTGAATGAATTTACATCTTCCAGGTTAATTTGTCTTTAATAAAAACATAAATATGGGTTCAGTATTCATGTGCACCACCACAGCTCTTATGATTTGAAGGATTGTGGGCAAACATTGGTGCTTATTTTATTAATGCCAACCAATAATACAACTCACTTTAAATGTGTGAACTAGCTCAAACATTCAGAGCAAATTAAACCCTATAATGTAAGAATCTTGTTACAATCCTCCCTAATATCTAAAGTTATTCACATCTTGATTAATGAATAAATTGAGTTTGTCAGTCACCACCTGATCATTAGCTTTGAAATGTTGACACTCCTCAGGCTGTCAACAATTTTAATGAAATCTAAGAAGGGGGCAACCTGGATTTTTCTTAAGGTATTTGAGTCACATGACTGACTGAATTTTAAAGTGATTTAAACGCTTGTTTCTCTTTGAATAAATGCAGCATTTGTTTTTCACAGACATGCGAGTGAGTTTTTTAAGGCAGCTCACACAAATGACACTATCAATATGAAAGCCTTATTGATAAGTGAAGATTTTGACCCCTACGTTCGAGGTATGTGTTTATGAATTAAACACTTGACTTCTCTTGGCTTTGTCGCATTAATTTTGCTTTCTCTTTGCCTACCACTTACCAGTCTAGAAACTGATAAAAATCTCTGGATATTTGTCAGTTCTGTTGCTGCCTCAGAACAGATGCATGAGTGTAGTCCAGGTTAATAGATCCAGGTATAACTTTTCAATTCTGTTCCAGATAAATTCATCTCTGGCACTCTTGCCTGAAATCTCAACTGAGATTACAACTCATTTTATAGAGAACCACCGAAAACACTTTCCAACACTTTGTCTTACAGGTTTAGCATAGTTCAGCTTCTGTCCTTTATTCCTTACATATCCTTACCGCTATCACCAACCACCGTGTAATACAAATCAATGGGTTGGTTAGCCTAAACTCTACAATCACACAATGTAGTAACTCTTTAATTAGTATTTTAAGAATGAGGGGGAAGGAAAGATAAACGTCCCTGTGATGTAACATAAAGTGGAATGCTCCCTCCACCCACATTGTCTGTACATTTAAGACCTGGCTGGCTGTAGAGATTTGCATTCTAATCAGTATTCTGTAATTTGATTTCTGTGTCTGTGCCCTGTTTGAGAACAGAGACCACTCCATCTGACGAAGGAGCATTGCTCCGAAAGCTTATGGTATTTGCTACCAAATAAACCTGTTGGACTTTAACCTGGTGTTGTGAGACTTCTTAATGTAACATAAACCCAGGAGAGTGACGAATATCCAATGTTGTGATATTTTAAGAGGAGAAATACATTCATGATGCAAGTATACCGACAATACAATTTGTAGACATGGGATAAGCTCATAGAGAACCTCCCACTAATTCTGTTTGGGTCACCATAGACCAGATTAATCTCAGCAACCATAGCTACATCTCTTGGGATATTTATCTGGCAGTGACTGAGTGGACCTGCCTTGTAAGGTTAGAACCAGCACAGAGACATTGCAGAGCTGTACCATCTACTATAAGGATATTAACAAAGAGCAGTGTTAATGGTTATTCCAACAGTTATCCCTGTAATTTTCACTGAGACTAGATTATAGTCTTCTCCTGATTTATCAAACAAGTTACTGCTGAGAGGCCATTGTTTGTTATTCCTTACTTGGTAAATAATCTTCATTACAAGAAAGAGAGACATTAAAAACACCCTTGACATTCCGTGGCATTATCATCTCTGATCCACCCACCATCAAATTCTGGAGGGTTACCATTGAGCAGAAATGAACTAGAGCAGCCGCAGTTACTGGCACAGGTCAGAGGCTGGGTGTTATGTGGTGAGTGGCTCACCTCCTGGCTCCCTAAAGCCCTTCCACAAGACACAATCAGGAGTGTGATGGAACATTCCCCGCTTGTCTAGATGAAGTCAGCTCCAACAATACTCAAGAGTCTTGAGACTATCCAGGACAAAGCAGCTCACTTGCTCATGACCCATCCAACATCTTAAATATCCACTCCCTCCACCAGTGTAGGGTGTAAGAAGACAAGTTCACCATAGCAACTCACTAGGACTTCTTTGAAAGTACCTCCCAAAACCGTGACCTCCTAGAAGGTCACCTAGAAGGACAAGAGTTGCAGACGCAAGAATCACCATTAGCTGCCAGTTCCTCTCCAATTCACCCAGCATCCCAATTTGGACATATTTGCAGCACGAGGTCAGGACCCTGGAACTCTACATTGAACAGCATGTTAGTATTTCATTCATCACATGGACTGCAGCAGCTCAAGAAGAAAGCTCACCATCAGTTTCTCAGGGGCAACTCAGAACAGTTAAAATTTACTGACCCTGCTCATGACGTACACATCCCAAGAATGAATTTTTAAAACAGTGCCATTTAGCTTGACACAACTGTACAAATGTGTTGAACTGTTAGATTCCCTAAAGCCCAAGAGGTTTTTGAGAGTTTTCTTGTACTCTTTCCATCTTAAATAAAGTTTTAAAGTCCAGAGAGATTTCAGTTAAGTGACTACAGAAGATTGTTTTCTGTGGTTTGTTTATGACTAACGAGAGGTCATCAATTTGAAATTGCTATTAAGGAGAGAGGTTAGGAAAAAATTCTTTATACAGAGAGTTATTACAAGACCCATTTATTTACCATGTGGAGGAGCTGAGCATTATATATTTTAAGGGAGGAGAATTTAAAGTTTTAAAAGTTTATTTATTAGTGTCACAAGTAGGCTTACATGAACACTGCAACGAAGTTAAAGTGAAAATCCCCTAGTCACCACACTCCGGCACCTTTTCACGTACACGGAGAGAGAAGTTAGCATGGCCAATGCACCTAACCAGGAAGGAAAACTGGAGGACCCGGAGGAAACCCACGCAGACACGGGGAAAACGTGCAGACTCTGCACAGGCAGTGACCCAAGCCGGGAATCGAACCCGGGTCCGTGGCGCTGTGAGGCAGCAGTGATAAACACTGTGCCACCCCGTGCTGCCCCACAAACATTTGAAGCAGAGGAAGATGCAAAGCTATGGAGAAAGCAGAACAGTGGATTAGTTATGGATTGCGCAAGCATAAAGCTGGCATAGATATTGTGGGCTGAATTGTGTTCTGTGCTGCAAACCTCTTTGGCGCTAATTGTTTTGATATTCTTCTATGCATTTGTTCAGAAACTAATATTCAAAAATACCGTTTAAAGGGAATTTAGAAGAAACAATACTGCATTCAGCTTTGTTCAATGGTAATAAGGAAATTGCAGAGTTAATTCTGGATAGGATACCATCACTGATCAATGAACCCATGACGTCTGACATGTACAAAGGTAAAATATATTATTATTAATGTTGATTAGAGTACAGAGTAAACAGCACAGAAGCATTAATTTACCAATTCATAAGTCCTGTAAGTACGTTTACATTATTATATTTGTATATATTTTTGTATATATTTTCTAAAACATTTGGTAAAATTACTATTATGGGATCACTAAATATGCAAGTAATTGGCAACATTATACAATCATCTTTATACAAAAACTGTTATCTGTCAATAATAACACTTTAATGGTGTCTGGTACTATAATGAATTTAAATCTTTTAAATACTTGACCGTCACCAATACTAAGTCCTGACTAGATTTCTCGTTATAATGCATCCGTCCTCTCATCATTCATTATTCTGCAGTTGTCCAAATTAGTATGTTTGAAAGACCAAGCAGGAATGGTTGGTAATGTGTAAAATTGCACTTTCAACTATTTGAAACAACAACAAAGTGGGACCAGTAGCGAATGCTATCTTGGGTAATTGTAATCCAACTCTCAACTGACAATCCACAAATTGAATTTCAGGTTCAATAATATTCACTTAGATTCAACTGGGAAGGAATTAAGCAGGGGGGTGGGGGGGGGGGGGTGGGATGCTGAGGAGGGGAAGAGGGAGTGGTGCTTGCATTCCTGGTCATATAGTTAAGAGGAATCTATCCAACACTGTTCTAAATCAGCTGATGGACAATTCATATTAATTAATATTGGCTGTATCCAATGAATTGTCTGTGCACAGGACTGTGTCACCTCACAAAATAAGAACATCCTTGAAGTATCACATCAAATGGAGGGCAGAAAATGTTCGTGCAACATAAAAAATGATTAGACTATTTTAGCATACTGTATAACCTATTTTTATATTCTGTGCATATGAATAAATTATTTCTGATATGATTTTTCAATCCATAGGTGAGACACCCATGCACATTGCTGTTCTGAAACAAGATGTGGAAATGGTTAAGGAACTATTGAATCGAGGTGCTGATGTGGTAAATGCACGTGCAACGGGATCCTGCTTTGTCCCTGGGGAGGAATGTCAGTGCTATTATGGTAAGGCCTCATTTTTGTTCTCAGAGGTAAGGTGAGATAAATGATTGAAGTATTATTGTGGATTGCCAAAGGTTGAGGATTCTTATGTATCTGTGACACAATTATCTAGTTGTTAGTGGGTGTAATGTTTCAATAAATCCTCAGTAACCCACCATCATTCCCAGTTGTTTGAAAATGATATCTGCATAATTAGTACCAATAAATTTGCCTTCCTAGCAGCACTGTGGGTGCACCAACACCAGATAGACTGCAGCAGTTCAAGAAAGTGGCTCACTGCCTATTTCTCAAGGGTAATTAGGAATGAGAAACAAATGTTGGCTTAGCCAGCAATGCTCACACCTGATGTTAGAAGAATAAAAACGACTTGTTCCTACATCCCCTTTAGAATTGTGCCCTTCATTTTAGTTAGTCTCTCCTTGTTCTTCCTCTCAAAATAAATTTCTTCACACATCTCTGCATCCAATTTCATCTGCCACATGTCTGCCCATTCCACCAACCTATCACTGTCCTTTTGAAGTTTAACACTATCCACCTCACACATTTCTAAGTTTTGCATCATCTGCAAATGTTGACACTGTGCCAGGTACACCCAAGTCTAGGTCATTAAGATATATCAAGAGAAGCAGTGGTCCTCGTTCTAGCCCTTCTCCAGAAATCAATCGTTCCCTACTCTCTGTTCCCTCGCTGCAGAGGAAGGAGGAGGAGGGGCAGCAGACTTTGCCCCTACAAAAGGTATTCAGGAAACACTTCTTTCACTTCCAACTCAGCTAGGAGCAGTGTCTGAGGTGGTTAGATTTCACCGAGGAGGTAGCCGCTGAATTTTTCCACCTTTTCCAACCGAACCCGCGTTTGCAGAGAAGGATGAGGATAGCACTGCCAGTGGCTATCAAGATTACTTCCATGCGAGCCGATTCTTTTTGACCTATTTATCTCAGTTTGCTATCCATCGCTGGGTGGAAAGCAGGTGGGAGTTCATGATGAAATGATTTGCAGCTTGCCCTTTATGTCAGAGAGTGAGATGAAGGTAAGGTGGGATTTAGGAAGGATTTAGGAGGAATGTATTGTCATGGATCTCCTCAGCGATGTCTGTTGCAATGACCTCAGTCACTACCATCCCAATAATTTGCAGCACCATCTTTTCCAAAGTGCTCAGGAGATGCAGGTGGACCAGTTCCCCACCAGTTGTGTGCTTCCTTTTCCTACATGAGGGAGAGAAGAGTGCCAGCTGCGTTGTGTTTGGTGACCTGTCTGTTATAGGTGAACAGGTGAAAGTATGTGGAAAGTGTGATTGTGGAGCTCAAAGCAGTGCTAAGTGAATGAGGGCAAGATGGAACATATGATTAGGCATGAATTCTGATTGCGAAAGACTGTTGTTGGGTAACTGATGTAGGTTTGGTCCATTGAGCATATGTGAGGCTGGTGAGGCCTGTGGGTAGAAGATGGCATTTAAATAAATAAGTTTATTTATTAGCCACAAGTAGGCTTACATTAACACTGCAATGAAGATACTGTGAAAATCCCCCAGTCACCACACTTCGGCACCTGTTCGGGTACACTAAGAGAGAATTTAGCATGGCAAATGCACCTAATCAGCATGTCTTTTGGACTGTGGGAGGATGGGAGGAAACTGGAGCACCCAGCGGAAACCCACGCAGGCACGGGGAGAACCTGCAGACTCCTCACAGACAGTAACCCAAGCCGGGAATCGATCCCAGGTCCCTAGCGCTGTGAGGCAGCAGTGCTAACCACCATGCCACCGTGCCACCCTAGATGCATTTACAAACCTTGACAACTTGTATGAGGTCGTTGAACTTTTAGTGACACTGCAGCCAGGTCATCAGGGCCAGGCTCCTTGAATTGACCTCTGTAGATAATTGCCCACTCCCTTCACAATGTACGTCTTGAGGACTTCCTGGCTCCCTGAGGAAACATCTCATCTCTCCTCTTTTCCAGCTCCTGAACTAAGTTCCCTAGCACCGCATTGGAGAACCTGTGAGAACTGACCCTGGATTGCTGCTCCATTACAACTCTTGTTCTTTCTCTGAAACACTTTTGGAGGCAGTTCCACCAGTCACTGCAGACTGAATGCACCTCCCTTTTAAGAGGTGCAGGCTAGCTGTAATTGGTGCTAACCTGGCTGGGGTCTGGGCATCCTGCTGAACATACAATCAGTCAGCAACATGTTCAACACTGTGATGCATGCCACAATCATTGCTTGTTGCCTGCATCATCTCGACCAAGCGCAGGGTAATCACGTACTGTGATCTCCTGACCCGAAAACTGGTGCAATTTGGTTTTCAGTCTACTAAGTCAGCAATTCTGCAGTCACTACTTCAGGTGCAGAATCCAATCCAGACCAGTAGAAAACCAAAGTTTAAGACTGCTCTAGAAATCCATTCCCCCCTTTGAGAATTATCTAAATATACTTTTTGAGCTTTTAATGCCACATACAATAATACAACACTCTCATCCATTTCCTTGTAACATTAAAACACAAACAACCGCAGAGTGGAACCCACTATGACGTAGATTAACTGGGCTCTGACAGCTCTCTGCGGCATTGTAGACTTACTGATTTAAAGCGGCAGTCTTGCATGTTATTTATTAATTTGGCAACATTCCTGTGATTTTCATTACTGCCTTCCCACTAGTTCCCATTGATCTGCTAGTAACCTCAATTAAATGTCTCACTCAGACTGCACAGCAGTGTTTTTGATTTGGCATGGCAAGGTGAATTATAGCTCGGGATGTTTATGTTACATCTGCAAGATTAACAGCGGCAGCAGAAACGATTTTACTGTCTGTTTTTATCGATGATAAGATTTTTGACCACATATTTTCTGACCTCTAGGTGAATACTTGTTGTCATTTGCAGCATGCATTGGCAATGAAGAGATTGTCAGAACTCTTATCAAGCATAGTGCTCCATTAGAGGCACAGGATTCCTTAGGTAAATATGTCACCATCCATCAGCCATCAAGTGCTTCAGTTTCTTCTTCATGTGTCATTATAGAATCATGGAAACATAGTAAATAGAAGCAGGAGTAGGCCAATCGGCCCTTCGAGCCTGCTCCATCGTTCAGTTTGTTCATGGCTGATCATCAAATTTAATATCCTGATCCCCCTTCCCCCCCATATCCCTTCATCCCTTTAGCACCGAGAGCTATATCCATTTTTTTTTTTGAAATCACACAACGTTTTGTGTCAAATATGTTCTCTGGTAATGAATTCCACACATTCACCATCCTCTGGGTGAAGAAATTTCTCCTTACCTCAGTCGTAAAAAGCTTACCCCTTATCCTCAAACTATGACCCCCAGTTCTGGACTCCCCCACAATCGGGAAACATTCTTGCTGAATCTACCCTGTCTAATCCTGTTAGACTGTTACAATTTTTATGAGTTTACCTCTCACTCTTCTATACTCCAGTGAACATAATCCTAACTGACTTAATCTCTCCTCATATGACAGACCTGCATCCCAGGAATCAGCCTGGTAAACTTATGTTGCATTCCCAAAGACATTCTTCCTCAGATAAGGACACTAAAACTGCACACAATACTCCAGGTGTGGCCTCACCAACACCCATACAATGCAGTAAAACATCTCTATTCCTATACTCAAATCCTCTCGCTATGAAGGCTAACATACCATTTGCCTTCTTACCTGCCTGCTTACTAATAGTGACTGTTTTATTCATTTGTGGGACAATGCTGCCTGGCCAGCATTTATTGCCCATCCCTGGTTACCCCTGTTCACAGGGCAGTTGAGAGTCAACTACATTGCTGTGGCTCTGGAGTCACATGCAGGCCAGACCAGGTAAGGACGTCACATTTCCTTTCCTAAAGGACATTAGTGAACCAGATGGGTTTTTCTGACAATTGACAATAGTTACATGGTCATCAGTGGATTCTTAATTCCAGATATTTATTATTCAAGTTCCACCATCTGCCGTGGCGGGGTACCAACCTAGGTCCCCAGAACATTAGCTGAGTTTCTGGATTAATTGTCTAGCAATAATACTATTGGGCCATCGCCTCCCCACATGGGCATGCATTGACAACCATTTCTAGAAGGAAAAGCTAACTAAAATCTCACATGGGAATAATTGGGTCAGGTTTAAGCATATTCAGAATAACCCGAATTAGCCATGTTGAGTTGACTTGGGGTTTTCAGTCTGATTGAAGAGCTCACTCATAGATGCATCATGAATACTCACATAATTCATTTATCCCAACATGTTTTGAATACAGAGGAACCCACAAAGAATACATGGTTATTTCTTAATTTCTCTTCAGAAAACAAACTACCTCTGTTTGATTAGAAATTAGAATTCTTTTGGACAGGTAATACAGTGCTTCATGTGTTGGTTACACAATCGGAAAAAAAACAGAAATATTCCATGTATGATCTCATCACATCACTTGTGTCTGAGAAACAACAGCCGAGTCTTGAGAACATTGTGAATAATGATGGCTACACTCCACTGAAACTCGCAGCGGCTGAGGGCGATTTGGAGGTAAGACAATTGCGACTTTATAATGGAATATGAAACTATTGTTAGCTAAACCGTATACAGGCTGTATATTTAAGGAGCCCATTCATTTTGAATACACATTAATTCAACAATGGAGTTTCTTGTGAAAGTGAGTTAATTTATCGCAACATTTTACTGTGAGTTCTCTAAAATACCTTACTTTGAACCTGATTCTATTGTACCTTTTTGGTGCATAGTCTATCCTTAGCTGCATTAATCGCATAATGTGTTCCAATACATTCAGAATGATTGCCTGCATTGACATACAATTGTTTTATCTCCTTTCCAATGTTTTGGCCATTAATATTCTATACAGTTCTGTGTATTTTAAAACAACTGTTGGAAAAAGGTGCTTAGTGAACTATAGTTAAAGTCAAATCCATTCAATTCTTTCTGTTAAACGATTTATTACTTTTCATTTAGTAATTGTGTTGATTCATTAATCAAACCTTTTTGTAGATGTTCAACTTTTTGGTGCAAAAACAGAAGAAAATATATTGGACAATGGGGACAATTTCTTACTGTGTCTATGATCTCACCAACATTGATACATGGGGTGACCAAAAATCAGTTCTGGACATCATAACAACAAGCAGGAATAGAGAGGTAATCAGAGGAATAAACCTGCCTTTTGTGTGTTGTCATCACCCTTTGTACCGCACATTTGCGTGGGGTTATTTTCCGATTTCTTTGACTTTAACTCCTTTACTAGGGGACTGCATGAACAAGTATTTACATTGTTAATATGTATGGACGTCTGGAGAAATTGTGACCTTAGTGGTGATGGCTCCCTACTCCAACTCTGTTCAGGACTTCAGCCAGAAAACTTTCACTTTGGTTGATTTCCTAAAATATATTTTCAGTTCTCAGCACAGAACTCATGCTGTATAATTTGTTTGCATAGTTACTCTTATTTTTTGGCACTATGGGTGCCATTTCAGGTCCAAAATGGCATCCAAACCGCATGCACACTTCCAATTGACCCATACCAGATTTTATTTTATGTAGCACATTAATATGGTGCTGGGAGTATGTTCGGGGAATTGTCAGGTTGTGTTGCCAGTAAGTGTGTAATGCTGACTTGACTCGAGAAGCATAATTTTCAACCTAAACGCTTCAGTTAATGCCCTATCTCAATCTTGCATCTCGGAACATGCAAACAGCAGTAGGAAGAACCGACCAGCAGCACTATTTAAAAAGATAATACACCACTTTTAGGTTAGTTGCAGATTGATTTCTAGTTGTTGTTGAGTTAATAGAAGTGTTTGGAGGTTAGTTTTGATACTGAAAGTTGGTGAAGGCTACAGGAAGTGGTTTGGCACAGGGTGAAAGACTTGGTTCTCACTTCAAGCATTCTACTCAGAACACTTGTAGCTAGTCTTTGATATGACAGTCTCTATCCCCTACGGCCTGCTTTGAGGAGGAGCTGCTTGAAGGGAGACATGGAGAGGAGAAGGAGCCAACAGGAGGCAATATTCACCTGGGAACTTCAAGAAACATTTCTTCCACATCAGCTTCAATGAGGAAAAATGTACAATGTCTCTGGGTGGAATTCTTCCATGATCTCGCTGGTGAGTTCAATGGCGGGCGGACGGCGGAGGGGAGAATTCAGCAGGAGTCCAAAAATTTGTTTTATGCCAGCATGAATTTCCTGCGGGATCTTCCACTGATACCCGCCATGGCAGATTGGGAAACCCACTGGAAGCCACCATGAAATTGACTTGCATCCTGCTAATGGGATGCAGATGAAAGCCTGATTGGAATCTTGTATCCACGCTTGACTCTCTGTGATACTAGTGGGAAAATCCAAATCACATCTGGAACAATGTGGTGTACAATAGTCAGTACTCACCCGATCAATGCCAGTGGCTGCCTCAGGAGTTTGGGATGGAATCAGCCAGCATCCTTGGACCCAGGAGCACAACATTGGGTGGGGAAGGATCATCTACAGTTGTTCTTCAAGATTCAATGTCATTGAGGAGGTCCACCTTCCAGCTTCAGAGTGTTCCTGGAGATCCATCTTCTTTCTTCAATGATGGGTCAGTGAGGTTGGGTGTCTTTTCAACATGGTACCCAGATATGATGGCGGGACTTGAGTCATCGAGCCCACCCCACCACCACAGAATATAATGCTAAACCCCCGGGTGTACAATTAATGGGGTTGGGATGGGAAGTTGCTTCCCACTGGTCTTCACAGTCGAAAACACTCCCCATTCCCACCCCCATCCTTGGATTTAGACCCGGAGGGAGAATTCTACCCTCCATCGTAATGGAGCACTGCTCACTGAAATCTGCCACCTGTTGCATGTTAGAATGTAACCAATGATAGCAGATCTATTGCAGTGTGACAAATGGTAACAAGCTGTAAGGGTCAGCTGACCCAGTAAACTATGTAGCCAGTGACAAAAAGATGTCGTGGTCAGTTGACCAGTTGATTCAGTATAAATAAAAATCTGTTGGGAATTGAGGATAGCTTGGAATGGCCTAGGCTAAGGCCTTAAGTGTTGGAGTAATGAAGTTTCTTTATTAAACGGTTTTCTTTGATTAATCTGTTTTGTTTCATTTTATTGTCTATAACTGAACAGTAACTTCTGCTGGATGAACATTGTAGGCAGGCATGCAGCCTCAGAGAATGTGAAGACCACACTGTGATTGAGTGTGAAGTGGTTTGTGTCAGGCTCCTTCAAGGCTGAAGCTGATGACATCTCCAATATCGTGGGATTTGAGCAAACAGTATTGTACACTTTTTATGCAAAGGCAGTGCAAGTACATTGCATTCCAGAGAAGCAGGCCGAGCAAGCTCGCAGCTTCACCAGGTTAGAACATAGAACAGTACAGCACAGAACAGGCCCTTCGGCCCACGATGTTGTGCCGAGTTAGCAGGCTTTCCTATGTTACAACTGTCACTGACTGCATACTTGTCACTTTGTAGATATAAATTCAGTGAAATGATTCAACTCAATATCCAGCTGGTTTGATTTTTATGATATTTTGGGCGGGAATTTCCAGCCGCCCTCGCCCTGAAACCAGAAAATTCCGCTCGAGGTCAGTGGACATTTTCATGGTCCGCCCCCTCGCCCGCTACAATTCCTGTGGTGGGCAGGAGGGGAAAATTCACCCCAGTGTATCAGGCAGGTCAATGCCAAGTATCCTGACAACAATAGTGATGCCTTCATGCTGCAGCAGTCCACTCTACCATTCACATTTCAGCCACTGGGAGAACCCAGCGGAGAGCTACTACCAGCTAGCTCCTGACTCCAGTGCACAATCCGCCCACACGTGGGCAACACGTATATCACCACGAGAGGGAGTGAAAGTACTTTCTCATCATCAGCCTCGGCTTCCTCTTCCACGTTTTGTTTCTGTGTCATCGTCTGCTTAGTTGGCTGTTCTTGGGTATTTGAAAAGATAAAGTGATGAGAATACGCTTGTGGTGAGGGGAAAGGAGAAACAAAGAGGTTCATGTTTCCACCAGGTGCAGCTTGTAAATTGAAAGGGATTGCGGGATTAGGAGAGGTGGCGGTTTAGCCTGAGCATACAATCACATTCGATTGTCCAATGATGGTGAGCACCATCTCCACCCTTTGGGTGAGGACATGCAGCTGGTACCTACTCCTCCTCTACCTGTCTGTGTGCCATCTCGCCCTGCAAGAGAGGGAGCAGTGCATCAATGAATGTGATGCAATGTGTTTGGATGATCTAGCTGTCATGGTTGACTTGCTGGCAGTATGTATCTGATGTGTGATATGGGTGTGAGGTTTGCATTAAATATATGAGGGTGAGATAAAGCTATGAGGGTGAGATATGAATCTTGATTGATAGAAATTGTGAATAGGTAAGTGACAGAAATGTGATGCATTCAAAAGTGTTTGAAGTTAGTGCCGCAGTTGGTGCAATGTAGCATTTGAAGATATATTCACTGATCCACTTGTATGAGGTCATTAAGCTCCCCAGGCTACTGCATCCAAGTCCTCAAAGCTGAAGTGTTGGTATTGATCACATTGGCTAATTGCTCCTACTGATTTTGCAGTTCCTGTCAGCAGGGTATCCTCCTCCCCTGTGGATAGAGGGCCTCTTTCCTCCTGTCCAAATCCTGCGCAAAGGCTTTTAGTGCTACATCAGAGAACCTTGGAGCCTGCTTTCTGCCATGCTGTACCAGTCTTGTGTCTCTCACAGATCAAACTCCATTCTTAAGATAGCTTCAACATCTGACCCAGTCAAAAAGCAGCTCCAGTTTAAGTGGTTCAGGGGTGGCTTAAGTAATGCTTGAGCTCGGGCTGGCTCCTCACAACTTTGCATCAGGTATAGAGCCAGGGCACACTGAGCATTGGCTGTACATTGCAATCATGTTTCTGGGCAGACAGCACTAAGTTTGTATGCTCCCTGAATTAGAAGCATCGGACACAGGTTAATCATATAATATAGGTGGTGCACAAAGACTAAAATATGCTACCTTGTTTTTGAGCCTTATTGAATTTCTTGGCCTAGAAATTTAAATTAGTTTCTTGATCGATAATGAAATGTCACATTCTGGAAATATTTTTGCTGTTAGTTCTTAACTTAGTGCACTGAGAATTTTTAAGATGGGGGATAAGAAACACCTCAGAATGAGGTAAGAGGCACTTAACATGGCCCAATAATGATCATCAAATAACCACAAATAAATGTGGGCAGCACAGTGGCATCATGGTTAGCACTGCTGCTTCACAGCGCCAGGGACCCGGATTCAATTCCCAGCTTGGATCACTGTCTGCGCAGAGTCTGCACATTCTCCCCCTTTCTGCGTGGATTTCCTCTGGGTGCTCCGGTTTTCTTCCACAGTCTGAAAGGTGTGCTGGTTAGGGCACTGGCCGTGCTAAATTCTCTCTCAGTGTACCCAAACAGGTGCTGGAGTGTGGTGTCTAGGGGATTTGCACAGTAACTTCATTGCGGTGTTAATGTAAGCCTACTTGTGACACTAATAAGCAAACTTTATTATTTTCATTACCTTGAAAGAAAAGTACGCAATAAGTTCAATATTAGTCCAAGAACATGCAATAGCAGCTGAGAAAAATGATTACATTTCTCTCATTTTGATTATATGTCTATCATTTAATTGATTTTGCACACCAATCCTGATGTTAAATGATTATTCTGATAGGAAGTCTTTTTTAGTCTCTGTGCACTGCCTATATTTTGCAGATAGATATTTGAACACTTCAGGTGTTATGTTGAGGTGAGCTGAGACCTGCAATTCCTTTTCCAATGGAAAATAAGATATTTTCATTGGAATTAGTGACAATAAAATTGATGGAGCACAGAGTATCCACTTTTTCTCCATGGTCCTGCACTGTCAGTTGTGGTATATGATTTAATCTGCAAGTGTACCTGACGGGGAAATCGATAAGCAATGGCGGAACAAGTGACTATCCTGGTCAGACTCCCTTATGTAACATAAATCATTTTCTCATTGCTGATCATGATAGGCCCTTGATGCCTTCTGAAATTTAATGATTTTGTATTCTCTATAGAAATGATGAGATAGGAATTAAGTTGTTTTCTTTGTAGGTTCATAAACTCATTGATGCTAAACCAGTGAAGGAATTGTTGCATCAGAAGTGGATTTCATTTGCATACAAGTATTTTCTAATGTGGATGTTTTCCTATAGTATGTACATCACAATATTCACCATCTCAAGCTTGTACCGGCCCCTGAAACCAGTTCCACCTGGCCAATTTGGTGACTACATTGTTAAAACACAAAAGACTCTAGCAGTAAGTATGGTACAGCATTAAAATATCCAATACTTTATATATTTGTCATGCCAGCATTTTAATGTTTGTGAATTGGTAAACTCTTGGTGAAATAGAGTAACAAGTCACTGTCACCCTATAATGAAGACTTGAATGGAGAATGAATGACCTGCCACACATGGTCCAAGAATCTGCACATCCAGCTTGAAGAAGTTCCAATCAGACATCCTGGACAAAATTCTCCAGCCCTCCCAGCCGCTTGTTTCCTCCCCGCAAGAGTTGGAGCCTTGTTTGCTAACCACAGGATTCTGCAGTCAATGGAAAGTCCCATTGATGTCACCGCACGCCAGCGGGAAATCTGTGGGCGGGGGTGCGCTGCCATTGGGCCTGGAGAATCCCGCTGGCGTGAACGGCCGGAGAATTCCGGCCTGCCCCTGCTAGAAATGTTCACATTTTGCTTGACTCCTAATGTCCTTTACAAAAATAATGGATGTCAGGAATTGTAGGCTGAAGCAGTTAATTAGAAAAGTAGGTTGATGGAATACAATGTTCAATTATCACAGTTAGGATGCGCAAGCCATAACTGTCAGTCTCAGTTGTTAAAAGCATTTCATTACGAATTGATGAGAGAGTGCTGGCGCTAATAAATAAATATTACTTGAATTCAGACCAACTGAATATTACCTGAATTCAAACCAACTGATCATACTGGCAAGTCAAAAATAAAAAAAAGTGAATGTACATGTTTACATGTGTGTGAGAGATTTATTGCAAATATTATGACAGTCGAGTTCACCAACTAGTTTCTTCTTTATTAACTGATTATCTATTCTTTCTCATTAGTTAAACCTCTCTCTTTAACCTTCCAATTTGATTATCCTGCTTTCCTATTGTATGGAAGAGTACAAATATCTGTTATGTTATTTGGACAGAAACGTAAAGATTTGAATATCATTATTTACTGATAAAACCCAACTGGGAGGAATTAAAGCCTGTTGGCATTAATTTAAGAGACTGCAAAATAAACAGGCTCAGAGAACTGGCTGACAAGGCAGATGCAGTTTAAAGCAGAATGCAAACATAGTTTTCTCAATGCAGTAGAGGCAACAAAGTTATCTGGCATGGAATTTTATAAATCCTTAAATTTGACTAAACAGATTAACAGTTTAAGGAAAATGGAATATATTGAGCAACTGGTTACCCATCCCTCAATAATATATGCAATTTCAAATCCCTCACTATAAGAGGGATACAATAACTCTCATTAATAATGATTGACGCTAAATCAGTTACAGCATTTGAATGTTTGAATGATTACTGAAAGAGGTCATGGGGCAAAAGCAGGAAACTGGGAAGGGACAGACATAACCCTGGAAGGCCAAGGAGAGTAAGAAGTCTCACAACACCAGGTTAAAGTCCAACAGGTTTATTTGGCAGCACTAGCTTTCGGAGCCCCAAGCCCCTTCTTCAGGTGAGTGAGTCAGACCTCCTGCTCTGCTCAGCTTTCCCTCAGGCAGGTTAAACAGTGACACATAAATGTGAAGCAGTTACATAATTAAAAACTTTGCCAGCTAAATCGACTGTAACTCCAAATGACGTTCTTATACAATACTCCTAGTAGGTATCACTTTATGGCACATAACTGAGTTAGCATTACTAATAGGCATTATCACTCAATGTTTTTATGATGCCTGTCTGTCTGTGTCTCCTAAATTCACATTATATTCAGTACAATTCATGTTCAGTGCCTGTTCTTTTATGTTTGTGTGCCATGCTAGGAAAAGGTATTTGCAGTAACCATTATAATTTAACTAACTAAGTTAATATTTTAGGAATCCTATCAAACAAAGGAAGACTACTTGCGACTCCTGGGTGAGCTGATAACTATTGTTGGAGCATTGGTAATACTCATCAGTGAGGTAAGCTGAGAAGCAGTTATGTACTCTTTATTATAAACCTAAAGTAGGAACTTGCCCACTCGCTCCAGTACTTGCTGCAAAAACATATATGCTATATGATGGAAACATTACCTTTGTTCCAGATCCTTTATCTGTACAAGATTGGTCCAAAAAATTACTTTGGGAATACATCAATTGGAGGACCTTTTCCATTACTACTGTAAGAATGTAATTTTTTATTCACCTTTCTTGTTTGTGGGAATCTATTGGACTGCATGTCAAAAAGTGATAATTGCTGATGTTCTGGCTTCCCACTGCCCAGGCTGCATGCCTAGAACAGTTGTTAAAGAACTTGAGTTTGCAGATCAGAGGCTTAATGCTGATTTTAGGTCATCAATATGGAATTTGGCAAAAATCTAGGCTCTGTTCTGTGTTTCCAGGTTTATTTCTGTCTAACCAGTAGTCCTTAAAGAGAGTTGACTGATGAGCAGATAAAGTTTCAACAGATTAACTTAACCTAATGTGGGACCAAGAGGAGCAGATGTGCTTCTCCTGGTAGCTCCACAGGACTTCTTTGGGCGGCACGGTGGCACGGTGGTTAGCACTGCTGCCTCACAGCACCAGGGTCCCAGGTTCAATTCCCGGCTTGGATCACTGTCTGTGTGGAGTTTGCACATTGTCCCTGTGTCTGCCTGGGTTTCCTCCGGGTGCTCTGTTTTCCTCCCACAGTCCAAAGATGTGCAGGTTAGGTGGATTGGCCATGCTAAATTGCCCCTTAGTGTCAGGGGGACTAGGGTGGGATTGTGGTCAGTGCAGGCATGATGGGTCGAATGGCCTTCTTCTGCACTTTAGGGACTCTATGATTCCATTGACTGCTCTTCCTGTTTGCTTTCCCCTTCCCCCCTTGCCAATCACTGGTCTGAGCTGAGTAGTTTAGAGAGAGCCTCAGTCAGCTGGCTGCACCATGATGCATAATCGGCGTCTGCAGCTTATGTAGTTTAGACCCAATTCTGAATGCCCTTATCCCTGCCCCTGCCTCTGACTTCCTTGTACCTTCCCCCATTACCCCATTCAGCCCTCAATCAGCTCTGGCCTGGGTCCCTGTCTGGGTGCATTACCAGCAGCAGCCATTACTGTTGGTGGCACTGCCTATAATGGAGACCCGTCGACCTCTAAATGGCTGGCAGCTTTTGGTGGTGGGATTTATACCCTCTGGACACTGAATCCCAAGGAAGGCCTGGTGCTCTCCAGTACTTATGCAGTCAGCTCTCCCTCACAGAAGGTTTCCAACTGGGATGGACTCAAGTTCCCATTGATGGGAATCATATATGATCCTCGTCGGTGTGGGCCTTCGCCAGCGAGGCCGCTAAGGCATGTAAGCCTGGACTATTTCGTCCCAGGCTCACTAATAATATTGAAATCACCATTTTAATAGATTTAAATATTGTAATCAGCCTCGCACCCTTCCCGGGCGTGAGGTTGATCTTGCTGGAAATCTGGGCCTGGTAAGATCACAAAAGCCAAGAAACAGAGTGCCAACCTGGTTTTTTGCTTTTGGTGGGATCTTACCAGCTCATCGACCGACAGGACAAGCTGGTAAGATTGCCCGCTTCAACTAATTTGCACATTACAAGGTGCCAGAAAGAGCAACTGGCAAGTAACCAATTGAGCTACTTTAATGATGTAGCTCGAGGGACAAATGTTGGCCAGGGCATTAGACAGGATCCCCTCTTATTTGAATGCTGGCCACTTGAGAACACGTAAAAAATCTCAGTTTAATGTCTCACCCAGAAGACAATACTTTTCACAGTGCAGCAGTTCCCCACACTGAATTGAAATGGGGTTTGTACCCACAATCTGTACTCATTTAGGAATAATACTACTGAGCCAACGCAGAATATATGTAATAATTCCATGTTGAATCTATCTTTGACTCTTTATGATGTTGTGGGCGGCATGGTGGCACAGTGGTTAGCCCTGCTGCCTCGCAACACTAGGGACCCAAGTTCCATTCCAGCCTCGGATCACTGTCTGTATGGAGTTGGCACATTCTCCTTGTGTCTGCTTAGGTTTCCTCTGGATGCTCCAGTTTTCTCCCACAATCCAAAGATGTGCAGGTGAGGTTGAATGGCCATGCTAAATTGTCACTTAGTATCAGGGGGACTAGCAGGGTCAGTGCGCGTGGCTATGGGGATAGGGGCTGGGTGGGATTGTGGTTGGTGCAGACTCAATGGGCTGAATGGCCTCCTTCTGCACTGTAGGGATTCTGTGTCTCATGATGTATTTCCCTTTTGATTCAGTGCATAAATGTTATATTTACTGGAAGTGTACATAGCAAGACTATTGGTATATTTTTGTAAAATTTATATGTAAAATAGTTTAATTGCTCACCCAGGTTTGACTTTTTGTGAGATCATGGTGCATTTTCCTACTGTTCCAGGGTCTGTTACTCCCTTTTGATTGCCGTGGCAGTCATCATGAGAATCCGTGCTGATGCTGGAGAAGCAGTTCCAATCTCCTTTGCTTTGATTATTGGATGGTGCAACACCATCTATTTTGCAAGAGGTTTTAAAACTTTTGGGAAATTTTCGATTATAATACAAAAGGTAGGAAACCAGGCCGGGGTCACGTAGTAAAGTCTGACAGGACCTATAAGATCACAGGCCAGAATTTGCTGTCACAATAATGGTGAGATTAATGGCCCTCACCATTATTTATATGCAAATTGTACAGCGACTTCAGATGAGGGAAGAGCTGGTGGTGGAGCAATGCTTCTTCTTATCACCACCTGTAAAATTAATTCCATAAATGTTGTGAAGGAGAGTTTTTGAATTGTCGTAGATTTGGGCAAAGATCAGTCTGCCATGAAGTATTAAAAAAACTACTGTTAACATATTTATTGTTGCAACAAGTATGTTTCTGAGGATATTGAGTAAAATTTCTCAGTTCAATTCTGGACATTGCACTGATGCACTTTCATTGTTGTAAGTTAATCTACCTAGGGCAGCATGGGTGGCACAGTGGTTAGCACTGCTGCCTCACAGTGCCAGGGACTAGGGTTCAATTCCTGGCTTGGGTCACTATCTGTGCGGAGTCTGCACGTTCTCCCCGTGTCTGCGTGGGTTTCCTCCGGGTGCTCCAGATTCCTCCCACAGTCCGCAAGACGTGTTGATTAGGTGCATTGGCCATGCTAAATTCTCCCTATGTGTACCCGAACAGGCACTGGAGTGTGGTGACTAGGGGATTTTCACAGTAACTTCATTGCAGTGTTAATGTAAGCCTACTTGTAACAGTAATGAATAAACTTAAAAACTAACATATGCTTGTTTTTGAGTTTAGATAAATATGTATTTTAATTCATTTAGAGCATCAATTTACATATTTACCCTTTATTTTTACATTCTTTATCAGTCATCTTGTATATGGAGGAAGACACTGTAAAATAATTCATGTTAAATTGCACAGTTGTACCTGAGCATCACTATTGTGTACTTTCCTTTTCTTACAGTTAATATTTGGAGATTTTATGCATTGGTGCTGTCTGGTATTTATCTGTATCATTGGATTTACCTTCGGTACGTGCTTCTTCTGAATAAATAGTCAATATTAACTCTTTTCTAATTAAAAATAGAATGGCAACTTGAAAAGCATGGTCTGGTTTCATATGTTAAACTGTTGCTGGCTGTGGAAAAGAACATTAGATTAGGATAGTGCGTGCTCCTCCCGACATCAATCTTCTGTAGTTTTTAAGAAAAATGTTTTTAAAGGTAATTGTAGATGCAGGACATAATGTGCATAATCTGTGTATGCCCATTGTAGTCATGGCATAACAGTCAGAGTGTCGGGTGAGAGAATCACTTAATCCACTGCATTAAAACAATAGGGTTCACATATTCAATTTCGATAACAGACACATTCTTTGTTGTTTAGCTCTATGTTCCTATTCTATGAATGTTTTCCAGAATTCTGCTCCAAATATATATGACTTAATGTTAGTTATTATCATCAATACTTTTGACTTTAGGTACAAATATAACAATGATTTGCTGGGATATATTACAATTTCTGATCCTTTTTTGTTGTGTAAGGATTAGTAATCCATCGTTTTCTGTTCTCAGCCTTGTTTCTGATGTAATAGACAGCATGGAAGTCCGGAAGCTTGAATCTAATTTAATCAATTTTATTTATGTTGATCCTGGGTAGATCTTACTGCCAACTGACAAATTAATTAAAAAAACATTTGGGATTCTGCAGTGTTGCTAGTAGTTTTAATTGATACGCTGTATATTTTCTCAAATGACTTTGTGTTTTATTTCTTTCCTGCAGCATTTTACCTTATGTTTCAGACTCTCAATTTGGCAGATTATCCATACTTTAGAGATTTTTCAATGACATTGCGCACCACATTTGAACTGATGATGGGATTGATGGATATTCCTCTTCCTTATAACAAGCCTACTCCCAACAACATATACATTGCCTATGTCATGTACATGCTCTTTGTATATCTCCTGCTGTTAAATCTGCTGATTGCAATGATGGATGACACATACTGGAGAATTGCACCAGAAACGGAGGAACTATGGAAAGTACAGGTAAAGCAAGCTTTCTTTTAATGTTTCTTAGCCATTGCTGATTAATAAAGGAGATGGTAAGCAAATAATGTGATCAGAAGGAAGGTAAGTGATCCAGACTGAGATCCAGCACCGCTTGTCCTTTGGAATAGATAATTTACTTCAAGACGAATCAATTGCTGCAATAACTTAAAGCATTAAATCAGAATTGTTTTAACTAGTAGGAGAAAGTCTATTTTGTAATCACCATAACTTGTAAAATCAGAAGATTTTTTTTCCAATCTGTTCTTTTTGATTTGATTTATTATTGTAACATGGATTGGTATACAGTGAAAAGTATTGTTTCTTGCGCATAGCATTCATGGAGTACATGGGGAGAAGGAAAGGAGAGGGTGCAGAATGTAGTGTTAAAGTCATAGTTAGGGTGTAGAGAAAGATCAACTTAGTGCGAGGTAGATCCATTCAAAAGTCTGATGGCGGCAGAGAAGAAGCTGCTCTTGAGTCAGTTGGTACGTGACTTCAGACTTTTAAAAATCTTTTTCTCAATGGAAGAGGTGGAAGAGAATATGTCTGGGGTGCGTAGGACCCTTGAATATACTGGCTGCTTTCTGAGGCAGCAGGAAGTGTAGACAGCATCAATGGATGGGAGGCTGGTTTGCATGATGGACTGGGGTACATTCACAGTCCTTTGTAGTTTCTTGCGGTCTTAGTCAGAGCAGGAGCCATACCAAGCTGTGAAATGTGCATCTGTGTATCTATCTGTGCATGCGTTGGTGTGTGCCTGCATGTGTGTGAGCACGCGTAAGCAGAGAATCAGAACTTTTATGTATATTGTCCAACTTTATTGTTTATTACGAATCAATTTCCATTTCAGATTGCAGCAACCATACTGCTTCTAGAACAACGAATTCCAACTTTTCTGAAGATCCGCTCTGGGGTTCCAGGGAGGTCACTGGGCTTTGATGATGACAAGTGGTACATTGGGTATTTAGAAAATTATATTCCAAGTTGTTTCTATTCATAACTTCTGAGTCATAAAGATATTTCCTTTATCTAAACTGCTTTTTAAATACAGGGTTGAAGAAATTCTTCCTGAGACAGAAGGAGGAGCCGGAATGAGCACGCAGAGATATTCACAAAATATAAGATGGGATGTGGTTAGAAGAAACCTTGGAAAGATCATAAACATGAAAGATTCTTCTGAATCTACCATTTTGTAGGAAACAGCATTAGTGAATCAATCATCTTTTTCTTAAATGAATTATGTTTAATTGAAATTGCTAAATCTTTGATGTTAGTTATTTTTAATAAAAATAGATAGTTATTTCCCCTAAAAATATTATGTAGCTCCATTATCATGAATGACCTTAGTAGGGGACATTGTTTAAAATTTTATAGTTCAGAGGGTACGATCCTGTTTGCTGAGAATATCAACCTTCCTGCAAACCTTCATTTTGTCATTTTTGGTTCAAAATACTCTATGCAGTATTTGAACCTCAAAGCCAGAAGTGGCAATTTACTTTTGTTTTGCTAAGAACTCATCTTACACAGGAAGAATGATATGAACGTATAGACAAATAGAAGATAGGAGTAGGAGGAGGCTATTCGGCCCTTCGAGGCTTCTCTGCATTCATCATGATCATGGCTGATCATCCAACTCAGCAGCCGAATCCTGCTTTCTCTCCATGACCTTTGATCCTATTCACCCCAAGTGCTATATCTAGCCACCTCTTGAAATGAAACATTAGGGACAAAGGAGCAGATACTGTTTGGAAATATGCGAAAAATACCATTTTGTAGTTATGTTAAGTTGTCTCTTTTTACTGGGAAAGCTAGGTGAAAAAGAACAAAAGGTTAAACTGAGAAATAGTAATTTAAAGTCTGGCATTTGTTGGAAGATGGAAAGATTGAAGGATGTTATGAAGCTTGGTGAAAAGTGAAATTAAACAGTCAGGCCCTTGATTTCAACACAATCCAGTACTGTAAGTAATGGGAAGAACTTAAGGCCTGCATATTTGGGCTATAGAAGAAACAAGAGAGGAAAGTTCCAAGAATCATGGATCATAATAAAATAAGATTAAGGATGATTGGATTATCAGAAGTTTCTCACCTCTACTGGTGTGCTCAGTGGTTACTGAAAAATGTTCTGCCTGCCCCACAATGTCATTTATGAGTTTCTGTATTGGTGCATTTTTTGAATTCTGCTACTGATCCGTGGATTGTTGATGTGATTCTTGGTTATTGGTACATGTGCCCTATCTTCCCTTAGACAGACTGTAGTCATACTCTGGCACTTGCTTAACACTTGTTTATTAGTAAAAACATCTGAACAGCTTACAGAGTGGACATGTTCCTCCTGAGTATGGTCTGTTCCAACCACTCTCTCTCTCTCTTTGTTTGCCTCTCTCTTTCATTTGAGCCTAACTCAGTGGCATAACCATTCTGTTAAGCCTTATATCACAGTGTAATACCAGATATGCACGTCATTTTTTCCAAAGATTAGCTGATTAAATCAAATAACATCTCTTAATTTTTCAAATAGGCAGAGTACAGAATGTATTAAATGAACCCACACTTGCAAAATCCAAAATGAGATGTTTACTGTTAGATATAATTCTGCAAGTAGTCAGCACTTACTGAACAATTATAGATAGTCCAAAGATGTGCTATTTATAGATCAAGGCGGAAATAGAAAAAAAACAGAAATGAACTCTTTTTTTGTTAATCTCACTTTCTTGCTTATGCATTTGGCATACACTCACCATGTGCTTTCCTGATAATGTCAAGTCTGACTACAAATTTCTGATCAAATCTAACTGAAATTCAGTGAACGTTCCTGTCCCCGTGCAACAGGTTTACTAATAATTCTTTCAAACTTGAAATTTGCATTTCTACGCTGTGCACAGATATTAACCTCTCCCATATAGTGATCTTGTGCAAGTGAATGTTTTGAATTAGCTAAGATCTTGCCCAGTATCTTTACAGCAATCAGGATGCAATTCCGAAATGGAGTCTTCAATTATACTGTGGAATGGCAGGATTATGTTTCGCATGTTTTTATAGATCAAAATGGGCACTCCCAAACCTTATGTGAATGGATAAGCAGGCTTAGTATTATTTATTTTCATTTAGTACACTTGGTGCACAACCAGCTTCAAGCTAAAGCACTATGTATCGCATATAGTCAGTAGAGTCATACTCCGATCTATGTTTTAATGAAAAGATTGTGAATATAAGGTAGTTTATACAGCAAAGTAAGACTGGAAATATTTAATCAATAAAATGTATCAATTTGCCTCCATCTTGAGTTTAAATCTAACCAATTTGTTGTTTCTGTTCAAATGTTTTTAAACAAGTTTTTGGCAAGTTATCACTACATCTTTTACGCTAATGACAGGTTCTAATATTTCCCCTCCTTGTCTTCCTCTGTTCATGTATAGTCCTGCTAGAGTTCCTTTCCTGTCCAAAGTCCTTCAATGATGAAGTCTCTTCCCCAATCTAAGCCTCTCTTTCACTCAACTTTATATCGGAACTGTTCCAATCAGGTTTCCACTCAATTTTTATCGGAGACAACAAAGGTGAAATTCAACTCTGGTTGGTTGCAAAATTGCAATAGTGGATTGGCTGTCTGTTTCACATTGACTTCATTGGAGAGGAAAATCAGCAAGTTGTATAATGAGTAGCTATCCACTGTCACCAGCATTCCGGCCAATGGGGAAGGTTAAAGTCTACCTTTTTTTTTTTTGGAAATATGAGAAATGAGATAGAACTCTTCTCAAGTGTAAAATTTCGTTCAATTTCAATTCAGTGCCCCTTGCTTGCCAAAGGAAGTTTCAGCATCTTACCTGCACTCAACAGTTGACTTTGGTTATTGTCTTGTTGTTGGAGATGTATTAAACCCAGCTCATTTCAGGATACATCATATACAATTTAATGGAGGAAAACCTCAAAGACAACTGCTTTTACTAAGGACATACGGAGTAAGAAAAGACTAATCATTGGATTCTAAACTCAAAGTTTAGAGTTTTTCATTATGTACAGATACCTTCTATTTGTCATGGAATACGAACGGAAATTGAAATTCATTGTCAATTTATTAATACACACATTGTAATAGCAGAGCACCGTTATTAATTTCTATTACTTTTATATTAATAGAATCTGAGGAGGCAGCTCAAATATTACAGAAAGATATGGGTATAATATAGAGGCAGAAAATTGTCAGATTAAATTTTCTACTGTTATGATACATGGGAAGAAAAAAATGACATGCACTCAATGAATTTTACTAAAATTTTACTAAAAATGCTCGGAATCAAGTTAAAAGAGATCTTGGAGTCTAAATAGATTTTCTAAAAATTCACCTTGTAGCATGTGTTGATGTCAAGGTGCTCTGAGAATTGGGGATTCTGGGCCTTTTCATGAACCACTACAAAGAGTTTGATATAGTGAAGTGATTGGTTAGGACTTTTTAGATGGCAGTTTACAGTCAAGCACACTAATCTGAAGCTGAAGTCACAGATATATCAAATCAGATAAGTACAACAGGTTTCCTTTGTTAATAAACTTTTGGACAATTACATTTTGTTTTATTTCCAGATTTCTTTAAACCATGTTCAAAATCTCAAGCTGCTAATTGGATTTAAAGTTACCTTCTTTGCATTGTTAGCTCAGACCTCAGGATGACTGGCTGATGATATAATCATTACTATCCTTGTCTAATGACACTGCATGCTTAATCAATGCAAAATAGCACTTCACAAAGCTAATAGTGTAAAAGCAAAATATTGCGGATGCTGGAATCGGAAACAAAAACGGAAAATGCAGGAAAATCTCACCAAGTCTGACAACATCTGTGGGAGAGAATTGAGCCAATGTTTTGAGTCGAGATGACCCTTCATCAGAGCTGCGTAAAACTTTCGTCATAGATAATGTAAACTGCACAGCCCCAAAGCAAGTCACTTCAAAGGAAGTCATGATTGAGTCGAATGCCCTGGACAGACCACACTTTGAGTCCTGTGTCCAAATTCAATCACCAAGAAAATTCCAACATTTTACAGGGATATGGGCATTGCTGGCTGGGCCAGCATTTATTGCCCATCTCTAGCCGTCCTCCATTTCAAAGGACATTTGAGAGTTAACCATTGCTGTAGATCTGGAGTCACATATAGGCCAGTCCAGGTAAGGATGGCAGATTTCCTTCCCTAAAGGACATCAGTGAACCAGATGGGATTTTATGACAATCAACAATGGTTTCAGGTTCCAGATTTTTTAATTGAATTCAAATTTCACCATCTGCCATTGTGGGATTCGAACCCAGGTCCTCAGATCTTGCCCTGGGTCTCTGGATTACTAGTCCAGTGACAATACCACTACTCCACCACATTGGAGGGAAACACCCTGGAAACTCTTTTAAGCAATTTGACATGAAATGGGTGGACTTCAGGTTCTATCTGGGTGATGAACTAAGTGGAGGGAATCGTGTTTCTTATCATAAATATTGTTAAATCTTGTAACAGGCATTTTCTTCAAAGAACATTTGGACAAAATCGTATTTGAAATTAAATTGGATTTGTTTATTAGGCATAAATGTAAAATATTATTCAGTGGACATCATTATGTACAAACGAGCATACACATATGATGCATTAGTATTTTAAAAATAATTTAGCACATTTCTGGAATAGTTAAATACATTAAAAAGTAACATGTTTAATAAATAGCATAATTTCATCCAAAAATATTCAGTGTCACAATTAAAAATGGTTTAAAATGTCATCAAAAAATGTCTTAAGGCAGCTCTTTAATAATAGTTTTGTTGTTATGAAATAATGCACATTCTGGAGCTTACAGGGCAGTCCACAGACGAACAGTCAGCTGGCAGTTTCGGAATTCCATCTAACACCTTCAGATTTGGCACTGAGGAGAAGACTCTGGAAATAATGAAGCACACCATTTTCAATATTTGTGATATAGAACATAGAACAGTACAGCACAGAACAGGCCCTTCGGCCCACGATGCTGTGCCGAGCTTTATCTGAAACCAAGATCAAGCTATCCCACTCCCTATCATCCTGGTGTGCTCCATGTGCCTATCCAATAACCGCTTAAATGTTCCTAAAGTGTCTGACTCCACTATCACTGCAGGCAGTCCATTCCACACCCCAACCACTCTCTGCGTAAAGAACCTACCTCTGATACCCTTCCTGTATCTCCCACCACGAACCCTATAGTTATGCCCCCTTGTAATAGCTCCATCCACCCGAGGAAATAGTCTTTGAACGTTCACTCTATCTATCCCCTTCATCATTTTATAAACCTCTATTAAGTCTCCCCCCAGCCTCCTCCGCTCCAGAGAGAACAGCCCTAGCTCCCTCAACCTTTTCTCATAAGACCTACCCTCCAAACCAGGCAGCATCCTGGTAAATCTCCTCTGCACTCTTTCCAGCGCTTCCACATCCTTCTTATAGTGAGGTGACCAGAACTGCACACAATATTCCAAATGTGGTCTCACCAAGGTCCTGTACAGTTGCAGCATAACCCCACGGCTCTTAAACTCCAACCCCCTGTTAATAAAAGCTAACACACTATAGGCCTTCTTCACAGCTCTATCCACTTGAGTGGCAACCTTTAGAGATCTGTGGATATGAACCCCAAGATCTCTCTGTTCCTCCACAGTCTTCAGAACCCTACCTTTGACCCTGTAATCCACATTTAAATTAGTCCTACCAAAATGAATCACCTCACATTTATCAGGGTTAAACTCCATTTGCCATTTTTCAGCCCAGCTTTGCATCCTATCTATGTCTCTTTGCAGTCTACAACAGCCCTCCACCTCATCCACTACTCCACCAATCTTGGTGTCATCAGCAAATTTACTGATCCACCCTTCAGCCCCCTCCTCTAAGTCATTAATAAAAATCACAAAGAGCAGAGGACCAAGCACTGATCCCTGCGGCACTCCGCTAGCAACCTGCCTCCAATCCGAAAATTTTCCATCGATCAGACAGCCAGTTACCTATCCAATCGGCCAACTTTCCTTCTATCCCACACCTCCTCACTTTCATCATAAACCGATCATGGGGGACCTTATCAAACGCCTTACTAAAATCCATGTATATGACATCAACTGCCCTACCTTCATCAACACACTTAGTTACCTCCTCAAAAAATTCTATCAAATTTGTGAGGCACGACTTGCCCTTCACGAATCCGTGCTGACTATCCCGGATTAATCCGCATCTTTCTAAATGGTTCGTAAATCCCATCCCGAAGGACCTTTTCCATCAATTTACCAACCACCGAAGTAAGACTAACCGGTCTATAATTATCAGGGTCATTTCTATTCCCTTTCTTAAACAGAGGAACAACATTCGCCATTCTCCAGTCCTCTGGCAACATCCCCGTGGACAGCGAGGACCCAAAGATCAAAGCCAAAGGCTCTGCAATCTCGTCCCTTGCCTCTCAAAGAATCCTAGGATACATTTCATCAGGCCCAGGGGACTTGTCGACCTTCAGTTTATTCAAAACTGCCAGGACATCCTCCCTCCGGACATCTATTTCCTCCAGCCTATTAGCCTGTAACACCTTCTCTTCCTCAAAAACATGGCCCCTCTCCTTACCTATTGTGGTGAACCATCGTTGGTTCCCACTAGGTAGTACTGAGCCAGGGTCTGGCCAGTACTACGAGTATGTATATATGTTGCTGTTGGGGTTAGGGATGGGTTGTTCTACTTGTTGCTGTTGGGGTTAGGGTTGGGCTGTTACACCTGTATTATAGTTATTATGGTACATCCCAGTTGGGCTCCGCCTCCTGGGAGAGGTGTAAAGGTCACTGCTCTTTCTGGGACCCCTCAATCTGGGATCATGTACTATACATGGTAGCTTCGTTGTAATAGTAAATAAAAGCCTTTATTTCCTTGAGCATCTCAAGCCTCGTGTGTGATAACGCGCATCACCTATACACAGGGTTTTTTTTGTATAACTTCAGGTTTCTAAATCAGCCAGTCATAAAACAATCATCTAACACCCCGAAGCTTACATTTTCTTAACACTGGGTCTTGCAAGAATTCATTGGCTGCCATTGACTAAATAGAAGCAGCGGGTGCAGAAAACATTCTGTGTCACTCTCGCATCTGCAGAAACCACTGGTTTGGCCGCTTCAGTTCTGAGAAATCTGACTGCAGCATGCAAAGTAAATGTTTTTAGTCAGTCACAACCTAATGTTGAAATAGGGCCTGAAACAGCTGTTAGATTCTCCACTTGTTTATACAGTGAACCTAATGCTCATTTCAGGGAAGCACCCAAGCTGATAGCACCCGAACTAATGTGACTTTGAATGTGTTTTGATCATGTGTAATTGCTGACAAAAATTATGTTGTGGACATACTCTGTGCCCCCAAAAAAGTGCAACACAAGATCCAATTCCTTTCCCTAAATTACTGCTTACATTGAAAACCATAGTGGAATGTCAGGATACCTTCTGTGTCAATAGCAAACCACAAATGGCTGACACTGGCACAGTTTCAAGTCAGCTCATTTTATATAACGCAGGTAAACTCCTGGCCTTTCCACCACCACCAATTGGGACCTCAGCATTCGGACCATTGCACGATTTAAAGGCTGGAAGCCACTTTGAGGGGCTAACTCAGGTTAAGAAAGCCAGACCACAATTTGGATTGCTAACAATCTGTCAGGTCTGCTGGAGAGCAAAAATTCCCAGATTCTCTGATGATGCCATTGAAGTGTTACTGTTAAAAGTTAAAGCAGAGAGCAAGAGTAGATGGTCTCTGGTGACAGATCAATTAACGGAGTCCACTGTTCACAACTGGGACCAAGATGATGACTTCATTGTAGTCCTCTCTGGAACATATCATAGATTCAGGAAAATGTACAGTGGAGGCCACCATGATGGATGCCTTCTTCTTTGGTCAGCGTATGGAAATACTGACTAGAGACCATGCAATTTTGAACATGTCATGAATAAAGCCAGTTGATATATGAATATTGGATTTTTAACAGGTTGAGCCCACCACTAATGTTATTTTGACGCTGCGACAGTGAAGGAACGGCGATATATTTCCAAGTCAGGTGGTGAGTGGCTTGGAGGGGAACTTCAAATGGTGGTGTTCCCAGGTGTCTGCGGCCTATGTCTTTCTAGATGGTAGTGGTCGTGGGTTTGGAAGGTGCTGACTAAATGCAAAGTTTATGGAAGTACTGAACAGAAAGTATTGTAGCAACCCCATAGAGAGAACAGAGGATCTGGTGGACACTCTGGAGTGGGGGAAGGAGTGGGGAGACTGCAGTTGCAGGGTCTCTGGGTCTGTAACACTACAGGAAGGTGGAGTAGAGGCTATGGAGAGAGAAAGCTCTGCACTGTGCCCTCTGCCAAGTTGGAGCCAGACTTCTCCATTCCTCATTGATAGTAAAAGGATGCTTTCTGGTAGACATTGTACACAGTCTCTCCGAGTGCATCAGCATTCAAAATTTCGAAAATGTCGTCCCATCGAATTCCTCATCTAAGTCCCCTGCAGCAGAACTGATCTATGACCTTGCTCTTCAGTAAGCTGGGAGACAAACTACCTTTCCCAATGCCCTGGCTGCATTGTAACTCTAGATTTGCCTCTAAGATACCCGCAGTGCCAATATCTGAGCTGCTGGTTATGATTGTCATATCAAGTGACAGCAGGTGGGATCCCCCGGCTGCTCCGCCAGCGGAATCTTCTGGTCCCGCCAACGGCAATTCCCCCCACGGTTTCCTCAGCAGCAGAGTGTGCGAACACTGCAGCACCAGGGAGGAGTGAGGGCTCAAACGAAAACAGATGCAGCACTGGAGGTTTTAGTCATTAAGATGGACAGGAGGAAAGAGATCATGTTTCCATGGAAACCCAGAAGGCCCTACATGACCACCCTCTGAAGGGGATAGAAGTAGGTGGCCAGAGAAGTCAATGCAAGGAATCTGGTCCCACAGACTTGGCAGCAAAGCCACTAGAAGTTTAATAACCTCATGCGGGCAACCACGATCACTGACTGTAGCTTTAAAAGACCTCATAACCACCGCACCACAGGCCTTTCATACTTCTCCGTGTACCACACCCCCATCTTACATCCAACAATCCCTGGCACTCAGCACTTGCATATCTTACTCAAATACTCTGCCTCATTCTCAGTCACTTCCTATGATGTCAGCCTCACACTCTGCTCTCGCTACTTCCAACTGTGGCAGGCAACTGTTTCAAACAGTACATCCCAAACCAAAAGGAACAGTGCAGATGGGGGACACAGATGACACATTTTCAAATTTGCTAATGATGATGCACTCCGAGAGACCGTGTACAATGTCCGGACTGCCAGAAAGCCTCCCTTTACTGTCAAGGAACAAAGAACAGTACAGCACAGGAAACAGGCCCTTCGGCCCTCCAAGCCTGTGTCGCTCCTTGGTCCAACTAGACCAATCGTTTGTATCCCTCCATTCCCAGGCTGCTCATGTGACTATCCAGGTAAGTCTTAAACGATGTCAGCGTGTCTGCCTCCACCACCCTACTTGGCAGCGCATTCCAGGCCCCCACTACCCTCTGTGTAAAAAACATCCCTCTAATATCTGAGTTATACTTCGCCCCTCTCACCTTGAGCCCGTGACCCCTCATGATCGTCACTTCTGATCTGGGAAAAATCTTCCTACCGTTCACCCTATCTATACCCTTCATAATCTTGTACACCTCTATTAGATCTCCCTTCATTCTCCATCTTTCCAGGGAGAACAACCCCAGTTTACCCAATCTCTCCTCATAGCTAAGACCCTCCATACCAGGCAACCTCCTGGTAAACCTTCTCTGCACTCTCTCTAACGCCTCCACGTCCTTCTGGTAGTGCGGCGACCAGAACTGGACGCAGTACTCCAAATGTGGCCTAACCAGCGTTCTATACAGCTGCATCATCAGACTCCAGCTTTTATACTCTATACCCCATCCTATAAAGTCAAGCGTACCATATGCCTTCTTCACCACCTGTGTTGCCACCTTCAAGGATTTGTGGACTTGCACACCTAGGTCCCTCTGTGTTTCTATACTCTTGATGGCTCTGCCATTTATTGTATAACTCCTCCCTACATTATTTCTTCCAAAATGCATCACTTCGCATTTATCTGGATTAAATTCCATCTGCCACCTCTCCACCCAATTTTCCAGCCTATCTATCTCTTGCTGTATTGTCTGAAAATGTTCATCGCTATCCGTAAGTCCAGCCATCTTCGTGTCATCCGCAAACTTGCCCTCTTTTTAGGTCAAACCAAATAAACAAACTCAGATTAAGTCGGGACAAAGTAAAAGGGGCAGCTCCCCAAAAGGAGGGGGAACAGCCCGAACAGAAATCAAAGTACAAAGGAAACTTAAAAAACATCAAATTAAAATGTGATTGTCAGGGTCAATAATGCACCCCAACCACTGCGGTGCCCAACGGGCGCGGAAGGCGTCAACCGCGCCTGTGGACACTGCATGCTCCCTCTCCAGGGACACCTGGCCGCGAACGTAGCCGCGGTAGAGGGGAAGACAGTCAGGATGGACGGCCCCCTCGATCGCCCGCTGCCTGGACGGGTAAATGGCACGTTTCGCCAGGCTCAGGAGCAGATTCACGAGGAGGTCGCCATCCTGACCCTCCCCTCTCCGCACCGGGTGTCCGTAGATCAGGAGCGTGGGACTGAAGTGCAAACGAAACATCAATAAAAGGTTCTTTAGGAAAGCATAAAGGGAGTGCAGCCTAAGACACACAACATAGACATGGTCCACGGACTCCACAAGGCCGCAGAAAGGGCAGTCTTCAGAGCCCGTGAACCAGTGAATCCTACGGTTGTGCGGCACTGCTGCATGAATCACCCTCCACCCCAGGTCCCCGACATAATTGGGGGAGATCCCTCCGTAGAGGGACCTCCAGCGGGGACCTCCGCCGCCCGTTGGCAACAAGGCCCGCCAAGGTGTATCCGGGCGACAGGCGAGGAGGCGGTAGTGGAAGGTGTGCAGCAGCAGGCCGTACAGGAAACGCCTCCGCGCAGTAGAAAAGGGCACGGAGGAAATTTCCGCAAGGCGGCTCAGGCTGTGGGGCACCTCACCCAGGGAGGGGGGTTGAGGTTTAGGGCCAATGTGGAATTCCGTCCGAACAGGGGAACGCTCGGGCGGGATCCCACCGCACGCCTGCGCCGCCTCGAGTTTGCGTGCAGTTTCGGGGCCGAGCACGACCGTCCTATGGTCTAGGATGACTTTGGCCGCGTGCCGGACGGTCGTCCCCGCGCGCTCAGCCAGCACGCGGGGACTCATCCAGCCCGCCCCTCCGCCATCGAGCACGTCCCCGATTCTGGTCACCCCGGCGTCCACAGCCCTCCTCTCCGCCAGCCACCTGAAGTCATACGGCTGGAGGAGCGGATTCCTGAGCAGCGGCTCTCGCACGAGAGCCGCTACTCCTGACGGGGGGTGGGGAGCTGCGTCGCGAGGTGACCGTGTTCCAGACAGTGAGGAGGTCCTGGTAAAAGATGGGCAACTCCTGCAGGGTGGTCGAAGCACGCCCCAGTTCGATATGCAGGAGCTGCACGTCATAATTGAGGCCATGCCACTGGTGGAAGAAATACGTCGCCATGGCACACCATCGTGGAGGGGGCTCAACGTAAAGGTACCTCTGCAGGGCCTGGAGGCGGAAGGTCGCTATCTGAGTGCGGAGGCACACCAGACCTTGTCCGCCCTCCTCAAGCAGGAACACCAGTTACACCTTCTTCCAAATCATTTATATATATCACAAATAGCAGAGGTCCCAGTACAGAGCCCTGCGGAACACCACTGGTCACAGACCTCCAGCCGGAAAAAGACCCTTCGACCGCTACCCTCTGTCTCCTATGGCCAAGCCAGTTCTCCACCCATCTAGCCACTTCTCCTTGTATCCCATGAGCCTTAACCTTTTTAACCAACCTGCCATGTGGGACTTTGTCAAATGCCTTACTGAAATCCATATAGACGACATCCACGGCCCTTCCTTCGTCAACCGTTTTTGTCACTTCCTCAAAAAACTCCACCAAATTTGTAAGGCACGACCTCCCTCTTACAAAACCATGCTGTCTGTCACTAATGAGATTGTTCCGTTCTAAATGCACATACATCCTGTCTCTAAGAATCCTCTCCAACAACTTCCCTACCACGGACGTCAAGCTCACCGGCCTATAATTTCCCAGGTTATCCCTGCTACCCTTCTTAAACAACGGGACCACATTCGCTATCCTCCAATCCTCAGGGACCTCACCTGTGTCCAATGAAGAGACAAAGATTTCCGTCAGAGGCCCAGCAATTACATCTCTTGTCTCCCTGAGCAGTCGAGGATAGATGCCATCAGGCCCTGGGGATTTGTCAGTTTTAATATTACCTAAAAAACCTAACACTTCCTCCCTTGTAATGGAGATTCTCTCTAACGGGTCAACACCTCCCTCTGAGACACTCCCAGTCAACAAGTCCCTCTCCTTTGTGAATACCGATGCAAAGTATTAATTTAGGATCTCCCCTATTCCCTTGGGTTCTAAGCATAATTCCCCTCCTTTGTCCCTGAGAGGTCCGATTTTCTCCCCGACAACTCTTTTGTTCCTAACATATGAATAGAATGCCTTAGGATTCTCCTTAATCCTGCCTGCCAAGAACATCTTGTGACCTCTTTTTGCCCTTCTAACTCCCCGTTTGAGTTCTTTCCTACTCTCTCTGTATTCCTCCAGAGCTCCATGGAGCATGGAGAAGTCTGGCCCCAACTTGGCAGAGGCACAGTTCAGAGCTTTCTCTCTCCACAGCCCCTGCTCCACCTTCCTGCAGTGTTACAGACCCAGAGGCCCTGCAGTTGAAGTCCACCCCTCCATGGGATAGAAGGGAAGCTGGAGGGGGGGGGGGGGGGCGTCGAGAAGCACCACCATACTCTGGTGCAGACACTCATGAATTCTCACCCGTGCCTGCACCATGGAGTTCATGCCCTCAGACATGGAGGTCATGAGATGAACAATGGTATGGACATCTCCTGCCATGGAATGCACATCCTGCATCAAGGTCTTCACTGTGGACACTACCCTCGCAGTGTTGGCTGCAATGTGCTGAAATTACAACACCACCTTCTTGTGTTTGAGCCTCTCGGTTTCTGTAACGGAGACACGAGTTCTGCTTCTTTATAAAATACCTTCACACACAATTCTCCATCAACACCACAGTGCCACCTGTGACCCGTTTATATATCAATGACTTCTATTGAATAATTGACATCAAATTAGGACTTAATTGGAAGGTCTGTTAACCCATTCCTAGCACTTGGACAGACGGCACTGGGACTCCTCCAGTTGTCCTTGCGGTCCAAAGAGGTATTTTGTCATCCCTTCCTGATTCTCACGACTGCCTTTGCAGTTCCATCAACTCTGGGATGACCGGACCTCGGGCACGTCATCGGCCAAGGGCCCAGCTGAATCCTGGCCTCCAGAATCCCTCTGAGTGCTGGTTCCCTGGGACGTCCCTGCCTCTGCCTGCTGCAGATCATTAAATGTGAGTTGCTCACCAGTAAGTGACACAGAAACCTGTCTACTTAGTGATCCCACCAAGGTGTGAGTATCTGCGCTGGTGCCGGGTGCGGGTGACATGCGTGACACTGCTTCAATGGTGGGGTCCAAGAAGTCTCCCTCAGAGCTGCTCAAGTCCGCTGGGTCCAGAGGGCCTGAGGATGGTCCAGCCTTGTCAGCTGCTCTGCCTGCAAGAGAAGGGAGGTAGCATTGAGGCATCACAGGGGATAAATGCAGGCACATTGATTACTCATTTGAGAGTGGGAGAATTGTCTGCTGCCCCCACTTCACCATTAGTGCTGGCACGCTCTTCCTCCTCCCCGGCCCGCTCAAGGGCTCACTCCTCGAGTGGCATGAGGATTCTGAGCTCTGGCATTACTCTGGCTGGGTGTGCTTGCTCACGCTTGTTGTGGTTGAGTTTGTCCTGCAATGACATAGATAGGGAGAGTGTGGGCAGGAGTGTTGACATTTAAGATGGTGATGAGTTGTGGCAGTCTTGAGTGGGAGCTGGAGAGTGAGGAGCATGGCATAGAGTAGGGGGGACATGGTGATTGTGGGAGGGAGAAGAGAGATGAAGTTGGAGCCGCAAGGGGTGTGCTAGGGGATCCAGAAAAAGGCTGCATGAGGCGCGCATGCACTGGCTGAGTGAAGATCGTTCATCATCCTGCGGCACTGTTGCCCCGTCCTCTCCTGCAGCGAGCTGGCACTCAACAGGGCTGCCACTGCGTCCTAAGCAGAGTTGGTGACCTTGGTGAAAGGCCTTCTTCTGTAATGGGGGTAGAGTGTATCCCGCCTCTGTCGCACTTCATCCAGCATTCTGCTGAGGACTCCCTCTGAGAATTGAGATGCATGGTCTCCTGGCTGCCATCCCCAACAATAGGTATGGATCCAGTGCTGGGGAGCTGATTATATGGAGCTCCCCAGTGATTGTAGCGATTAAGTTGAGCCGGGGCAGGTGAATCAGAGGGAGGTTGCTGCGGGCACGGTGTCTTTCTTGTGGCCATAAACACTTTTGTTCATGTGGTTCAAGATTTGGTCTGAAATTATGCCAGAGCCATCAACAAGATTTTTCTTGCCGGAACTGAGACATTACCAAATTCTGGTAAGATTAACCTCCCTCTTGTTTGTATATAGACTGATGATTGAGAATGTATCTGTAATACTGTGGTAATTGTTCCTCTGCAGCTGGTGACAGTTAAGTTCTAAATGCTGTACTAAGAGAGGACAGTGAGAGGAATTCTTCAGCCATTCACGCCGGTGGGATTCTTCAGTTCCGCTGGTAGCACGCCCCCTCCTGTGGGTTTTGCGGTAGTGTGGGGTGACATCGGTGGGAGCAGAGAATCCCGATGCCAGTGAACAGGGTGCCACCTCCCACTGCCAGGAAACATGTGGCTGAGAGGCTGGAGAAATCCCTCCAGTATCCACTTGCATTCACGTTTATCCATTTACATAGAAACATAGAAATTAGAAGTAGGAGTAGGCCATTCGGCCCTTCGAGCCTGCTCCTCCATTCATTTTGATCATGGCTGATCATCAAATTCAATATCCTGATCTCCCCCTTCCTCCCATATCCCTTGATATCTTTAGTCCCAAGAGCTAAATCTAGTTTCTTCTTGGAATCAGACAACGTTTTGGCCTCAACTACATTCTGTGGTAGTAAATTCTATGCATTCACCACCCTCTGGGAGAAGAAATTTCTCTTCACCTCAGTTCTAAAACCTTCCTCAAACTACAACCCCTACGTCTGGGCTTCCCCACCATTGGAAACATTCTTTCTGAATCTACCCTGTCTAACCCTGTTAGAATTTTATAAGTTTCTATGAGATCCCTCTCACTCTTCTGAACTCCAGTGAATATAATCCTAACCGATTTAATCTCTCCAATAATGTTTACATGTGCAGTCTGCGTATGGATATGCTGACATAATAAATGGTACATAGCACATATTAATGCAGTACAGAGCAGTGCAGAGTTCCCCATGACCAAAGTCTTACCAGAACTTTCTTCCCTATTAAAGATACTCATATTAAGTGTCAGACACTTCTTCTCAAACAGTTACCATGTGTTTGCATTCCTTTCCCTAATGTGAGGGATTATGTGCCATTGAATTAACAATAGAGGCCGGTGACTTTGCTCCTATTCTATTCAATCATTCATGTGGAGAGTGGTTATTTCATCCTGATCATGACAAATCATGCCAAAAAGAATCGCTTGGCATTCGAAAAATTCATTGCACTTTGTGAAAACTCCATGGACTTCCTGCAAACATCCTGTCAGCTCCTCCTCGCGGTTTAGCAAAAACACTGCTAGTGCATCAGTGCACAGTAACTGCAGGTAAACATTACCTAGAAAGTGGTGTTAGAACTCGGATGACAGTTCAACAATCTGATTGCCAAATGCATTAAAAGTGAGAAAACACATCCATTAGGAGCTTCACACTAGATAGGTGAGAAATGTGAGTTCAAAGTTACATCTCAAACAGTCAGGTCCTGTATTGCCCCCATAGCTGTTCCCACTCTGCCACCATAACTTTGCTGGAGGTGCTGCAGGGAAGTTGCGTGCCTGCGTGAAGGGGGTGTCTGCCAGATTTTGACAAAGTTTTGATGATGGAATGGGAACAGTTCCAAGGAAAATCCAAACTTAAATTTGAAAGTTGTACAAATTAGTAGATCGTTAGTGCTCCATTAAACTTTCCCCGAAATTAAAATGTAATCAACCATTACACATTCTTACAGACATGGAAGAAGCCTATTTTGTTGTGGTGAGAAATGTGCAGTGCAATTGGCAGTATAACTTGGGTCTGCCAATTGCACATTGTGTTCAAAGACATTGGAATACAAGGATGCTTATGTGATACAAATAGAAACGTAAGTATACAACATACATGACCAAAAAAATTAGAGTGATCCTACTCCCAAGGTTCAAGAATGACTATGTTTGGAATTTTCCAGTCCCAAGAGTGGCGGATTTAATGGGGGGGGGTGGGGTGGGGGAGGGGGGTGTTGGGGTGACGAGTGACAATGGGGCAGGAACTAAAATAAATTGTTTTCCCGCTAGCATGTAACAATGGTGTGAACATGCGCTCCTGTTCATCATGAAGTGTCACTATTCCTGCCAGAGTCTTGTGTGAAGCCACACTGCATCCCATTAATGGAGTGCAGATGAAGGCTGAACCGGAATTGTCCCACCCAAGCAATTATCCATGCTGCCAGCGGGATATCATCCTTGCCAGGAATTGATGCCGACCATTCCATCCACACAGGCTCCATCTTGTTCCGCCCCTGCCTGCTGGGTTGCTCCGTCCTCAAACTCAGTGAGGTTGTTGGGGTCACACCAGCCCCCTCCCATCTTCTTTCCTTCTCTCCTATTGTACCTCAGGTTTTTCTGTGCAGAGAGAAGATTTGCGAGAGCCCTCATCAGGTGTCAAGGCTTGAATTCCTTCAGATAGTGGAGGCTCACTTTCTGTCACTCAAAGAGTCAGCGGGAAACACATCTCCACTGAATCTCAGTGCCCCGCAGCCTTTTCACATTCAAATAAACATTAAGGGCCCAATTCTCCCATCGCAACGCGCTAATGTTTTGGTGGGTTGGGTTTAGAGATGCGTGTGTCGGCCATTTCACGGGATTCGTGCATGCGTTCCCGACGCATGTGTGTCTCCCATAGTCGGAGAGCAGGCACAGTCGGGACCACGCTGGAAACCGGCAGGAAGACAGGTAAGTGATTTAATCTGTTTTTAATCTTATTTAAATGTCATTATCGGGCCCGGGACTGAATTCTCCAAGCCTGATACCACCTCCCAGGGTAGATTTTTTTCTGGCGGGCTTTAGAGTAGTTTCCAATTTGCAGGGAGCTAGCGGGAGACCCCGCCTGAGTGAAGGGGGGCATTTGGGGCCCCCCAGGGGGTTGGGCAGTGGGAGGTGTTGCCCCTGGGCATAGGCATCCTGGCAGTGCCAGCCTGTGCCCCGTGGCACTGCCCAAGGGGCAAAGTGCCCATGCCTAGGGGCGTCTTGGCACTGCCCATTGGGCATCGGCAATGCCAAGGGGGTGGGGCCTAGGGGGCAGGACCAAGCAGATGGGGCCAAGGGGGTGGGGCCTAGGGGTGGTACCTATTGTGGGCGGGGCCTAGGGGATAGGGCCAAGGGGCAGGCCTATTATGGGCAGGGCCGAGGGATGATTGGTGGGGGTGGGGCCCCTGCTGCCACTCTGCAGATAAGATTGGTCAGGGCCGGAGAGAGGCCAGCTGGATCGCTTTTCCATTAAGCTTGCCAGTGAGGGTCTGTAAAATTCTGGCCCAATTTCTCTCGCTTTTCCACTCATACAAATATCCCACTGGATTGGGTGCCATCTGATTGATGCCCCGCAGGTTGTCAGTAAGGGTTCAAGGCCAGCACTCTCCAGAGCGGTGAGCCCAGGCAGGGCTGATGAGTGGCAGATGGAGTTTCATTTAGATAAATGCGAGGCGATGCATTTTGCTAGATCGAACCAGGGCAGGACTTACTCAGTTAATGGTAGGGCGTTGGGGAGAGTTACAGAACAAAGAGATCGAGAGGTACAGGTTCATAGCTCCTTGAAACTGGAGTCACGGATGGACAGAGTGGTGAAGAAGGCATTCAGCATGCTTGCTTTCATCGGTCAGAACATTGAATACAGGAGTTGGGACGTCTTGTTGAAGTTGTACAAGACATTGGTAAGGCCATACATGGAATACTGCGTGCAGTTCTGGTCACCCTGTTATAGAAAGGATATTATTAAACTAGAAAGAGTGCAGAAAAGATTTACTAGGATTCTACCTGGACTTGATGGTTTGAGTTATAAGGAGAGTCTGAATAGACTGGGACTTTTTTCCCTGGAGAGGAGGAGGCTTCAGGATGATCTTATCGAGGTCTATAAAATAATGAGGGACATAGGTCAGCGAGGTCGTCAATATCTTTTTCCAAAGGTAGGGGAGTCTAAAACTAGAGGGCATAGGTTTAAGGTGAGAGGGGAGAAATACAAAAGGGTCTAGAGGGTCAATTGTTTCACACAGAGGGTGGTGAGTGTCTGGAATGAGCTGCCAGAGGTAGTAGTAGAGGTGGATACAATTTTTAAAAGTATTTAGACAGTTACATGGATATAGAGGGATATAGGCCAATTGTGGGCAATTGGGAATAGCTTTGTGGTTAAAAACTAAGCAGCATGGACAAGTTGGGCCAAAGGGTCTGTTTCCATGCTGTAAACCTCTATAACTCTATGACTCTACGGAAGAAGTTCATGTTCAGGCACATTTTCAATATGGCGCCTGGATATGATGGCGGGTCGCATGACATCAAACTTGCCTGCCATGCAATATGTTGGGAAACACTTGACTGCATCATTAATTAGGCCCACATTGCGTGATTTGGTGCGTATTTCCACAAGCCTCCATGGCAGGAATCACTCCTGGTTCTTGCCACAGGACTTTGGCCCAGAATGGAAAATTCCATCCTATGTTTTGATTACTCTTTTCTGCCCCTTGATTGCTACTAAAACAAAAATTATTGCATTATAATCAGAAGCTTATGTGGCATTTCTGAAATCTCCAAAGCGTATCATGCAAACAATGTTTTTGTTCTTGGGTAATTTTTTCTTGCTTCATATGATGTGTAGATTTAATTCTTGGTAATAATTTGGAAATTTTCCCCAATCTTTGTTACTGATACTGTAGAGGTTTCTGTACCATCATATTTTAAAAGAAATAGCCCAAGAAGTTAGTGACTTCCCTGTGTAAATTGTCTTTTCCCAGCAAAGTTAAATTGCACATACTTGGATCTGTACTTATCCTGAAATTCACAGGGGTTCCTTTTCAAAGTAAGTGATTCCACTGGAGTTGATCCTAGTTCTTTAAGTCCTCTTAATGTCTCTATGTTGTTTTCAGTTAAAGACAAATGTTGAATTTGGGGAATTTTCGGCAGTTGTTTCAAAGATGTTAAATGATTTTTGTTGAGATTAAGTTCTTTACATCTGCAAAGATAGAATAAGCACATTGTGTTCAGCAAGAATCTGAAAGACTACCAAATTATATATCAATGTGGGAAATTAAATCAGTACATTGCTTAATTTTCTCAATGATGAAAGAGAAGACTTGTTAAGGTGCAAGGACAATGAAAACATTTGCTCTATCCACTGAAACCAAAATGATTAAATTCTCAATAAAAAACTTTTATCACAAAACCTACAGATTCAGACCTAAAACAAGTGAGTTTGTGAATTGAAGATTGGGCCTGAATACAGAAAGAACAATTGGAAGGTATTTAAATCAGTTGTGATGGAAGGTAATTTGATTAGCTATGTGTTTAATTTCAAAAGCATCAAATATACAGTATAGCTGCTGGTAATCTTATTAAAATCAAATCAGAATGATTAAAATCATTTAAGTAAGAGGCATGTACTAATATATCGAGGCCAAGGACAGAATAAGCATCACTCAGCAGACATAAAGCATAATTAAAAATCAAAAAGTGCGAATAGATCATTTAAGTTAGAGTTAGGTTATCACTGTCAATTAGGGAGGGGATATCCTGCAGCGCCAACAGTCACGAAGGTTTAGATTATTAGTGAACAACACACAATCATGGTCACCCGGGCATGCAACAAGGATTGGAACTAAGACATGCAGTTGGAGAGATCCTGCATTTATTGGTCCTTTTAAAATCAATAATTTTTATGCGATTTGGCCATTTTGTAGTCTGATTCAATGCGTTATATAACACAGTAAACTAAGATAGTCGGAAGTCAATTTGAATTAATCCAGGAGACATTTTAAAAACTAACCAGTTACTGTAGTCTTTGAGAAATGCTCAGTTATGTGAGGAACCAATTGTAATTCAGCAGACAGTTAAGTTAACCAATCATTGTTTGACAGTGAGGCTAATTCAAGATAAGAAAATATGAATTGAGGGTATAAAGTGAAGGTTTCAGGAAGCCATTTTGTTAGCATGTTGAAATAACTGCTCAGAGGCCGGTGGTCCCTTCACCAGATTCCCTTTATTTACAAACTCGATTCCACAAAGCGTGCTTCAGGTACAAAATCAGAATCCGGAGTATCAGTAGCTCTGACACTCCTCAGTATGTATATATACAGGTGAGACTCCCTGATTGGGGATCAATCATTACCTCAATCAGGGGGTTCATACTGCAAGAGGCCAACCTCATGGGCATTGTTGAGGTCATTCCACATGTTATCCAGGTACTGAGTATCCTAAGGACCTGAATAGGTTATCATCACTTCACCTATTCAGCCTGATTACCTGAGGAAACTGTGAAAAATCTGTTTAGTTGTTAAGTTAAGCTTTTTTCTTTTACTGTTAATTGAAACTTTGCTCCCTGTCGACTGGGTGGTCATGTGGATGCTGGGATGATGTGGGTACGAAAGGGGTCACGTGTCAGGAGGTTGGAAGTTCTCCTCTGGGCAGGGGTAGACACACAGCATGTTAGAGCTGCTCATTATTAGCAATAAACCTTAATTACTGTTAGTCCCTGGTTGCCAGTTATTGCAACCCAGTACTTCCACACTTTCTGTCTTTTTAACTTGTTAACTTGCTAATTTTTAATTGTCAATAAATCTTTTCAATACACCATCTGAAGTGTTCAGTCTTGCCTGTTGGTTATGTCTAGTGTGAACCAAATTATTTATTAGATAATTCACAATCGGGGATTTATTGCAAATGAGGTATTTCCCCAAAATTATAGAATCACGGAATCTACAGTGTAGAAGGAGGCCATTTGGCCCATCGAGCCTGCACTGACAACAATCCCACCCAGGTCCCATCCTTGTAACTCCACATATTTACAGTCCTAATTCCCCGACACTAAGGGAATTTATCATGGCCAATCAACCTAACCTGCACATCTTTGGACTGTGGGAAGAAACCGGAGCACCCGAAGGAAACCCATGCAGACACAGGGAGAATGTGCAAACTCTACACAGACAGTGACCCAAGGCCGGAATTGAATCAAAGTCCCTGGCATGTGAGGCAGCAGTTCTAACGACTGTGCTACCCCTATTACAGTCAATAATATGAAATCATGCATTCTAGAAATATAGATGGTGGATTTCACCAGACTTAGAAACTCCTCCCTCCCCTCCCACCCCCACCCCACACCCGCCCCCGGGGGACTCGTCAGGCTTTCCTGTCCTCTGGCATCAGACCAACCAAAGGTAAAGCAGCAAGGCAAAAATTGGAACCATAAATTCAGGAGCAGCCAGTCCCTTTATGTATGAGATATGTGTGGCGTATGTGACAAAGGTCGTCAGATGTTTCCATTTAAGTGCGAGAATTGTTAAAAATAAAATGCTGAAATCTGAATCCCTAGGGGAGTCAAATATTAAGCCAACAGTTAATAGCAACCCATTTCCTACCTTGGCAACCTGATAGAACTGAGGTCTGTCAGATAATTGTCCACCAGCTGAAGCTTTTCCACTCGAATTAGCCTGTGAAGAATTTTATAAAAGTTTTCCAACTGATAGGAATCACCAAGACCTTGGTATGAAAGGTTTACTTCCTGCTTGATGCAAATGAAAAAATTTGTTAGTTTGCACATTTCTGACAAAAAAAAATGCATATGTTTATCACTGAGGTTGAAATGGTTTGGAAAACTCTTAAACACAGTATTTTAGTGTGATTCTGGTGAATATGGAATAGGTTCACATGAGATAGGTCTGAAATCTCCGGCTGTTCAAGACCTGCTGCCACTGACAGCAAGGACAGAGGATTTGGCGCTCAGCCAAATTTCCGTTCACTGCAGTGGGACTTTGAAGAATCCCAGCTGCGAGTGAGTTAGGAGAAACTGGCCCATAATCTCACAGAATCACGGAATTGTCGTGGTGCAGAAGGAGGCCATTTGGCCCATCATTCTAGCCAAGCGAGCATCAAGGTTTAGTGCCATTCCCCTGCCTTTTCCCCTGCACATTGTTTCTATTCAAGTAATCATCTAATGTTTTGAATTGATTTTACAGTGAATGACATACAGTGAGAGAAAGATAGTGATTATCTCGAACGTAGTTACTGAATTGGCTGTAAAACTATTCTTCTACTACCATTTTATTTCCAAACTTATAGTTATCAGTTTTGCTGTTGTTCAGAATAAGGATCAGCCAATTCTACCATAAAATAGTTCTGTCTACTTGTTGGCACCAGGGCAGCACGGTGGCACAGTGGTTAGCAGTGCTGCCTCACAACTCCAGGGACCTGGGTTCAATTCCAGCTTTGGGACACTGTCTGTGTGGAATTTACACGTTCTCCCCGTGTCTGCAAGGGTTTCCTCCGAGTGCTCCGGTTTCCTCCCACAGTCCAAAATGTGCAAGTTGGGTGAATTAGCCATGCTAAATTGCCCCTTAATGTCCCAAGATGTGTAGGTTAGGTTGATTAATGGGGTAAATATGTGGGTTATGGGTGGGATCTTCTGTCAGAGAGTCAGTGCAGACCCAATGGGCCAAATGGCTTCCTTCTGCACTGTAGGGATTCTATGATTCTATGAAATGCGCAATGTACTTTTCTGAATCAAATTTGACAAAGTAACATAACAGCAATTCCAGCAGATAATAGAATCATACAGCACAGAAGAAGACCATTTGACTCACTATGTCTGTGTTGGCTTTTTGGAAGTGATAATCCTTTAAATACTGTCCAAGTTTCACACCCACTATGGTATAACTGCAAAGCTCTATCTTTCCCGTAATGAGAGTACGATATGAGTTTATTAGTCCATGTTGTTCCAAGCAAAATGCAACTAACTAGAATCATCCATTTCATTAAATGCCCTTAAGTGAGCTTAAAGAACTGTCAATAAAAGCTGGGCTTGCTTAATACACTATGGACGGGATTTTATGGTCTCGCTCGACCCGAAACCGAAAACTCCCACCCGAGGTCAACGGACATTTTCATTGCCCGCCCTTCGCCCGCTATGAATCCGTGGTTGGAGGGGTGGTAGAATTCCAGCGTATATTGCCATTTAAGGGTTCAATTTTTGCAGATGTGCAAAATAGTGGGAGGCAGCATGATTTTGAACCATCAGTCCTTTAGCTCTACTGTGGTATTATGAATGCATTGTAAATGAAAGATGGTTTGGTAATTGAATGTGATAATTATTGGGTAACTTCACAACACCAGGTTAAAGTCCAACAGGTTTATTTGGAATCACGAGCTTTCGGAGTGTTGCCCCTTCATCAGGTGACTCACCTGAGGAAGGAGCAGCGCTCCGAAAGCTCGTGATTTCAAATAAACCTATTGGACTTTAATCTGGTGTTGTGAGACTTCTTACTGTTCCCACCTGTGGTGAACCATCGTTGGTTCCCACTGGATAGTACTGGGCCAGGGCTGGCCAGCACTATAGGAATGTATATAGGTTACTGTGGGATTGTACTAATGTTGTTGTTGGGCTAGGGTGGGATTGATACACCTGTGGTTGCTACTGTTGTGGCACATCCCAGTCGGGCTCCGCCTCTTGGGAGAGGTATAAGACCCCCTGCTCGGACGGGACCCCTTCAGTCTGGGATAGTTTGTTAAAGTTCTGATAGTTCCATTGTTAGTTAATAAAAGCCTTATTTTACCGAAGCTTTGAGCCTCGTGTCCAATTGATGCGCATCACCACCTCAGTCCAATGCCGGCATCTCCACATCATTGGGTAACTTAGTAGATTCATTTAAATATGCAAAATGACCCATATTATTGCAAAGTCTCACCAAACAATTCTCCCAGTTTTCCAGTAATCGTTGATCCAGTGCACCTTCGTTCTGTCTTTCCTTCTTCACAGGTGAAATTCTTCCTCTGTCTTTGAAAAACTGATGCTCAGGTGGAGGGCCTATTGCACATTTCATTAAATTAATATAAACATTTCTGATTAATTTTAAAGACAAATATTTAAATTATCCTGTCATAATTCACTGTGTGCTTCTTCATAATTGGTAAGGTTTTTTGTTTGTCCTCACAAAATGATCTGTTCATTTAGGAAATTCCGAGTATAGGCCTAACCCTGCTTAACCCTTCCTCACAAGACGACACCTTCAGCCTGGTGAACCTTCTCTGAGCTGTTTCCAATGCAAGTATATCCCTCCTTAAGTAAGGAGATCAAAACTGCACACATTACTCCGGGTGTGGTTTCACCAATGCCATGTGCAGTTGTTGAAAGATGTCCCTGCTATTATACTCCAAGCCCCTTGCAATAGACAATGCCTCCTAATTACTATCTGTACCTCCATGCTACTGTTTTGAGGTTCATGTACGAGATGACCCAGATCCCTCTGTACCACAGCGTTCTATACTCTCCCTTATAAATTTTTCACATTATACCCCATCTGCCAGATTTTTGCCTACTCACTTATCCTGTCTATATCTTTCTGCAGACTTTGTATTCTCATAAATCATAATCGATTATAAATATATGAGGCCCAGCACTGATCTCTGTGGGACTCTACTAGTTGTGCTTCGCCAAGTTGAAAATCAGCTATTAATCTCAACTCTCCCTTTCCTGTTTGTCTGCCAATCCTCTTTATACTATATCATCCATGACATCATGAGCTATTTTGTGACTTTCTGTGTGACACCTTATCAAATGCTTTTTGAAATCCAAATACACTACATCTACTGGTTTCCCAATATCCATCTTGCTTGATATATTCGGAAAGCACTCTAATAAATTTGTCAAACATGGGCTTAAAATTTCCTGTCTCGCCCACTGTGGGAATCATAGCAGGCGAGACAGAAAATTCAGTGGACTATTTAAAGGTCTGTTGAGATCAGGCGGGAATTTCCGGTCTTGGGATATGTGCCATGATTCTTCCCTTTCACAAAACTATGTTGACTCTGCCTGATTGCATTATGATTTTCTAACTGGCCATCTACCACTTCCTTAATAATGGATTCCAGTATTTTCCTAATGTCAGATTTTAGATGGACTGGCGTATAATTCCCTGCTTTCAGACTTCCTCGTTTCTTGAATAGAGGAATTGGATTTGCAGTTTCCTCATCCACTGAAACATTACCACAATCTAGGGAATTTTGGAAGATTATCTTCAATGAATCCACTATCTCTGCCAACACTTCTTTTCCATACCCTCGGATGAAGGTCATTCTGGCAAGGATTAGTCAGCTTTTAGACTCATTTGTTTTCCCAGTACCTTTTTTCTAATAATAATGATTGTTTTAAGTTCCTCAATCCTTTCATATCTTGATTTTCTTCTAATTTTAGGATGCTTTTTGTGTTATTTACTTCAAAGACAAGTTCAAAGTCTCCACGCTTCCTTGTTTGTCATTATTAATTCTCCAGTCCCCCCCCTCAAAGCAATCAGTGCTTACTTTAGCTACTTTTTTTCAATTTTATACAGTTGCAGAACTTTTACTGTCTGTTTTTATATATTTGTATTTTATCTCGTACCCTATTTTTTTCAAAGGACTGATTATAAATCAATGAATAAATGGGGTTTGTAAGAAAGATGCTGTGAGAATCATGGGCAATTTTAATCTTCATAGGTTGGATAAACCAAATTTGTTGGTTTCTAAAAACATCCGTATCTTCTAGTCTACCACTAATGTTGCAGCATTTTAAGCCTTTTCCTTCAATTTCATACCATCCTTAACTTCCTTAGTTAGCCACGAATGGTCTATCCTTCTCATAGAGTCTCTCTTTCTCTATGGAATATATTCTTGTTGAGAGTTATGAATTAACTCCTTAAATGTCTGCCACTGCTTCTCTACCATCTGACATTTTAACCTATTTTCCGAATCCACTGTAGCCAACTCTGTCTTCATACCATTGTAATTGTCTTTATTCAAGATTACAACACTAGTTTTAGACCCAAATTTCTCACCCTCAAACTGAATGTGAAATTCTGTCCTGTTGTGAACACTTATGAACGTCCTAGTGAATGCTTTATTATGAGGTCATTAATTAATCCTGTTTCATTAGACAGTACCAAGTCTAAAATAGCCTGCTCCCTGGTTGATTCCAGAAGTCAAAGAAAAAGAACAAAAAACAAAACAAAGAAAAGAACAAAGAAAATTACAGCGCAGGAACAGGCCCTTCGGCCCTCCAAACCTACACTGACCATGCTACCCGACTTAACTAAAACCCCCTACCCTTCCGGGGACCATATCCTGCTATTCCCATCCTATTCGTGTATTTGTCAAGACACCCCTTAAAAGTCACTATTGTATCTGTTTCCACTACCTCCCCCGGCTATGTGTTCCAGGTACCCACCACCCTCTGTGTAAAAAATCTGCCTCGTACATCTCCTTTAAACCTTGCCCCTCGCATCTTAAACCTGTGCCCCCTCGTAATTGACTCTTCCACCCTGGCAAAAGCTTCTGACTATCCTCTAAGAAACTGTCCTGATTATACTTTATGAACGTATCCTCCAGTCTACATTTTCCAGTTTGAATTATCCAATCTATGTGAAGATTAAAATGGACCACGATTCTCACAGCATCTTTCTTACAGATCCCAATTATTCATTGATTTATACTCAGTCCTCCAGAGTAGCTACTGTTAAGAGGCCTATATATTACTTCTACCAGTGACTTCCTTCCTTTGCTACTTCTTATCTTCACCCAAACGAATTCTATTTTGATCTTCTGAAGCAAGACCATTTCTCACCATTGTACTCATCTCATTGTTTATGAACAGAGTTACTCCACCTCCTTTCCCTTTCTTCTTGTCCTTTTTAAATGTCAAATATCCTTGAATAATGAATGGGGGAGTCAGTGACATAGTGGTATCGTCGCTGGACTAGTAATCCAGACATCCAGGGTAATGCTCTGGAAAAATTTGAATTCAATAAAAATCTGGAATTAAAAAACTGTCTAAGGATAATTGTGGAATCATTGCCAAATTGTTGTAAAAACCCATCTGATTCACTAGTGTCCTTTAGTGAAGGAAATCTGTTGTTCTTACTTGGTTTGGCTTACATGTGACTCCAGACCCACAGCAATGTGGTTGACTCTTAAATGCTCTCCGGGATGGGCAATAAATGTTGGCCAGCGACGCCCACATTGCATGAACGAATAAAACAAAATGAAGGTCTCAGTTTTGATCACCTTGTAACCAGGTCTGTGTAATAACTGTCCTATCATACTCATTTAATTGTATTTGTGCTATCAATTTATCTACATTGCTACAAATGCTATTATATTCAAATAAAGAGCTTTCAATTGTGTTTTTTTAAACAGTTTTTCCCTATTTGGACCTTATTTATTGGTGCATTCTAAAATTTGTACACTCCATGTCTTCCTGTCAGATTCTGGTTATCGTTACCTGTATTACTACCCATATTTTTAAAGTGAACAATGAATCACGTGAAAAATGTCCAGAGGTGTAATTGTTGCAGTGACATGAATGATAATGAATTGGAAGCCCATTTTACAGCTTGCCCCATTACCTTTTCCATTGAGCTGAATACAAAGTGAATCAGGTAGATTGTAAAACAGACTATCAGTAATTCACCATCACCTATTCTGCGCCACCACTGAAAGATAATTTCACACTCTAAATATTTTAATGCAGGAGTTAATATTTCTGCAGGCAAACAAAGGCCTGGATTTTTACGCCCCTCCTGCCCAATGGGATAATATGGTCCAGCTGAAGTAAACAGCAATTTAATGAGCTTGCCATATCTGCTGGGTGGGGGGGGGGGGTGGGCAGGGTGCGGGGAAGATACCATAGCAGTCCCATCACTTCATAGTCAAAGCATTTATTAAAATATTCCCCCCGTTTTATGCATTGTGCATAAATTCCTACAATATTTTCAGGGTGTGCTCTATATTACAAAACAGAAGTTGTTGGGTGTTAAATTTGGTAACCATCCTGACACAGCTTTCTTTCTGCAGACACAAACGGTGAGGTCTGAGCACTCCAGGAAATTAGAGCTTAGACTCCATCATCATGAAGATGATGCTCATGGAGATGGAAGATACTCCAAGATTGGCCACTTCTAGAGTGGGCTGAGAAGTCATGATTGGTGGAGCTTCACTTTGGAATTGGAGCCAATAGGAAGGATCAGACCCTCAGCGGAGGACGCAAGGAATGCATTTGGATTGTTGGATTCAACTTGTGGTCAAGACGTTGAAGGAGGGGTGAGGGGGCCTGGGTTTTTGGACCAAGCTGGAGGGATCATGGAAAGAAGTGGTGTTTGGGATGATTATAGTGAGTACTTAGCTTTTATTTAGGAGAAGTTTAGTGTTGGACTTCCTTGAGCCAAACCAACATTGCCACAAATACAAAGGGCCGAATGCCTCATTCAAGCATGCGCGAAGGATACCTCTTTTGTTCTTACCCAATATGGCGGGCAATACACTTCCAGTTGAAAGTGTGCACGTGCTTCCTACACAGCACATGGAACCTTAGGAAGCTACAAAGCACCTGAAAAAATAATGTTATGTGGACCAATGCAACTCCTATTGTCTCGATGCAATATTGTTTTGAGAAAGTAATTCATGGATTTTATAAAGTTGGCCTTATGTTTTAGTATGCAACTTTTGTGCCTTTTAAAATTTGACCAAAGCCTGTACAATTTGTTATCTTTGTAATCTTTAGGATTTCATTTTTGATATTGCTGTTACCTGTTCTGACTCTTGGACAATGAAGTTGAGTACCTTTGATGTTATGTCCTTCGAGCTCATGCCAGGTTCTGAACTTGAATTTATCGGACGGAAGCTTAGAAAAAAATGGCAAAGAGGTCCAGAGATTTTCACTTTATCACATCGGAATATTAATCAAGTACTCATTAAATGTCCCTGATTTAGCACTGAAAGGGCAAAAAATGATTCAAAGTGAATTGAGAAAAATCATAGCATTCTTAACAGTATTATTAAAATATGTATATCGATTTAACTCAAAGTTTCTCACAGCTATACATTTTCTGATGGAAGATTTCCTTTTATAAGATTATAGATAGGATAAGGATGGAGGTATCAATAGATCTGCATTACACTGAAATTAGATTCTCAATATTAAAAAATTGTCCTCCAGTGCCTGAATAGCACACCAACTGATTCCCCAAAGCCTGTCCATCAAGGCACATGTCAGGAGTATGACACAATATGCTCCACTTGGCTGGATGAATGCAGCTGAAACAGCAATCAATAAACTTGACACCAACCAGGAGAAAGCAATTTACTTGATCGTAACTTCACCGATTAGTCTAAACTATTGATTCTCTCCATTACCAAGGCTACAGTATGGATCATCTACACAATGCACTTTTGCAACTTGTCAATGGATCTCTGACAGCAAAACCAATGACTTGCAGTCTCTAGAAGGATAAGAGCAGCAGATGCATGGGAACACCATTTGTTCCAAATTCCCTTCCAATTCATACATGCACCTGGACATATATTACCATTATTTCATTGTGTGTTGTTCAACATTCTGGAATGCTATTCCTAACAACACAATTGGAGCTCCTTCACCCTTGTTCCAGCAAGAGTTCAAGAAGAAGACCCAATAGCACCCTCTCAAGAGAGAAGGCAGCAAAAATGGGCAATAGATTTATTACCTTGCCAGTGATAACCACATCCAAAAAATGAATTGGAAAAACAATATGTTGCATCACCAGGCTACCATGTTCATCATTTGTTTTTCCACAATGTGTGTAGAAAGTCCAAAAATGAATAATTTTACATGAACCATTGATGTCTCACTGTCCAACCAACAACTCATATAATAGTTACCATTCCATACTAATATTCATGCAGTATAACTTTAAAAATAACTTTCTCATTATTTGCTATATAGTTTTTCTTATTTGAAGAAGAAAATGTTCTTTTTAAACTTACGATCAAGTAAATTGCTTTCTCCTGGTTGGTGTCAAGTTTATTGATTGCTGTTTCAGCTGCATTCATCCAGCCAAGTGGAGCATATTGTGTCATACTCCTGACATGTGCCTTGATGGACAGGCTTTGGGGAATCAGTTGGTGTGCTATTCAGGCACTGGAGGACAATTTTTTATATATTGTATAATATAATTGCCAACTGATTGTGACGACCTGTAATTATAGTCCTCAATCTGAGAATTAAAGAAACAATTTCATCTCTCATTAAACAAAAAAAACTGAAGATCATTACTGCAAGCATTATACAACATTTTTGGTTACCAAATATTTCTGCTAAAACACAAACTCAAGAATAGGTGGAGTAGGTGTGAAACAAGAAAGTGATGTTATTGGGCACTACAGAGACAAACATACCTTTTTAGAGAGCAAGTAATTATGTATTTCAGGGTGGCACAGTGGTTAGCACTGCTGCCTCACAGCACCAGGAATCCGGGTTTGATTCTCAGCTTGGGTCACTGCCTGTGTGGAGTTTACACGTTCTCCCCGTGTCTGCATGGGTTTCCTCTGGGTGTTCCAGTTTCCTCCCACAGTCTGAAAGAAGTGCTGGTTAGGTGCATTGGCCATGCTAAATTCTCCGGCAGTGTACCCAAACAGACACCGGAGTGTGGCGACTAGGGGGTTTAACATTGCAGTGTTAATGTAAGCCTACTTGTAACACTAATAAATAAACTTAAACTTAATCAGGTTGAAGGATTGTGGAAAAAAACAGTATGCAACTTCCCTGTTTGGCAAGCAAGTAGTCCTGTGTTGTGGCTTCACCAGGTTAACATCGCATACTCAAGCACTCTTTGTTGAACCAGGGTTGATCTTCTGGCTTAATGGTGATGGTAGAATGGGAGGTATGCTGGGGCATAAGGACAGTAGGAAGTCTCACAACACCAGGTTAAAAAAGATTCATTTGGAATCACGAGCTTTCGGAGCGCTGCTGGTAAGGATTGACTGAGTGTAAATGCACAGCTGACTCTGAATCCTGGTTTGTTTTGATTTCTAATAAGCACGATAGATAATCGAAATGTTAATTGGGCAAAATGTAAGTACTGCTATTTACAAATTAACCTCAAGTAGTCCAATGTTGGTACTTTGTGCAGACAATTCAGTTCAGGCAGCAGCCCATGATCAAGGCTAAATACTGCGTTGCTTTGTAAACAACATGGCAATACCACACCATATCTACCTTTTGCAATCCTGACAAATTTATGTCGAGGAAACAGGTGAAACCTGAATATCCTCAATTTCATTAGTCACCAAGGAACCATCTGGGGTTTAGCGTCCATCTCAGATTGAGGAGTGAATGGACTTTGTAACAGTTCAGCACAATGGTTGAACAATTGAAAGAAATGGGGATTTGTTACGAGTAGCAATGGTAATTCCTATGTCTCTAAGGCGTCAGTAAAAGCAGGGCCACAGTGGTGTGTATGGATGATATTTGAATATAAATCTAATGATATGCGAAGTTTGTTTTGCTGAAATGGAAAAGTGCCCGGCCAAAAATCAAACCATTGGTAAAAATGAAATTTACCACACAGGTTGTGTTGATTTATTCTGTCTTTAAGGTGTGCCTCCTCTTATCCTTGGATTTCTCCAAGCTTTGCAGCAAAAGAATGGCTGGATGACCCATTTCCAGACCTGCGCCACAACAAAACTGACTACTCAAGATGGAGGAGATGGCAATTCCTCCAAAGTTACCTTTCTCCTTGGGCAAGGTGCCCTCCTTCCATTGAATGGCTGCCCGCTGGAATGGCTGGATACAGAGACTGGGGCATTGTGGTGACCCACTGTAACTACGTATTATATGCCTGGACACACCCCTGCTGCGCCTGACCCGAGACTCCTCCCTTTCCACCTGATCGAGGTATAAAGGTAACGGTTCCTCCCCTCTGCCTCAGTCTGGACCAGGCTAGCTACAAGGGTGTGTTCCAGTTCTTTGTGATTAAAAGCCTGTTTTATTTCACACTCGCTATAGTCCTCGTGAATTGATGGTGCATCAGGCATGCAGCATGAACAGCTGTTTTTTAACTGATTAAACTCCTGGCACATTTTGTGCACAGTTGTAGTTCCTAAACGGAGGTTCTCAAATTTACAGGTTAAAAAAAAAATCTCTAATCTTACTTGAAAACGGCCTGCCCCTAAGGAAAATGAATGTACACTCTCTGTTGGGCAAACAGAGATTTAACAAGATAAAGGCACAACAGTGCAGATGCTGAAATCTGAAACAAAAACAGAAAATGCTGGAAAATCTTAGCAGGTCTGACAGCATCTGTGGAGGAGAGAGAATAAAGCCAACGTTTTGAGTCTGGATGACCCTTTGTCAGAGATTTAACAAGCTTACTTTTTCCAATAGCCTGGTTCAGATTGTTAAACGTGGTAAAAGATATGAGGGGGCGATTTTCCCAGCCCGCTGTGTTGCTTTAGCTGCAGGGGGGGGGGGGTGTCAGGGCTGCCAAGGGGGCGGGGGAGATCGTGGCGGGCTGGGAGGCGGGGGGGGGGATGGAGTCGAGGCTGGCCAGCCATCAGGGAAGGGGGAGTGGTGGTTGTGCGGCCAGCAATGCAGGGTCGCGGCTGGCCAGTGATTGGGAGGCCGGCATTGCACGGCTACTGGGCATGCGCCGATCTCTGCTGTGACAGATCAGCGCATAAGTAGTGACCTGCTCAATGCTATGCTGCTGGCCTCTCCTGTAGGAATAGGCCCTGTCCACAGATTTTAAATGAGATTCACGCTAGTGCACTCTGCAGTGCACAGAATGTGGGAGATGCATTCTGCTGAAAAAAACCAGCGGGATTTACTCCAGTTTTTTACATGAGTTTGACACTTAGAAATTTTTTGGGAGAATCCCACCCATGGTTGAAACTGCACATATGAAGAACTATTGCTGACCAACAATAAATGATATGTGAAATGGTGGAAACTGGATTTCTCACAACATGGTCGTACTTTATTTACATTTGTGAGAAAGCAAGGAGATATGCTATTTTTAAAATATGTTTTTGGATTCTCCTCTCAACTGAAGGTTATATCACAGCTCTGAATTTAATTTGGATATTTAAGATGTTACAGCTGTATTTTCTCTTTTTTATCAATGGTTATTAATTCAACTAAAGCACAGTTGTGATTGTAATATTGCATATGGAAGGCAGAACAAAATGATGTTTTCCATGAAAGACTTGGCCTTTATTTTGGAAACAGGCTGCCTATTGAGGTTTTACAATCTGCTTTCGGAAATAAGATTGTATTTGATAATAAAACATCCCAGTGAAACTAACAACACGCAAGAAAAGGAATAAGGTCACATTGAGTATCGTTTGAAATAATGGAGACCAATAAGAAGCAATAGTGTTTGAAGTGAGAATGATTTAGGATCAGATTTCATCTAGAGCCCTGACTTTAACTCAGAGGAGTTGCATTGTACAGGAGTTGAAGTGAGTGAGAATCAACTATAGTTCTGATGTGAGGCACAAGCAATTTTAACCCCCGAGCTTTGTTACCACACATTGCAGAAGAGATTCCCACCTATCCAGTGGCAGATGGTTGCGCAACTTGTTGGGAGGTGGTGGTGTAGTGGTCATGTCACCGGCCTACTAAACCAGAGGCCTAGACTAATGGGTTCAAATCCCACCATGGCAACTGGTGGAATTTAAATTCAATTAATCCACCTGGAATTGTCCAGTTCACTGATGTCCTTCCCTGGTCTGGCCTACATGTGGCTCCAGACCCACAATATTGCAATTGTCTCTGAGATGGCCTAACAAGTCATATCAAACGACTGCAAAGTCTTCTTTACTAACATAGAATAATTTATGGCCACTCGGTTGTGCCAGTTGTAAGTCAAGCCACCCAACCTAATCCCACTTTCCTGCATTTGGTCCAAAGCCCTGCAAGTTACATCCAGGCACCTTTTAAATAAGTTTCGGATTTCTGCCTCTGCTGCCTTTTCAGGCAGTGAGTTCCAGACCTCTACAACCCTTTTGTGAAAATATTTTCTCTGTAACTCCCTTCTAATCTTTCTAACAATTGCTTTAAATCCATGCTCCTAGCTACTGGCCTCTCTGCTAAAGTAAATAGGCCCTTCCCATCCACTCTATTTGGGCCCCTCACAGTTTTGTACACCTCAATCAAACCTCCCCTCAGCTTCCTCTGCTCCAAGGAGAACAACACCAGACTGTCCAATTTTTCCTCAATGTTCTGCAATTTTATAGTGCTGGCAACATCCTTATAAATCGCCTTTGTCTCTCTCCAGTTTAATTACACCCTAATGAAGTGACCAGATACAACACAGTACTCAGATTCTGGCCTAGCTAATATTTTATATGTTCCAGCATAACCCCCTGCTCTTATATTCTATGCATTGGCTAATAAAGGAAAGGATTCCATATGCTGCCTTAACCACTTTATCAACCTGTCCTGCTACATTCAAGGATTTGTGGATATTTACTGCATGATCCCACATTTCTTCTACACCTCTCAATATGCTCCCATTTATGGAGTAAACATTTGAGCACTTGTGCCAAAATTGGGGGAACTGTCTCACTGACTAATCAAACATCAGCCTGACATAGTATTGCTCACAGAATTTGTAGCGGGATCTTTCTCTTTACTCCACTTACAGGCCGGTATTTGGGGGTCTGCCGATAGCTGCGAGTGTCTCTCTCTTACAGGCCTTGAAATTTCAAAGGCCGGGGAATACTGCACTGGGGCAACTCCGCAGGAGAGAGCGCTGAACCAGGCTCACCGTTTATACCTGACCAGTAGCCTGATACTTATATCACACAGCCATCCCAAAACCGCCACCAAGGCCTGAGTGGTTCTCTCCCTTGTCGGTGGGACAATGGCCACCCTGCACCCACTCCACTCGAGTAGGTCTCCAAGAGAGAGAACAGAGAGACTCTGTCCTTTTTATCTCCTGACCAGCAGTCTCCCTTGAGTGAGTGGGTTCGAATCGCTCAGATCACCCTCGGTTCTAGACTCCGGATTTATGGCAAGGGATATTGAAACTGTGACCTCGTCAGAGTGCGCTGGTGAGAGAACAAGAGGCAAGGCGAACTCCAAACGAGTTTCAAAACTTACAGTGATTTATTTAACTATAAAATCAACCTCTCCAATACCCCACCACACATGAATAAAACTTATACTTTATACTATCACTATGGGAGAAATGCTAATGGGTACAACGTAAAATCTTACACAGTTCAAAACAAGATTACTGAACTTTAAAATTACAATACATCACCCCTTCCCTTGCCTCAACCTCTATCCTATCCTCGGGAGCTTCACAAGATTGGCTGGGATACTCACAATTCTAAAAGGGGTTCCTCTGTGGTGGGCTTGAATGCCTTAGTGCAGGGTCGAAACTGGGCTGCTGTTGGACTTCATCTCTGCACATCAGCTTGCGATTCTGGAAGAGAGCTTGGTCTTGCTTGTCTGCTTCTCTCTTGCTTAACTTCAGCCCAATTTAACAACCAACTTCCCTGCCCCTGTAGGTGATTTTCAAGGACAAAGGGGCTTTTGATCACCGGCAGTCTCAGTTTAATTGAGTCAAGTCCAAACACAAAAGGCTGGAACTGCCTTGACCCCCCGTTGGTCGTTATTTCAATGTCTTCTTAATGCTCCTCTGGAGCTTCCTGAACGGTATCCCATTCGTGGGATGGGTCTTCTTGTTTTCTGTGGATGGGCTGATTTCTGTGGCCATTGACTACCTGCTGGTCTGTTTACTGTCCTTTGTCCTTCTGATGATTAGATCACTGGTGTGTCTGCCTTTCTGGCCACTTGCATATTCAGGGGGCTCACACCTTTTTCTTAGCACCGTCCACAGGCAGGTTATGTTTGTCCTGCTGAGCCTTCTGGGAGGTTTTTATCAGCCAGCAGCCAGAGTTGGCCACTTTTAAACTGTCAGGTTTCTCCTGAGTCCTTTTTAAAATATGGATCTCATAGAGATCTATAAAATTCTAACAGGACCAGACAGGGTAGATGCAGGGGGGATATTCCCGATGGTGGGGAAGTCCAGAACCAGGGGTCACAGTCTGAGGATTCAGGGTCGACCATTTAGGACGGAGGTGAGGAGACATTTCTTCACCCAAAGAGTGGTGAGCCTGTGGAATTCATTACCACAGGAAGTAGTTGATGCCAAAACATTGAATGTATTCAAGAGGTGGCTAGATATAGCACTTGGGGCGAATGGGATCAAAGGTTACGGGGAAAAAGCAGATTAGGCTATTGAGTTGGATGATCAGCCATGATCATGATGAATGGCGAAGCAGGCTCAAAGGGCCAAATGGCCTCCTCCTGCTCCTATCTTCTATGTTTCTATGACAGGACCACCAGAGGAGGCAGTACAGTGCTAGAGTTAGGAGGGAGTTGACCTCTGAGCCCGTTACATTGTCTCTGAACCCCATGAAGTCTCACGGTATCAGGACAAACATGGGCAAGAAACCTTGTGCTAATTACTACATACCATCCCCCTCAGCTGATTAATCTGTACTTGTCCGTGTTGAGCATGATTTGGAAGAAACACTGAGGTTTGCAAGGGCACAAAATGTACATTGGAGTGGGGACTTTAATGTCCGTCACCAAGAATGGACCAGCTGGCCAAATCCTGAAGGACATAGACTGGGGCTTCAGCAGAAGGTGAAGAGACCAACAAGAGGAAAGAGTTTACTTGACCTCATCCTCACCAGTCTATCTGTCGCAGATGCATCCATCCATGACAATATTTCTAGGAGTGACAAAGTCACATCTCAATGTTGAGGATACCCTCCATCATACTATGTAACACTATCACTAGTTTCAAAGAGATCTAAAAATTCTGGGCATCCATGAGCACTGTGGACGATCAACGGCAACAGTTGTATACAACTGCAATCTGTATCCTTATGGCCTTGATGTGGAGATACTGGCGTTGGACTGGGGTGGGCACAGTAGGAAGTCTCAGAACACCATGTTAAAGTCTAACAGGTTTACTTGGAATCATGCATAATGTAGGCTGGGCATAAGGTCCCCCTATCAGTTTGTGGTATGCCTTGCGTTACAAAAACAAAACCCATGTTGATAGTGGATACCCTAGCAAATGTTGCCACGATGAACACAAGGAAAAACGTTTTCAGTAATCTGCTCCTGTAGATTTTTATTAACCTGAAAATTAATAACTGACCTACATCTGACTTGAGCAATCTTGTGCTGTGCCACCATATCCACTATGACAGAATGACACAAGTTAGCTTTGATAGACTAAGATATTTGTTTTCAGCTAGAATTTATGACTGTAACACTACATTCTGCACTCTCTCCTTTCCTTCTCTATGAACGGTATGCTTTGTCTGCATAGTGCACAAGAAACAATACTTTTCACTGTATACTAATACATGTGATAATAATAAATCAAATCAAAAATCAAATGAATTCGGTCAAAAAAACTAACAGTTGAAAATTTTGCCCAAAATATGATGAGAAAAGAATACATAAGGTCAATTATTCTTCAGATACAGCAGGATACATGATTCTTTATCATAGAATCCATACACATCAGAAGGAGGCCATTCGGTCCATCGAATCTGCATTAACAACAATCCCACCCAGGCCCTATCTCTGTAACCCTGCTGATCCACCAGAAGGAACTCTTCAGTCGGAAGCAATAAAATAAAACAAGACTTACTCCAACTTATAAATCAAAGAAAAGTTTAATAAAGAAACTTCATTACTCCAACACTTGAGGCCTCACCCTGGGCCATTTCAAACTCCACAAACCCTAGAAGCTTCTTATTTATACTGAGTCAGCTGGTCAGCTGACCATCACATCACTTTGTCATTGATTACATAGTTTACTGGGTCAGCTGACCTTTAGAGCATGTTACCATTGGTCACACTACAATAGATCCAATGTTATCATTGGTTACATTCTAACAAACCCCACGTATTTACCTTGCACTAAGAGGCAATTTAGCATGGCCAATCAATCTAACCTGCGCGTCTTTGGACTGTGGGTGGAATCTGAAGCACCCGGAGAAAACCATTGCAGACACAAGGAAAACGTGCAAACCTCACACGGACAGTCACCTGAGGCCAGAATCGAACCCAGGTCCCAGGCACTGTGAGGCAGCAGTGCCAGCCACTGTGCCATCATGCCCTCCTGTTTAAAGTCTCTAATTTAAAATACAGGTCCTGCTTACTGGTAAGGAAGGTTCAATATGTTCTGTCTTCTAACACTTCCAGTATCAGCATCATAGTGCATTGAAATACTTGTCTCGATATATCTGCCTTTTGCTCTCCTGATAATTTATGTCAAGAGAACAGGTAAAACCTTCTACTCTCACTCAACAAGAAGGAACCATCAGGTGAGGGCAGGGATCGTTGCTGTGGTAATGCAGAGCTTGGCCTTTCCCAACAACCTAGTACAGATCACAGCTCCACCACAGAATTATGAAACACTATGGCGCAGAAGGAGGTCATTTTCCATTGTGTCTGTATCAGCTCTCCAAATGAGTGCAATGGTTTAGCGACATTCCCTTGCCTTTTTCCTGTACACCTGCACTTCATCAAATCCTGAAAATCACATTGAATCAAATCTACTCTGAAATAGCTTGCGGTCAACCACCAGAAAACAATGCAACACCAGCAGTACTATTTCTAAACTAATAATGTTTTTGAAGTCAGGACTTTCAGATGAACTCAACAGCTTACAATTATGTCTGCAGTTTAGCAATGCTACTGTACTGAAAATGAAATATCCTCTGATTCAAGTAAGTAAATCTTTGTGTTACTAGTAACTCTCGCATGGCATCACCAATAATACTTGAAAAGAAGGGCCGAAGTAAGTATTAATGTTCCTGATAAAAACAAGAGTGGAAGAAGACAAATTTAGAACACAAAAGTTGGTCAAAAGAAGAGCAAAACTAGTTTCAAAAATTCCGAACTGGCTGTTATGACCAAACTGGATGGAGATCTGAATCAAGATGGCCGATTACTGACAGAGCTAAATAAGGAAGTCCCATTATAAAGACTGGACTGCTTCCGCTGTCTGGGTTTCTCCTCCTCACCCTTCTTCATGTTTGACTAATTTGCTGGAATTCTTCGAAGATGTAACAAGCAAGGATCCTGTAGATCTGGACTTCCAGAAAGCATTTAATAAGGTGCTACATAAAAGGTTAACACTCAAGGTAAAATTGCACGGGCTTAGGGGTAATTTATTAGCTTGGATAGAGGACTGGCTAATCAACAGAAAGCAGAAAGACAGGATAAACGGGTCTTTTACTGTTTGGTAAGATGTAACTAGTGGGTTGCCACAGGGTTTGGTCCCCAGGCCCCAACTATTTACAATCTATATTAAAGACTCGGATACAGGGATAGAATGTACTATAGCCAAAATTGCAGATGACACTAAAATAGATGAGATAGTTTATAGGAAATAAAATTATAAATGATATGGATAGCTTTGGCAAGTGGACCAAAATAAACCATGACCTCTTGTCTTTTAGGATAAGGGGTAGCAAATTTAAAATAGAAATGAGGAGAAATTACTTCTCTCAAAAGGTCGTGAATCTGTGGAATTCACTACGCCAGAGCATGGTGGGAGTTGGGACTTTAAGTAAATTTAAGGAGATAGGCAAATTTTAATTAGTAACGTGTTAACAGGAAAGTGGAGTTGAGGCCAAGACAAGATCAGCAATGATTGTAATGAATGGCAGAGCAGACTCAAGGGGCTGAATTATCTACTCCTGCTCCTAGCTCTTGTGATCCTTCACCTTTTCCATTGAATGAGGACTCTGAAAAACACAGGACTGAGATTTGGATCCATTAGCATTTTACCTTCTCTCCAAAATGAAACATCGCAGACAACAATGATTAAAGGGTGCAGAAATTGAGATGCCTACAGTAAATGTGCGGTTCCACAGCTTTGGGTGCCCTGCTTGCATTGTGCCTGATGCAGCCTTACCCTTAAGATGCTAATACACAAATAGAGGTGAGCAACATTCCATTCTAGAGACATGACATCTGCATTCCGTGGGGTGATAAGGTGGAAATGAAATGATGAAACCAATTCTTTGAAGTGATATACAAATGACCTTTCAGTTGCTCATGATCAATGAGTGGAAACCGGTTGGCATGTGATGAATGGCACTGATTGTTAACTCATGACTGCCTTTCACTGATGGAGTGTCAGATTTGATCCAGCCCCCTTTACTTTCCAAGGCTACTTTCCTACCTTATTCCCTGTCAATGTTGAGACTTTGATGTAAGGCTATTGAGTTCTTTTTTTTGTTCATTTGTGGGACATGCACGTAGCTGGCTGGCCAGCATTTATTGCCCATCCCTAATTGCCCTTAGAGGGCAGTTGAGAGTCAACCACATTGCTGTGACTCTGGAGTCACACGTAGGCCAGATAGGTAAGGACGGCAGATTTCCTTCCCTAAAGGGACATTAGTGAACCAGATGGGTTTTTACGACAATTGACAATGGTTTTGTGGTCATCAGTAGATACTTAATTCCGGATATTTTTTATTGAATTCAAATTCTACCATCTGCCGTGGCGGGATTCGAACCCGGGTCCCCAGAACATTAACTGAGTTTCTGGATTAATAGTCTAGCGATAACACCACTAGGCCATCACCTCCCCCATGAATATGCCTTTAACAGTGTCGAAGGCAATGGTTGACTTTCAGCTGCTTCCTGGGCAACAAGTTTCTCTCCTTTTTAACAGTCCATCACTAACCTCCCATCCATTGACACTGTCTAAATTTCCTTGGAAAAGCAGCCAGCATATTCAAGGACCCCACGCACCCCAGACCTTCTCTCTTCCACCTTCTTCCATCGGGAAAAAGATGCAAAAGTCTGAAGTCACGTACCAACTGACTCAAGAACAGCTTCTTCCCTGCTGCCATCAGACTTTTGAATGGACCTAATTCACATTAAGTTGATCTTTCGCTACACCCTAGCTATGACTGTGACACTAGATTCTGCCTTCTCTCATTTCCTTCTCTATGAACGGAATGCTTTGTCTCTATAGCGCGCAAGAAACAATACTTTTCACTGCATACGAATACATGTGACAATAATAAATCAAATCAAAGACCTGGTTCCTGTCCACTGTAGCAGCAATAACAAGTGAGTGTACATCCCAAGAAAGAGACCCATAACCCCATTTAGCGGTCGTCTCACCCTGCCGCATACAGAGAACTGATGTTACTTGCGTTTTTGTTGGGTGCCATTGTTCTGGGACTTCAAAATGGTACTGCTACACCTGTACTTGAAGACTACGTTTGACACTTTATCCCTCACTGTCTGTGTGCCTTTGATATACCTGGAGCCTCACGATGTGAAGGTAGAACTTCCAACCTCACCCAATAATATTGGATCCCATCATTGCTGTAATGGACTTTGCAACTCTCCCCACCTTCCCAAGGCCATCACCTGCAAAGTGCCCATGTCCCACATTGACCTCTACCCACCCCATCTGAAGACTGTGGCAACCATTACTTAGAGATGAACCTCACCATGACAGCTTCATATATTCCACCCCACCCGTATTATCTCCTCCCTATCTGTAGGCTGCATATACTCCCGGAGACCATTACCATTCCCTCTGCAACCCACCAAGCCCAGGGATACTGATTGTAGGACAGCCCTGCACACCAAGCTGTGTTTTTTTCTTGTAGAGCACACAGCCTTTGCCCGCCCTGAAGCCGGGGTACCCCATCTTCACAATGATTGCCCCTGTTGCAATGTCTCATATCTCCGTCTTCAGAATTGGAGGTCCACATAGCCCCTGGACTGACTGTCATCTGTGACACCTTTTCCATTTCGCAGCAGGAATCTCTGCATTCTGAGACTCCTGTCTGCCAGCCCCTGAACTAAAACAGAAACATTCACTTTTTCCTCCTTGCAATGAGGACTAAGGACAACAGTGACCCTCCAAAACTACACCAACTCCAACCTCTGAATGTTTGTGCGAATCATCCTTAATGTGCCGCAACAAAAATCCTGGAATCTGTGTGCATCCCCTTCAAGTAAACAATGTGATAACCTTTTGACCTCATTGTTTGTCAGTGTTTCATGCAACCTTGTCAAGGTCCAAGATCTCGCCCATTAGCAATGATACAATTCCATTCTACCTTTAGTTTATGCACGTCTTCACATAGCCTTTTTCAATCTGTTATTAACTTGCTCAGACACGATTCTAAATTTATCCGATCCATTCTCGATTAACACATCTCAAAGTTTCTTTATAATTTTTCAAACCATATTGACAATCTCTGATATTTTATTTTTGACCTCTCTGCTTGTCACAACTGTTCCTTCAGTTGTCCTGGTTTGTATTTGCTTTTCCTCCAAAGTTTTCCCAACCATTTAAGAATGAATGAGAGAGTTCAAACAGACAGCCTGTTGAAGATTACCTTGTTCCTAACTCCCTCATTGTTTCATTTGATTACTATATGTTGGATAATTCTGATATTCATTCCTCTACAACTGGAAGATTAGTCAAAACATCTATTTTGCTTTTACTGCAGCATTTCAACCTGGGTTCAAATATATTATTTGTTAAATTCCTTTTATATCCTCTAGCTCTATTTAATTGCTTCAGAAAACAATATAATAAAAAATGCAAACAGTTATTCAACCTATCCAGCTCATTCCTCAATCTACATCTTGCAAGATCTTTCATTGGGCGTCCTCAATACATATTTAATTGATTCATGGTTATATTTTAGACATCTAGAGCTACTTTCTCTCAAAATATTTTTTACATAACGTCCTTTATCACCGTGCTTACGTTGTTAGCTGGATTAGAGGTGAGTAGAGGCATGGTCAGAGAAACTTGAAAGTCCTGTCGAAGATCCAATACCATGGGGGCGATTCTCCCACCCCGCCATGCTAATTTTCTAGTGCAGCGGGGTGGGAGAACCTCGCGGCCGGGCATGCGCGGGATTTGTGCTGTGTTCCGCCGCATCCGCATCTCCCAGCACCGGATCTCCGGCGCAATCAGATCAGCACTGGAAGCCGGCAGGAAGACCAGGTAAGTAATTTCAATCTTATTGTATTGATTGGGGCAGTCCAGGACAGGGGCGGAGACGGGGGTCGAGGCTGGCCCGGGAATGGTCCGGGGGGGCCGCGATCAGGCCGTGGAGGGATTGGGGGGCAGCACTGCGCGTGTCCCGGGCTGGCCAGTGATTGAGCTGGCCAGCAAATGGGAGGCTGACAGTGTGGAGCCACTGCGCATGCGCAAAGTCCCACTGGTTTCAGAGTCCTGGGTGGGAATAGCCCAGCCCCCTGAAACTTAAAGATATTCGCACTGGTGGCCTCTGCAGTGCACAGAGTGTGGGAGATTCTAGTGTGAACTCCCACTGAAAAACCAGCTTGAATTACTCCAGTTTTCCCGCAAATTCAACACTTGAATTTTTTGGGGGGAAAATTCCTGCCCAAAGCTTTCCTTGTTCACTGGTATAATGATGGTTACTTCTAACAATAGAAAGAACTTCAAGCATTTGGCTGTGCATAATGTGTGATTGGAAAATGTGAAAAATACATTTAAATTATATACACAACTGTCCATTATCTGTCCGAAATTGGGGCTGACGAGGCTCGCAGAACAGCATTCTCCATTGGCCTTGGGTGCGATCTTACAAGCCTCTGGCAAGTGTGCTGGTAAAATTCCGGCCAATGTGTGTTGTGTCACTTTCTGTATGTTTTTTGTGCTGCCTTAATGCCCAGTGGTAGCATGACTTGAGTATTTAATGGGTAAAGGGGAGGGGCATCAGGGGGAGAAAGTTCACCTCACAACAACACCGACATGTCAGAAACTTATGATCCCACTCATTTCCAGATTTTACTAGGGCCTGTTCAGAGGCATGTGGGGAAACTCTGATGAAGTGTCATCCAGACTCGAAACGGTGGGCAGGATATCGTGCCCAATTTCACCATCTGCGGGATTGGTGGCAGGGGCTCAAGATTCAGCAAAACTGCGGAAAGGTGGAAATACATTTCTACCAAATCACCAGTATTCCTAATGGTGACTCATACAAGACAAATAACAACCATGTAACAAGAAGCAGAAACTCCACAACTCTCTCAATCTTAATGCTAATCGGGAACCATTATTTTTAAGCTAGCCAACACACTGAGTGGAAGAGCATCCACCTCCAAAAATGATACTTGAGCAATACCAATCTAAACTCTGTTTAAGCAAGAAGCCTTAACAAGTGAAGTATCTCAAATTATTCTTTTTTTTTGCTCATTATTGAGGGATGAGTCCTCTTGCTAAGGAGGTAGGGCAATACGAACATTGATAAGGCAATAGATGAGAAGAGGGGATAGAATGAGTAAAATTCTCTTTCCAGATGGAAACTCTCTGGAATTTAGACGAATGAGGGGAGATCAAGTGGAAGTATATAAGATAATAAAAGGAATGGATAAAGTAGACATGGAGCAGATGCTTCCTCTTGTGGGGCATTCTAGGACGAGAGGTCATAGTCTTAGGATAAAGTGTAGCAAATTTAAAAAGGAGTTGAGGAGAAACTACTTCTCCCAAAGGGTTGTGAATCTGTGGAATTCGCTTCCTCAAAGTGCGGTGGATGCTGGGACAGTGAGTAAATTTAAGGAGGAGTTAGACAGATTTTTAATTGGTAATGGGTTGAAGGGTTATGGGGAGAAGGCAGGAAAATGGGGATGAGGAGAACATCAGCCATGAATGAATGGCGGAGCAGATTCGATGGGTCAAATGGCCTAATTCTGCTCCTATATCTTAAGAACTTATGAACACAGGAGATTCCAGTTGTCAGGAGGGCAGCAGAAATGAATCCAAGAAGGTACTTTCATGGGCCAGGAAGCAGAAATGGGATGTGCTCCTGTTGATATCACAATCGTCAAAGGGATTTCAGAGTCGTTACCTCTCCATGAAGAGCCACATGTATTAAACGATTGTATGGTCTAATAATCCTCTGTATGAAAACGTTCTTCTGATTCCCTTCTTTGTTCTTTTTGTGATACCCCTTTGTCCTGTTCATTACTGATTCACCAATCCCTTTACAAAGTCTTTCAAAATTTGTAACACCTCTGTAGGATCCTCATAATAATCTTTTCTGCTCGCAAGGAATAAACCCCAATTTTCTGAGCTTTTCTTCATAACTATAACTGTTGCTTTATCAATTCTACAAATCTACAATCAAATGAGATGTTAAACCATCCGACCCATTCAAGTTAATGCAAATGATCACATGGCTTTATTTGAAGAACAGTTGGGGAGTTCTCCTGGTATCCTAGCCAAATTTATGTATTCACAAATACTTAAAGCAGATTATTAACCTCCCACATATGTTGAGACTCTAGAAGATGTAGGGCACTTCCCATACAGGAAAAAGGAAAAATCCAACAATGCAGAAAGAGGCCATCTGGCCCATCGAGTCTGCACCGACCACAATCCCACCCAGGCCCTACCCCAATATCCCTACACATTTACTCGCTAACCCCTCTAATCTACGCATCTCAGGAAATACCTTCACAGCCACCTCCCTCGATAGGCCACCATTCACATGGTGATCCAACATCGAATCAGCCACATCCAGTTTAGCCAGCAATAACTACGACAGTGAGCGTTTGAAAACAAAGACCTTTGCAAGTCAACAAAAGTCTTGGTTTACAGAACAGTTGTCATCGCCATCCTCATGTACTGCAATGAGACCAGGACTGCATAACTGTGACATGTAATAGTGTGAGAGAAATTTAATCAGCAGTGTCTTGGCTGCATCCTCTGGATCTAACAGGAGGACCATCGAACAATCACTAGTATCTTTGAAGTCAGCTCCACAAACAGTCAAACAAAACCAAGCACATTCCTGTCCCCTAAGTATTCTGGACTCCATTCTGTGGTAGACAAAGCGAGCCCATTGGTTTACAAAATTCGAGTGGACTCCGGGAAGACCGGATAGTACCACGTAAGGCATGCAGCTCCCAAAACACCACCAATTTCACCTAGTCCTGGAAGGATGTGAAACACCAACCCCCATGTCCCAATCCCTTGCTAGCGATTTGGATCCCACAGAACAGGGGGACGATGCGATGACCACCACGACCACTGCCCTGAAACCGAACTAGAAGGGCAGTGCACCACTCACGGAGCGTCGATGAGTCATCGTGGCTCCAGGGCTCACAAAAGCGTTTAGTTTGGCATTCCAATGAGGAGGATGAGGCCGAGCAAATTCCCGAAAGCCGGAGTCCTCCGACATAAATACTATTCATTCTTCAGAAAACGTATGGCTATCACTGCACCGCAACTGATTTTGTTGCTCGGAAACCAGCAAACTGAGTGTTCATGTAGCCCGGACAACAACAAACATTTAGAACGTTCCCTCGTCATACACATACACCAATAATATTATAGGAGAGCGGCTTTCCCTCGCTTGTTTGTAAGAGCTCAGCCAGTTGAAGCGTGTAGACTCTACACAATAGTGGTTGAAGACACAAACTCCTCAGAGGAAATCTCTTCCCGTTTTCCTCATCTCTTTGCGTCATTAATGGCATGACCTCTGTCTCTGTGGATCTCTGCACATTATAATGGTTAAGGACAAAAGTCCTTAGAGGAAAGTTCTTCCCGTTTTCTTCATCTCATCTCATCATTAAAACTCTTCCCATTTTTCCTCATCCCACCTTGTCTCATCATTTGTAGTGCAGCTTCCATGTCTGTGAAGCCCTGCGTCCCATTACCTTTCGTAAATTTATGTAGAGTAGGGAAAGATTCCAGGTAGCTCTGACTCCGACCATAAACTCCCTTACCTTAAGAAGCATCAAATCAAACAAGAGTGCACGACCATGAACACGGTCCCAAATCCAAATTTTGGGATAAAACCTCCAAGGGCCTCCAGTCAGGCTTGGCTTTCTTTCATACCTGACACAATTGATATAATAAAAGAAAAAGGGGAAAATTGGGAGAATTGGATACAAAAGCAGTTTTGGGGGAAGATGAGTGCAGACCAGTACCTGGCATGGCTGGTAGAAATCTCCGCAAGCAGAGTAGGGTTGGAGGAATATTTAAACCAAGCAGATATTATTTAAGAATAATAATAGATGCTACCTTGGCTTTTCCCCAGAATGATCGTAAACATGTGGAGTATCGCAACAGTCTTCACTGCAAGCTGGATAACCGGTGGAGAATCTTCACAGGAGCCAACTGGACAGGAACTTGCCTACCCTGGATATACGTGATTTGCCCCATGGACGCGGGCGAATGTGAGGATGGTATCCTATGGGTAGACCCCAATAAAAGTGTAATGTTTGGATGTAACAATCAGCAGGCAGTATATAGAAAGGTGAATGGGAGCTCAGACTACTGTTATCCGAGTGTAGAACCCATGGATGATTGGTGGGGATTCTCCAATCCTGCATGTACTGAGCTCGGGTGTCTAGTTACTGGCCCAGAAAAGGAGCTGGAATTAGGACAGCAATGCCCTGGAAAGCTTATAGAGGGGAAATATATTCTGTACAAAATAAGAAATGGGTTGAGGCCAACGCCACCCCACTTGTCCTGAAGCCATTCTGAGACCCGAAAGCGAGTTGGTCTTAAAACACATGGACAAAATACTATCTGACAACATCCACCATGCCTGTGGTGGTGAACCTATCCGGGACTCAGCTGCCAGACTGGTGCCCCCTGTAGTGAGTCGACTGCTTTGTTGGTTGACCGGAAGCACAGGCTCAATCATTAGGGACTGGTGCTGTCTATGAGAGCTGCCAAAGTCAGTTGAGATCTGCAGTTCCCAACTTCTGAACAGCTCTGCCTGCAATCCTGTGAATTCCTGGTGGAGGATTTTGCCATACGTTGAGTGTCTGCCGTGGTTGTTTTAAGTTTTTCATAAGAGTTGGGAGTGGCACGGTGGTTAGCACTGCTGCCTCACAGAGCCAGGGACCTGGATTCAATTCTGGCCTTGGGCAACTGTCTGTGTGGAGTTTACATGTTCTCCCCGTGTCTGCATGGGTTTCCTCCGGGTGCTCCAGTTTCCTCCCACAGTCCAAAGATATGCGGGTTAGGTTGATTGGCCATGATAAATTGCTCCTTAGTGTCAGGGGGATTAGCAGGGTAAATACGTGGGGTTCTGGGTATGGGGACAGGGCCTGGGGGATTGTTGGCGGTGCAGACTTGATGGGCGGAATGGCCTCCTTCTGCACTGTAGAGATTCTAACTTCTTCTAACAACTTAAGAAACTATAACTCCGCTTAATCCATAGGTTACTGGGACGAGAGACGGGAATTGATGAGGGTAAAGGCAGACCCAGACCAAAAGGACGTGGGAGGAGAGATCTGATGAACGATCTAGCAATTGTGTATGGGGCACGGGTATCCACAATCAGTGCCTTGAATTAGCTGATTTCGACAACAAGCTCAGAGTTTTAACCTGAGAAGTTAAAGAGGCCTTGGACAGTATAAGTGAGGATAACAGGCAGGGATGCTGAGGCAGAATTGTCTGGGAACATCTATAGTAACCACATGGTAACTGTGCTAGAAGGGCACACTAAGTGTCTAATTTTCGGACAACAATAATCACTTTCTTGATTTTATATTCAATATATGTCTTCAAACCAGGTGCTAGTTGCCTTTGGATGGCACTTTTTACCCGAGCTTCCACACTTTAAACCGTAACATATCTGCACGCCTATATTCCTTTGCAAAACCACTCAACAAATCTTACTTTTTAGTATGTTTACGACTTTCATTTTGATCAGATAAACAGGAGGAAAGAGCAAAGTGCCAGCATTAGTGGACAACCAGAGGTAACTCACAGGCGACAGGATTCCTGAATCACAGCTCTGTTGTGGAGTTTCTTTTCTTCGACAGGCAACTGGCAGTGAAATGCTCGCATCGCTGAGGTTCAACCATGGTGAAGATTGACTCTTAGGTAAGCTACTGCTGCTGGTATTCACTCCTGAAGAACTAGAAATACAACAGGAATTTGTTAAAGCATGATATTTGATCAATATTTTCCACACATTTAACTCCACTTACCTAATAAAATTTTGAATACTGCTGTAACAGAGGATTTAATGATACAATGATTTAATATATTAAATTCTTCAAACTTTCCCCCTGCCAGAGCCCTGACCGATCATCGTCCTCTAGTTTCTCTTCCCTCATGCTCTCTCTCCTTGGTTTATTAAGTCAATGAGATTCATTACTTACTTTTTCAATCCAATTCCTGATAAACTCCTTTCCTGCCACCCATGTCAGCTGACACCTGTAAACATTCCCTTTTCTAGGGAATGTCACTTGGTAGTACAGAATTTGAATTTTATTGAAAAAAGGGACATCTACCAAAGCTTTTCAATTTGCACTCATCAGGGCAGATTTACAAGAATACCAATTGTCAAGGGAGCAACAATTTATACTACATGAGAAGAAAGTGCTGATTAGTTGGCAACTGGGTTCTGATTGGTAGATGCATTGCCATGGCGAATTCGCAAGGGAGAATTTAACTGCCAAGCTTTGTTTAAATTCAAACCAGGCAGGTCAACTCTGATTGGTCATGGGGATTGAACCAGGGAATGGCTGTCTCCCAGGCTTTTGTTTAGTTGGCAAAGGCTCAATGCTGGACATGCTCTTTATGTTTACAAAGGGCAGGGCAATGTGTGAGAATATACATAGCTTCTTGCACCTGTAAGTAAGCCACACTTACACCAATATCAGTCAGACTCCCTTGGGCATGCCAGAAGTTAGTTATATTTATATGGGTTTTGCCAAAAGAGGTTTCTACCCGAACCACGACACTGAAATAACCCGAAGCAAAGTTGCAAATGGCACCCTCCTTCCTGACCTATCTGCAGCCATTAATAACATCTACTACACAACTTAATTACTCCTCACCCACTGCTGACCCTCAACATCATCCAAAGTCATAGCATTGAAGACACCCTGCTTTCTCACTTTTCTATCTTTATCAGCCCCTCCGTCATGTTGGTGTTGTGGAGCATCTATTCCTGGCAAGCTTCAATTTCCTCCAAATGAAGATTGGAACTGGTTGTCTTTGATGCAGTAAGGGCTAACATGCTATATGCCTCAGTGTGAACCAGAAACTGTACAGCAAGCACACTGTTAAACATCTTTAAAATAACCTCGTTTGACCCATTCATACATTTTCATGCGTGAGACTCACCCTGTAAAATGAGAAAAGTGCATATAAGCTGTAATTATTTGGCATTTAAGCTTGGATTTAAGAAGGAAGTTGTGGATGATTCTTACGGTTAGGATTACAATTAATCCCCAATTCATTCATGAGGTCGCCATAGTAACTGGATACGTGAGCAGGTGTAATTGAGTCATGGAGATAACATGTTTTTTTAATCAGAAACACGTTCACAGTTGTGAAACATAATCTTGCTATTTACATATCTTACAAGGTTATCAGCTGTGTATCAGTTGATATTTATACAAACTCACAATTGTTACATTCTTTTAACCATCAAACGATGCACTTGTACTAATTTTGCCATTGACAGCTTTAACCTAAGGTGTTCTTGCCTGATCCGATGTGACCTAGCTGCAGCTTGTCATTCCACCAAACTGTTTTAAAGCTCTTACCTTTCTGACATGTTGTGCCTGGCTCACAGTCCGTTTGATGGCCGCATGAGCTTCAATACCTTGTGTAAAATCTTGAAATTGACCCGAATCCATGAGAAAGACACAGAGCACGGGAACCAACCAAGCTGATGTGTTACCTGGTAACTTCTGAAAGCTAAAATGACAGACACGCGAGATGACCGTCGGGATGCGAGTTAGGTTGCATGTCAGGTGAAGATGGTTTTAAAAAAAACTGCTAATGAAGGAAATCAATATTTATAACAATAGAAAGTAGAGGAGAACATCAATTTACACACATGCAAGCTCCCACTGTTGTGCAAAGCCCACGTGAATGATATTCATGATTAACCAGTTGTCTTATAATTTAATGAATGGATATCAATGTCAGGTCTGAAGGATTTCTGTGTTTCCCAGGATGATAATCAGCATTCAGATCAGCGCGGTCTAGCCGATTGTGTATCATGCACAAGAAAGACAAATGCTCACTTTTGGCCTGAATAGAACCACCATTCTCCCAGAGATCAGTCAAGCAACAGCTTGATATTATCCAACCCACAGACTTATACCTAACAGCCAAACACTCCGTCACCATCGCTGACTCGATTTGTCCCATCGGCAGGAGAGACCCACCAGAGGTGGCGGCATGTCTTCAGTGATGATGAAGTAATGATGAGATACTTCCAAGTCTGGGTGGTGTGTGGCTAGGAGGGGAACCTGCAATTGGTGCTGTTCCCAAGTATCTGCTGCCCTTGTCTTCCTTGGTGATCTTGGGTTTGGATAGTGCTGTCAAGGAAACCCAGAGCCAAGAAAATTCCCCATGAATATGGAGGAATGGCAAATCTGTTGTTCTGGCCCCTAGTTTGTTGAACATCTCCAAGATCACTGACAGTTCAAGGCTTGAATTAATTCAGATAAACATTCTATTGTCCTTCAAATGTTTTTCTATTAGAATTCATTAAACCAGAATATCCTTTTTTTATTAATTCGTGGGACATGGACATCGCTGGCTGGCCAGCATTTATTGCCCATCCCTAATTGCCCGAGGTCAGTTGAGAGTCAACCACATTAGAAATCATAAAAACATAAAATAGTTACAGTAGAGAAAGAGGCCAATCAGCCCATCGTGTGCATGCTAGCTCTGTTCTTTTTTAACTGCAAAAAGAAGTTTCTACAGGTAATGATTTGATTTTCTTTTGACAGCCACAATTGAATCAACATCCACCACACTCTCAGGTAATGTATTTCAAATGCTAACCGCTCACTGTATAAAAATATGGAATACTATTCTTTACTGCAAGAGGAATTGACCAAAAAAGTAAGAATACAATGCTTCAGTTATACAAGGCATTGGTGAGACCATATCTCGAATTCTTATTTAAGGAAGGATGTAAATGAATTGGAGATGGTTCACAGGAGGTTTATTAGTTGATACCTGGAATGAAAGGATTGTCCTATGAGGATTAGACAGGCTGGGCTTGTTTCTACTGGAGTTTAGAAGAGCAAGGAGTGACTTGATTGAAATATATACGATCCTGAATGGTGTTGACAAGGTAATGTGAAAATGATGTTTCCTCTTGTGGGTGGGCCCAGAACTAGGAGACAATGTTTTAAAATTAGGGATCACTCTTATAGGATGGAGATGAGGAGGGATATTTTCTCTCGGAGGATTATGCAACTTTGGAATTCTCTGCCTCACAAGGTGCTGGAAGCAGGGTCATTGAATATTTTTAAAGCAGAGTTCGATAGGTTATTGTTAGGTGAGGAAATCAAAGGTTATCCGGGATAAATGGGAATGTGGAACTTAACACAAACAGATCAGCCATGATCTTATTGAATGGTGCAACAGGTTTGAGGGGCCGAATGACCTACTTCTCCTCCTGTTTCACATGTTCGTATCTCCATATATTCAAATCACCATTTTTGCTTTGGCCAATCACCTTAAATTGGTGCCTTCTGTTCTCAATCCTATTTCATTAACTTAATTTAAATTACATCAGCTGCTGTCATGGGATTTAAATTTGTGTCCCCAGAGCGTTAGCTTGGACTTCTGGATCACTAGTCCAGTGATATTGCCACTATACTGCCATCTCCCCCTTCACTATGTAATGGAACATGAGTTAACACGACATTTTTAATAAAAGTATATCCTCATTGCTAATTCTTAATTTCAAATGGAACCTTTGACTCATTGGATCATTAAGAAGGCTGACCCTCTGTCTGTGAGTTATTGTCTGTGAGGCAGCAGAACAAAAGGAGCCATGTCGCAGTTTCAGAAATGTCACACCTTGTTATCCCTGACGAGCTACTAACAGGCAATCTGGGGACTGCACAGCCCATTGATAAATACACAAAGGCCATTTGTGTTTGATAAACCATGCCTGCCAGCAGAGTCAGTGGGTCCTATTTTGCCATTTTGATTCTAAAATGCTGGGCAGACTTGAAACTGGGAGTGTTTCAGATCCGACTTTTAGACTTTTCTCAGGTGCCCCCATACACACTCTGCCTGCAAAAATATCAGCGATTCCGAATCGCACTGTAGAAGCCTGTGGGCGGGGCTTAACAACCCAAACTCCTGTAGCTCCGATCGGCGCCTCCAACTGCGCATGCGCAGAAAACAAAATGATAGAATATGGCTCCCCTGTCACATTTCTCCCAGGCCGGCTAATGTCTCTCCCTGGCCCCCACAGATATTGCCCCACCCCCATAATACTGACCCCCTTATCCCCCCACACCCCCACCACCCAGACTGATCACAGGCCCCTCTCCCCTTCCCCCCACGATCTCAGGCAGCATGACAGCGGATCTACCTTCCCCCTACCACTGATCTAAGGCAGAGTGGCAGTGGACACCCCTTCCCCCCCCTCCCCCATTGATCTCAGGCAGAGTGGCAGCGGACCCCACTTCACCTCCACCAATCTCAGGCAGAGTGGCAGTGGACCCCCCCTTCTCCCCCACCTCCTCCCCATCCTGCCCCCCCTCCTCCCCCCCACACTGATCTCAGGCAAATCGTGGCCATTTTCGGGCCTTGGTAAAGGGAGACCGGCGCGGAGGCAGGCGCGGATTGCGCTACTCGCCTCACGCCCGACTTTATCAAGTTTTCACGCCCGAAAATGGGCGCAATGCGATGGTAAAATTGGGCCCAGTGAGTCTGCACAAACCATGGGTGGGATTTTACGCCCTCGCTCATCCCGAAACCATAAAATCCCGCCCAAGGTCAATGGACCTTTCTGTGGTCTGCCCCTCGCTCACTCTGATTCCCGTGGCGGGCGGGATGGTAAAATTCCAACCCATGACTTCCTGAACTCCAGACCCTCAATAAATAGCACCTCTTTTAACCCATAATGGCTGGTACGGTTATCAGCTTGAAACACAAAGCCAATTTCTAGACACTGGATAAACATCCTTTGTTGAAGATACTGTGGTGATGTAAGGTCACATGACCTAAGATTCTGGTTTGTTGAACGAGTTAATATTGCCTTTCTGAGCTGTAAGCCAGCTCACTTCTTAAACATCTGACTAGCAGGCCTTACAGAAGGAGTTCTGGCCAGGCTGGCCAGGCTGGCAACTGGCCCATCTCTCCTACCTCTGCTGAAAGTTTTGTACCATTGCCAAAAGCATCTCTGTGTGCCTATTTTGTCTTGCAAAGTCAAAACATTGGAAAAGTGAATCTTACACCATTGGTTTTCAGCCCATCAATATCTGTGAAGGAATTTGTAATCGAACATTGATTCTGGATTCTGGACCTCAGTGAACCAATATTTATTTTCTCTGTGGTCTCTATACTATAAAACCTTCTTTTCTCTATCCTTCTCGTTACTGTATGTATGCTGATGGGGATGTTGCAGACCCTCCTTTTTGTGATTTTTTTAATGTGTCATTAAACTAACCTTTTGAGTTCATCTTAACTTGAATTTACTGTGGGGATATCAGCAGGAATTCGATCACACAAAAAATGGAGGGGTTGGAGAATAATCCAACTCTTATTAAAAAGAAAACAGATCATAACACCTTTCTGTTCATGGATGGGTAATGAGAAGGAAACTTTGTGCAGTTTGGATGGACCCTCCTCCTGTCTGTAACAGCTTGTCATTCCACCAAACTGCTTTCTCATTTTTTTTATCTTTTCATGGAATATGGTCATTTCTGTCAAGGCCAATGTTTGTTGCCTAATTGTCCTTCAGAAAGTGAGGGTGAACCACTCTCTTGAACTGCTGCAGCCAATCTGATGTAGGTACACTCATGATACTCTTAGGGATGGATTTTGAACCAGTGACGGTGAAGGAATGGTGATAGATAGTGGGATTTTCTGGCCCCCCAGGATTGTCCGGTGCAACCAAAAGTCAATAAAACCTCCCATAGCAGTCCCACCATGACGCAGCCCGAAAATCACAGCCATAGTTCCAAGTCTGGATGATGTATGACTTTGGATCAGGAATTGGCTAGCGGATAGGAAACAGAGGGTGGTGGTTGATAGTAAATATTCATCATGGAGTGCGGTTACAAGTGGTGTACCTCAGGGATCTGTTTTGGGGCCACTGCTGTTTGTAATATTTATTAATGATCTGGATGAGGGTATAGTTGGGTGGATTAGCAAATTTGCTGATGACACCAAAGTCGGTGGTGTGGTAGACAGTGAGGAAGGGTGTCGTAGTTTGCAGGAAGACTTAGACAGGTTGCAAAGTTGGGCCGAGAGGTGGCGGATGGAGTTTAATGCGGAGAAGTGTGAGGTAATTCACTTTGGTAGGAATAACAGATGTGTTGAGTATAGGGCTAACGGGAGGACTTTGAATAGTGTGGAGGAGCAGAGGGATCTAGGTGTATGTGTGCATAGATCCCTGAAAGTTGGGAATCAAGTAGATAAGGTTGTTAAGAAGGCATATGGTGTCTTGGCGTTTATTGGTAGGGGGATTGAATTTAGGAGTCGTAGCGTTATGTTGCAACTGTACACAACTCTGGTGCGGCCGCACTTGGAGTACTGTGTGCAGTTCTGGTCCCCACATTACAGGAAGGATGTGGAGGCTTTGGAGAGGGTGCAGAGGAGGTTTACCAGGATGTTGCCTGGTATGGAGGGGAGATCCTATGAGGAGAGGCTGAGGGATTTGGGATTGTTTTCGCTGGAAAGGCGGCGGCTAAGAGGGGATCTTATTGAAACATATAAGATGATTAGAGGTTTAGATAGGGTGGATAGTGATAGCCTTTTTCCTCTGATGGAGAAATCCAGCACGAGGGGGCATGGCTTTAAATTGAGGGGGGGTAGTTATAGAACCGATGTCAGGGGTAGGTTCTTTACCCAGAGGGTGGTGAGGGATTGGAATGCCCTGCCAGCATCAGTAGTAAATGCGCCTAGTTTGGGGGCGTTTAAGAGATCCGTAGATAGGTTCATGGACGAAAAGAAATTGGTTTAGGTTGGAGGGTCACAGTTTTTTTTTTTTTTAACTGGTCGGTGCAACATCGTGGGCTGAAGGGCCTGTTCTGCGCTGTAATGTTCTATGTTCTATGTTCTATGTTCATAGAATCTCGGCAGTACAGAAGGAGGCCATTTAGCCCATTGAGTCTGTACCCCGACCACAATTCCACCCAGGCCCAATTCCCATAACCCCACGCATTTACCTTGCTAATCCCCCTAACACTAGGGTCAATTTAGCATGGCCAATCAACCTAACTCGCACATCTTTGGACTGAGGAAGGAAACCGGAGCACCCGGAGGAAACCCACACAGACACAGGGAGAAGGTGCAAACTCCCTCCACACAGACAGTGACCCAAGGCCGGAATTGAACCCAAGTCCAGGGTGCTGTGAGGTAGCAGTGCTAACTACTGTGCCACCGTGACTTGGAGAGAAACTTGCTGGAGGTGGTATTCCCATGCATCTGCTGCCTTTGTTGTTCCAGGTGGTAGAGGCCATGGGTTTGGAAGATGCTATCAAAGGAATCTTTGTGAGTTGCTGCAGTGCATCTTGTAGATGGTACACACTGCTGCCACTGTGCATTGGTGGTGGAGGCAGTGAATGTTTAAGGTGGTGAATGGGTGCCATTCAAGTAGGCTCCTTTGTCCTTGATGAGGTCAATATTCTTGAGTGTTGTGGGAGCTGTTCTCATCCAGACAAGTGGAGAATATTCCATTATAATCCTTATTTTTGTGGACAAACTTTGGGGAGTCAGGAGGTAAAGTAGTCACCTCAGAATTCCCAGCCTCAAACCTGCTCTTGGAGTCATACTATACATGGCTAAGCTGTCAATCTTTGATCAATGGGAACCCCATTCATTGTGCCCCAAAGATGTTGATAGTGGGATATGCAGTGCTGATAATGGCATTGAATGTCAAGGGGAGATGATTGGATTCTCTCTTGTTGGAGAGGGTCATTGCCTGGCACTTTTTTGAAGCAAATGTTACTGGCCAATTATCAACTCAAGTCTGAATATTATCCAGATCTTGTTATATATAGACACAAACCACTTCAGTATGTGAGGAGTCATGAATTATGAACATTGTGCAATCATCAACAAATATCCACGCTTCTTATCTTATGATGGAGGGAAGGCCATGATGAAGCAGATGAAGGGGGCTGGGCCTAGGACACTCCGGTGAGGAACTCCTGCAGTAATATCCTGGGACTGAGATGATTGACCTTTAACAATTCCAACCATCTTCCTTTGTGCTCCATATGACTCCAACAGTGGAGATTGTTTTTCCCCTGATTCCCTTTGAATTCAGTTTTGCTAGGGCTCCTTGATGTTATACTTGGTCAAATGTTGTCTTGTTGTCTAGGACAATCACTCTCGCCTCATCTCATCAAAGCAAAACATTAAATGATTCTTCAAATAAAAATTTGAATGAATTTCATATGGTTTTGTTTCAAGCGTACAATAACACAAATAATGCAAAAACATGTGGGCTGGAATTTTACCATCCCACACACCACAGGAATCAGAGGGGCGGAGCATGAGAAGGTCCATTGACCTTGGGCAGGATTTTATGGTTTCGGGACGAGCAAGGCTGTAAACTCCCGTCCATGAAATATTCCTGTATTTATGTTGAAAATGAGAAAATTAATTTTAATAAATTTACATTGCTTCATTTTTCACACCATTTTGCAGTGATCCTTGTGTTTCTTACAGGGCTTGCAACAAAGTGAATGGCACAGCACAACGTTCCCTTCTAGCAACAATTAATACACCAGGCAAATTATTATATAGCAAAGCACCTATATTCTCACACATTTTACTGGTTTCCCAAAGTTTTTCATTGTAAATCAATGACAAATGTTTGAATTGACAATTAAATTGACTGACCTTTTTCAAAGCAATATGCTAGAATATGTTATACAAATTTGTTTATTTATTAGTGTCACAAGTAGGCTTTCTTAAAAACTGCATTGAAGTTACTGTGAAAATCCCTTAGTTGCCACACCCTCGGCGCCTGTTCAGGTACACTAAGAGACAATTTAGCATGGCCAACACACCTAACCAGCACATTTTGGAGTGTGGGAGGAAACCAGAGCACCCTGAGGAAACCCACACACACGGAGTGAAGGTGCAGACTTTGCACAGATAGTTGCCCAATCCGGGAATCGTATCCGGGTCCCTGGCGCTGTGTACAATGGCTTATTCTCCTGAATTCATCTGATGAAGTCCACTCTCAGGACACAAAGAAAACCAAGGAGAAGCAGCCGTGAGAGAGACCATTTGATTTGTCTATGCAATGAGTCGGATGGTCTCTCTCATCTGTACTTTTGTTCTGGGTCACAGCAATCTAAAGCTGCTGGGTTGCAGGGAGAGTGCCTCATGGTGCTACTCCAATAGGTCTTCAATGGTGCATGCCTGCAAGGAAACAGAGCCTGGTTTGAAGCCTTAACTGATTGTTATTTTCACTAAGCGCAAGATGTCCTTACAGCACTTAGCAGCACTGTTCTACGTCTGGCTCTCTAATCATCTGGATTATCACAAAATAGTTGTCACTGGGTTTTTGTATCCGGGCTTGCAGATAATTTTGGTGATATTTGGTGACTGTATCCAACCTAGATACTTTGACTGTAGATCGTGTTGGCATTCCTCTTCTGAAGAGTACCACTGAAAGCAAGACATACTGTGAATGGAGTGTTTCTGAGGTAGTGTTCAAAGGTTAGTCAGGTGTTATAATATTTTAGTGCTGCCATTGGATTTACTGGGAAGAGGTGTATCTGTACACACTAACTGATTGCCAAAACAAACTCTTCCTTATGTCTACAGATGTTGGTGTCCATGCACAAGCTGGTGGGAATGGACATAAAAATAAGATACTTACCTTACCTTATATAAGATAAATATAAGGCTACTTATGAGACTAACTGATACTACTGAACTCATAAAAGCACCCATGGCAGATTAAAATGTGCCGCACTCAATTATTTTACAAGATCTATGCCCTGCCTTTTCCAATGTCATTAGTTCCAATTGTTTTTCCAAAAGTTCTCTATCATGTTCCTAACCATCATACTTGGAATTTTACTCATTCTGTAAAAATATTTGAAAAAGCCCATATTTTTAAAAGAAATTTAACCTGTGCTTGATATTCTCCTTTTTGGTGTCTCCAAATCTTGTCACATTTCCCTTGAATTATGATACGTTTTTATCAAGTTGTTCATTGGAAGTAAATTGAACCACAACGAGGAATCTATTTAAGTGTTCCTGCTACAGATTATTCCTTCTGTTTATTGTTAGTTACCAAAACAATAAATGCTCTCCCATAATACAATGAAAACATGTCAAGAAGTTGACCTGGGTGTTTACAAAACAGTTAGACAGATAAAATCTCTCCTTCAAGGATTGTTTCTGGAGTCAATATCACATCACACTGAAAGATTTTACACAAGCATAATCAACAAGGGAAACTAAGGTAAGAATGTTAATTCTGCCATTATAGGCAATCTTCTTCAGGTGAATAAACATGAGGTATTTATACGTTTTCTGAATTTGGTAGTATTCAAATATTAATATTTGTGGAAAGACTGTGAATTCTCATCAATAGTTCTAAAAAAATTCATAAAACAATCTTAAGCGATAGACACACAACTTAAAATCTTCACCCAGGGCATGAAAATAATTTTCAAGTTAATTTGACAATAAGTAATTCCTGGGGTGTAAACGACAATGTGACTAACATCGTAATTCCAATTTTGGCAATTAAATGTATAGGGTGAATAAATGCCCATTGTCAAATAGAAATAGTTTGGCATTTTATTTGCTGCTTTATTCCTTACAAATGTTGTGATAATTCAGTACAGCATTTTGCGATATAGCAGTGGAATACTCTATCATTGTTCCAGTGATTCAAACAGAGGCACACACTGATAAACTGATGCCCATTATTGCAATTATTTTTAATATAAAGAGACATTTTTCTACATTAATCGAATGGGACACATTTGAACTGTCTTGTCACTTTGTTTCAGTGACAATATTTGAATCGTTAAAACATTAATAAGTATTATACCAAACTACGAAATGGCTTGGAGTACCTCAGTTTTACATATCTCCAGTTTATAAAATGAAAGCAAGTCGCCAATATTCCATTTTAATTAAATAAAATTGAGAGTATGCTAAAAATAGTTCATAGATAACAATTATGCTAACTACTCAATGGGAGAATCCATCTTAATGGCATACAATTATTTTTTTTAATCAAGTAATAGACGTATCAATTTAAGAATATTTTAAGAGGCATTTTTGAAAACAGCTAATTGGCATAAATTGCACAAGCTGGTAAATTTTAATTAAACATTAAATTAAGTAAAGCAGAGTTTGATTGAAAAATAGTCTAAATATTTTCCATTTGTCCTTCAGATCATCTGCCTGACACTGCAAAGATTTACAAATTAAAAATGTTGACAGGAGTATAATATTTGTCATATCTTGCAAGAATACATTGATTAAGAGGTTAAACAACTAGTCTAATGCTACCATATAACCAGCAATGAATATCACAAACAATTCTGTTTCATAAATATCTGGTATGTATTTAGTGGACTGTGGCATAAGATGCTGAATATGTTAATGGACAAAGCTTTGAGTACAAATGTGGGATGCCAATGTGAGATCTCACTGACTGATATGGAACTGATGGCTGCAGTCAGCACCATGTGCTGGCTATTAATTTTGTGAGGAGCTTACCTGCATTCTAGGTGGCATGGTGGCACAGTGGTTAGCACTGCTGCTTCACAGCGCCAGGGACCCGAGTTCAATTCCAGCCTTGGGTCACTGTCTGTTTGGAGTTTGCACATTCTCCCTGTGACTGCGTGGGTTTCCTCTGGGTGCTCCGGTTTCCTTCCACACTCCAAAGGTGTGCGGGTTAGGTTGATTGGCCATGCTAAATTGTCACTTAGTGTCGGGGGATTAGAAGGGTAAATATGTGGGGTTACGGGAATAGGGCCTTGGTGGGATTGTGGTCGTGCAGACTTGATGGGTTGAATGGCCTCCTTCTGCACTAAAGGGATTCTATGATCTTATGTTAATATATACTACTGGTCGGTCAGGCCTTTAGCTTAGGGGTCCATAATATGTTTTTTGTTTTTAAAGCTTCTAAGTGACCTTTCCTCTTTCTTCTTTGTAAAGGAATCAACCACACTAGAACTGCTGAAAGTAACTTATAAAGTCGAAATGTATATCACGGTGAACATGAACGATACAGCGAGGTAACAAACTGAAAGACCTTTAGAACAGTTTTATAAAAAAGCTGAACCACACAACATAGTTAGAACTTTGTGGAACATAGTGTCGGGGATGGGGACCAACTGAGGTTGATATAAATTGCGATGAAACATTTAGTACCCAAAACAGAATTGATTGAAAAAGTTGTGAATATTTTTATAAGTTATGTGTTATGCAAATAACTTTTCGAATTCATGCTTTTGAGTGTTCCATCTGGATACTGAAAAATGAATTTAAAATTGAATACAGGGTTATGGATGAGTTTTTTAAAATAATGGGACGAGTTTCCTAAATTCATACTTCCAATTTGAGCCTCGTTCATCAGCTGAACAGAGCCATTTATGTTTTTCAGGAATAATTATGCTGAATTTTGGAGGCCTGTTTTTTGGTGGAGGGGAATACAGAGTGGGACTGTTAACAGAGAAACATGAGAAAGGCATTCCATTTTAATTTTTATCAAAATTTTGACATTGTGTAAAAAATAAAAATAATAAATAAATATCTTTTTCATCACAATTTTGATAAAGTTTTATTTTAAGTTTAGTTAGTCTGTACCATACCTTCAAATTTTTAAAAGTCTAGGCATTGATCCTTTGAATAAGCCACATGTCTAAGAAGGGAAAAAGTATGTTTTAGAACTGTTTCAGATTATCTGGCATTAAATGCATTTTAAATAGATTTGAAGTAACTCTAATGTTTCATTCCTTGAATAAATACAGAAACAAATGTGTTTTTGCAGGCATGGAAGTGAGTTTTTTAAAGCAGCTCACATAAATGACACCGTCAGCATGAAGTCCTTATTAACAAGTAAAGACTTTGACCCTGCCATTCGAGGTGTGTTTAATAATAGACGATTTCTCTCTGCATTTAATTGTTTCCTTCCCACTTTATGCTCCTCTCTCCATCATGTGTTAACAATCCAGGCAGGAACTGAATTTCCTCATTCGATGCTGAATGCCATCAACAGTAAGAAAGGGATCTGGATTAACTTGTCTATATTTTTCTCCTTCTCTTTCTCCTCCTATTCTGCTCCATCCCCCTCTCCAACTATATAACTCATCACATTTGTATTCCTCTTCAGTTCTGTGGAAGAATCATATGGACTCAAAACATTGGGTGGCAGTTTCCGGCTGCGATTGCAGCAAAACCGGAAAATCCTGCCCAAGGTCAACAGACCTTTGCATGGTCGGTGCCCCGTCCGTTATGATTCCCATGATGGGTCGGGAAAATTCCCCCCATTAACTCTGAGTGTGAAGCCAATTTAAATATTTATGGCATAATTCAAATGTCATTAGCAAGCCCCGGGTGCTAGCGTCCAGGCTCACTTAACCTTACCCGCTCACCGGTCAAGCTTCTCACTGGCGAGAATCACAGCTGGTCTCCACCAGTGAGAGGCCAGACATGATGGCCTCCCTGTGGAGATCGGAGACCATTGATGCCACAGGGTGGACGGGAGCATAGCCGGGCAGTATCCATAGGGCAGTGTCAGCCTGCAGTGTCCACTGGGCACCCTGGCACCACCCACCAGGCACCCTAGCACTGCCCATTGAGCACCACAACTTTGCCAGGGGCTATGCCAGGGAGGTGGGGCCTGAGTGGGGGCAGAACCAGAGTTGGGGTGGAGCTATGAAGGGTGGAGGCAAGGGAAGCTCCGCAGAGGTGGCGATCAGGGAGGGGAGGGAACTCTGCACTGCTGATGTGATGTTTGAGGAGGGAGGGAAGAAGAAACTCTGTGGGGGGGGCGGAAATTGGGGTGGCAGGGAGGGAACTCTGCAGGGATGGGCAATTGGTAGGAGGATGGGGGAGATTTTGCAGATGGGAGCGGGGTAGCGATGTCTGAATGGGTGGTGGGGGGATGGTAGACTGGCACAGGGGGCAATTGGTGAGGATGTAGGAAGGGGCACTGGGGGCGATGTTAGAGGGGCAGGTGGGGGGGGGGGGGGGGGGAGATTTATTGCCTTCCTTCCTGTCTTTGCCTTTGAACCTTTCTTTCAAAGTCTTGTTGAAACCAGAGACATTACCTAATGGAGAGTGAGGATTATGAAACTTTGTTAAATCACTCTCTCCATTGGCCAACCCTATTCATCTTTAGAAACAACTTTCTGATATCTAACGTCTGTCAACTACAGGCTCTCCTAGATTAGTGACATGCAGCCCAAGCGCTTGAATCCAGAAAGAACAATTCAGGGCAGGCAATGATATTCATCCATTGATAAAAGCCCAATGACACAATATTTAGAAACCAAATTATTAGTTATGATGTATTATGATAAAAATTGCAAGTAACAACTTACAGACTTATCACAACACTTCTGTAATGAAACACCGTTGCATCTTGACAGTGTATTCATGTTTCATATAGAGGACACTGAATAGAAATTCATGAAGTACAGCATTTATTCTGTGTGTGAGAGACTGCAGCTAACTCATGAGCACTGCAGGGGTTAGATTTTCATTTTAAACAGCTTAACACTCAACATCTTGAATTCCCCAACCTGTGGTGTTAAAAAGTCAAATGTGTTTTTTAAATTAGTTCTTGGATTTGATTTGAGTCGGAATTTTTAAGCATTCATACTCTCTTCCCATTTTTCTTTATTTTCTCGTGGAGGCACAGACTCTTGCCAGGTATGACTCAATAAACAGTTATGCTGGCAAGTTTTTTGGGCTGAGATATAAAGCATCGCAACTGAACTCGCTAATATCCTTATAACAAGAACCGCATGTGCACTTAGCCGTGGAGGTCACTGTATACAGCAGACCCACTTGCATTCTTCCCTCCTTGTTGGCCATCATTGGTGACTGTGCCGTCAGCTGCCTAGGCTCTACGTTCTGGAAATCTCCCTACCCTCCCCCACCGAACCTCTCCCTCTCTCTAGCACTCTCAATCATTTAAAATGCACTTTAACGCCTACTTTGACCATCTGTCCTAATATCGCCTGACGTGACTTGGTGTCATTCTGTTTGGTAATACTCCTGTGAAAGGCCTTGGAGACTTTTACTGCATTATAAGTGCTATATAAATGCAAATTAGCATTGTTATAGTGTGTACTGAGATCAGTAATAATGTTCCTAATACTGTGATTAATTAATTCAGCATGTAAATGATCGCATTTGGAACATTTCTGATTTGCGTGGTTAGTTATGACACAAAACAATGCATTTACCCACTGGTACAATGCCCATAGCAATTGATGACTGATGAAAAATTAATTTCCCAGCAAGTGACAGAAAGAAGCATGTGGCAAGTTTTTTAAGACTATTACTGTAACAAACAACCTAAACGCAACATTAATTAAACATTATTTTTTCTTAGCCAATTAATACACAAAAATACAGAAATTTCCCATTAACTAATTAGCAGAACCAAAAATGCCATGCCACATTTAGACATTGTGCTAAATTTACAACATATATATAATCCTGTAGCTGAAGTACCAAACTCCTTCCAGTTTCCAACATGATTCCTTCTCCCTGCCAAACTAGGGCCGATCATTCAGTATCCTTTTAGAAGTTCCTTTACTCCACCTCCTGAGCATCATTGAACTGACTTCCAGTAGCAAGGGACCCACTGGCAACTCCTTGTTCTTTAAATCTTTAAATACGTTTTGTGTCTTGAAACAGAAAATCCTTTCTCATCAGCATTCTCCTTTGTTGGTTAACGCAAACACAGTCTTTCCCTTTGCTTGGCACAACAGCAGTTATTTCTCTCTCTCTCTGGGTGTCTGTCCAAGTCTGAGGGGGGAATTTTCTCATCCCACCCACCACGGGAATTGTCGCGGGTGGGGTGGGGGGGGGGGGGGGGCGGGGGGAGGTGGCGCTGGGGGTGGACCATGCAAAGGTCCGTCGACCCCAGTGGGATTTTCTGGTTTTGGGGCAAGCGTGGCTGGAAACTCCCGCCCTGAGAGTCTGTCTTCAGCAAGGCCAGCTCCCCCTCTTTTGTGTCAAGGTGTGAAAACCCAAGTTTCTATACATTTTAACCTGAGCCTCTGTCCCCAATATAACCAAAATACTTAGGGTTGTCTCCAGGGGGGTTCGGCAAACCATCCCCCATTCCAGGACATTGGGTGGAGCTTGTCCCAAAAAATAATAATGGCGAGAAAAACGGAGCGCAATTGTCCCTCTCTTACTCATTTTTTTGGAGAGTGGTGAGTTGTGCACTGGTTCTGGGAGAGGTGGGGCTTAAACATGCTGGTGAGCCAGGCTGCAAAGTGATCGAGTGCTTTGAAAGGGTGACAAAATCTCACAGTGCACTGGAAGACACCTTCCCTCACCCCACAGACATCAGGACCCCCTCCCCTCATTGGTGGCATGTTTCTCCACCCTCTCCCCGACATGTATTGCTGGCATTAGGGCGTTGAGGCCTCCCAATGTGTTCCACTTCATGACCCCTGACATGCCCACCCTTCATTCCCCACCCCTTCACAACCCCCCCTGTCATTGACCTTCCCCTGCATAGCCCCCTCTTCATAGACCCCCATCATAGCCCTCTCTGCAAAATCCTCTGCATAAGCACCCCTGGATAGCCCCCCCTTCATGACGTCCACTCAGGCCCTTCCCCCTTGGCCCTGCCCCAGGCACACTGGCAATGCCAATTTGCCAGGTTGAAACTGCCAGATGAGCACTGCCATTTGGGCACTGCCCAACCATGTCTCTGACCACCTGGGGACTTCAATGGCCTCCAAGCCCTCTGGTGTGGAGACCAGGAGTGATTCTCACCTGATTCGTGCCGCACCCGAGAGTCAGAAGATTCTGGGAGCTGGGATAGGGCAATCCCTGTGACAACGCCCCCCCACACTTGACAACCACCCACCCCATCCCATGCTTGAATGGCCCTGGTGATCCCCTAAGCACACTTCCCTTGTTCTGAGTGGAGGCCACGATGCTTCTCCGAGCTAGGTGCACTAGCTGCAGTGGATACCAATCCTGGTAGCAGGATCTCAACCTGTTAGGCAATGGAAGCCCCAAAGGCAGCTCATTAACTGTTATATTGCCATGGAATTTTGTTGGGGCTTCCCCAGATGCCCAAGGCATTGTTGTCCCTAGCAACCAGCCCATCATTAGAGTCCACCACCATCCCATTCAGTTTAAATTACAATAAAGGTATAAGACTATAAATCCAAATCATCGCTATGATCCTATTGACATATATCATTACTTGGCTGGTATTTTCTATAGTTTCTTTGAAATGGGTGCCTGATAATACAATTTTAAATATAATGGTCTAAATCCACAGGAGTTTAGTTGAAAATGATTCACATGAACTCGTGTCAAGGGCTTTGTTTACAATGACATATAATGAGATTGATGGTTTAGAAGTTTAACATTTGCAAGACGTCATCAAGCAGATATGTTTTAAGGTAGAACACAACAGGGATGATTTTCCAGCCTTGCCGCGCCTGGCGCAGACTGCACTGACCCCAGAGGATTGTGTGCGGACCTAAAAACGCGTTTTGCATCTGATACCAAAAGGGTCGCAATCATCCTGGTCCCTTGCAACTGATGCAAACCGGATCTCACCCAGAAAGGTAGCGAGGCTGAATAGTATTCAAAGTAGCATTTAAATATGCTAAACCTTTTTAAAGCCGGATTATCCTGGGGACCAGAAGTGATTCACGTCGGTGAGACTGCTCCATGACAAGGGTGAGAAGCAGTAATAAGGCCGGAAGATTCTGTGCCAGCCCTGCTAATGGCATTGAAATTAATTCAATCCCAAGCAATTATCATAGAATTATCATAGAATTCCAACAGTGCTGAAGGAGGCCATTCGGCCCATCGAGCCTGCACCGACACCATTCCCACCCAGGCCCTATCCCCATAAACCCACATATTTATCCTGCTGATCCCCATGACACTAAGGGGCAATTTAGCCTGGCCAATCCACCCTAACATGCACACCTTTAGACTGTGGGAGGAAATTGGAGCACCTGGAGGAAACCCACGCAGACACAGGGAGAATGTGCAGACTCCACACTGAAGTCACCCGAGGCCGGAATCGAACCCTGGTCCCTGGAGGTGTGAGGCAGCAGTGATAACCACTGTGCCACCATGCCGTCCTTTCTGGGCGCAAAGCCATTCTTGCTGGCAACATGGCCTGACACAAATCGGACTTTAAGCCTAGCACGCTAACTTCCCAGCTCACCATGCCGATTGGCCAGCAAGTTGAGCTGGTAAGATCGCACACATATCATTGCAGGTCCTAAGAGACGGCACGGTGGCACAGTGGTTAGCACTGCTGCCTCACAGCTCCAGGGACCCGGGTTCAATTCCGGCTTCGGGTCACTGTGTGGAGTTTGTATGTTCTCCCTGTGTCTGCGTGGGTTTCCTCCGGGTGCTCCGGTTTCCTCCCACAGTCCAAAGATGTGCAGGTTAGGTTGATTGGCCATGCTAAATTGCCCCTTAGTGTCCCGGAATGTGTAGGTTAGAGGGATTAGCAGGGTAAATATGTGGGGTTTCGGAGGTAGGGCCTAGGTGGGATTATGGTCAGTGCAGACTTGATGGGCCGAATGGCTTCCTTCTGCATTATAGGGTTTCTACGATTCAATGAGATGCAAGGGTGCTTCAGCAAAACCTAGATTTTGCATAAATGCTCAGTGTGAAATGTTATAATGTCTTCTCAAACATCTACTAGATTCCATAGGGAAAGAAGAGAAGCTGCAAACCAAGCTATGTATCAGTAAGCTGTATTGCATGTATTGATGTATTGCACCTCTATGACTTGATGAATGCTGTTGATGTCCACCAAGGTAATTAGAATAGCTGGTAGACAGCATGGGTTTAGGAGGTGCTGCTAAAGACATTTTGGCAATTTCTTACCAGTGCTAATATTGATGTGGAGTTGCCGGTGTTGGACTGGGGTGGACACAGTAAGAAGTCTCACAACACCAGGTTAAAGTCCAACAGGTTTATTTGGAATCACGAGCTTTCGGAGCGCTGCTCCTAATCAGACACTCACCTGATGAAGGAGCAGCGCTCCGAAAACTCATCATACCAAATAAAACTGTTGGACTTTAACCTGGTGTTGTGAGACTTTTTACAGTGCTAATATGTAATGGAGGTTAACAGCATGTCAAAATCCAGAAAAACAGCACAGCCCTGTCATTTTGTTATTGGTGAAGCAAAGAATTTTTCTTTGTTATTCCCAAGTTGGTGTGTTTAATCCACATAATGGTCCATTCAAAATAATTCAAAAGGAGATAATTAACCTTCAGAGTTCCAAAATCAGGATCCTTTTTTAATTGTGATAATTAGAAATCTTGTTTTTTTGTTTCATTTTTACTCCATTCTTAAAGTTATGAAGCCAATGTTCAGAATGGACCAGCGGACCTAACTCCTTTCTTTGCTTGCTCCAAAAACAAATTCAAAAATGAGTTTTATCCAGTTCATGGTCCCCAGAAGAAAGACAAATAAGATCCAAGCCGATAAGATAAGGCATTGCACCCCATCTTGGGCTTGATCCAACAACGCTTGATCTTAGTCAAAAAGCATTGTCTCGGTCCAAATAAAAAACATTTCTCACAAATCCAAAGCCAAACTCCAAAATCACAAATTACTCCTCTGCCAGATCCACTTTAGACGTTGATTGGGAAGTGCATTATCACTGGGGTTCTCTTGGTTGATGACTGTGACTTGGCAGAAGAGACGGAGAAAAGTGGCCAATGCCATTTAATGCAGTTCATCCCGTTCCTCAGCTTTTCCAACCAAGTTATGCCAAATGAGCAGGAGAAACATGCAGAAGTTTGTTGCCCAAATCAGTCGACTGCTTGGACGGTGATTTAAGGTCACACTATCAGGCATTCACCTGCTCCAAGCTGACAGTATTGCCCCCCCCACCCCTCAAACCACCCCCCCCCCCCCCCCCACCTCTTCTCCCCCATTGACCAGAACATATGCACTACAATGTTAGCATCATTCCACCTGAAAGTCTTGGCAGGAAATCATACAATCATTTAATAATGCAGCATAGAAGGAGGCCATTCAGCCCATTGTGCATGCATCAACTCTTTGAAAGAACTATCCAATTAATCCCACTCTCCTGCTCTTTATGTTGGAGAAAGGCATCTCTTTGTACAGTCTTCGTTTCAGTGCTGTTACCAGTCCTGATAACTGAAGGAAGTTCACGAAACAAATTCCTTTACACAAAATGAACAAGCTATACCATTAAGAGATGATTGAATAGCAAGAACATATGCATTGATCTATAATGCCAGCATAGGGGGTGGCACGGTTAGCATTGCTGTCTCACAGCGCCAGAGACCGGATTGAATTACTGGCTTGGGGTCACTGTCTGTGTGGAGTCTGCACATTCTCCCCGTGTCTGCGTGGATTTCCTCTGGGTGCTCCAGTTTCCTCCCACAGTCCAAAAGACGTGCTGGTTATGTGCATTGGCCATGCTAAATTCTCCCTCAGTGTACCCGAACAGGCGCTAGAGTGTGGTGACTAGGGGATTTTCACACTAACTTAATTGCAGTGTTAAAATGTTACAAATATATAGATAATAATATTGTCAAACTGGCTGGTTAGATAATGACACATATTTATACAGTGCTAGATATACTCATAGCAAACATTTGATCCTGAATCATATGTTTTATTGGTACAAACTGTAAAATATAAGTTGTAAAAGAAAATCACCAGTGTTTTGGTATTCAATTAAGTCATTGTTCTGAAACTGAAATTCAATAATATAATTTAAAGGGAATTTAGAAGAAACAATACTGCATACTGCATTGTTAAATGGCAATAAGGAAATTGCGGAGTTCATTCTGGATATGATGCCATCGCTGATCAATGAACCAATGACATCTGATATGTACAGAGGTAAAATAAAGTAACAGTGTTCTTACTGTTTATAGAAACAGTTCTGACTGTGTTAAAGATGATACATAAATGCAAGTTGTTGTTATTTAGAATCTTATTCTCAGACTCACTGAAATTCAAATCCCAGCTTTATCTAAATGAACACATTTGAAAGACAGATCAGGTGCTCATTTTAACTCAATTAATTAGCCATTATGCCATGAAATATTGGTTTACAGATGCTTAATCTTAATCTGTTTATCTTTAATGGAGATCCTCTAATTTAAAATAACTGTTTCTGAACCTATTTCAAGGCCTATCTTTGAGGTGAAAATGCCATAGTAATACTATTGAATGATGCAATTGATTAAATGCTGGTCTTTCACTTCTAACATGTGGATCAAAACTAGCATAGACCGGTAGGATGAAAGTCTCTTCTGTTTTTTGGCTGTAAAAGAGTTTGCACAATGCATTAGGACAGTCTCACTTCCTGGTTTGGCATAGGATTACAACACAAAACTGTACCTAATTTACCGCTAAATGGCACTGTCACTCAGGATGGTTGTTGTGGGAAAATGAAAGAAATGTCACTCTTGTGTATTGGCAAGTGCTCTCCTGAAGCTGGGCTGAAGCACACTGTTGGCCAGAATGGCAAAACATTTGAAGTTGAGTTTCTGCTTACTTACACCGATAATATCAGTGTAATTCAGGTGGAATCATTGCCAAAGATCGGGAAATTGTAAACATGAGGTATGTCTAAAAACACTTGCAAATGTGTCTTCTTCAATCCTTTATGCAGATTCAGGATTCAATTTTCTTGGATAAGGTTCCGCCCACAAAGCCGGTCAGGATCCCAGGTCTAAATTGCAAGTTTAGACCAATTGCATTGACACCAGAATACTTTTCAAATTATACTCCTTAAGTACACTAGTAGAAATATTTTAAATGTTTTTTTTCATAACAAAACGCTTTAACTTACTGTGAAACCCACTCGTGTATTCCAATGAACCTATTAAATGGTTCAGGATAGTTTTAAATCATTTTCAATGGTTTTCTGTTAGGTTACTCACAGGCAGAGAGGACCAAATGCCCTTACTAAAAACACCCAGTTTGGCAGATAAACCCATTTTCAGCTGTGTAAGTTAAAATGCACTGCTTAAATACTTAAAGAAAATGGAAAGCAATAAAGAAATAATTACATTCTATTATGTCGCTCAATTGCATGGGTTGAGAGAAGATTTTCCTCTTGTGATTATGCAAATTAAGTTTATTGCACACTAAAACTGCGACATAACCAGTGCAATTTCAGTGCATTTTGGGCACAATTTCCCAAAACAGAAATTCTGCCCATGAACTTAAAATGGGAGGCACAGGACAAAATGTTGCTGACTGACTGCACAGAGATAGTCACCAGGCTGCCTTTCCACGATGATGGGCGGAATTCTCCCAAAGAAATTGTCGAATTCACGTAAAAACTGGAGTAATTCACGCTGATTTTTTTCAGTGGGAGCTCAGAAAAGAGCCTCCCACACTCTGTGCACTGCAGACGCCACCAGCATGAATATCATTAAATTTCAGGGAGCGGGGCCTATTCCTGGCCAGGAGGCTGGCAGCATAGCGCTGAGCGGGCTACTGCACATGCGCCGATCTGTCAGCACCGAGAACGGCGCATGCGCAGTGGCCCCTGCACTGACGGTCTCCAGATTGCTTGTCAGCTCGATCACTGACCAGCCCTGCGACCCTCGCAATGCCGCCCCTCCGGCCCCCATGGCCCAATTGCTGGTCCCTCGACCATTCCCGGGCCCAGGCCCGACCCCCCCCCCAATTCTCCCGGCCCACCGTGAGCTCTTGTGCTCCCCCACCGATTCCCCCCCCCCCCACAACAGTAACCACCCCTGCAGTCCCGACTCCCCTCCCCCCCCCGGCAGTGCTGACCCCCCCACCAGCAGGTTGATCTCCCCCCCCACCCCTCCTGCTGCTTACCCCCATCCCCAGCCCACCTCAATCACTGGCCTCCCTGCTGCCCCCGCTGATTCCTATGCAGAGTGGCAATGGGAACCCCCACCCCTCCAATTGCCTCCATCAAGCCCCACCCCCTAGGCCCTTATTAGGCCTTGCCCCCTTGGCATTGCCCCATGCCTGATGTGCAGTGCCAAGGTGCTCCCAGGGGGCACAGGCTGGCACTGCCAGGGTGCCATTGCCCTGGGGACACCCCCCCACCACATGACCCTTCATTTCAGCAGGGTCAGGTCACTAGCTCCCTGAAAGTGGGGAGCGACTGTAATCCCCGCTGGAGTGAACCACTCTGGTGGGACGGGGGGCGATGCTAGTGGGCCCAGAGACTTCAGTCCTGGGCCCACTAATCACATTGAAATCATATTTAAATGACCTTTGCGCCTCCCCACCGATTTCCGACGTGGAGCAGACACCGCTGGAAATCTGGTGCTGGGAGATGCAAGCGGGGCGCGAATGCTCGCGTGAACCCCACAAAACTATCTCCCGGCCTACTGCGCTAAAAAATTAATGCAGCGGGATGGGAGAATTGCGGCCGCCATTTTGACACATTTAAGCTCAAAAACAAGAACTGAAAATCCTTCGAAGTTTTTTGTTTTAATTCTCAGTCATGGGAGGGATGTTTGTTTTCTGGAATGTAACCTTTTTTTCATTTTTGTTCAGCATCTGACTTTCTCATGTTAAAATAAATCTTCTAGCAAAGTGAAAAACAAAAGAACCAGGAAAATGTGTTACTCAATAGACATCTTTAGCATGATGCTATTTCTCATACCGTTTACATGAATGAACTGTCTCTATTATCACTCTCAATTCATCTCTATCTATAGGTGAGACACCCATGCACATTGCTGTTCTGAAACAAGATGTGGAAATGGTTAAAGAACTTCTAAAGCGAGGTGCTGATGTGATGAATGCTCGTGCAACGGGATCTTGCTTTGTCCCTGGAGAAGAATGTCAGTGTTACTATGGTAAAGTCTCATTTGTCTTCTGAGACTTAAGACAGTCAATTTTCCATTATATTGACAGTTTGAGCAGTCACCAAAGACATGTGAGGTTCAAGTCCACTGAATTTGCACGTTACTTAGTCAGGCCTAATTTTGGCCTTACATTTTCATTGATAGAATGTCACACAGAGACACTGGGGAAGGGATAGGTCCAGTTGCCCCAAAATTTTCTGATCAAAGGTTTTGGTGGAAGAGGTCCAAAAGAAGCCAGTTCTCTACCCTGCTGGCCGCAGTAATCCACCTGCAGCAACCAAAAAGACCCGGGTTCAAATTGCGACTGCGATGAGCACAGCAGGAGTCCATCAGTGCTCATGGCTTCAGTACAGGGAAAGGCTCAATGACCTGTTGTATTCTGGCCAGGTGGTTAACTTGGTTCATCCATACAGAGATCCAAAAGAGGGGTCATATCTGTATGCTGCAGCTAAGGTGTGAGACACGGCAACTACCGCTGCTTCAGTATTGAGGCTTGTATGTAAAAGCCGCTAATGTAGGTGTGCACAGAACACATGAATGAGCACTGTGATACACAGTCACGAGCAATATCCCTCCCTGCACTGTACATCAGCCTAACTTAATTATGTTGTCATTGCCTACCAAAGGGGCACACAACAACACAGAGCAGGCCCAGTCTAGGCAAGATCAGCTTTCCTCAGATACATATGTTCCATTTGCCGTGTGGCCATGCGGACTGTCAGGGTCCTGAGCAGCTCTCAGTTAGTGATGGTGAGTTGCTGTTAGAAGGTGAAAAAGGCTTTGTTGAAATCACCTTCGAAGATAGTGGTAATGCTGGGGGTCATGATGCCACTTTGCTGAGCACGATGGATATTGGCATGAGAGGGAGTGTAAGGATGGGATTGTGTCATACGGGCAACATGAGTATGGCTAAGGCAGCGCATGCATCTTGGAATAGATTCACAATAAGAAGAACTATACGTAAATAACTCGTACAGGTCCCACCCAACTCTGCTTCCTTCCCCCACTAGGCGCGGGCTGATCTCTCTGGCTATCTGGGCCCGATAAGATCGCTAGGTGAGAAATCAGGTATGAACCCTATCTTTTGCCTATCTTGCGATCTTACCGGCTCGCTCCCCCCATCGACCGGCGGGACGTGAAGGTAAGATTGTTCCTTTAGTCTTCGTTCCTTTATGCATCCTTCTCCAGCACAAAGTTCTCCCTTGCACTTGGGTGCATGCATCAGTATGGGCAAAAATTATTGTCCTACCAGTAAGACATCCTCCTCCCTTATGTTAAGGGAGGACTGTTGGGATTTGTTTAGATGCCACTCTGGGACTGTGAATAATTTTAAAGTAAATTCAGCAAGGGTACACACAGTTCTCTAAAGCAAGCCAAAGAAATACAGCAAGTTCAGACCTGCTCCTACCAAATCCAGTTTGTACACCTTGGACTCCACACACCTGGGCTACCAAATTCTGACGAGGGTAGGAGTAGATAATGAGTTAAATGGCCAGCTGTCTCTATAAAACATGTAAACACTGGAAAATACTCGCCCCCACTCCTGCCCTCGCAAAAATGGGAAATGTCATGTTCACGACTTAGGATGTCCGGACAGATTCGCTATTTTCAACACAAATGAAAGAAATAGTTTATTTATTAATCACAAGCAAGTCTTACATTAACACTGCAATGAAGTTACTGTGAAATTCCCCTGAGAGGCAAATGAGAGGCAAAGATCTAGTTTTCTTAGAGTAACAGAAGAGTAACAGTCAAAGTTTTGTAACTGAATAAACTGAATAAACAGTCCTGATTCTCATTTATCTCTGAAATTCCCATTTTAACATGAAGAGTTCCAAGATAATGGAGCACTGAGTTATTTAAGGATAGGTATGTAGCAATCAAAACAAGACATGTGGAATAATCATTTTTTGAGATCTTTAATAGTTTTTAAACCTCTGCAAAATATCTATTGCAGCTGTCTTTCACAATGTTGACTGCAGACTTATGTGCAGAGTTCTTTGAATCAGTTTTACACAGGTTAGTGGGTCTGTATTTGACCATATTGCTTTACCTCCAGGTGAATATTTGTTGTCATTTGCAGCATGCATTGGCAATGAAGAGATTGTCAGAACGCTTATGAAGCATTGTGCACCATTAGAGGCACAGGATTCCTTAGGTAAGAATTCCATGATTATTCCAAGAGTTGTGTCTGAATTAAATTTATTTTAATGAATGTTCCTTTTTTTTACCTATGGCAGATGTAAACTGCAATCACAACCATTCATGCAATACAAAGATGGTTTAAAAGTTTTTATCAATTCTTTGTTCTGAAATGCCAGACCACCTTGAAAACTACTTTGTTTTAAATTGGAACAAGAGAAATGAAGCATCATACTGCAGGATAACACCATGGTTAAAAACATCGGGAAAGAACGTGTGATAAGTTGAGAAGCATTAATAGGTAATGTCAAATGTGTGTTTATGTGTCAACTGGGATATAATTATATTCAGAAATAAAACTAGAATAATTCTAGTTAGTGGCATGGTATAATTGTGGAAATGAACTCCCAGTGAGTGCAGAATCCTTTTTGATTTGATTTGATTTATTGTCACATGTATTAGTATACGGTGAAAAGTATTGTTTCTTGCACGCTATACAGATAAAGCATATCATTCATAGAGAAGGAAAGGAGAGAGTGCAGAATGTAATGTTACAGTCATAGCTAGGGTGTAGGGAAAGGTCGACTTATGTAAGTCCATTCAAAAGTCTGATGGCAGCAGGGAAGATGATGTTCTTGAGGCGGTTGGTACGTGTCCTCAGACTTTTGCATCTTTTGCCCGAAGGAAGAAGGTGGAAGAGAGTATGTCCAGGGTGTGTGAGGTCCTTAATTATGCTGGCTACCTTACCGAGGCAGCGGGAAGTGTAGACAGTGTCAATGGATGGGAGGCTGGTTTGAGTGATGAACTGGGCTTTGTTCACGGCCCTTTATAGTTTCTTGCGGTCTTGGATAGAGCAGGAGCCATACCAAGCTGTGAGACAACCAGAAAGAATACTTTCTATGGTGCATCTGTAAAAGTTGGTGAGAGTCGTAGCGGACATGATTTTGATCTGATTTATTATGGTCACATGTATTAGCTTACAGTGAAAAGTATTGTTTCTTGTGCTGTATATAGACAAAGCATACCGTTCATGGAGAAGGAAATGAGAGAATGCAGAATGTAGTGTTACAGGCCAAATTTCCTTAGTCTTTTGAGAAAGCAGAGGCATTGGTGGGCTTTCTTAACTATAGTGTCGGCAAGGGGGGAGGGGGACCAGGACAGGTTGTTGATGATCTGGACACCTAAAAACTTGAAGCTCTTGACCCTTTCTATTTCATCCCCATTGATGTAGACAGGGGCATGTTCTCCATTACACTTCCTGAAGTCGATAATTATTTTCTTTGTTTTGTTGACATTGAGGGAGAGATTATTGTTGTTGCCCCAGTTCACCAGATTCTCTATCTCTTTCCTGTACTCTGTCTTGTCATTGTTTGAGATCCAACCCACTACGGTGGTGTCATCAGCTGGCACTGCATACAACAACATGCATTGATTTAACAGCTTTAATGTAGTCTTGAGGTACTTTACAGAAAAATGGGAAAAATATAAATAAAAGGGGAGTTTTTCTGGTTCCTCTGTCCTTGTTTCAGATTCCAGCATCTGCAGTATTTTGCTTATTTAAATAAAGGGGCAATGGATAAAGAACCATTGTGTAAGAGGAGTTCCTACACTACGCAATATCCTGCACTATGATGCTTCATTTCTCTTGTTCCAATTTAAAACAAAATAGTTTCCACAGTGATCTGGCATTTCAGAACAAAGAATTGATAAAAGCTTTTAACCCACCTTTATATTGCATGAATGGTTATGATTGCAGTTTACATCTGCTATGGAGCCACAGGTAAACAAAAAATGGAACTTTCCTTAAAAAGTTTGGTTGAAAAGATCGGTGTGAGAGTGTTTTAAAGAGAGGGAGGAAATTTGAGCGAGTAAGGTTGTCAATGCTGAAACAAAGGGAAAAGCAATATATGGTATGCTATGGGGTGGCACGACGGCACAGTGGTTAGCACTGCTGCTTCACAGCGCCAGGGACCCAGGTTCGATTCCCGGCTTGGGTCACTGTCTGTGTGGAGTTTGCATGTTCTCCCCACGTCTGCGTGGGTTTGCTCCGGTTTCTTCCCACATTCTGAAAGACGTGCTGGTTAGGTGCATTGACCTGAACAGGCACTGGACTGTGGCAACTAGGGGAATTTCACAGTAACTTCATTGCAGTGTTAATGTAAGCCTCACTTGTGACTAATAAATAAACTTTACTTTAGATAATGGAGTGAAAGTTGTAAGACTGGAAGTGATTTCAGAGATAGGGTACAGTGAGAGCATGGTAGCATCTGAAGATAGGACCAAAGAATTTAGTTTCAAAAGGTTGAAGGACCAGAACCTGATATTGGTCAGCAAGAGCACCAGCGGCAGATATACAGGGCCAGATATCGGCAACTGAATTTTAAGCATGTTAGATTAAAGAGGATAGAGGATGGAAAATTGCAAGGATGGCATTGTCAAAATTGAATAGTGAAGTGACAAATTGTGGATGAAGGCTTCTGGACAGTGGCGATGAAATGGCAGCATATATGGGCACAGTTGTGGAGGAAGAAGTGAGCAGTGATAAGTAAGTAATGGACAGAATGTGGTATAAATTTGCTCATGCCCAGTTTAGCTCCTAAAATTAAAGGGTAGGGACTTAATTTGTCAGTAAATTTATTGAAAGTTTATTTACTCTATGTTTGACAAATATGTGAATGAGTGCTGGATGTGAGTGGAGGGAAGTGTGAAAAAAGATAAATTATTGAATACAACAATCTTTCCTACCTATCCTACTACTAAATGAACGCCATCCTGGTGGATAAGCAATCTATGCTCCTCCCTTTTGTTATAAAAAACTATTTCCTCCAACCTTACCTCGAACACCAAGATAAGGGATGCCGTGGCTTGTTGTCTCAAAGATTGAGACCATTCATACTGACACCCCAACTGCTATCTCCCAACTCCCCTTAGAATTCATTCAGTCTAGTCCTGACATCCTGTTATTCTGCAGCTTCACAGAATTACAGAATTGTTATGATGCAGAAGGAGTTCTCCAAGAAGAACAATCGGAACTTCTCCAATCTATCTTCACAACTGAAGTTTCTCATCTCCAGATCAATTCTTGTAAACCTCTTCTGCATTCTCTTCAATGTGTTCACACCCTTTCTAAAGTGTGGCACCCAGAAATGTACACAATTCTCCAACGGAGGTTTAACTAGTGTCCTATATAAGTTCAGCATAACCTTCTTGCTCTTTTGATTTGATTTGATTTATTATTGTCACATTTATTTACAGTGAAAAGTATTGTTTCTTGCGCGCTATACAGACAAAACACACCGTTCATAGAGAAGGAAATGAGAGAGTGCAGAATGTAATGTTACAGTCATAGCATCCATGGTTTAGCCTTAGTTCCCTTATGATTCTTGCTCCAAACAGGAAGAAACAACTTCTGCAGTTCACCTATTTGTTCTTTAAATGCATGCCAATACCTGTCCACTGTCCTTCCTTTTAATAATGTTTTACAGTCCATCATAGCTAATTCATGCCTCAAATGATCATCTGATTAGTCCAGTCTGTAGAACGGGCAGCCCCTATAGTCCCTGTGGTAAAGCCAGACAAGACCATCTGCATCTGTGGGGATCATAATTGACAGTGAATCAGTCTGCCAAACTGGATAAATACCCTATTTCAAAGATAGAAGATTTGTGTGCAAAACTGGCCGGATTCCAATCTTATACAAAGATAGACATGAGCTATGCTCATCAGCAGCTTGAGTTGGACAACGCTTCCCAATTTTATGTTACAATTAACACACACAAGGGTTTGTTTCAGTATACATGCCTGCCCTTTGGCATGTCGTCAGCTTGTGCCATGTTCCAGAAAACAATGGAAGATTTGTTACAAGGATTGCCACATGTAATAGTTTACCTGGGTGATGTATTGATAACATGTTCAACAGAAGCTGAGCACCAAGCTAACTTGAAAGAGTACTAAAAGGAGGTCGGAGTTCACCTCAAGAAGGAGAAATGCACTTTTCAGGCCAATGAAGTGGCTTACCTAGGTTACTGGGTAGATGTACAAGGGCTGCACCCCGTGAAAGATAAGATTAGAGCAATATAGGAGGCACTGGCCCCAGAAATACATTGAGCTTAAGTCCTTCTTAGGAATGGTTAATTATTATGGGCGTTTTCTGCCGAATTTGCCGATATTGTTGGCCCCATCCATGTATTACTGAAGAAGCATCAGCATTGGTTCTGGAGGGTTCCACACAAAGAAGCTTTTAATAAGGTAAAACTGTTATTATATTTGTCTTGTTAATTAGAAACATAGAAAAACTACAGCACAAAACAGGCCCTTCGGCCCCACAAGTTGTGCCGAACATATCCTACCTTCTAGGCCTACCTATAACCCACCATCCTATTAAGTCTCATGTACTCATCCAGGAGTCTCTTAAAAGACCCTATTGAGTTTGCCTCCACCACCACTGACGGCAGCCGATTCCACTCGCCCACCACCCTCTGTGTGAAAAACTTCCCCCTAACATTTCCCCTGTACCTACCCCCCAGCACCTTAAACCTGTGTCCTCTCGTAGCAGCCATTTCCACCCTGGGAAAAAGCCTCTGAGAGTCCACCCGATCTATGCCTCTCAACATCTTATTTACCTCTATTAGGTCTCCTCTCATCCTATGTCTCTCCAAGGAGAAAAGACCGAGCTCCCTCAGCCTATCCTCATAAGGCATGCCACTCAATCCAGGCAACATCCTTGTAAATCTCCTCTGTACCCTTTCAATCTTTTCCACATCCTTCCTGTAATGAGGCGACCAGAACTGAGCACAGTACTCCAAGTGGGGTCTGACGAGGGTCTTATATAGCTGCATCATTATCCCCGGACTCCTAAACTCAATCCCTCGATTGATAAAGGCAAGCACACCATACGCCTTCTTAACCACCTCCTCCATCTGCGGGGCCGATTTTAGAGTCCTATGGACCCGAACTCCAAGATCCTTCTGATCCTCTACAGTACTAAGAGTCTTTCCCTTTATATTGTACTCCTTCATCCCATTTGACCTGCCAAAATGGACCATTACGCATTTATCTGGGTTGAAGTCCATCTGCCACTTCTCCGCCCAGTCTTGCATCCTATCTATGTCCCTCTGTAACTTCTGACATCCCTCCAGACTATCCACAACCCCACCAACCTTCGTGTCGTTGGCAAACGTACCAACCCATCCCTCCACTTCCTCATCCAGGTCATTTATGAAAATGACAAACAGCAAGGGTCCCAGAACAGATCCCTGAGTGCATTTCGACTCATCCAGAGAATTGGTGTTAACTTGTGATGCCTCTCCTCATGGCATCAGTGCAGTTTTGTCTCATAAAATGGATGATGGATCTGAAATACCAAATTTCGAGTGCTAAATTCTCCATTCTCACTGGCAGCAGTGGCAGGGTGAATGGCATCGGAGAACTCCAGCCCTGCTGTCTGCTGAGTAAGGCAGCCATGCTTTGCCAGTGAATGTCAAAGTTATACTACTGTCATGGACAGAGTTTATGTCTGGAACGTTACCCTCCCGCCCGCCATGGAATTGGAGTGGGCGAGGGCGAACAATGGGAAAGTCCGTTGACTTCGGGTAGGATTTTACAGTTTCGGGACCAGCGAGGGCATAAAAATCCCATCTTATGTGTTGTCCTACTCAGTGTGATCATTGTGTTTTCAATGGAAAGAGGCGTGTGTTTTCTTAACCTTGGAATGTGCATTCCAATAAAATAATTCAGCAGCAAGCTTTTGTTAATTTCAAAACAAGGTTATTTCTTCTCATGCTCTTACCCCAAATTAAATGCAACGTTACATATACTCAGCCTCACTCATGCACTCCCACACACAAAGTTTGGATATTGATAAAGATCATTCATTTTACCGATCAGTTATCCCAGTTTATGATCTTTGGTCTTCCACGTGCAGGCCTGTCCTCTTTAAATATATTCAATGATTTAAAGTTAGAATGAGAATCTTGTAAAGCGAAGGGTTCACGGCAGGTTGCGAGGTTTCTTGTAGTCAAATAGCTGGGAGGTTTGTTCTCAGGCAAAGTTCGAAGTGGAAAAGTTACTCAGTCTGGCTGCCTGGTGTCTCAGAGTTTGAGTCTGAATCTGGTTCATAAACTGACTGAACTGATGCTTCTGATGACTTTGCTGGAACTGCCTACAAAGAACTCTTAGCTGATTTCTAAAAGCAGACAAAAACATGGCTACCTCACCATGTGATGTTCCACATAGTTATTTTATCAATAAGGAATTGTGTTTATTTTGATTTTACACCCTGGGTTGTGGGTTAACACTTCTATAGTGCACCCAATCTAGTGTGAAAAACGATTGTGATCCAATGTAATGGTGACAGAGGCCATTCACTTCCATCTGCCACCAATTGAGTTCCAATCTTGTTCCATGTGAAACTTGGAGACAGGCAGTGTGGAAAACTCCATATTTGGGCCCATCCTGAAACATTGAGATGTGTGAAGACCCCAGAAGGTTTTGAATCTCCATATTTACTTAGGTATTCGCTTGAAACTTAGTACTGTCTGTAGCTCAAGGCCCAAAGGTATGATATATAACAGCCATCTTAATAACTTGTTTGTCCAGTTTTCTTAAGCGTATTGACTGAAAGTTCATAATATGATGCGTCTGCATTTGTCAGGATATTACCCTTAACATTTTATAACTTGTGCTTCTTCCTCTGCTACAGGCTGCCTGGGCGGAATCTTCCCGTCCTGCTGCCATGGGAATTGTAGTGGGCGGGACACGGACCATGCAGAGGTCTGTTGACCTCAGGTGGGCTTTTCTGGTCTTGGAGCGAGCGAGGCCAGAAATCCCGCCCCCTGTCACAATGAGCCACATTTCCTTCAAATTGACATCAATAAGATCTAGGCATTCTGTTCTTGCCACAAACTTCACAGATTTCGGAAAGTCAATTCCTTTCACTGCTGGATGGCAAATGCTGAATTTGATGAGGTGCAGATTTGATGTCTTGCCAATCAAGAGCTAAGCTATGAACCTTGTCTTCTAATCATCCTTAAAATGTTTTATTTCCCATTTCATAGCTTTAATGCCTCTGCGTGGGATTTTCTACGCAACCCGTCACATGTTAATCAGTGGTGGAGGAAGTCCACCATTGGCCGCGATTATTTGTTCCCACTGTTGTTCTGTTATAAATTCATTTTATGGGATGTGCTCATTGCTGAGAAGATGGGGGTGAGTGAGCTGCCTGCTTGAACTGTTGCAGTCCCTAAGGTGTAGGTAAACCCATTGTGCTGTTAGGGAGAGATTTTCAGTACTTTAACCCAGCCACAGTGAGGGAACGGCCATATATTTCCAAGTGGACACAAGTGTATCTTGGCGGTCCATCTCACTTAATAGTTAGCATAGTCGAAAATGTACACACCAAACATTACCTATGACAATAACAGTTCAATGTCCTGCTTTCAGCATTAACAGTGAGATTGTAGGATGTCTTGTGCTAACCAAATGGAACCAAAGAATATTAATTACTGCTAATGCTGTACATGCATATTAACCATGAATTTGCCAGGTTTGAATGGTTTTAAGATTTCAGTTTGATTTATGAACTTACTCTAAATACAGACACGCACACTCTTTTAAAAAAATGCACATTCGCACCTGCAAATACTTGTATACGTGGTTCCTATGGGCTGTGAGCCATCAGCATCACTGTTAGCAGATGAAGCTATATCGGTATGAATGCTTTCACATGTTACCGTGATTCGGAGGACATGCTGCTTATGATGGTGATTAGAAATGTGCATCATTTTTCTGCAGGTAATACAGTGCTTCATGTGTTAGTTCTACAACCAGAAAAAGAACAGGCATATTCCATGTATGATCTCATCACATCACTTGTCTCTGAGAAACATCATCAATTTGTAGAAAACATTGTGAATAATGATGGCTACACTCCACTGAAGCTTGCAGCAGCTGAGGGTGACTTTGTAGTAAGTAAACTGCTTTTCTGCAATAAAATGAACCTATCTAATTAGTTGATAGGGTAAATAAGGTCATAGAAGTCCTACAGTACAGAAGAAGGCCATTTGGCCCATAGAGCCTGCACCGACAACAATCCCACCCTACCCCCACACATTTACACTGCTAATCCCCCCAAAACTAGGATCAATTTAGCATGGCCAATCAACCTAGCCCGTATATCTTTGGACTGTGGGAGGAAACTGGAGCACCTGGAGGAAACCTATGCAGACACGGGGAGAACGTACAAACTCCACGCAGACAGTGACCCAAACCGGGAATCGAACCCGGGTCCCTGGCGCTATGAGGCAGCAGTGCTAACTACTGTGTCATCGTGCCACCCCATGGTGAGGTAGCATACTCTCTGAGTCAGATGGTTTGGGGTTTAAATCTGACTCCAGGGACTTAAGCACAAGATGGTGGCTCTGACCCCAGCACAGTACTGGAGACATGTTGTCTTTCTTCTGCCTCAGGTAGGTGTTATGGAGAACTGACCAACATTGCAAAAAGGGGATTATGGTGGTCATTATCACATTACTGTTTATTGAACTTTGTTCCGTGCAAATCGGCTACCACATTCTTTGCATCATATGTGTTGAAATTTTCATGTGAAGTAATCTATAATCATAATATCACTTAGGTTAAAAGATCCCTTTAAATATCCACCTTTCCATTTTTTTTGGACAAAACATTTTCACTTTTGAAAAGAGAGACATGTTGTTGAAGCTTTTCATCTTCCACTCATCAGGACAACTGCAAGAATGCCAAATTTTAAACAATCACAGCAATTTATACTGCAGGAGGAAAGGGTGCTGATTGGTTGGCTACCCAACTCTGATTGGCCAATGCATTGCCATGGATAAGCAAAGGGGAACTCTAGGTTTCCCAAGCTCCTGGCTAGTTCAAAAAAGCACAAGGCTTGAACATACTTATTTGTTTTTGTTGCTGAGAATAGGCCACTGTGCATGAATGAAGGTCATTTTTAGCAAGTGTAACTGAATCAGGTTATGACCTCAACTGATTATCTTAAATTGTTGTTAGTGTCACATAATTGCATTCAGGATTGATCAGCAAGTACTGCCCAATCACAGAATCACATTTAAAAGTAATTTTGTTTTGGTTTTTGCAAGTGTGGGTTGGTTGAGTATGTTCAGTACTGTGTCTATTCCAAACAACCAAAGGAACAGATTGTTTGATTCAATCAGCCAATATTTGGGGCCTATGGCCTACGAACCTGGCATCACGCAAGCACTAAAATTCACACATGACATTGCTCAATTGCATGGTCGGCGGTTCGTCTTTTTAGACTGTTGACAGCACCCTGTTAATGGAAAATACCGTTCGTGTAGCCACTTCTTAATAACAACATGAAGTGGCTTGCTTAAATGTTGTTCACATTTTTGAGATACTTTGCATGGTCATTTGAAGTAGACTGAAGAAATTTCAGGTCTAAAAGTCTGAAATGCCTTTGGCCCATTTACGAGTTTGTGCAATGCACCATGGACAATGATCAGCCTAGCCATTACCCCACAGGATAGCTTTGATGTGCTCTACTTCTGCATCAACAAGCCTGCAGGATGAGCAAATGGCTCAGGCCCTATTTGCAAGACTGCTGATAAAGCCGATTTTATACTGTGATAACTATACGAATCCCACTGTGTATATTGACCGGTGAATGTAGGCTTGCAGTAGACATTAACCATCGAGTAAATAGAGCGAGTTGAACTATTCCATCTCCAAAGTGAATTTTGGCAGAGGATGTATTAAGATGTTGTAATGAGATCCTTATGCATGGCTGCAGATTCAAAGATTGCAAAGGTATCAGCTACATATCAGAAATGTGCTCAAGGTAGGAGGTAGGTACTCAGTCCATTAAAAACACATTTCTTGTGGAAATCAAAAAAATATTAGAAAGAGCTGGGCCTGGAGGGGCTCGCCTGGCTACACTATCTATTTGGGCGTATATGATATCATTAAAACTGAACTCGACTGAGTGAGTTTCTAAGGTTATTAGTTCAGGGAACGCAGGTTCAGAAAATGGAGCCACATCTGTTTTATACTGTTACATAGAGACACAGCACAAGTGTCTAAGGCTTTTCTCAGTGGCACATTTGAAAGTTAGCTCATAATGTCAAACTAGCATATGAATGTTGCTATCAATATGTAGGTCATGAAAATATTTTCAATTAAAAAATTGCTGGGAGATTATGCTAGAATTGTATAAAACCCTAGTGAGGCAAAGCTACAGTATGGCCTACAGTTCTGCTCACTGTATTACATGAAAGATGTTATCGTACCAGAGAGGAACTGAATGAAGATGTTACCAGGACTGGAGAATTTCAGCAATGAGGAAAGATAGGATATACTGGGATTGTTTTCAGTGGAACAGAGGAGGCAGCAGGGAGATTTAATTGAAGCATACAAAATTAAGATGGATAGAGGGACAAAGCAAAAACAAACACAAAAGGACAATGAACAGCATTGACAGTTTTTCCACTTACAATGGCAAAACTATGCGATTGCAACAGACTTAATTATAAAGCCAGAATCAATAACAGTAGCCACACTCCTAACACTGCCAGTGAGTGACTGCTACAAATTATAAACCAAATCCACCTAACTTGCACATCTTTGGAGACTAAGGGGCAAATTTAATATGGCCAATGCACACAACCTGTAAATCTTTGGGCAATACGGGACAATTTTAGCATGGCCTGCCCACTTAAACTGTACATCTTTGGACACTAAGGGGCAAATTCAGCACAGTCAAATCTCCCAACCTGACAGAATATTGGGTTACAGGGATAGGGCCTGGGTGGGATTGTTATGCAGGCTCGATGGGCCGAATGGCCTCCTTCTGCATTGTATGGATTCTACATTCTGTAAATCTAATTGATGAACAAAGAAAACAGATGGCAGAGATTATGAAAGCCTTGAATGAATGCCTGGGGTCCCAAGTCAATGTTATGTATGAGTGCTAAGCCTTCAATGCTAATGCACAAGAAACCATTGAACAGTACATGAGGGACAGTAGCGCTGTTTGCGGAAACATGAGAATTTAGACAGCTAAAGATGTTCTGATTATAGATAGATTAGTCTTAGGCATGCGAGAACCCTCAGTGGGAGCAAGTCTACTGAAAGATGGGAACGTGATGGTAAAGAAAGTAATGGATGTGCATTGAAATGTTGATATTGTCAAGCATCAGCCAGAGCACATGCATGGCTTCTCCAAAAATAGAGCAGAAACATTGGCCCCACTGACTCTTCTTGGGACGGGAGGAACACAGATGTTGCGGGATTGCTCCAACTCTTCTTAAAGTTTAGTTACTAGTTCAGCTTCCTGGAGGAGTTGCTGCTTTTCATGCCTTGACCCTCCACCACACAAAATTACTTCACAAGCCCAGTAATGGCAAGTCATCAGCTTCTGGAACAAATTCAGATGTGATTTGGGCCTCTGTGCTGGTACTATTGAATTGACTCTACACATTGAAGTTGTTCTTAACATGATTGTTCAGTCCATTGATTGCTTAATGGGCACTATAATTGAAATTTGGCTGCAGAATAGCTCACACTCAGGGACAGGCTCTTTCCTGCTGTGCACCTATTCCAGTTATATCTCTGTTACATGAGGTTGAATGGATGGCACTGTGGCACGGTGTTAGCACTGCTGCCTTATAGTGCCAGGAACCCGGGTTCGATTCCGGCTTGGGTCACTGTCTGTGTGGAGTCTGCACATTCTCCCCGTGTCTGCTTGGTTTTCCTCTGGGTGCTCCGGTTTTCTTCCACAGATTGAAAAGACATGCTGGTTAGGTGCATTGGCCAAGCTGAATTCTCCCTCCGTGTACCTGAACAGGAGCCTGAGAGTGGCGACTAGCAGGTTTTCACAGTAACTTCATTGCAGTATTAATGTAAGCCTACTTGTGACACTAATAAATAAACTTAAAACTTGAATGTTTAGGCCCCAATGGCATTGGGCACAGCGATGGGGTTGGGTGGAATCTTGCACCAGTGGCTCCATCCCACCCTCAGGCCATTTTCTTGGCGATGGGATGGGGAGGACAGCAGGGCTACTCACCCTGAAGCATATAGTTAATTGAGGCACTTAAATGCCTTTAAAAGTCGCCATAAATGGTGTGCAACAGCATGGCTTCATGGAGGTGGCCTCCTGGTGACAGCCTAGGGGTCATTGGCCCAAACAGATTTAGAAGCCCTCTGTGCTTGCCTGGTTTGAGAAACAGCTACCAGCCAATGGGGGCTCCCACTACACTGGTGACCTGGCTGCAAACAGCTGCAGAGAGGGCATGTTGCCTTTCTTCTTTCAGGCATTCATGTTGTTCCTTTTATAAATCCTGTTCTTACGTTGACTTACTTAAGGGGTGGCACAGTAGCACAGTGGTTAGCACTGCTGCCTCTCAGTGCCAGGGACACGGGCTCAATTCCGGCCTCGGGTCACTGTCCGTGTGGAGTTTGTACATTCTCCCCGTGTCTGCGTGGGTTTCCTCCGGGTGCTCCGGTTTCTTCCCACAGTCCAAAGATGGGTGGGTTAGGTTGATTGGCCATGCGAAATTGAGCCTAGTGTCAGGGGATTAGCAAGGTAAATATGTGGGGTCACAGGGATAGGGCTTGTGGAATTGTGGTCATTGCAGACTCGATGGGCCGAATGGCCACCTTCTACACTGTAGGCATTCTATGATTACCATGGTCTTCATTTCCCATGCTGAAAATCAGCACGGCATCTGCCAGCTGTATCCACTCATCCAACAGATTCCGGCACTGCTCTCTCCCACCACATTCACAAGTGTTGGCTTTTCCTAAGGTAACATATATGGACAGCTGCTGCCACGTGGAAGCAGTATTGAAATATAAGAACCAGACCAGCTTTAACTGGTTAATTAGAACTTTCTAAATTGTCTTGGGTAGTGGTAGTGTCGTTGTAGCAAAACAAACATAGAGTACACATAAAATGGAGGCTTGTTACATTTCAAATGCTTACAATTATTCCAACTATCCTTTTGGCCAATAAATGATAACTTTCTGCAAAAAAACAAACCGGATGAAAAAGATAGAATTTGCACGGGTCATGATCTCAGGATGTCCCAAAAAGCTTCACCGGGAAATTAAGTACTACACTTCTGAAATACTGTCACTGCTAAATCGGAAGAAACATGACAACACATGTTTCATGACAACACAGCAATGAGGCAAATGACCAGATAATCTGTTTTAGTGACAGTGATTCAGAGATGAATGTTGGCTGGAACATTATTCTTCTTTGAACGATGTCAAGGTATCTTTTACATCCTTTCGAAAGGGCAGACAAAGTGGCAATTTAACATCTTACCCTGAAATCTGCACCACTTCACCTGAAAAGCAGATATCTCAGTGGTAGCATTCTCTCTATTGAGGCAGACGGTCGGTTTTATTGAGGACGGAATTTCTCTTGCCCTGAACATTTTTTCCAAAATAAACCACGGGCGGAATTTTCCAGCCGTTCACGTCGGTGCTATTTTCTGGTCCCGATGCAGTGAATGGAGATTTGGCTAAGTGCCAAATTCTCCATCCTCGCTTGGAGCAGCAAGAGGGCATGAACGACCGGAGAATTCCAGCCCATGTTTTGTATGCTGTTAGTTAAACGGTTTTACAATCACTTTGTTTCCGTATTCATGGGGATAATCACATAATGGTGTGGTGCAAGGAATGTCAATCTCAGCCTCACTTCACTGCTGAAATTAGATTTATCCTAGCTTTTATATGAGACGGAAATACTAAATTTAGCTCAAACTCCGATTAGTAGCCACACAGAGGAGAAGATCACAACCTTGTGAAGCAAATTTCAGCAGAACGAGTGCATTCCTATTAAATTTGAATCAGATAAAATTGTTCTTTAAAAAATGTACCTTTTAAAATATCCTGTTTAACGCATTAAATGCTTTTTCCTTTGTAGATGTTCAACTATCTGGTGCAAAAGCAGAAGAAAATATACTGGACAATGGGGACAATTTCTTACTGTGTCTATGATCTCACCAACATTGATACATGGGGTGACCAAAAATCGGTTCTGGACATCATAACAACAAGTAGGAATAGTGAGGTAATCATAAGAATGAACCTGCCTGTACTTTGCTGTAATTGTCCATTAAGCTATACATTTCCATGGGATAGCTCTACACATGTTATGACTTTAACATGTGCAAATATACATTTACGTTTTCACCTTGCTGGTAATGGCTCCCCACTTGAATTCCACAGTCAGTAACTCAGTTAATGACAGCAGTCAGAAGTGAGGCCACAAACTCTCTAAGTTTGGTTAATTTCTTAATAACCTTGACTTCCAGTCATGAAGCTAAATACAGTGTAACATTTTGTGCATCAAGTGTTAATTCTGAGCAATTCACTGCTTTTTCAAGCGGAAGTTATAAGAGTGAAAAATCACTGTTGAGAGCTGTGAAAGGTAGTTAAAATTAACAATAATATCAAAAGCACACCTGTCTTTCACAATGCTCACCAATAAAACTAATTGTAAACAAAAATAAAATAATTTTAGATATCCTATGGATCACTGTATAATATGGTGTATGTGGCAGCGGATTTCAAGACTCCATAGAATCATAGAATCCTACAGTGCAGAAGGAGGCCATTTGGCCCATCTGCACTGACCACAATCCTACTGAGGCCCTATCCCCATAACCCTATGCATTTACCCAGCTAATCCCTCTGACACTAAGGGGCAATTTAGCATGGCCGATCTACCTAACCCGCACATCTTTAGACTGTGGGAGAAAACCAGAGCATCCGGAGGAAACCCATGCAATCACGGGGAGAATGTGCAAACTCCACACAGACAGTGACCCAAGCCAGGAATCGAACCCAGGTCCCTGGCGCTGTGAGGCAGCAGTGCTAACCACTGTGCCACCTCTTTGCTAGAAAATTATCAAAGTATTTACATTTTTAAAACTGGCTCATTCACGCCTGTGCTTGGGTTTGGAAGTTTTCTGTTATGGGGGTGGTGGGGGGGAGAGTCAAGATTTGTCTGTGCAAGGGTCAGATGTCCACAATATGCTAAAGGAAAGGCCAAAAGGTCATCGCTGTTATAACTGCAGATCCAGTTGTGATTTTCAGATCGATGTCCCATTGTTTCATTTTCGAAATATTTCACTCTTTCCACATGACTTTGGAGTGCAAGACGCTTGTTGTAAACAGGTTTTCCTAAGGTCTGGTATTCCAAACTGGTAATGGTGGAAAATGTGATCTTTGATGTCACTTCATCGGAAGGGTGGCTGAAAAATAAGGAAGAAAACACTGATGGAGAATTGAACAGATGTTAATTGATGTTGTTTTTATAGGTCCGCAAACTTGTTGATGCTAAACCAGTGAAGGAGCTCTTACATCAAAAGTGGAATTCTTTTGGATACAAGTATTTCCTGATCTGGATGTTCTCCTATATTATGTACATTATTATATTCACCGTTTCTAGCCTTTATCGGCCCTTGAAGCCAATTCCGCCTGGGTTATCTGACAACCTAACCATTAGGACACAGAAGACTTTGGCAGTAAGTATAAGCATTTCCTAATATTGACATCCTCCAGTTATATGTTATCATCTCAAGGCTTTTGAAATCAATTCCTTCTCAGCTCTCTAATAACTTCACCTTTATCAAACAATAAAATTTGCTGCTAAGATAATGCAATAATATAGATTGCAATTAATCATCTCCAACAATCGTCAGTGTTTGTGCTGGATGATTTAAAATGAAAAGGTGTGGTTGGGGAGGAGATAATCAGATGCTGGGAGGTTGTTTCCCTTTGTCGGAGAGTCTAGGACCAAGGAGCATTAAGAGTAAGGGGTTGCCCATTTAAGACAGAGACGAGGAGGACTTCTTTTCCTCTCAGAGGGTAGTGAATCTGTGGAATTCATTCATAGAAATCATAGAATCCCTACAGTACAGAAGTAGGCCATTCGATCCATCGAGTCTGCACCGACCACAATCCCATAATCTGATTCCTCTAACCCCTCATATTTACCCTGCTAATCTCTTAACACTAGAGTCAATTTAGCATGGCCAATCAACCTAACCCACCCATTTTTGGACTGTGGGAGGAAACCAGAGCACCCGGAGGAAACCCATACAGCGGGAAAACATGCAAACCCCACACAGACAGTGACCCGAGGCCGGAATTGAACCCGAGTCGCTGGCACTATGAGGCAGCAGTGCTAACCACTGTGCCACCATGCTGCCCCATTTCCGCAGAGAGCTTGAGAGATTGGGTTATTACATGTGATCAAGGCTGAGATAGACAGATTTTTGATCAGTGGGGGATTCAAAGGTTATGTGGATAAGTCAGGAATGTGGAGTTAAGGATTATCATATCAGAGCAGACATGGCCTCATTGAATGGCAGGGTAAACTCGACGGGCTGAATGGCCTACCTCTGCTCCTAGATGTCCCTGTACAGGCTGCAAATAATTTTGCCCCTTTAAGTTAACAAAAATGCGGTCCTGTGCAATAACTTTAAAGGGAATGTTCATTTAAATAAATCATCCACGCTTTGAAAATAAATTAGAGGATATATTGATCAATTCTCAGGTGTATAAAGTATGTTCATTGATGAAGTGTCCCATAGCAAATCCTCATCAAAACACATCACAGAATCCTATAAACTTCTAGGATATATTCTAACTGACAAATTGGTCGGATTTTCCTTTCCCATAGTTTCCATGAGATAACTGTAAAATCCAGTTTTGTAAGGCTGCTGACCATTTTGATGGATCAGTTTTATTTGATTTCCCTTCACCTGCCTTTATCTGTCCCAAATAAAGTAGGGAAGAGCAACAGGTATTTGTATAGGGAGGACGGCCAGCCCCACTCCATCCTGATCTACATTGCCCTCCATCCAACTGGGTAGGTAATACCAAGAGATATCCTTGCATTGTCCCACTCTATACAATGGTAAGTTAGGTCGGTAGTTAACCATTAGCCCACTAATCCAGCAGTGGCTGCAATCACTGCTGGGGCAGGACTAGAACGTCCACTAGACCCCACTTTGGAGAAGGTGGATCAGTCCATTTGTGGATCTCTCCTCTCTCTGCTCAACTTCACCAGTTCATGGAGACGTGCTCTCATACCTTAAAAAGAGACAAGTGTACCAATGGAAACTCACCCGCTGCAAAAAGAACAGAAAATCCACCCAGAGCTGCTCCCAAAACAGCCACGTTGGGCTTGTCCCCAGCTTCCTGGCCCATTGTCATTGGTTCCGCAGCCCTGGCAAAATCCAGCCCACTGTTTTCAAAATGAAATAATTAAATATCTTTCCAAAACAATATTGCCAGTACACAGCAGAACGAATCGACATTCCCAATGGAAAGGCTTGTCCAATACAGCATTATTCCTGAACATCAGCCCAGTTTCCTACAGGCAAGAAATTGGGAATATCAGAGTCACTATTCTGGGCATTGAAGGGGACCTTAGATTTTCAAAATGGCATCCGTGGGGCTCACTGATCATAGAATCCTTACAGTATAGAAGGAGGCCATTCAGCCCATCGAGTCTGTACCAACCATATCCCACCCAGGCCCTAATCCCATAATCCTCATTCACCCTGATAATTTCCCGACACTTGGGTCAGTTTAGCATGGCCAATCAACCTAACCCGCACATCTTTGGACTGTGGGAGGAAACAAGAGCACCCGGAGGAAATCCACGCAAACACGGGGAGAATGTGCAAACTCCACACAGACAGTGACCTGAGGCCAGAATTGAACCTGCGTCCCTGATGCTGTGAAGCAACAGTGCTATCCACTATGCCTAGAATCATAGAAACTGTATAGTGCTGAAAGAGGCCGCTTGGCCCATTGTGTCTGTGCCGGCTGAAAAACGAGCCACCCAGCCTAATCCCACATTGCAGCATTTTGTCCATAGCCTTGCACTGGAGCTGCATATCCAGACCCCTGTTAAATGAGGTGAGGGTTTCTGCCTCTACTACCCTTTCAGGCAGTGAATTCCAGGCCCCTCACAATTTTTTATACCTCAATCAAATCCCTCCCTCAGCCTCCTCTGTTCCAAGGAGAACGACCCCAGCCGATCCAATCTTTCCTCACAGCTGCAAATTTCCAGTCCTGGCAAGATCCTTTGTAACTCTCTTTTGTACCCTATCTAATGCAAATACATCCTTTCTGTAATGAGGTGACTAGAACTGCGCACAGTGCTCAAGATATGTTCTAACTAATGTTTTACATAGTTGCTGCATAACCTCCATGTTTTTATATTCTATACCTTGACTAATAAATGAAAGGATTTCAGGTGAAATATTGCGCCGGTGGGATTTTCCACTCCTGTCAAAATCAATGGACTTTGAATGGCTCACCATATTTTCCAGCCCCACCCCTTCCCGAAAACAGGCAGCACGGTAGCATTGCTGCTTCACAGCGCCAGAGACCCGATTCCTGGCTTGGGTCACTGTCTGTGTGGAGTTTGCACGTTCGCCCCGTGTCTGTGTGGGTTTCCTCCGGGTGCTCCGGTTTCCTCCCACTGTCCAAAGATGTACAGGTTAGGTGGATTGGCCATGCTAAATTGTCCCTTAGTGTCAGGGGAACTAGCTAGGATAAATGCATGGGGTTATGGGGATAGGGCCTGGGTGGGATTGTGGTTGGTACAGACTCAATGGGCCGAATGGCCTCCTTCTGCACTGTAGGGATTCTATGATTCTATATTGATGAGCCATAAAAATCCACCCTCTATATGTCTACCTAACAAATTTTCAACATGTCCTGGTACCTTCAGGGATCTTTGGACATTCACTCAAAGGTCCCTTGGTTTCTTTATACCTGTTACGTATCCTCCCACGTATTGTGCAATCCTTTGCCCAAATGCATCATTTGTACTTCTTTGGGTTGAACTCCATTTGCTACTTTTCTGTCCACCTAACCAGCTATCGGTATCAACCGGCAGTCAACAGCAATCCTCCTTGCTATCTACTGTGCAGCCAGTCTTGGTGTCATCTGCAAACTTCTTGATCAGTCCCTTTCATTATGCCCAAATCATTAATGTATACCATAAAAAGCAGAGGACCTAGTACTGAGCCCTGCAGAACCCCACTGGTAACAGCCTTCCAATTACAAAAGCACCCATAAACCTTTCCAGTCCCATAACCACCCTTTGTTTCCTACCACTGAACCGATTTTGTATCCAGCTTTCTGTACTCCCCTGGATCCCATGGGATTTTATTTTTTTAACCAGTTTTCCACATGGGACCTTGTCAACAGCCTTACTTAAAATCCACGTACACAACATCAACCGTGCTACCCTCATTAATCCTCCTTGTTATCTCCTCAAAAATTTCAATCAAATTAGTCAGACATGACCTTCCCTTAACAAATCCATGGTAACTGTCCTTGATTAATCCTTGCCTTTCTAAGTGATTGTCTGTGTGGAGTTTGCACATTCTCCCCGTGTCTGCATGGGTTTCCTCCGGGTGCTCTGCTTTCTTTCCACATTCCAAAGATGTGTGAGTTAGGTTGATTGGCCATGCTAAATTGCCCCTTAGTGTCAGGGGACCAGCAGGGTCATTACGTGGGATAATGGGGATAGGGCCTGATGGTGCAGGTTCGATGGACCGAATGACCTCCTTCTACACTGTCGGGATTTTATGATTCTATGATTCCAATGATTTATCCACTTTCAAGGATGCTTATCGCCTTAATACTTCCTCTCTCCCGACGTTAATCCCACTCCTCATTAACTACAACATTGACCCCTCTTTTGTGAACACAAAAGTATTATTAAGAGCGTTCAGAATGTGGTTCAATGGGCTGATAATCAGCTCGGTAATCCTTTCACCACTTCCCCGCTATCCCCCAAAGGATAGTGTGTGGGCATCCAAAATGGAAAACTGGTTCACGAGTGAGATAGACACAGAGGACTCCAGTATTTCCTAGACCTTCTGGTGGTCACCCGTTCCCTCTCTTCCTGCAGACTCTTAACCTGTGGTGTGACTACTTCCTTCAATATGCTATCCACATAACTCTGTCTCGTGATGCACCACAGTGACTCCAGCCAACGCTCAATTTCTGAAACCCAGAGTTCAAGGGTTTGCAGCTGGCACCTCTTGCCCATGTATTTATCTAGATCACACGAAGTGTCCATGACTTCCCACATACCACAGGGCAAGCATGCCATATGGCTAATCTGCCCTGCCATATCTTATGCTTACTTTTCAATTATTTACTATAAATTGGAGACTAGAAAATAAAGTAAACTTGCTGACCTATATCTTGTTCCAACAACTGGAAACTGATTTTTAAAAGAAGTATAATCTATTTTGATTTGTGCACCAAATTCTCCCATGATCCAAATTCCTAATTCTCCACTCTTTATATCTCACTTGGGTGTAGTCTCATGTCTCCTCATTTCCCCCTACTGTCTGTGCAGTTTGAAAGACCAGTTTCTTGTATAGAACATCTGATGAGTCACTGCCTTGCTTAGCTTCCTGCCACAGTAATTAACATCAATTGAACTAACTCCTTGCAGTACATTAACAGATAACTGCCACTACCAGGCAGACCCTTCCTATTGTCCTAACTCCTTTCACTGAAAGGGGTAAACTGTGGGACAATTTGCATCTGATACCATATTTGTGCAGGTGTGTACAGTGATCATGCAAATGAAGGTATTCAGAGCAGGTGGATCATATTTGGTGAAATGTAAATTTTATGTTTAAAGTCGCAAAAGTCCACATGCAAATGTGTAATCATTTTGTGCTGATTTTAATGTTTCTGCACAAACAAATCGGCCCCACGCATGGGGCATTTTCTTAGAATACAACATGAATTGAAGAATGAACCAGAGGTCATACAGAGCAAGAGAAGCTGTTAGAAGAGGGAGGAGAAGGTGGGGGGGGGGGGGGGATCTCAGCAGGAGGACATATTCCCCTAAAATGTTCAGGAAGCAATCTGTAATTTGAAGGTCAAAGGTGAACAGTGGATGCAACATCTGTGCCAGGTTGGTGTGCTTCCTGCATTGTAATCGGTGCACCCAGATTAACCATACATTGCTATCTCTGCACCTGTTTTTGGTTCCCTTTGCAGGAGATCAAACTTCTAGTTTTACGAATAAACACAATACAGGGCCAATAGCTTTTCTGTACCTTTGTTTGTGATAAATGCATTATGTTTGCGTTAACAGTCATCTCTGTATTACATACTTAATTTAGGAATCCTATCAAACAAAGGAAGATTACCTGCGACTTGTGGGTGAACTGATAACCATCATTGGAGCACTGGTGATACTCATCAGTGAGGTAAGTCTCAAATCATTGTCCTGTAAAGCTCGAAGCTGAATGATGCACTTCCAGTTTACATATGGAGAGAGGAGCATCAGTGCTAGAAATTCTTTAACTACTCAGCCTTGCCAGCTGTTTGTGAAGAGAAATCTGGAAAAGGCAGAGCAGTAGCATTTTCCCCACAATAATTAATTATCCAGTCTTGGATACCAAGGTTGCTATCCAAGAATGAAAATGATGCCATTTACAGAAGAGCTAATGGAGCTGAAGGTTGCCATGATCCATAAGCTCTGCTGGGCGGCATTCTCCAAAAAGTTGTTACTTCAAAAGTTTGAGAGAACACCATTTAATTTGTCTATAAGGTAAGATATAAAGCATTAGTGAAGAAGTAATCTTGGAATTCCAGTGCCTTGTGCAATAGCATGGTAGTAGGTTCGTTCACAGTTGTGAATCCTTTCATGAAAATTTCCAGAATCAATCTACAATAAAGCTTGTTAACAGTTGTTAATGTGGATATTGACATAACTGATTCTGGGAATCCAGTTTCAAAGCCAGAACTTACACAGTCAAGCTTCAGAGTTACTGGGGTGCATTGCACATAATCATTGATGTTCCTACACCAAAATATACAGACTGGAATTTTACTGCCGTGGCGGGGCAGGCGAGGTTTGCAGAACGGAATTCTCCTTCCTCATCCGAGCGAGGTTGTAAAATTCCGCACAGAGACTTTTATTTCTTGCTGTCCCAAAAGTAAAACTTTCAGAGGCTATGCTCCACAAAAGAAGTAAAGGTAAAGTCGCCATAGTCCCAGATGACCATAGGCTGTTCTCCACTTTAAGGGGAAGAGCTGACTGGTGGTGATTTAACCGATGAATCACCATACATCAGGTGAGAGGCAAGGCTGAGAAGGCGGGCCTTCATGAATACCCTCAGCCGGTACAGGAATTGAACCCGGGCTGTTGCTGACACTTGACACCACTAACCAGCCATCTAGCCAACTGAGCTAACTGACTCCCAAAAGAAGTCAATAATGAAAATGATATCTGAGTTTTTCGATAGATTTATAAAAAGTTAAATCTATCCACTTTGGAAGGGAAAAAACATGCTACAGTCCATCTTTACCACTGGTGCCATAGGGCCAGTGGATGTGGAAGCCAACAACTGTGCAGCATCTTTCTAGGCTGCATTGAAGACATTTGTAATATTAGCCAATTCACTTAACTTGGGCATCTTGAAGTAAGCATCATATATATTGTTACTCGACCATGTTGTTTCGTTCACTTCCCTATGGACAAGTGATGATATGGCAGGGAAGTCTGATTTTATAAAGTGGCAAGATTCCCAAGGTCCGAGGAATCATCACTTACACATATTTTTATGATCCTTGCTATCTTGCAGATCAATAGTTAAAGATCCAATTCTCTGTTCATCTCATTTTTGACCAATAGCACCACCTCACCACAAAAGTCAACATTTACCTTCCTGGGTGCAACCATGATTCTTTTATCTTAAGGCTGACCACCATCCTAGCATTCTTTGACTTACAAAATCAGGCCCTTGAAACACTCCTTCAAGATCAAGCTTACCATCTACAATGGTGGCTGATGGCAACTTTGCATTCTGTCAAGCGATCAGCGGAGTGCTGTTATAATGAAACCCATTCATCTGCAGTCATTATAGCAGACACAGACAGGAAGATCCATGGAGTACTGAGAATGACTGTATATGATTCATTAATCTGTGAAAAATGCCCCAAAAAATGAAAATGATATTTGAGTTTTCTTGGATTCAAAAAAGGTTAAAACTATTCAAGTTAGATGAAGTAAACAAATGGTGCATGGGAAATGATCTAGTTTCTTTACACAATAAGTATTAGGGGCGGCACGGTGGCAGACAGCGCCAGGGATCTGAGTCCAAATCCTGGCTTGGGTTACTGTCTGTGTGGAGTTTGCACGTTCTCCCCATGTCTGCGTGGGTTACCTCCAAGTGCTCCAGTTTCCTCCCACAGTCCAAAGATTAGGTTAGGTGGATTGGCCATGTTAAAATTGCCCCTTAGTGTCAGGAGGACCAGCTAGGGTAAATGCATGGGGTTATGGGGTAGGACCTCGGTGAGATTGTGGCTGGTGCAGACTCGATGGGCCAAATGGCCTCCTTCTGCACTGTAGGAGTCTATGAAGATGGAATCAAGAACCCATGAAGCAAACTCATTTTAGCAGGAGCTACTCCCCTTCATTTAGTTACCTATAGATGGGATTTGATGGTCTCAATTTTCAATATTTATCTTCATTTCTAGATCCCTTATCTGTACAGGATTGGTCCAAGAAATTATTTAGGGAATACATCAATAGGAGGGCCTTTCCCATTGCTCTTGTAAGTATAATCTACTGCTCCTGTCATTTGTTTTCCTAAATGGATCATTCTGGACAGTATATTGCAATCTAATTAGAGAAGATGAATAATTAACACATTGGTAAAATTGATTAGATAATGATGTATTATTCAATGCTGCATTTATAATTTACAAAGATTAGGTTCTCAGTGATGCTGGAATAGATTTTTCTTTAGTATTGTTAATTAAGTTGTCGGTATGTTAAGTGTGGAATCTACTTCCTGCACACTTATGGCCTTTATCTTCCACTTAGCCACAATTCAGAGTCTCTGCTTGTCCACAAGGATGTGAACCAGGCAACGAAATAGCAGGGACAATATGTTTAACATTATTTCACATTGCAGGATTGGGATGTTAAATCGGTTGTCCTGCAACTAACTCCCTTTGGAGATAGCTTCCTTCTACTGTTCACAGCAATACTAGTGTCAGGGATACAGATGCACTTCTGTTATCTAGCATTGATAAGCTACAGATGCCAGAAAATACATTGTTTGCCATACTCTCACCACATACATCTCATTATCATAAGTGGCCCATGTTTGGATGAACATGTATGTTTGGTGCCACTTCTCTGCAGGGAATGCAAAAGTGGAAGCAGTTCCAGTAAAGGTGTGCCAGTGAAATGATGTGGCTTGAGCGGAAAATCGAAACAGCCATCTTGCTGATGGGAGGAAGAAAGGGAGATACATTCAAACAAAAAGCTAATGAGGGCCAATTGATAAAATTTAGTTATTTTCTTCCATTATATCATTCAGCTACAATATTTAAAAACAAAATGGGGGTGATTTTAACTTTCATAACCAGGTGGGCAGGAATGAATTGGTCACCAAGTATAGACCACGCCCAAGTCAATGGATAGAAAAATCTGATGGGATGCATGTCTAGCAGTTGATCTGCTCCTGACAGTTTACTACACTAATATGGAGATAATACATTATATTCATAGGGAACTGTATTAAAGTGTGCATCCAGTTGTTGTATAATTCATCAATATCACAATAGGAAGAAGAGAAAGCTCACATTCTGTAGCACCTCTTCTAACCTCAGGACATTCCAAAGCATTTCACAAACAATCAAATACTCCTGATGTGTCTGCTTTGAAGTAATATAGGGAGATGGCTACTTCAGCAGGACAATTGCAGGTAATTCCACCGGAATTATCGTGCCGGAATAGATGTGGGTGAAAGAAAAATGGTTATAGGACCCACAATGCAGAAGTCCCTGCTCCCCTTTCAGCTCTGCATATTTTAGTCTGCATGGGAAAGGGAACAGCTGTGTTTTGCAGAGGCCAGAGAGAAGTTGGAAGAGCCAATACCTGCAGTGGAAACAGTTTTCAGAACTCATTTCCATTATTTCCATCACTGCAGTGAAGGACTTTGGAGTCATGTTCTTAGTAAGGAGTTCTGAATACTGTTGGAGGGCAGTTTCAAGTTGGAGAAGCTTTACACAAAGTTATCCCAAACTGTTAATTTGTTACAATCACCTAGACATCACTTCTCAAAGTGCTGGCCTTACATCCAGGGTGGGGAAGAGGGAGGGAATAGTCCCGCATTATCTCGGGTGCTGCAATGATACCTTGCAGAAAAGTGGGCACCAGGAAGTCATAGAACTGTAGAATCCCTAAAGAGGCTGTTCGGCTCATCATGTCTGCACTGACTCACCGAAGAAGCATCCAACCCAGGCCCTCCCCTCCACCCTATCTCCGTAGCCCCGCACATTTACCATGGCTAATTCACCTAACCTTCACATCTTTGGACACTAAAGTGCAATTTAGCACGGCCAATCCACCTAACCTGCACATCTTTGGATTGTGGGAGGAAACCAAGCACCTGGAGGAAACCCACGCAAACACATCCATCGAAAATAGCTAGTTTATTCACTTCCACACAGGTTTGACTTTTATACATCGTGTGCTTTCTATGTTTTCCTCCTGTTCCAGGGTCTGTTACTCTCTTTTGATTGCTGTGGCAGTTATCATGAGAATCCTTGGTAATGTTGAAGAAGCAGTTCCAATCTCCTTGGCGCTGATCATCGGGTGGTGCAACACCATCTATTTTGCGAGAGGTTTTAAAATGCTTGGACAGTTTTCCATTATGATTCAAAAGGTAGGATGACTATTTGAAATGATTTAATAATGGTGAAAACAGTTTAGAACACATTAAAAATAGTTATATTGTCTCTGGCTACCAACAAATTGATTTTCCACTGATGGGTCACCCTGAACATTTCACTTCCATCGTATTTTCAATTAATTCCCTCTCCCATCAGAGCCATTATTATCAAACTCAGATACGTTGCTACACACCCAGGGAATTTTGGCACTATTTTCTTGTTTTCTCAATTAACACTGATGGTTTGGGGAGTTTAAGCAGTAACTATAATTTCAATAAGATTTAAAGAACAATAAGTTGCATTTATAATATCATCTTTAATATAGAAACATGTTCTAAAGTAGGTCAGCAAGCACAGTGGTAGTGAGTGAATGGTACCTGGTGTGGGTTGGGATGCACTTTTAGATGGGCTGAAGTTTCAGGAGGGCGGGACACCAGCCAGGGAGTATTGGAATAGTTGAAACAGAAATGATGAAGTATGGATGGAGCTTTCAACAGTCGATCATCTGTGGCAAGGCAAAAGCTTGACAAATGTTTCGGAAGAGGAGGTAGGCAGACTTTGTGATGGGAAGGTTTTGGATTGAACTTGGGTTTAAACCAGATGTTGAGTGTGATCAATGACTTCAACCTAAGACCATGGCCAGCAGAGGCTGGAATTGGGAGCTTGCGAACAGAGATTGTGAGGGTAGCCAAAGTCAATGGCTTTAATGATCTCAAAGAACAAAGAAAAGAACAGCACAGGAACAGGCCCTTCGGCCCCCAAGCCTGCGCCGATCATGATGCCCTAACTAAACTAAAAAAAAACCTTCTGCCCTTACTCAGTCTGGATCCCTCTACTCTCTCCCTATTCATGTACCCATCCAGATGCCTCTTAAATGTTGCTAATGTGCCTGCTTCCACCACCTCCTCTGGCAGCGCATTCCAGGCACTGACCACTCCCTGCGTGAAAGATTTCCCTGCACATCTCCCCTAAATTTTGCCCCCATCACCTTGAACCTGTGCCCCTTTATAATTGACACTTTCACCCTTGGAAAAACTTCTGACTATCTACCCTGTCTATGCCTTTCATAATTTTGTAGACCTCTATCAGGTCTCCCCTCAGCCTCCATCTTTCCAGTGAAAACAATCCCAGTTTATTCAACCTCTCCTCATAACAAACACCCTTGAGATCAGGCAACATCCTGGTGAACCTTCTTTGCACTCACTCCAAAGTTTCCATGTCCTTCTGATAATGTGGTGACCAGAACTGCAGGTAATACTCCAAATGTGGCCTAACGAAGGTTTTATATAACTACAATATGATTTCCTAACTCTTGTACTTAATGCCCTGGCTGATGAAGGCAAGCATGCCATATGCTTTCTTAATTACCCTGGCCATCTGTTTTGCAGCTTTTAGGGAACTGTGGACCTGCATGCCCAGATCGCTCTGTATGTTAATGTTCCTAAGGGTTCTGCCATTCACAGTATAATTCACACCTAAATTTGATCCTCCAAATGCATCACCTCGTGTTTGTCCGGATTAAACTCCATCTGCAATTTCTATGCCCAAGCCTCTAATCTATCTATATCCTATTGTATCCTCTGACAATCTCTGGCACTATCAGCAACTCCACCAATCTTTGTGTCATCTGCAAACTTTCTAATCACAGTAAGAAGTTTAACAACACCAGGTTAAAGTCCAACAGGTTTATTTGGTAGCAAAAGCCACACAAGCTTTCGAGGCTCTGAGCCCCTTCTTCAGGTGAGTGGGAATTCTGTTCACAAACAGAACTTATAAGACACAGACTCAATTTACATGAATAATGGTTGGAATGCGAATACTTACAACTAATCCAGTCTTTAAGAAACAAAACAATGGGAGTGGAGAGAGCATCAAGACAGGCTAAAAAGATGTGTATTGTCTCCAGACAAGACAGCCAGTGAAACTCTGCAGGTCCACGCAACTGTGGGAGTTACAAATAGTGTGACATAAATTCTGATTTCTTTCTAATCAGACAATCTGATTTCTTTCTAATCAGACAACCCACATTTTCCTTCAGATCATTTATATATACTACACACAACAAAGGTCCCAGCACTGATCCCTGCGGAACACCACTAGCTACAGATCTCCATTCTGAAAAACACCCTTCAACCACTATTCTCTGTCTTCTATAACCAAGGCATTTCTGTATCCATCTAGCCAACCCACCGTGAATCCCATGTGATTTTAGTGTTTGTACAAGTCTGCCATGTGGGACCTTGTCAAATGCCTTACTGAAGTCCCTGGGAGTTATTCTCCCAGCCTGCTACGTTGTTTCCCGTTGGGTGTCCAGGTCTCTGTGGTTAGGATTTTGAGCGCCATCAGTTCCACACCGGAAATCAGCGCGGAGCTGATTTCAATAATTAAATCCTCATTTGAATATAATTAGCAGGCCAAGGATTAAATTTTACAGCCTGCAAGCATTCCCCCTCCACCCCCCCCCCCCCCCCCCCCACCTCCCTCTGCCAGGAGTGGTTCACTCCAGCGGGGTTTACTATTGCTCCCCAAGAAGGGGGAACAGGCGGCCCAATCTCCTGGAGGGAACAGAGGCCATGGAGTTATCCCCAAGATGTCGGGGTAAGGGGGGTGCCCCCAGGGCAGTGCTAGCCTGGCAGTACCAGCCTGACCCCCTGCCCAAGGAGCAAACTGACAATGCCCAAGTGGCACCTTGGCACTGCCCACCGGGCTGTGCCAAGGGGGCAAAGCCAGAGGGGCGGGGCCAATTAGAGACAGGGTCTATGGGGTAGCGATCGGTGAGGGTGGGAGGTCCTGCTGCCACTTGGCACTTCCAGGAGGGAGGGCGGTGATCACGGCTGGCCATCTGCATGGCGGGTGGGTGGGGGGGGGTCAGGGCTGCTAGGGGGTTGGAGCTGTCAGGGGGTCTGGGATCGGGATATCGGGGCTGGCCAGGTGGAGGGTTGGGGAGATCGGGGCTGGCCCGAAGAGATCCCGGAGGCTAGCGATCAGGGGATGGGGGTATTGGAGGGGTCACAGGGCTGGCCAGTGATTGGGAGGCCAGCGATAGGGAAGCCAGTGTGCATGCGCCAATCTCGGCGCTGATGGGTCGGCGCATGCACAATGGCCCGTTCAGCGCTATGCTACCGGCCTCTCCAGCAGGAATAGGTCCCGCCCGCAGATTTTCAGTTGAAATCCCATTAGGGCACTCTGCAATGCCCAGAGTGTGGGAGATTCACTCTGACAATCACGCTAGAAAAACCAGCAGCATTTACTCCCGTTTTCTCGTGAATTGGGGATTTTGAATTTTTTTGGGACAATCCCGCCCACATAAACTACATCCACAGCCCTTCCCTCATTAATTATCTTTGTCACCTCTTCAAAAAACTCAGTCAAGGAACCAGGGGAAAGTTTGTTTCACCCAAAAGTGGATATCAGGCAAGCCAGGATACAAGGCAAAAGCACTGCAGGGGTTGGGAGAGGGGGTGGAGAAGTTTCTCTGGATGTCATATGTGTGGAATCCGAGGCAAGTGTCTTTGAATAATGTTACCAAAGGGAAATAGTGGATGAGCAATAGGATATGATCTTGTCAGAGTTGTCAGCAGAGGGTTAATCATGGTGGGCACTGCTGTTGTCTTCATAGAGTTGACTACTCAGTCCATATTATAAGGAATGGTCTCATGTTCTGCACAAAGCCTTGACACAGGTGTAACTCCATGCTCCCAGCTATTATACACAAACTCACGATCAGGCTGTCCAGTGTACCTAGTAACGCCTGATGTGTGCACATCAGCCTTCTTCAGTAGCATGGATTCTTGACGTCAGCATCTAAGTCCTATGCAGCAGTATTTATGAAAGATCTCAACCTGGAAGGAAGTTGATTTCTGTGGCATCTCCTTTCCCTGGTCTGGGGCTCCTGCACATTTTCATTTGGTGATTCACCACGTGAAGATCCATCAAATAGCCTAGCTTCCAAAGTACACGTGGTGCTAGTCTTTGACCTGCTATTTGTTCCAATCAGACCAAGCGGCAGTGCATCTTCAGGAAGATTGGCCATCACTTCATGAAGTGGCAAGGACGTGTCTACATTTCCAGAACTTAAAGTAAAAGAGAGAGGCAGGTCTGAAAGAAGAGAGAATTGAGAGAAGGTGAAGATATTTTGATGAAGATATAAGATGGAGAAGGTTTGTTATGTGGAGTGTATAGGGTGAGACAGAAGTAAGGGAAAATGAATAAAATGTGATAAATTTGCAGATAACATTTCCTCCAGTGTTACCACTGGTCATGTAAGATTCAAGTTAAAATTCAACAAAAGTTCCTACTTACATATTTTTTGAAAATTCTATTTAGGTTTTAAGTTATTTAGTCAGAAACTAAAGCTAAATAATTTGTAAAACGCTGTGACTCTCGAAGTCTCATGTTTGTGGATTGTTATTTCCTTTCAGATCATTTTTGGTGATTTTATGCAATGGTGCTGCCTGGTTCTTATCTGTATCACTGGATTCACCTCTGGTATGTGTCTCAGGCTGATAAAAATAATTGTAGGTTAAAATAAATGCAATGGAAAGCTTCAAACTGAACATTTGTGTCATGTAATTGAAAAGATTGAGGCCTGTTTGACGATCAGCCCTGGCCGTGATGAATGGCTGAGCAGGCTCAAAGGGCCAGATGGCCTCCTTCTGCTCCTATCTTCTATGGTTCTATGTTTTACCATGCCCCACATAGTTTGATTTCATTCAAAAGTTTAGTTACAAGATTCCACGGTGGATATAGAATGATATTGCTTGGTTGGTGCTAAGTAAATGAATTCCTTTTGATTCATAGAACATAGAACATTACAGCACAGTACAGGCCCTTCAGCCCTCGATGTTGCGCCGACCAGTGGAACCAATCTAAAGCCCCTCTAATCTACACTATTCCAATATCATCCATATGTTTATCCAATAACCATTTGAATGCTCTTAATGTTGACGAGTCCACTACTGCTGCAGGCAGGGCATTCCACGCCCTTACTACTCTCTGAGTAAAGAACCTACCTCTAATATCTGTCCTATATCTCTCACCCCTCAATTTAAAGTTATGTCCCCTCGTGCTAGCCATCACCATCTGAGGAAAAAGGCTCTCACTATCCACCCTATCTAATCCTCAGATCATCTTGTATGCCTCTATTTGAAACCGGTTCACAGAATTAGAAAAGGTGGTGCCTGATTAAAGTCTCTGGCTGGGATTTTCTGCTCCCATTGGCATCTGACAGGTTTGTCGATGGGAGCAGAAAATATCGTAAGAATAGCCAAAGCACGTTTTACGCAAACGCGTAACGTGATTTTTCCCTCCCATTTTCAGTGACCAGGCAGATTTCCCGGTGTTCAGTGTCGGGAACATAATTTGCATTCATTAACATATCATTATCAGGCCCCTTATGCCTGAACCAACTCCATCCCCATCAGGAAATACATTCACATTGGTGTGACGGCAGAATGGAGTGAAATCTGACTGGTCTCCCAAGGCATGCACCTGGCGAGCAAACCTCCTGGGCAGCTTAGGTGAATGCAGCGCTTGGTTGGGAGGGGGGGGGGGGGCGCGGGAGGAGAGAGGCTCATGTCCTGGCATTGCCCCCTGGCACTATCTCCTGGCAGTTCTCAGGGAGGATGGGGGGTGCGAGGGAGAGGTGCAATGGGGGAAGGGGGACGGGTTCCAGGGTGAACTCCTTAGTGCCGGAGCAGCCTTTAAAAATGGCGGCCCAATCCTTAAGAGACTAAGTTGCTGTTGGAACGGGCGAATCAGAGGCTGTTCCACCAGCGATACGTCATTTTCTTTCTCTGTGTTGGGGTTATACAGTGGAGAAAGCACCGTTACAGTTGGCGGCTTCAACAGCACTTTTCCCACCGGCTATCAGCCTTTGCCAATTTCCAGGAAATTCTTGCCCTCTGTCATAGAATCATGGCTCGGCAAGAGGCCACTTGGCCCATCGTGTCTGCACTGGCTGAAAAACAAGCCCCCAAGCCTAATCCCACCTTCCAGCATTTGGTCTGTAGCCCTGCCGGTTACGGCATTTCAGCTGCATAAAATCCTTTTCACAATTCAATCTACATGGCCACTACATTGAAAGTCAATGCTGAGATTTGAACCGATTCAACATGCATCTACATGCAAAGCATATACCCTAATATTGAGCTACATCCCCCCTGTAAATGAATGTGACTAGTTTCTAATTGCAGTTTAAACTGCATTGTTAATGAAGATATTTGCATTATTATAGGCCTCAGGTCGACCACGGTAGTATTCACTGTTGATATTCTAATTTAAAACAAATCTCATGTGGTTTTGTTTTTTTGCTTTTATCCTGCAGCTTTTTATGTTATGTTTCAGACTCTGGATTTGAGAAATTATCCATATTTCAGGGACTTTTCAATGACAATGTATACCACAGTTGAGCTAATGATGGGTTTAATTGATCTTCCGGTTCCGTATGATAGGCCAACTCCCAGCATCATATACACTGGCTATGTTCTATACATGATCTTTGTGTACCTTCTGCTGTTAAATTTGTTGATTGCAATGATGGATGACACATACTGGAGAATTGCATATGAAAGAGAGGAACTTTGGAAAGTGCAGGTAAGCTAAGTTCTTAGAATTCAGTTTATGAACTAGACAAACTGAAATGTTAGAATGCAGCAAACGTAACCATGTAAGAAGTGACCTAATTGATTGAGAACACTGACACCCCTTCCTCGATTGGAACAATTTGGGTTTGCCTATTTCTGATATTACAATGAGAGATGTGTACTGCAGTACTTGAATCTGTCGCAATAGTGACTATTTTTTGTCAATTTTGTAAGTTAAACACTTACCATAATATTTAAATTTATAAAAGAAAGTCAACTTAGTAATTAATCAAATTTGGTCAATTTTAATGAAAGTTAATGAATAAATTCCTGTCAGAATTTAGAATAGATGTTTCCAGTCTTGTGAGTGTCTCCTGAAATTCCTGGGTACATTGCCTGTGATTTTCAATTATACACTTGCAGCAGATAAGGTAACTGCCTACTTGGGAAGATCTATCTTTGTTGCACAGAAAATAAGCAGGCATGGAATTGTCCTCTCTGCTTTAAATACAAATTTAATCATTACCCAACGAGATAAATAATATGATTTGCAGAGTCAGTACATGAAATGACTGTAATTAATTCATTAAGAATTAATGACCAAACCTCCAGTTAACCATTTCAAATATACTGCAGAAAAATCAGATGAATATTGTAACATATATTTTGATCAATTCTCTTCCGGTACCCACCAAATAAATGCAGTGCATGTTGCATTATGTTGCACCAATCAGGAAGCTGCTGAGTTTCATCATTGATGTGCACTGATTTGGGTGGTCAGTTAGTGGGAACAGGGGTTCCACAATTGGATTTACCTTAGGTTCAAAAGCCTTACACAATGTCCTGTTTTTACCAAGGTCCCACACAAGAGATTCATGAGCAAAATTAAAGCTCATGGTATTGGGGGCAATGTATTGACATGGATAGAGAACTGGTTGGCAAACAGGAAGCAGAGAGTGAGAATAAACGGGTCCTTTTCAGAGTGGCAGGCAGTGGCTAGTGGGGTGCCGTAGGGTTCAGTACTGAGACCCCCGCTGTTCACAACATTCATTAATGATTTGGGCGAAGAAATTGAATGCAATATCTCTAAATTTGCAGACGGCACTAAGCTGGGTGGCAGTGCGTGCTATGAGGAGAATGCTAAGAGGCTGCAGGGTGACTTGGACAGGTTGACAGAGTGGGCAAATACTTGGCAAATGCAATATAATGTGGATAAATGTGAGGTTATCCACTTTGGTGACAAAAACAGGAAGATTATTATCTGAATCGTGGCAGTTTAGGAAAAGGGGAAGTGCAACATGGTGGAACAGTCGCTGAAGGTTGGCATGCAGGTACAGCAAGCGGTGAGGAAAGCTAATGGCATGCTGGCCTTCATCGCAAGAGGATTTGAGTATAGGAATAGGGATGTCTTGCTGCAGTTATCGAGGGCCTTGGTGAGGCCACACCTTGAGTATTGTGTGCAGTTTTGGTCTCCTAGCCTGAGGAATGACATTCTTGTTATTGAGGGAGTCCAGCGAAGTTTCACCGGACTGATTCCCGAAATGGCAGGACTGACATATGAAGAAAGATTGAATCAACTGGGCTTGTACTCACTGGAATTTAGAAGAATGCGAGGGGATCTCATTGAAACATTTAAAATCCTGATGGGACTGGACAAGCTGGATGCGGGAAGAATGTTCTCGATATTGGGGAAGTCCAGAACAAGGGGTCACAGTTTACCAATAAGGGGTAAGCTATTCAGGACTGAGATGAGGAAGAACTTCTTCACTCAGAGAGATGTGAACCTGCGGCATTCTCTACCACAAAAAGCTGTTGGGGCCAGTTCATTAGATATGTTTAAGAGGAAGCTGGATGTGGCCCTTGTGGCTAAAGAGATCAATGGGTATGAAGAGAAAGCAGGAATGGGATACTGAAAGTGCATGGTCAGCCATGATCATATTGAATGGTAGTGCAGGCTCGAAGGGCTGAATGGCCTACTCCAGCACCTATTTTCTTTTTTACCAGCATTTAAACATAATTATCATAGAAACCCTACAGCGCAGAAGGAGGCCATTCAGCCCATCGAGTCTGCACCGACCACAATCCCACCCAGGCCCTACCCCCACATATTTTACCCGCTAATCCCTCTAACCTACACATCCCAGGACTCTCAGGGGCAATTTTTTAACCTGGCCAATCAACCTAACCCGCACATCTTTGGACTGTGGGAGGAAACCGGAGCACCCGGAGGAAACCCACGCAGACACGAGGAGAATGTGCAAACTCCACACAGACAGTGACCCGAGCCGGGAATCGAACCCGGGACCCTGGAGCTGTGAAGCAGCAGTGCTAACCACTGTGCTACCGTGCCGCCCTTTATATATATATATGGGATGCATCTCCAACCTATGCCCAAACCCTCAACCAATCCTTGTTAAGCTGAAAAATCAGTTGAGATAGTTAATTATCAACATCATGGGGATTAAGATTGACCAGAAACTGAATTGGACCAGCCACATAAATACTGTGGCTACAAGAGCAAGTCAGCGACTAAACATCCTGAGGTGATTATCTCACTTCCTGACTTGCCTGGATGATTGGAGCTTCAATGTTCAAGAAACTCGACACCATCCAAGACAAAGCAGTCCACTTGGCTGACATTCCATCCATTAATTTAAAAATTCACTCCCTCCACCACTGGTGCAGAGTGACAGCAGTGTGTACAATCTAAAGGAGCTCACCAAGTCTCCTTCAAGTACCTTTCAAACCCGTGACCTCTGCCACCTCACCGAGAAAAACAAGGGCAACAGACATATGGGAGCACCACCACCTGCAAGTTCCCCTCCAAACCACCCACCATCCTGACATGTGGAAAACAGTGGAATAATAATAATGTCACTGAACTAATAATCAGGTAGCCCAGGCTAATGTAAAATAAAAGCAAAATACTGTGGATGCTGGAACCTGAAACAAGAACAGAAAATGCTCGAAAATCTCAGCAGGTCGGAGAGCATCTGTGGAGAGAGAATAGAGCCAACATTGAGTCTGGATGACCCTTCGACAGAGCTGGTGGTTTGGGGACATGGCTTCAAATCCCATCATGGCAGCTAGTGTAATCTGAGATCAATTAACGAAATCTGGAATTGAAAGCTAGTCTTGGCAATGGCGACCGTGAAACTATCATCAATTTCTTTGTAAAAGCCCATCAAGTTCGCTAATGTCCTTCGGGAAAGCAGAATCTGAGCCATTAACTTATAAATAATGTTGAGATATAGTAGTGTTGACGGTGTGCATGTCTGTGAGGATATTGTTTGCTTTGTACTCGTACCTAATGAAACATTCCAAGTATTAGAAATTAAATTGCCAGGTTAACTTTTTCAGATTGCAGCCACCATACTGCTCCTAGAGCGACGTGTGCCAGTATTTCTGAAGATTCGCTCAGGGGTTCCAGGAAGATCTCTGGGCTTCGATGATGACAAGTGGTATATTGGGTAATCCAATAAACACATCTCAGCATTTTACTGCTTTGTTTTTTGCATTTCAAATGCAAATTTCACTTATCTAAATAATTCTTCTGATTACAGGGTTGAAGAAATTCTTACGGAGACAGTAGGAACGAAGGCGCAGGTTCCAGCATTGAATGCGCAGAAATATTCACACCATCTAGGATGGGATGCAATTCGCAAAAACCTTGCAAAAATCATAAGCATGAAAGATTCTTCCGAGTCCACTTCTTTTTAGGGAGTATTTTCTTCATATAGATCACCATTCGAAATATATTTTTCTCAGTTTTGTTATTTGCACTGTGCAATACTATTCAAATGATAACACTGTACACTGATATATACCTATAATTTATTGTAAGTGATTATACAAGTACTTAACATGCTCATTTTAAATTCTCTCACACATTTTACACCTGGAAAATTAATTTACATTAGATATTTTTGTTAAAATAAAGAAGAGGGCTTTGATATAAACATATTATATGGGCGGCACGGTAGCACAGTGGTTAGCACTGCTGCTTCACAGCTCCAGGGACCTGGGTTCGATTCCTGGCTTGGGTCACTGTCTGTGTGGAGTTTGCACGTTCTCCTTGTGTCTGCGTGGGTTTCCTCCGGGTGCTCCGGTTTCCTCCCACAGTCCAAAGATGTGCGGGTTAGGTTGATTGGCCATGCTAAAATTGTCACTTAGTGTCCTGAGAAGCTTAGGTTAGAGGGATTAGTGGGTAAATGTGTAGGGATATGGGGGTGGGATTGTGGTCGGTGCAGACCCGATGGGCCAAATAGCCTCTTTCTGCACTGTAGGGTTTCTATGATTTGTAATATGATAGTCACTTTCAGACTAAAAGCCTGCTGGCAGCTTCCTCTCACGCCAGCTGCAGTAAGCATTTACCATTTATTTGGGAATAGTCTACATTCTACTAAGTAAATGAAGTGTTACTTTAAAATCATTAATTAGATATGTGTTTTTACAATTAGAGATTATTTTTGTACATGGTTTCCTCACATTAATCCAAACAAATATACATCACTACGAATCAGTGTTTCAAGTTGGGACACTCTCTCATGTAACATCAGCGGGGCTCGTGACAGTGGGTTGTTTCATTCAAAGAAGTTTTAATACAGTAATTACTACGTTTGTGTTTTAATTGCATTTGCTTCCCTAAAATCAACTGTTACGTAATCTTCTTTTACCATTAAGAGCAAACCATTTGTTGGTCCTGTATTGTATAAATCTTGGTAGTGCTTTACAGTTAGAGGTGTTTGTTTTGACAAAAAAGTGAAGTTAGATTTGATCTACTTAGAATGTGGGAATTGGTGTATTTACGTCATGGAATAAAGTTTAACATCGTAAGATTATCTGATTCCATCCATTTTTATTTTCAATCCTTTTGTACTAAACTTCTTTGAAATGGGTACACATTACTCCTTCAAACATATTTTCTAGAAATTTCAAATGTTGCGTCTATTTAATGACACTTGCGTTCATTAAGGTTGCTGGAATAGTTTCGATTTTGAGAAGCTCATGTCGATAGAAACTCTTACAGGCCAGACAAAGCACAGTTCGGTGCAAAGTCGCATTTCTTTCATTTTACCTCATCGGATAATCTAAGAAGAAAACATCTTGTACATCCAAAGTATTTTTGATTTTTCACGGTAACTACCTGCAGCGTCTCTGTGAATGACACCAAATTTAGAACCAACTAATTTCAAATCAGGTAGTGATGCATACCCACCGGAAATAGGATTGAGATTATCTAAATTCACTTGATGTGAGATCCTTTTATCATTAGCGGATGGGCTTCTATTTCAGTATTCGAAGCCAGATTCGAAGCCAGAAACCAGAAAAGAACCACCAATGTATTAACCCAGTTTAATCCACTAACATTCGGACACAATTCTCTGATCTCATCGAAGATTGGTGGTGGGTGAGAGCGCACAATTCAACTAGATGCACTCTACTTAGATTTCCAGAAGGCATTTGATAAGGTGCCACATCAAAGGTTATTGTGGAAAATAAAAGCCCATGGTGTAGGGGTAACATATTTGAAGATTAGCTAGCGAACAGAGTTGGCATAAATGGGTCTTTTTCTGATTGGAGGCTGGATGTGACAAGTGATGTGCCAAGGGGATCAGTGCTGGGGACTCAACTTTTTACAATTTATATCAATGATTTGGATGAAGAAACTGAAGGTATGTTTGCTAAGTTTGCTGACAACTCAAAGATAGGTAGGAAAGTGAATTGTGAAGAAAACGTAAGGGGGTTACAAAGAGAAATACATAGGTTAAGTAAGTGGGCAAAAATCTAGTAAATGGAGTATAATGTGTGCAAATATGAAATTGTTCCTTTTTGACAGGAAGAGTTAAAAATTATCAAATGGTGAGAGATTGAAGAGCTCTGGGGTGCAGAAAAATCTGTATGTCCTAGTGCATGAAACACAAGAGGCTAGTGTACAGGTTCAGCGAGTAATTAGGAAAGCTAACAGAATGTTGTTGTTTATTGTGAGGAGAATTGATTACAACAGTAGGAGGTTTTGCTGCAGCTGTACAGAGCATAGGTGAGACCATATCTGGAGTATTGTATACAGTATTCTTTACTTAAGGAAAGGTGGCACAATGGTTAGCACTGCTGCGTCACAGTGCCAGGGACCCGGGTTCAATTCCAGCCTTGGGTGACAGTGTGGAGTTTGCATGTTCTCCCTGTGTCTATGTGGCTTTCCTCCAGGTGCTATGATTTTCTCCCACAGTCCAAAGGTATGTAGGTTAGGTGAATTGGCCATGCTAAATTTGTACCTTAGTGTCCCAGGGTGTGTAGGTTAAGGGGATAGTAGGGTAAAAGTGTGCGGTTACAGGAATAGGGAGGTGGGATTAGAAAGATGCTATTGGACAGTTGGTGCAAACTCAATGGGGGCGATGGTATCATTACGCCCTGACGGCCAATGGGCGGGATGAGCCTCGCGCCCATTCCTTAAATTTATTTTAATTTAAATTTCAATGTGATTAACAAGCCTGGGATTAAATCGTCCAGGCTCACTTGCTTGTGTGGCCTCACTGAGGGATGTTCTCTCCAGCGAGGGTCACATATGATTTCCATCAACAGGGACCAGACGTGATGGCCTCGCTGGTAGAACCAGAAGCCATTGAGGGCCCCCCAGCTCGGGGGAGAGGGGTGCCCCTTGGGCAGTGCCAGCCTGGCACCCAGGCAGTACCCACTGGGCACCAAGAAGTGCCAATGGGGTGGGGCCCGAGGGGCGGAGTATACTGGGGGCAGGACCAGACCAGGGGTGGGCCGATTAGGAGGAGAGGGGGGACCACTGCTGCTCTGCATTGCAGTCAGTGGGGGGAGGGAGGGGGCGATCGGTCCAGCGGGGGGGATGTGCAGGGGGGTGATTGGTCCGGCCAGGGGGGCTTGCGAATGACCGTGAGGCCCCACAATAGCATGGAGGGCTGGGGATGTTGGGCCACGGAGGCTGGCTATAGCAGCAGAACTGTGTGACAAGTTTGTGCTGCTCTCAGAGCAGAGATTTGCACATGCGCAATTGCACACTTTGCTACCATCAGCTGGCTTTCTGGTGATTTTAGCCTCACCTCCTGCCCCTACAGGCGAGAAATGGATTTCAGGATTTGTTCATGCACTGAATGCATAAGATCTGACATTTGGACTTGCCGAAAAAACGGATCCAAAACTTTCCCGTTTCATTCTGGATTTAGAATTGTTTTCATAAGATCAACCCCAATGGGCTGAATGGCCTCCTTCTGCACTGTAGGAATTCTACGATTCTATGTAAATGTGTTAGCAGCAGTTCAAGGAAAGTTTACCAGACTAATACCAGGAATAGGTGGGTTTTTCTTAGGTTGGACAGGTTAGGTTTGTATCCGCTGGAGTTTAAAAGGTTAAGAGGTGACTTGATCAAAACCTTTAAGATCCTGAGGGATCTTGACAGGGTGGATGCGGAGAGGATGTTTCCTCTTGTTGGCTAATCTAGAACTTCAGGTCACTGTTTAAAAATAAGAGTCACTCATTTAAGATAGAGAAGAGGAGAAATGTTTTCTCTGAGGGTTGTGATTCTCTGGAGCTCTCTTTCTCAAAAAGCAGAGTATTTAATATTTTTAAGACTGAGCTAGGTAGATTTGTGATTAACAAGGGGATGAAAAGTTATTGGGGATAGGCAGGAATGTGGGGTTGAACATAGAATCAGATCAGCCATAATCTTATCGAATGACAGAACAGACTCGAAGGGCCGAATGGCCTACTCCTGCTGCTGATATGTATGTTCATACGTCTTTCAAGGCAGTTTAAGGGCAGGGTGGGTTTCCCGGTGAACAATGTCAAGAAACGTATTTGCATTCATTAGCATCTTATGATATTACAAGGCCATCTCGCTGGAATCACATTCCCCCACCAAATTAAATTCCTCTGGGCAATTGGAACATTCTGTTTTATGACAATGTATTAGTGGCATGCACCTAGTGAGCTTCAATACATGCTCCTTTCAGCTTCCTTTTAAATAATCACTGCTACATCTCAGGTGCCTGCAGCACAAGCTACACCGAGACTAAGCATGGGAGGGACAACCAGCAGGGAGGCAGAGGCAAAGGCAGGACTGTGGGGGAGCAGAAAGTACCAGAGGGCAAGGGTGGGATGAAGACAGGACTGGGGATGGAAGGATCGGAGGGCAAGGGTGAAAGACTGTCTGGAGGGCATGTTTAAGAGACAATCCAGGGAAGGATTAAAGGCTGCCTGGATGCCGTTTAAATAAGGAGCCATGACATTTGGCCCCATGAGGTAATGGTATGGTGGGTGACTTCCTGTCTGCCCCGTCACAAGATTCACCAAACCTCACGGATGCATAAGTAATGAGCTGAACAACAGAAGATTGGGTGAGTTCAGCCATCCTGCCGCCCAATGGGAATCATTCCGAATTTACCACCCTCCACCAGACCTGGTCTCCAGAAAGGAAATTGCTTTATTTTCTGAACTGAAGAGCCATTGCCTCCCACCCTGATTCACTGCAATGGAGAATCTACACTGTGCTACCTTTGGTTAGTAGGTTTGCAGATGACACCAAGATTGGTAGCATCATGGACAGTGAAGAAGGTTATCTAGGATTGCAATGGGATCTTGATCAATTGGGCCAGTGGGCTGACGAATGGCAGATGAGTTTAATTTAGATAAATGCGAGGTGATGCATTTTGGTAAATCGAACCAGAGCAGGCCTTACTCAGTTAATGGTAGGGCGTTGGGGAGAGTTATAGAACAAAGAGATCTAGGGATACCCCAGGTTCACAGCTCCTTGAAAGTGGAGTCACAGGTGGACAGAATGGTGAAGAAGGCATTTGGCATCCTTGGTTTCATTGGTCAGAACATTGAATACAGGAGTTAGGACATCTTGTTGAAATGAAACAAGACATTAGTCTTGGAATACCTGTGTACAGTTCTGGTCACCCTATTATAGACAGGATATTATTAAACTAGAACGAGTGCAGAAAAGACTTACTAGGATGCTACCAGGACTTGATGGTTTGAGTTATAAGGAAAGGCAGAATAGACTGGGACTTTTTTTCCTGGAGTGCAGGAGGCTTCGGGGTGATCTTAAAGAGGTCCATAAAATAATGAGGGGCATAGATCAGCTAGATCCTTTCCCAAAGATATGGGAGTCTAGAACTAGAGGGCATAGGTTTAAGGTGAGAGGAGAGAGATACAAAAGGGTCCAGAGGGGCAATTTTTTCACACAGAGGGTGGTGAGTGTCTGGAACAAGCTGCCAGAGACAGTAATAGAGGCGGTACAATTCTGTCTTTAAAAAAGCATTTAGACAGTTACATGGGTAGGATGGGTATAGAGGGATATGGGCCAAACATGGGCAATTGGGACTAGCTTAGTGGTAAACAAAAGGGTGGCATGGACAAGTTGGGCTGAAGGGCCTGATTCCATGCTGTAAACCTCTATGACTCTATGGTATGGGGTTAAGGTATATATTTAAAGATCACAAAGAAAAAAAATAACAAAGATTGTGTGGGGATGGAGAGCTGAAAAGCGCATTGGATGGAAGGGAGGACTCAGAATCACATCTGTCACTTCCTATTTCTGCCAACAAATCATATATCACTTGACCACTTCAAATTGACAGCCAATATGCATGGCCTTTGTCATGTTGAATAAACCCAATCCAAAGGCAGAATGGAAGAAACCATAGAGGGAACTTGCAAGCGGTGATGTTCCCGTGTTTCTGCTGCCCTTGTCCTTCTCGGTGGCTGAGGTCGGGGATTTGGAAGGTGCTTTGAAAGGATTAGTCACCAGCCAAAGAATAGGTTGAGAGTGCCTAACCCTGTCTCCTAGTAATAGATCTGTCAATTACAATTGTTCATTTTCAGTACATTCAATCGTTACACCTGCAATATAATTCACCTTGTTATATCCAATGTGTTTTCATTGGATCAGAAAAAATTCTTACTCTACTGAAGCAGCAAGAGCAACTGTACATAAGGGGAAGCAAATTTGGGAAAAATATAGGACGTATGGAAGGTTTATATTCTGACCAGGATCAACAGCACAGAATCAGCTTATCAATTAATAAAAAAGCCAAACACCCCAGATCTCACCGCCAATACCCTCCCCCCTTCCCCCTCACCACATTCCCACCACGCCCCACCCTGTAACTGAACGGCAATGTCTATTTATAATACATCTAAGAGTTCCAACCAATTTCTGTTCTCTGAATCATACATCATTCAGAGAATGAGAAGAAGAGAGGCTTTTCAAGGAGCCATTCAGAGTGAGTTGGTATTTTTCTAAACCCGTTTAAAATTACAGCCTGAATTTTCCAGCCGTTCACGCCCTGATGCCGCTGCCAGCGAGAACGGAGAATTTGACACTCAGCCAAATCTCTGTTCACTGCAATGAGACTGGAGAATCCCAGCTGTGGGCGAAGTCGGAGAATTCCAGCCAGATGTGTTTCTGCAACTATTATCAACAGTGAAATTCACTTTTGCTCTATTCTCATTTTGTTGTCTTTTTAATGTGAGTTCTTTTTATGTCAAATAAAATTATTCATATATGCTGTTAACATATTTACACATCCAAGTTAGCTAAATAAGAGAAATAAATCACAAATCACCTCATGTAAAAAATAACTTAGAATTTGTTATTTCTTTATATTGAGTGCAAATAATTTCTGATGATCACCCAGCATGGACTATTTACCAAAGTCACATTTGATGGTAATTGGCTGTTAGTGTCCTCTTGACTCTTATCTGTTACAACATTCTATAAAATAAACATATTGTGCTTGATAATAATTCTAAGAAAGTTTTTTTTTCGTCGTTCATGGGATGTGAGCTTCGCTGGGAAGGTCTGATCCTGAATTGCCCTTGAAAAGGTAGTGTTCAGCTGCCTTCCTGAACTGGATTAACATCAGTAGAGATACAGTCAGTAACACAGGGGGGAGAGGGGTTACTGAGTGACAATTTGAGAGAGCTGGACAAACATCAGTAGAGCTACTGTCAGTGACACAGGGTGCAGGAGGGAGAGGGGTTACTGTGTGACAGTGTGAGGGAGCTGGATTAACATCAGGAGAGATACAGTCAGTAACACAGGGTGCTGCGGGGAGAGGGTTTACTGAGTGACAGTGTGAGGGAGTTGGATTAACATCAGTAGACATGCAGTCAGTAACACAGGGTGCTGCGGGGAGAGAGGTTACTGATTGACAGTGTGAGGGAGCTGGATTAACATCAGTCGAGATACAGTCAGTAACACAGGGTGCTGGGGGAGAGGGGTTACTGAGTGACAGTGAGAGGGAGCTGGATTAACATCAGTAGAGATTAAGTCAGTAGCAAAGGGTGCTGGGGGAGAGAGGGATTACTGAGTGACAGTGTGACGGAGCTGGATTAACATCAGTAGAGATACAGTCAGTAACACAGGGTGCTGGGGGGAGAGGGGTTACTGAGTGACAGTGTGAGGGAGCTGGATTAACATCTGTACAGATATAGTCAGTAACACAGGGCGCTGGGGGGAGAGGGGTTACTGAGTGGCAGTGTGAGGGAGCTGGATTAACATCAGTACAGATACAGTCAGTAACACAGGGCGCTGGGGGGGAGAGGTGTTACTGAGTGGCAGTGTGAGGGAGCTGGATTAACATCAGTACAGATACAGTCAGTAACACAGGGCGCTGGGGGGAGAGGGGTTACTGAGTGACAATTTGAGGGAGCTGGACTAACATCAGTAGAGCTACTGTCAGTGACACAGGGTGCTTGGGGAGAGGGGTTTCTGAGTGAGTGTGAGGGAGTTGGATTAACAGCAGTACAGATTAAGTCAGTAACACAGGGTGCTGGGGGAGAGAGGTTGTTGAGTGAAAGTGTGAGGGAGTTGGACTAACATCAGTACAGATACAGTCAGTAACACAGGGTGCTGGGGGAGAGGGGTTACTGAGTGATAATTTGAGGGAGTTGGATTAACATCAGTAGAGATACAGTCAGTAACACAGGGTGCTGGAGGGAGAGGGGTTACTGAGTGATAATTTGAGGGAGTTGGATTAACATCAGTAGAGATACAGTCAGTAACACAGGGTGCTGGGGGAGAGGGGTTACTGAGTGACAGTGTGAGGGAGTTGGATTTACATCAGTACAGATACAGTCGGTAACACAGGGGCTGGAGTAGGGGGGTTACTGAGTGATAATTTGAGGGAGTTGGATTAACATCAGTACAGACACAGTCAGTAACACGGGGCAGGAGTAGGGGGGCTACTGAGTGACAGTGTGAGGGAGCTGGATTAACATCAGTAGAACAATACAGCACAGGAACAGGCCCTTCGGCCCTCAAAGGCCGTGCCGCTCCCTGGTCCAAACTAGACCATTCTTTTAAGAAAAAAAAAGTGTATAAGATTTTGATGGGTATAGATAGAGTGAATGCAAGCAGGCTTTTTCCGCTGAGGCTAGGGGAGAAAAAAACCAGAGGGCATGGGTTAAGGATGAAAGGAGAAAAGTTTAAAGGGAATATTAGGGGGGGCTTCTTCACGCAGAGAGTGGTGGGAGTGTGGAATCAGCTGCCGGATAAAGTGGTAAATGCGGGGTCACTTTTAACATTTAAGAAAAACTTGGACGGGTTCATGGATGAGAGGGGTGTGGAGGGATATGGTCCAAGTGCAGGTCAGTGGGACTAGGCATAAAATGGTTCGGCACAGACAAGAAGGGCCAAAAGGCCTGTTTCTGAGCTGTAATTTTCTATGGTTCGATGGTTCTATGGTGCAGTCCATGTGGTGTAGGTCCACCCACAGTGCTGTCAGGAAAGGATTTCCAGGATTTTGACCCAGTGACAATGAAGGAGCAGTGATATAGCTTCAAGTTAGGATAGTGAGTAACTTGGTGGGGGGGTGGGTGGGGGCTGCTTTCAGCTGGTGGTGCTTCCTTGCATCTGCTTGTCCTTCTAGATGGTTGACATTGGGCATTTGGAAGGTGATGTTAAAGGATTAGTCATTTGTCATTGAGCACATCTAGGGATCTACACAGTCCTGTTGTCCACTGCTGCGTATGTCATTGCTTTCCTATTAATGTAATCATAGAGGATCTCAGAGCTTTACAATTAGCTAAAATTTATCAGTGGTAGCACTGCTCAAAACTCCATTGACTTCAGTGGGACCAGAAGATCTTGCCAGCTGGAGTCGGGGATGGGGGTGTGGAGACAGAGGGGGTGATGGGAAAGGTAAAATTCTACCCCATGCGATGTAAATAAGGCTAAGGAGCTACGACTCTCACCAATTTTTACAGATGCACCATAGAAAGCTTCCTTTCCGGATGTATCATAGCTTGGTATGGCTCCTGCTCTGACCAAGACCACAAGGAACTACAAAGGGTTGTGAACGAAACCCAGTCCATCACACAAACCAGCCTCCCATCCATTGACTCCATCTACACTTTCCATTGCCTCAGAAAAGCAGCCAACATAACCAAGGACCCCACACCCCCCAGTCATATTCTCTTCCACCTTCTTCCGTCATGAAAAAGATTAAAAAGTCTGAGATCATGTACCAACCCACTCAAGAACAGCTCCTTCCCTGCTGCCATCAGACTTTTGAATGGACTTACCTTATATTAAGTTGATCTTTCTCAACACCCTGGCTATGACTGTAGCACTACATTCTGCACCCTCTCCCCTATGTACTCTATGAACAGTGTGCTTTGTCTGTAGAGTGCGCAAGAAACAATACTTTTCACTGTATACCAATACATGTGACGATAATAAATCAAATCTGAAAAAAGAGTAAAATATTTCATAAACATGCAAAAGTAACAATGTAGCTTATAAAAGCTGTGTTAAGAAAATATATCGCAAATATATAAAATATGTAAATTAATTCTCTAACAAATTATAATTTTTTTTACCAAGTTTAATGGAGAATTGGGATGATAATTGTATATTCTCAGCTGGGAGTGCAAGCATATGAAATTAACCACTATATATTAATTATCTGCTATAAAACATGTTTTCCCATCGGTTTAAAAGGTTTTATAATTGTTAAAAATAAAGTACCTATAAAAATAGGCTTTAAATGGACAAGAAATTTAACAACAGCACAATACATATGGAGCTAAATCATTTAAATAGGAAACCCGCCAAAGAAAACAATAGCACAGATTTACAAAATTCACTTTCGTTTACATTTTTAAAAATCTGACACTGATGCATTTTCAAAATCATCTGTCCATAAATCTAACTTCTTTGTCTACGTACCCATATCTACTGCCTTCTTAGCAACATCACTCCATGCTTAGAGGGAAATAGCACCCCCTGTGCTCAGAGCACCAAAATCCATACTCAATCAGCTTCAACATAATAGACAAGGACACTGTCTCCTTGAATCACAAGTGCAATTGACATGTTGTTTCTATCCTGTTTGCACCTAAGTAGGGGGCAGTAATGAAAATTGTGTGGGAGACGGAACGCCAAATTAGATTTAGTTAACAGTTTTCAGGCAGGTCACAATGTAGGCAGCCAGGGCTTCTGCTGGAAATAGGTGGAGGCAATAACGCAAATCAGGCAGATGCTGCAGTTAGGTCTTTTTAAGTGTTTTCCTAAACCTAGAGCTCTGTTAGTTTTTGATCTTGCTCATGGACCACTGGTGGTACTATTTGGGAAACAGCTATTGACAGTGATCTTCATCTGCTCTCAGGTAAAATGGTGAACCATTTTGAAAGATATCTTTCTTGTGTTATCTTGAAGCTTTTGGCCATTTAGACAATTGCAAAGTGTTTTGAGTGACTGTTGAATACTCTAAAAGGATCACTCTAAAAGGATTACTATTATTTTCTACCTCACTCTCTTCTGACAATTCCATGCTGGCAAAAGGAGCAAGAACATGACGAAAGGAGCAGACTTTCAGGGAGAGCAAATAGATGTGCTGACAGGAATCTCACCCTCCTCACGTGGGCTCAGAACAAAATACGTGAAGTTTTCTGAGCGGCAGCATAACAAGGCTACACTTCACCAGCAAGACTGCTGCCTTCTGCAACAAGACTGGCCACTAACTGCCATGACCGTTACAGATTATTGTCTGTTGGAGTCAAGGTTGTTGCAGCCCTCAATGTCTTTGTCTCCAGTTCCTACCAGGCTGCCTCAGAGGATGTCAGTAGTATTAGTTAGTCTGCAGTTAATGGCTGCACTAATTGAGTGTCTGGTGCCGACTGCAAATGCTTTCATAATCTTTCCCATTCATTTAGGGACATAGCAGAATCAAGGGTTGAGGTTTGTACTGATTGTAATTGTCACACAATTCCAATGGTTGTTTGACTGTACTCATCAGCCTGTCGACTCATCCACATGACCTCATTCTTTGCTTTAGCACAGAAAGTGTGAGGTTACCTGTTTTGGGACAAGGGCTATCTATCCCCTGTACACATGGCTCATGACTTCTCTCAGGAACCTGTGTTTAAAGTGTACTGCAATCAGATGCATATTTTAATTGGAGCTCTATTAGAGCAAACCACTGGAGACCTTGAGCAATGACTCTGATTCCTGGACAATAGCTTCCTGCAATTCAGCCCACAAAGGCTGTCCCACATGAATGATTTACTGCCTGCTGAAGAGTTTTACTCTGTATTGGAAACAGCAAAGTGCACAAACGTCTTTCCTATGATGAGAGGAAAGCTATTGAAGGCATGGAGGATAGAAACAGAGTGTGAGGTCTCCAGTACCTGGCTTCATGCAGAAGTCTCCAGCAGCAGCTAATTGAAGAGCTCAAGAGTCCCTCTGCCCCTTCCACTAACAGTCATGTTCAAAATCTCTCACTTCCTCCACCCTCAAAAGTGACTGCATCTATTTTAAAACCAACATTGATTTCATGTCAACTAACAATGCAGGAAATTTGTCTGTGCACCCATTTCCTTTTGGGGGTGAGGGAAGCAATTCCTTCCTACTGCTGACTTGGTGTTTGATTACTTCCACCACTACATCTGAGAATCTGAGGGTCTTGGTGAAAGTCACAGAGTCTGCCAGTTCAGAATCTGGTTGTCTGCAGTTCATCGGTGAAAATTGTACTTCCCCTTTAAGATGCTGTCTTTATGTATCGCCTATACTGTCAAGTCTTCAACTCTTCCAATCAGGAAGCAGCTTATAGAAGTGGGAGTTTACCAGCAGTTAACCAATCACATTTAAATTCATCTAGCACCATAATAGCATGCTCTCGTGCCAATTACATCAGGCAAGTGGAACACATGCCCCATCCAGCACCTGCCCAAATAACACTATATGTGCCCACACCCCACCCACTGTATGTACATGGGTCAAGCAACCAAATGAACAGGTTGTGTCACTTGTCAACCTTCAGTTTGTAATAGTTGACAAGAGCAGGCTTTCTCCTCTCAACAGTTAAATTCCACTACTCTGGTCCGACACAAAAAATTTTTTTTATTACAAGTGGTGTCAGTTAAAGAAATTAATCCAAGAGCCTTTGTTTGAAATCCTGCCTTAAGCAATTGTTTGTAAATTCCTTTACTACATTCAGTTAATTTATACATTCATTTAATTCAGCATAATCATTTCGAACAGAAGTCAACTCTCCAGCAGTGCAGTTATGATAAATACTGCACAACCTTTTGTGTTTGTGTCATAATAGAAAGTCAGGAGAATAAAACACTACAGTATTTACAGCAGTTCTGTTGATAGTAAAAATGAGGCCAGACAGATATTTTTGCAGGTGCAATGACTTGAGTTCCTCCTTTCCGTTAACTGCCATCTATTGCTTACTGTACAGAATGAACTGCCCCATTTACAATAGACGATATCATCTTCATGCCTTCAAAGTTACTTAAAATGTTCCATGGCATTTAGATTTTCTGTAGACTACTTACCGACGAGATAATGTTTAATTCTGAATTTATTTTCAAAATATTTCCAGATACTGCTGGTATGCTTGAAACTTATTTAACTTTTAAAAAATAATTCCTATTTTTCCAGTTAGTTGAGCCATATTTTTGTTTTCTTAAATTTAGTTTACCCTAAGATGACAATACATTTTGGGGACAATTTTCCTCAGGTTACTGTACAGGGGGTGTCTCTTGCCTGCCTGCAAATTCAGGAAATAGGGAGCAGAATTCCATTTTGGATACTATTGGGGGGGGGACTTAACAGGGGTAAGCCATGGGGTACAGGTCTCTGGCACAGAGTCTGTCCTTGTTGCTGTGAAGGGAAGGGGGGAGAGGAGTAGAGCATTAGTTATTGGGGACTCCATAGTTAGGGGGATAGATAGGAGATTCTGTGGGAACGAGAGAGACTCGTGGTTGGTGTGTTGCCTCCCAGGTGCCAGAGTCCATGATGTCTTGGATCGTGTTTTCAGGATCCTTAAGGGGGAGGGGGACCAGCCCCAAGTTGTAGTCCACATAGGCACCCAAGACATTGGTAGGAAAAGAGATGGGGATGTAAGGCAGAAATTCAGGGAGTTAGGGTGGAAGCTTAGGGCTAGAACAAACAGAGTTGTTATCTCTGGTTTGTTACCCGTGCCACGTGATAATGAGGAGAGGAATAGGGAGAGAGAGCAATGGAACATGTGGTTACAGGGATGGTGCAGGAGGGAGGAATTCAGATACCTGGACAATTGGGGCTCATTCTGGGGTAGGTGGGACCTTTACAAACGGGATGGTATACACCTGAACCAGAGGGGTACCAATATCCTGGGGGGGGGAATTTGCTAATGCTCTTCGGGAGGGTTTAAACTAATTCAGCAGGGGGATGGGAACCTGAATTGTAGATCCAGTGTACAGGAGGTTGAGAGTAGTGAGGTCATGGATAAGGTTTCAACGACGCAGGAGTGTACTGGCAGGCAGGAAGGTGGTTTGAAGTGTGTATACTTCAACGCCAGGAGCATCCGGAATAAGGTGGGTGAACTTGCAGCATGGGTTGGTACCTGGGACTTCGATGTTGTGGCCATCTCGGAGACATGGATAGAGCAGGGACAGGAATGGTTGTTGCAGGTTCCAGGGTTTAGACGTTTCAGTAAGAGCAGGGAAGGTGGTAAAAGAGGTGGAGTTGTGGCATTGTTAGTCAAGGACAGTAGTATGGTGGCAGAAAGGACGTTTGATGAGGAATCGTCTACTGAGGTAGTATGGGCTGAGGTTAGAAACAGGAAAGGAGAGATCACCCGGTTGGGAGTTTTCTATAGGCCTCCGAAAAGTTCCAGAGATGTAGAGGAAAGGATTGCAAAGATGATTCTGGATAGAAGCGAAAGTAACAGGGTAGTTGTTATGGGGGACTTTAACTTTGCAAATATTGACTGGAAAAGCTATAGTTCGAGTACTTTAGATGGGTCAGTTTTTGTCCAATGTGTGCAGGAGGGTTTTCTGACACAGTATGTAGATAGGCCAACAAGAGGCGAGGCCACATTGGATTTGGTCCTGGGTAATGAACCAGACCAGGTGTTAGATTTGGAGGTAGGGGAGCACTTTGGTGATAGTGACCACAATTCGGTTACGTTTACTTTAGCGATGGAAAGGAATAGGTATATACCGAAGGGGAAGAGTTATAGCTGGGGGAAAGGAAATTATGATGCGATTAGGCGAGATTTAGGATGCATAGGTTGGGGAAGGAAACTGCAGGAGATGGGCACAATTGAAATGTGGAGCTTGTTCAAGGAACAGCTACTGGGTGTCCTTGATAAGTATGTACCTGTCAGGCAGGGAGGAAGTGGTCAAGCGAGGGAACCGTGGTTTACTAAAGAAGTTGAATCTCTTGTGAAGAGGAAGAAGGAGACTTATGTAAAGATGAGACATGAAGGCTCAGTTAGGGTGCTTGCGAGTTACAAGTTAGCCAGGAAGGACCTAAAGAGAGAGTTAAGAAGAGCCAGGAGGGGGCATGAGAAGTCTTTGGCAGGTAGGATCAAGGAAAACCCTAAAGCTTTCTATAGGTATGTCAGGAATAAAAGAATGACTAGGGTAAGATTAGGGCCAGTCAAGGACAGTAGTGGGAAGTTGTACGTGGAGCCTGAAGAGATAGGAGAGGCGCTAAATGAATATTTTTTGTCAGTATTCACGCAGGAAAAAGACAATGTTGTCGAGGAGAATACTAAGATACTGGCTATTGGACTAGACGGGATTGAGGTTAATAAGGAGGAGGTGTTAGCAATTCTAGAAAGTGTGAAAATAGATAAGTCCCCTGGGCCGGATGGGATTTATCCCAGGATTCTCTGGGAGGTTAGGGAGGAGATTGCAGAGCCTTTGGCTTTGATCTTTATGTCGTCATTGTCTACAGGAATAGTGCCAGAAGACTGGAGGATAGCAAATGTTGTCCCCTTGTTCAAGAAGGGGAGTAGAGACAACCCTGGTAATTATAGACCAGTGAGCCTTACTTCTGTTGTGGGCAAAGTTTTGGAAAGGATTATGAGAGATAGGATTTATAATCATCTAGAAAGGAATAATTTGATTAGGGATAGTCAACACGGTTTTGTGAAGGGTAGGTCGTGCCTCACAAACCTTATTGAGTTCTTTAAGAAGGTGACCAAAGAGGTGGATGAGGGTAAAGCAGATGATGTGGTGTATATGGATTTCAGTAAAGCATTTGATAAGGTTCCCCATGGTAAGCTATTGCAGAAGATACGGAGGCATGGGATTGAGGGTGATTTCGCGGTTTGGATCAGGAATTGGCTAGCTGTAAGAAGACAGAGGGTGGTGGTTGACGGGAAATGTTCATCTTGGAGTTCAGTTACTAGTGGTGTACCGCAAGGATCTGTTTTGGGGCCACTGCTGTTTGTCATTTTTATAATTTGTCATTTTTATAAATGACCTGGATGAGGGCGTAGAAGGATGGGTTAGTAAATTTGCGGATGACACTAAAGTCGGTAGAGTTGTGGACAGTGCAGAAGGTTGTTGCAGGTTACAGAGGGACATAGATAAGCTGCAGTGCTGGGCTGAGAGGTGGCAAATGGAGTTCAATGCGGAAAAGTATGAGGTGATACACTTTGGAAAGAGTAACAGGATTACAGAGTACTGGGCTAATGGTAAAATACTTGGTAGTGTGGATGAACAGAGAGATCTTGGTGTCCATGTGCATAGATCCCTGAAAATTGGCACCCAGGTTGATAGGTTGTTAAGAAGGCGTATGGAGTGTTAGCTTTTATTGGTAGAGGGATTGAGTTTCGGAGCCAGGAGGTCATGTTGCAGCTGTACAAAATTCTGGTGCGGCCCCACTTGGAGTATTGTGTACAGTTCTGGTTGCCGCATTATAGGAAGGATGTGGAAGCATTGGAAAGGGTGCAGAGGAGATTTACTAGGATGTTGCCTGGTATGATGGGAAGGTCTTATGAGGAAAGGCTGAGGGACTTGAGGTTGTTTTCGTTAGAGAGAAGAAGGTTAAGAGGTGACTTAATAGAGGTATACAAGATGATCAGAGGATTAGATAGGGTGGATAGTGAGAGCCTTTTTCCTCGGATGGTGATAGCTAGCACGAGGGGACATAGCTTTAAATTGAGGGTGATAGATATAGGACAGATGTCAGAGGTAGGTTCTTCACACAGAGAGTAGTAAGGGCATGGAATGCCTTGCCTGCAGCAGTAGTGGACTCGCCAACATTAAGGGCATTTAAATGGTCATTGGATAAACATATGGATGATATTGGAATAGTGTAGGTTAGATGGGCTTTAGATTGGTTTCACTGGTCGGCGCAACATCAAGGGCCGAAGGGCCTGTACTGCGCTGTAATGTTCTATGTTCTATGATGCATCTCTGCCCCCCTTCAAATTACTCCAGGATTTCCTGGGGTTTTCCAAAGGACAGAGACCTGAGTCTGTTTCTACAATTCCCATGATAATGAACGAGAACTGTTTCTGGACCTTTTGAATGTTGAAGTCTTGAATGGGCATCTAGTGCAGAGACACTCGGAGAAGTCCTTGGACCCAGGTGGATCAAACAGAAAGGAGCTAACTGCAAAGAGCAAAAAATATCTCAAGGTCACCTTGTTGTTTGTGGTTGCTATGTGGAAGACCAGTTTGGACCAGTTTCCTCTCCCTCTTGCCTTGCCACCAAGCCCCTATTTTGTTGATCGAGAATCTTCCAATTTTTTTTTGACTGATCCAAATTAAGTCCCATTCACTGTGCTAGGTGGCAGTCTACTCCATAAGTAGAATGCATGAGTTACAACTTATGCTATATTAACACTAAGGTTCCTTTAGTTTTTAATTGTGTTTCTTCCTTGAGGGACACAAGTAAAAGCTGAAATGGATTCATTTTAGCCATAACAAACCTTGCTGCCTGAAGGTGGTAGATTTTTGGGGTAACTTGGCAAGAGAATTTGTGAAGAGAAATAGTTCATATCTCTGGTCAACTTTGACAAATGTCTTGCAGATGAACTGATCTGCTTAAGCACAGAACACTTGTGTGAATCTCGGTTGTTGAATCCCATATCATCTGATGTCTGAGTGCAATCTTCGCGTCTGACTGAGGGGCAGGAGAGTAAAACGCCAGGACTGCTAACAAGGTCAGGATCCCTGCATGATGCTATTATAGGGTTTGTCATAGCGTCATGGTCGGACTCCAGATTTCTGTCTGATTAGATTCATAGTGCTGTAATATCAGCACCAGACCCCTCCCCCCAGCTTTGCCCACGAAAAAAAAATAAAGCTGTAATTTTACCAATTATCCTCACTGCTTGGTCCAATAAAAATCCAAAAAATGATGTACCTGCCTTTTACACAATTGTGAATAGACACATTTGAAATGTAACCAATACTGTGGCCCTGAATTTTAGTGGACCTCTTACCACTGCATGATCAAAACCTTACCAGAAGCAGTGGATAGATCCAGCTTACTAGCTTTTCAATGGTGCAGCAGCAGAATATCTAAGGAAGTTCAGGCTTTCTGTATTTCACTTTCGTGACAAGAACATTAAGATGCCGGAGGTCTTTAAGACCGGCAGCAGTGAGGAATTCCCGCTCCCAACCGCATAGCTGCCAATCCTAGATATAACTTGGACCTACAGCTTATTCACAATATGTTAGTTAGGGTAGACTGATAAACTCAGTGGGTTCAGTGTGCATGGTATCTAACAAGCACCCACCTCCTATCAGCACTGATACTACGGTGAGGTCTTTGCGTGTGTGTACTCATGCATGCATAGAATGCTCTACCAAGAATAATGATTGAGTTAGTCAGTTGGGAGCCAAATAATGTCAGGAGGGATTTGTTAGATGAAATCCTAAAGAGTCTGAGACTCACAACATTAGTCTATCCATATTAATATAATCCAGGTGTTGAAAAGTATCTTCGTCATGGGAAATAAGTACATAAGTGAGAAAGGATCAGAAGGATAGACTGAGAAAGCTTTTCTCTAAGCCCTGGAATTCGCTTCCTAAGCTGCTCTGCCTCTCCATCTATCCCTCTTTCTATCCCTCCTAAACTTACATCCATCTGTCCTAATATCTCTTTATGTGACTTAATGTTTGACGCACCTTGGGATGTTTCACTACATTAAAGGTGCTATATAAATGCAAGTTGTTGCTATTGGTGGCGATACAAAATAGGGTGAGAGGATTCGTAAACATTAGCACAGACCAGTGGGTTGATTGGCCTGTTGCTGTGAGTTCTATGCAATTATCAGTGATATGCCCTCCAGTTTTCTCCTTTCCCAGGCCTGTGAGTCTATTGTCTTGTGTTTCATTCTCTGCTTGAAAACTGTTGTTGTACTTCAAGTTTTGAACTGAAAAATTTACTGGTTCAACAGATCTTCCCATGTTCCTGTTGCTGCTGCTTTGCTTCTGGAATGAAATCTTGTCACAGTGTGCGTCTGAATTCCTGATTTTGTGACAGCTTTATCCCATTGGGAATTCTAGTTCATGCAGACAGTCAACTTCTTGAGTAAATCAGCAGAATCAAGTATGTGGAGGGCAACTTGGGAAAAGACTATTAAAGAAGAATTTGAATATAACTTCTGCAGAAAGGATGGGGTTAGTTTGGCTCTACTGAATGTGGATAATGTCTTTTACTTTTCCTATAATTTTATTATATCAATATCCATACATTTTGCAATAATGCATATTCTTAAATTAACCAGATACACGACTTTAAACAACAATTTCAAACTATTCTCGTGACTATTCTTGTGACCCAGGGTTGAGTTTAACATCACTTTCCTGACAGTAAACGGCCAAATAGGCAATTAACAATGTGGGGGGTTGCTTAGCCATTTGTGATTCAACCTTCTCCTGACATTGTCAATTTCAGGGTCTGCAGATCGATAAAGTGCCCATTTAAAAGCAGGCAGGGGCCTCATAAACTTTTATACAGATTGAAATTGTATTATGTCAAAGGATCCTGAAGAGGGCCTGAGTGGGGACACAAAACTGAAGAGGATCCAACTCTTCAGACATAAACTCCATGGTTACACTTTCCTTTTTGGAGCCTTGGAGGAGCCAAAGTGCTCTTCCGCGTCCCACCGGGAAAGTCATGTCCTCTCCTGCCCTGGACTCATTCCCCCCTTGCTCCCCTGTAAGATTTTTCTGAGACTCCTCCCTATCACTTATTCAAGTTTTAACGTTTATTTATTAGTGTCACAAGTAGGCTTACATTAACGCTGCAATGAAGTTACAGTGAAAATCCCCTAGTCGCCACACTGTGGCGCCTGTTCTGGTACACTGAGGGAGAATTTAGCACAGCCAATGCACCTAACCATATGTCAATTAATGTTTATTTCTGGCTGATGAGGCGCAACGTCTGCTACCACAGATAGTGACCCAATGAAGAATTGCACAAACATCAGTAAAGGAATGCAACAAAGTACATGGGTCGACCAGACTAATCTGGAGTGTAAGGTCGTAAGGCAGTCTGCAATTATACTTCAACTTTAGTCAATCACATCACCACCTGCCAAGGATACATCCGATCCCTGTGAAGGTGGAAGAATGGGAGCTAGCAGCATGATACTCCCCATGCCTGGCTCTAATCCTCTTCTAGAAATCACCTTGGAAAATGCTGCCAAAGGAGCTCTTCTTTACAAGGATACCTGAAATAAGACTAGGATCTATCTGAGTCCAGATAACCCTTTGTCAAAGCTTTGCCAAAGGGTCATTTGGACTCGAAACGTCAACTCTTTTCTCTCCTTACAGATGCTGCCGGACCTGCTGAGATTTTCCAGCATTTTCTCTTTTGGTTTCAGATTCCAGCATCTGCAGTAATTTGCTTTATTCTAGGATCTATCTACACTGGTTCCCACACAGATTCCTGGCCTTCCAGCATATTTCCACCTTATTGGTGGCAGGAACTCACTAGAACAGTCAGAGACTTTTGGCCCCAAGGTGTTTAATGGGACGGGGGAAAATGCAAAGTTACTTGAATCTTAAGCACATTTTGTAAAACAAGGATTAACTAGTGTTACAAATATTATAACTTTGAGACCTACTTTACTGATTATCAATAATGTGTAATATTTTTACTTTGAGTCAGTCATCTGGTATTGCTGCAGTAAATTTGATGTAAGACAAACTGCTGTGGCATTGGAGTGCAATGAAACCACAGTAAACAGCAGAAACTACAAGCCTGACCCTGGTCTACCCATTAACAATGATAAAGAAGATCTAGTAGAATACATTCACAAATTTTAAACAACATTGAAAATCTATGCCCAGTTTTTAAGATAATATGATTTGCAATGTAGTAATCTGTTCTGTTCAACAATGGTATTTAACTCTAATGCTAAAGCAAAGCTACTATTGTAATATATGGAAAATATTACTGTCCAAATGACTTTTTCCATCGAAGACTCACAGCCTTTATTTTGGAAACAGACTATCTGCTGAAGTTTAAAATCTGCTTTCAGAAACAAAGTTGTATTTGGTGATGATACACACATATAAAACCAGCAACATGAGAAGAGAAATAAGTAAATAAGGTCACAGTGAATACTGCTTTAAAACTATTACAGCAGCATTTTATTAATTAGGGAAATGGCCCCCGGTGTAGGTAACGTGTCTTCCTCCACATTGCTTCATGCTGGAGTAATAGATGTTAATCAGTTAATCATACCTATTAGTACACCACTCAACCTATGATCTAGGGTCTGAGTGCACATGGATAAGATAGAGCAGGCTCAATCCACTCACCACATCCAAAATGGTAGCTTCATTGAAGTAGTATTTGTATTACTCTGCTTGTAGCTAACATCCTGGTTTTTTTAAATGGCAATTTTTGGAATGATGATCAAAGCATAATACAAAATGCTGAAACCCTGACCTCTGGGAAATGGGGTTATAATGCTTATGTTACTGTGCTCATACTCCAGGGGCCTGGATGAATAGTAGAATCGTAGCACAATATAGTACAGAAGAAGGCCGTTTTCATCCATTTGGTGGGATTTTAACGTCCCGCCCACCACAGGAATCAGAGCAAGCGAGGGATGGACAAGGGAAAGGTCCGTTGACCTCGGGCGGGATTTTATGGCTTCGGGACGAGTAAGGCCATAAAATCCCACCCATTGGGCAGGATTTTATGGCCTCCCTTGGGCAAGATCGTAAAATCTTGCCTGAGGCCAACGGAGATTTCTGTTCTGGCAACTTCCGGGGCGAATGAGGTGGTCGGGTTTCATTGTGTCTATGTCACTTTTTTGAAAGAGCTATCCAATTAGTCCCAACCCCCTGCTATTTCCCCAGAGCACTGAATTTTGTTCCCCTTCAAGTATTTATCCAATACCCTTTTGAAAGTTATTATTGAATCTGTTACCCACTATCCTTTCTGGCAGCATTTCCAGATCACAGATCACTAATAGGCATGATAAACTCACTTTCACGTGTTATTCCAGCTCATCCTAATGTAATGTAGAGGAAAGCACAACATTAAAAAAAATCTCCTTGTATCCAACTGGTTCTTTTGTCAATTATCTTAAATCTATATAGAAACATACATCGAAAATAGAAGCAAGAGTAGGCCATTCGGCCCTTCGAGCCTGCTCCACCATTCATTATGATCATCACTGATCATTAAATTTAATACCCCAATCCCGCTATCCCCTCATACCCCTTGATGCCTTTAGCTCCAAGAGCTATATCTAATCCTTTCTCGAAATCGCACAATGTTTTGGCCTCAACTACATCCTGTGGTAGTGAATTCCACAGATTCACCACCCCCAGGGTGAAGAAATTTCTCCTTACCTCAGTCCTAAAAGTTTTATCCCTTATCCTCAAACTATGATCCCTCGTTCTGGATTCTCATCTGGAATGTTCTTTCTGAAGCCACCCTGTCTAATCTTGTAGAATTTTAGAAGTTTCTATGAGATCCCTCTCACGCTTCTAAACTCCAGTGAATATAATCCTAACTGATTTAGCCTCGCTTCATATGACAGTCCTGCCATTTCTAGAATCAGCCTGGTAAACCTTTGCTGCACTCCCTCTACAGCAAGAACACCCTTTCTCAGATAAGGACACCAAAACTGCACGCAATACTCCACACAATACTGCACATAATACTGCACAATACAAGAATGTCAGTAATTGTGTTGCACTGTGTTTGGGTGATGCAGTGGTATATGGGAGCAGAGAGAGCTGAATGTATGGTTGGTATCAGCGATATGTGTGTGAAGGTGAGGTAGAGTATTTGGATGTTAGGCATGAGTCCTGAGTGTCAGGGGACGTTGATGAGTGAGTGAATGGTGGGGGGAGGGGAGAGGTGGTGACAGGGGGATGCATTGAGCAGTGTGAGAGGTTGGCAGGAATCATGTGAAATCCACTCACTGAGTTTGACCATCCATGTTAGATAATTAGACTTCTTGTGGCACTGTTCCATGTCCTTGGGTCCAGACTCTGCGATTTGACTTCCCTCCCAACATGCTGCCAATCACCACTTGTTATTCGCACACAGTACGTGGCCTGTGTTGAGCAGTCAGATCACCCTCAGACCAATGCTACAATCAACTAAACAATGAGGCAGCACCAAATATGTGTGCTGCCTACCTCCCCAGCAACATACGTTAGCAAGTCACAAACCTTGACACATGTCCAAAACACTGTGTGAACCAATTTCTAGCCCTATGAGTTTTCAGATAAACATTACAGCTGGAATTCTCGGTTTGCTCATGCCTGCAGGATTCTCCCACCTGTGGGTTTCCTGCCGGCATGGCATAACATCAATGGGAATTCCCATTGGCAGCGGCGGGACCAGAGAATCCCGCCGCTCACAAAAAATGCTCCATTTCCCACCGGCAGGGAACACGCGGCTGGGAGGCTGGAGAATCTCGCCCTGTGTAAAGTAATGTTAGAATTGGATGTTGGAAAGTAGTGTTATTTGCATGGTCGACTTATTCACTGTATGGACTTCATCTTTCACACACAGCCTCCAATTGCTTAGTGAGTGAAGACAGTGCCCAGTAAAATGCAAACCATGCAGATCAGCAACTCACAAGATTTGTTCCTTGGTCTGTGGCTAGTTTTCTGATATCAACTAAAGCAGCATTTGGCGGCATTATAATTGGCTTCAGTGTATCCTCTCTGGGATAAAGCAGTTGCCAGCATTCCTGTTTCTAATCACCTAGTGACTCTTGTTAGACAGAATATGTGTTAAGAATCTGATCAAACTCAGCTGTAATTCATTCAACTGTCAACCCTCATTGTCCAGGTTTACACATTGCACTGATGCTCATCAAGACATCTAGGGTGGAATTTTCCCATCCCGCCTGCCACGGGAATCGTAGCAGATGGGACAGGAAATTTGGCAGACCATTTAAAGGTCCATTGACCAAGAGTGGGAATTTGCGGTCTTGGGGCACCTGCAGATGGAAAATTCTGCCCCTAGTGTCAATACAATGGTATATTATGTAAATGACAACCTCTGTAAGAAATTAATATTGAGCTCTAATGGTTATTAAACTTAGAGCATATTCTGCTAGTGACTTCCAATAGAATCATAGAAACTCTACAGTTCAGAAGGAGGTCATTCAGTCCATTGAGTCTGCACCGACTCTACGAAAGAGCATCTTAGCCAGGCCCACACCCCTGCCCTATCCCCATAACCCTGTGCATTTACCATGGCTAATCCACCTGACCTGCACATCTTTGGGCTATGAAAGGAAACCGGAGCACCCGGGGAAACCCATGCAGACATGTAGAAAACGTGCAAACTCCACAGTCATCCAAGGTCAGGATTAAATCCAGGTCCCTGGCACTATGAGGCAGCAGTGCTAACCATTGTGCCACTGTGCCACCCTAAATAATAGCAATGATGTTTTTAATTGTAGAGAAATACAAAATAGATGTTACAATATAGCATCCCCAATGCAAAGCTTTGCACAACAGTGAACACGTCTCACTAATTTCATTAAGAAGTTGGGCTATCCAATCTGCAGCAAATTGTGAGCTTCTGGAAACTAAAACATGAAATTCATCCCTATTTCTTTCTCTGCTGTTGTTCACGCTGTACTAAGGCACAAGAGGGATAATTTTACCCCTTCCCAATCGGCAGGAAAGGAATGAGGAAACAGCAGAAAGGATAGGCTCCATTTCCCACTGGCTGACAATTTTAACACTACTGGTTGTGGCTGTGAATGAGCCTCCAACCAGACTCCAACATGAACCTCAATTAAAATAAACTTGGCAGAACATAGATATGAGCCCAGTGACATTCAAACTCATCCTGATGGTGGCATAGTGGTTAGCACTGCTGCCTCACAGCGCCATGGACCCAGGTTCGATTCCTGGCTTGGGTAACTGTCTGTGCAGTCTGCACGTTCTCCCGGGTGCTCCAGTTTCTTCCCACAGTCTGAAAGACGTGCTGGTTATGTGCATTGGCCATACTAAATTCTCCCTCAGTGTACCTGAACAGATGCTGAAGTGTAGCGACTAGGGAATTTTCACAGTAACTTCATTGCAGTCTTAATGTAAGCCTACTTGTGACTAATAAATAAACTTTTGAGTGGCAGTCTGCTGGAATGCTTTGCCAAGAAAGGTTGTCAGAAAAACAATGAATCCACTGAGGGTAAGTTAACAATTTTACTTGTTAGGGCTAAGCATGCTCCTCTGGACAACACAAGGAAAGTCCAGGGTTCTTCTCCCCTAGGTTACATCTCATATCCCTGCCTCACATACCCCCTTCCTCCACACCACCAGCCCTCCCCCCTCCCCCCACTCCCCAACACACATCACCTCCCCCTCCCAACACCAGTCACAGCAACCATTGTCTCAGAGTTATCTTGCCTTTGACAACCTTCTCCTGCTATTGGACTCTGTCAGATCATCATCCTCCACCGCCAACCAGCTGCCACTATCTGCCAAAAATGGTGGAGCAGCTGACCTGCGGCACCACAAATCCAAGTGCATAAAGTCAGCTGGACTCCGGGTCAGACTGCCGAGTGAGGATGTCATCCATTCCCCTGAAGAAGAGTCATATGGACATAAAAGGGTGTCTCTGTTTCTTTCTCCTCAGATGCTGTCATGCCTTCTGAGTCTTTCCAGAATTTTCTGTTTTTATGTCAACCATTCCTGTTGGTTTCAGACGAAGGGCCAAGTTTTTATTCCCAGGTTGGGAGAACAGAGTCAGGAAAATTGTGCATTATATGCTGTTAACCAGTGGTGCAGTCACACTGACCTTCTTAAAGGGATGCCGCACAGAATCACAGGAGTCTGCTGCTAAATGCTATTGCTGCAATTTTGTAGAAGGACAATGGAACGCCAAGGCAGAGAGATGGGGCTCCCAGTTGCAAAAATCCAATGAAACCAAAAACAGCCCTCAAGGCCTCACCCCCACATAAAATCCTCATTCCCCTTCCATGCCTACTCATGCCATGCTCCCACTCACCCCCATGCATCCTCATACCCTCAATGCAACCTTACTTCCTCCATCCATCCCTTTATAGCTCCAATGCCAACTTAGTGCCAACACATGCCATTCATGCCCCCACCTATTACCCTTTTTCCTTACATTACCATGCCAACTCAACCAATATCCACCATCAGCAGACTTCAGAAGTTATGGTGAATAATGAATTAAATAATGTTCTGTGTTTATTGCAGAGTTTACATTAAAAAAACACTGTAATTGGTTAAAAAATTTAAATTCATTTAAATTCCTTTAAGTACTTAATCCCTTATGAAAAGAACCATTTGTATTCACAGCCCCCGATTTAAGGTAGCTAATCTCTTGAGAAACACTTGAAGTTGACAATCAAATTTTGAATTTACAATTGTCCCCACTGTGATGATTATAGGTTGTTTAGCAGCACTAATCCTATAATGATAACTCTCAGGCCTAGGTCAACAGACAGCTAGTGAAATTGCAAGTAGAGTAATAGCAAGCTGTATTTTCTCAAAAAAATGAGAGGGTTTGGGGATTTAAATGACTTGGCAGCTTGATAGTTCCAGCGAGCTTATTCACTTTGTACACACATTCATCTCCAATCCCAAAGGGCACCTTACCTCTCCAAATAATTCCAGCAGTTTTAGGCCTTTTCCGCAACTATCTAAAGTCCACAAGTCATGTTTTGGACATCCCAGTAACAAAAATTGCATCTGTTTGAAGGAAGTTATCCTTTTACATGTGCAGTTGCCTCCATGAACTGCAGATATGCAAACTGCAACCTGCCCCCTCCTGCCTGAGTTTTCCACACCCAGGGAGAAATGGTGGGTACTGGGATTTCTGGAATCGGAGCTCTGGTGTTATTTTGGCTCAGGTGTGAAGCCCTTCTAGCTTCGCAAAAATTCAGGCCGAATGGTTAAAACTGGTCCCAAAGGGTAAAGTGTTAAAAGCCAGTGTGATTTTCATTGTTGTTGAGAATCCTGTGCTTAAGGTAAGCTGGGAAATCTTAGCCTTAGTATTCAGAGAGCCTGTTGATCTGTTTTGGGGTTTGATCATTTTCACTGGAGAACATTGAAAATTAACAAATGAACAAACGCTCTGAAAAATAAACTCAATTCAAAATTGAAGATCATGAAACAATTTGAAATTATTTTCAAATTTGATGAACCCAGTTCGCAAGTGTACAAACAAGATGCACAAGTATAAGAGTTTCTTGATCAGGGCCAATTCTCAATATGAGCAAAATAGAACGGAAACAGTTAAGGTCAGAGATATGGGAAGATAAATTGGGTTCAGTGTCACCCAGCACCCTTAGGGCCCGATTTTACCATTGCGTCGCGCCTGTTTTCAGGCGCGAAAATGTGGTAAAGTCGGGTGTGAGACCATGAATGCGATCTGCGCCCGCTTCCGCGCAGATGGCCACTTTAGCGAGGCCCAGGAATGGCCGCGATCTGATTCGCACCCGGAACGGGCGCAACGGCGATTTAAATGCATTTGCATGCATTTCAATTGAATTAATGAACTGCCCGCCCAACGTTATCAGCATTTCCCCCTTTACCACCACGTTCGCCAATCCGGAATCGCGCTGAAATGAACCTGCTGAATAAAAGTCTGTTTCGGGTACTCCAGCTGCTGAAGAGGTGAATTCAGTGCTTCCAACGGCTCTCTGACTCAGATCAGTGGTGGTGGGGGAGGGGGAGGCGGGGAGGAGGGAGGCCCGATCGAGTCTGGGGGTGGGGGGGAGAGTGAGGCCAGATCATTCTCTGGTGGGGGAGTGGGGGGGGAGCGGGGGGTGGAGTGAGGCCAGATCATTTTCCGGGGGAGTGAGGCCAGATTATTCTCTGGTTTGGTGGGGGAGGGGGTGGCGGTGGAGGGAGGCAGGTAAGATCTCCGGTGGGGGGGGAGGCCAGATGGATCTCTGGTGGGGGGGGAATGGGGACAGGGTGGTGAGCTGCCTCTCTGTGGGCGATCGGTGGGGGGGGGGGAAGAGGACAGGGGGTCGCGATCAGTCTGGGTAGCGGGGGGCTGGGTGGATAAGGGGGACAGTGATGTCTGTGGGGGCCATCGCTCCCGCTTTTTGCTCCTGGGCCGCTTTCTCTGCTTTGTGTGGCTCAGGAGCGATCTGACATGGGTGCGCTTTTTCAAAATTTTTTTCTAACTGTGCATGCGCAGTTCAGAGCTCCGGTCGTTCTGGGCGCGCTAAGCCCCACCCACAGCGCGATTCAGATTCGTGATTTTGTTCTCAGGCTAAATGCGTATGGGGGCGCCTGAAAGCAGATTTCCAAATCAGATCTGAATTGCGCCCATTCAGCACTTAGAATGAAAATGGTAAAATCAGGCCCTTCGTGTTCCAAAATGGCATCCACATTGCACACATACACATCTGATGTGAAGCGTGAAAGAACACTATCTTATTAAAGGAGTTAGCGCTTCTGTAAGGCTCAGTGGGTCAGCTAATGCCCTCTGTTAACCTCACACAGTTGAGCAAGTGTTCAGCAGCAGGAAGTTGCTGACTGATTTCTTCTGGCTGTTATAACAGTTCTATCCATTTTTGGTGCTTCCCATGGTCGCTTCAAGTTTCAAAAGTCCACAGGGAGTGTCGTGGCAGGTCCTGAGATAGCTCATGCTGAATTCAAGGTTTCTATACAAACGTGCTGTACCCAGGGCAAAAACAAATGCTGGAAAAACCCAACAGACCTGTGGAGAGAGAAAATAGAGTTAATGGGAGGGATTTTATGGCCTCGCTTGAGCGAAACCGGAAAATCCCACCTAAGGTCAATAGACATTTCCATTGTCCACCCCTCGCCCACTCCGATTCTGTGGCGGGTGTGGTGGTAGAATTCTGGTGAACATTTTGAGTCTGTATGACTTGTCCTCAGAGCTAAAGAGAGGGGTGAACGTGAAGGATTATATACTGTATATGAATGGGTGGAGCAGGTGGAGCAAAATAGAGGATCAGTGTCTGGTGGGAGCTAAGAGAGATCGCAACAAAGATCATGAGACAGAAGAAACATTAATGGCAGTATTTTGCTCTTACTATTGTGTTGTATCCAGATACGGGTTCACTAGTAAGCCTTCTTCCTGGAATCGAGCCTGATGACAGGTTGAATGAGCAGAAGTCACGAGGAGCAGGCTGGAAGAGGAAGGAGAAGTCATAGAATAGAAGTTGTAGAATCCCTGCAGTGTAGAAGGAGGCCATTCGGCCCTTCGAGACTGTACTGACCTCAATCCCACCCCTATTCCCATAACTCCATACATTTACCCTAGCTAGTCCCCCTGACACTAAGGGGCAATTTAGCATGACCAATCCACCTAACCCGCACATCTTTGGACTGTGGGAGGAAACCGAAGCACCCAGAGGAAACCCACGCAGACACGGGGAGAAGGTGCAAACTCCCACACAGTGACATAAGCCGGGAATCGACGTGGGTCCCTGGTGCTGTGAGGCAGCAGTGCTAACCACTGTGCCACCATGCCGCCCATAAGGAGTGTGAAAAGGGCTCTCAGAAGTCCCAGTATGTTCAAGGAAAAATTCTCCGACCTGAAATTCAGAGAGGAATAATGTGGGAGATGTCTGCAATTCACTAAGGTGGCTGTCACTGAAATCTGCCAATTGCTGCAGTACAACTCCAACCTCAGAGCAAGGTAAGGACTTATATTTCCAATGAGTTTGAAGGTGAACATTGCTATAAATATTTGTATATCTGACTTCTTCCAGGCTGTGCTGGAGAAATTTCCAACATCTTGCAGTTTCAGCCCATTGTGGCATATGGGAGGTGACTAGCGCTATCTATTCAAAGAGCAATAATTAATTGTCACGGAGAAGTAGATGGAGTGAGCCTGTAACTTTGTGAGATAGGTTTTCTTAGTGCAGGGTGCCAATGACCGCATGAATGTACATTGCTTTGTAAGAGTTACATGATATCTCTGTCTTGTACCGCAACCAAAAAATGATTCCAGTCCCTCAACTTGCAGCTGGTGTGTGACCGTGTGCAGTGAATTATACAGGTTAATGCCCATGATCTGCAGTCATGATTCTTCATTCTGTGGCAGGATGTTACATGAGCTGCATCTGAAACACCGCATCAAGCCAAAAGGGCAGATATTGGGCAACAAGGGCTATTGTTTGACGACATGGCTCATGTCCATAACTGGAGCAATGACCCACGCACATGATCCATGTACACAAAGAGAGCTATGCCACCTCAAAAAATACAATCAAAATCTCTTTGGTGTGTGAAAGCCACAGTTGAACTGCCTGCATCTCCTGGGGATGCAGGACGGCCTGAATTAAAGTTAAAGTTTATTTATTAGTCACAAGTAAGGCTTACATTAACACTGCAATGAAGTTATTGTGAAATTCTCCTAGTCGCCACACTCTGGCGCCTGTTTCGGTCAATGCACCTAACTATCACGTCTTTCAGACTGTTGAAGGAAACTGGAGCACCCGGAGGAAACCCACACAGACACGGGGAGACCATGATCCAAGTCAGGAATTGAACCCGGGTCCCTGGTGCTGTGAGGCAACAGTGGTAACCACTGTGTCACTGTTCCGCCCACCGAATTTTCCAACTGTTCACGCTCTACCACCACTGTCAGCCCTCAGCCAAATCACTGTTTACTGCAGTGGGATCGGAGAACCCCAGCTGCGGGCGAGGTCAGACAATCTGGCTCGACATCTCTGCTACTTTTCACCTACTCCACCAAGTTCTCCTGCGCAGTGTTCAAAAACCTTGCGGCATGCTCTCTTCTATAGTCACCCTTTGTTACAACACACTATTCTGAATGATGCCAGCACCTCTATCAGCTGCAATGCACCTTCCTTTTAAGAGGTTCAGCGGAGTTTCCTGAAGTTATGTTGCGTTGTTGCGATATTTGGCCACCTACTAATGCATGCAACCAATAAATGGCAATAAATTGTCTGTATGCAGGAATCATGATAATGGGTAGACATCACAAGTCACCTGCATTACATTGAGTGTGTACAGAGTAATTGTGCATCATGATCACTACACCCATTTTCAGGGGATGACATAATTTGGCCCCGTGCTGTTTCCCCAGGAGATCATAGATAATACACCTTGGGAGGGTAGATACTTTGAGGCCTCTAACTCAGCAGAAATGTGGTGTCAGTGTCCTAAAAAGTAGAGGAAATGACTTTCAGCTTTGTTCTTGATGGCACTGTAATCATTAAAATTTGCTACCAGGTCTACCATTGTATACACTCCACCTAATATCATCTGGTAGTCTGTTTAGTTAGACTTTACTGCATTTTTGTAAGGTTGAGAGGAGCAGGAGTACTTTCTCCAGGCTTCACTTCCTCCTCCACATTATAAGAATGAAGCAAAACCCAACTCCCAAACCCCATTCAGTGGCAACTCGCATTCAGCTCTCTGTCAGGCAGGAGTCAGACATTTCACAGAAGATTAGAGGGGCATCGCTCTGTCCTCACTGCTTGTTACCATTATTCTCCTGCTTGTCTGGTAATACTGCTTTCATGCCCTGCTCATGAATGGTGTAGCCATCCTGATGATGTCCCGCTGGCAGGACACTAGTGAGAAGATGTCATCTCCATGGATTTGGGGGGAGAGATCTTCACACCCTACCCCTGGTCATCCCCAAACCGGGAGGCATTGAGGGCATTCCAAGCCCTGTATCCACGTGGACCCTGGCTGAGATCCTTTCCCTGCCTTCCCTTGCAGGCTGCACTTCACTACCCTCCTTAACCTCCTCCTTATTCAAGGAGATGTGGCACTCCTCCATGTCCTCCTGGTCCAGCTGCTCTCCCCATGGCAGTGTCAGGCCGTGCAGAGAACAGCACAATAATGCGGGACACCCTCTGGGAGCTGTACCAGAGAGCCCCCCCACCCCATCCCCACCGCCACCACCAACTGGTCCAGGCACCAGAACTGCATCTTATGCAGACCAATTGCCTGCTCAACCAGCGCACACGTAGATGAGTAAGCCTCATTGTAGCGAGTCTCAGTGGGTATTTTGGGCCTTTGAGCTGGAATCATCAGCCACCTCCTGAGTGGGTATCCTTTGTCCCCAAGGAATCATCCCTCCAGACGCTGGTCTCTCTCAAAAACGGTTGAGATCCATGAGCATCCCAAGATGTTGCTGTCATAGATGCTTCCTGGGAAATGAACACAAAACTGCATTATGCGCATGGTGTGGTCATAGACAATCTGGCCATTGACGGAGTGAAATCCCTTGCGGTTTCTAAACAGGGCCCATCCTGTCATGGGGAATGCAGGGCCATGTGGGTGCAGTCTAGGACACCCTCATAGAAATCATAGAAACTCTACAGTGCAGAAGGAGGCCATTCGGCCCATCGAGTCTGCACTGACCACAATCCCACCCAGGCCCTACCCCCACATATTTTACCCGCTAATCCCTCTAACCTACACATCCCAGGACTCTAAGGGGCAATTTTTTAACCTGGCCAATCAACCTAACCCGCACATCTTTGGACTGTGGGAGGAAACCGGAGCACCCGGAGGAAACCCACGCAGACACGAGGAGAATGTGCAAACTCCACACAGACAGTGACCCGAGCCGGGAATCGAACCCGGGACCCTGGAGCTGTGAAGCAGCAGTGCTAACCACTGTGCTACCGTGCCGCCCCATGCACGTGAGCACCCTGCATGTGGGGCAAGCCAGCTATGCGGACGAAGACCATGCCCTGGCATCCTAGCTCGCCTGGCCCCAGGCAAAGTTGACGTAAAAGTGAACCCTTGCAAATAGCGCTTCTGTGACCTCCATTATGCTGACATATGAGATGCCGCACAGGTCACACATGCAGCCCTGAAACTAGCCACTGGCATAGAAGTTCAGTGCAGTTGTGACTTTCAGGATCCAGGCAATGGGTGACCACCAGTGCATGTGGTGCTAACTCCTGCATCACGCGGCACAGGTTGTCCACCTTCCCCCGGGAAAGACCTAGTCTTCTCCAGCACTGGATCTCTAACATCTGGAGGTACAATCCTCTCCTCCAGTTGACTCGTTGCCGGTAGTTCTTCTTCAAGCCTCCTCCATCAGTGGCCCTTCATCCGGTTGATCAGTGGGCCCTGCCTTCCTCTCCTCTCTGGGCTGATCCTGGCCAAATGCAGCTGCACATTGCTGCTGCTGCTCCACAGCTATCAATAGAATTGCCAGCTCCACTGCCTCTAATAGAACATCAAAGTGACCGATGAGAAGTCCTCACGATACCCTGACCCACAGCCCTCTCAGGATCTGGGACACCATGCGCAACACCCTTACGTGAGCACCTTTCCAATGAGCCTCACTCCATTCCCCACATTTGCCCCTTTCAACTCCACTGAATGAAGTTCCTTGACCCTTGAAAATCTTAGTGGTATGTGTGACACCTCCCCCGCCCCCTCCCTACCTCCAGGGTGAGGACTGAGGGCAGTTGGGCGCAGTCAGTCAACCTGCATTCTAACATCATGGGGGGAATGATGTTCCCCATCCCTTGAAGGGACGACTTCACCAGATGGTCTTGCATTGGGGGACACATCTGTGCCACCTCTCTGTTATATAGACATGAATTTGAGCCTTGAAATTCAATGCTTGGGGGTAACACTTCCACTATTTTGTATAAAGCAATTAAACTTAATATTAAACTTAATCAAACAAATTGAGGGAGGAAGTAAAAGGGTCCTTGCATTAAACAAAAACAACTCACAAATGAAATTTAAAACACCAAACTAAAATATGATGAAGGGGGTCGATACGGCATTCTTGTCCCTGTGATGTCCATCTCACACGGAAGGGGGCAATTCTTCTCACTCTTTTGAGTGGGACAATGCTTTCAAGGGGTTAAAAGTTGGGTACCAATCTGACGCACTCACGCATTACAATGCTGACTCAATTGGCACAATTGATTCATCAAGGAAGGGTCCGGAAGCTGACCAGTTAACTGCTTTCCCATTGTGGCAGATGAGGTTCGCCTGATTTGTCTGAGAACGATAAATAGCATGTCAGCTTCATCCTTCTAGGGCACCCTCATTTCCCGCAGCTCTCATGGGCTGTAGATTAAACAAGCTTACAACTGGAACAACCAGCCACATAGACTCTAATCCCTGACAGCCTGGCCTCCATAACCAGTGGCCTTGAACTTCCAGACAGCTCATGCCCTTGGACTTCACAGTGCTGCCTGAGTGTGGGCTTTCATTCTTACAGTCACCCGGTCTCCTGTGTGAGGGTTTTCAAGCCTCATCAGGTTGGAAAACACTCTTTGTTAGAGTCCCCCACACTGCAGCCTGGCCTCTCATGGGACCCCCAACTCGGTCCCAAGTTGAACTTATCAAGGTCCATTGCATCTTTTTCTTCACCCTCTCTGCAACTAGCCTGGCACCAAAGAACAAAGAACAAAGAACAAAGAACAATACAGCACAGGAACAGGCCCTTCGGCCCTCCAAGCCCGCGCCGCTCCCCGGTCCAGGATTGAATCCCGAATCCAGGATCCCCGCCCAACTTTTCCAGCCTATCTACATACCAATATCCTATCCACCGAGCTGTCCCTCACAGCTACGATGCTTTGTTCATTACAACCTATTAACTTACCCCCACCCCCCCATTCCAGACCATGTGATCTCCAGGGAGAGGCGAAAACCCAGAGTGAAAAACCCCAGGGCCAATATGGGGAAAAAAAATCTGGGAAATTCCTCTCCGACCCTCTGAGGCGATCGAAACGAGTCCAGGAGATCACAATGGCCCCGATCGGAAAATGCTTCCCAACCCTAGTCATTTCCACTTCCACGAACACCATATGAATTCCCTGCCCCCGAGACAGGTTCCCAACTATCCGCAGTCTCACTCTGTACTGGCACCAGCAAGATGATCGTAGAATGAAGCCTTGAAACGAGAAACCAGGAACAATTAGCCCGCGCCGCTCCCTGGTCCAAACTAGACCACTCTTTTGTATCCCTCCATTCCCACTCCGTTCATATAGCTGTCTAGATAAGTCTTAAACGTTCCCAGTGTGTCCGCCTCCACCACCTTGCCCGGCAACACATTCCAGGCCCCCACGACCCTCTGTGTGAAATACCCTGGATGGTATTGGCGATCTGAGTACTCACCTCTGACACCCCCTTGAAGCAAATAATAATAGGTTGAATCAAATGTGACCAGTGTCCTTGGTGCTTTAGGATTGCTCCCAGACCTTTTTTGCTGGCATCACACTGCAAGGTGAATTCTTTGGGGAGGTAATGAGCAGGTTGGACAAAGGAGAGCCAGTGGACTTTATCTACTTGCATTTCGAGAAGGCCTATGACAAGGTGGCGCACAGGAGGCTGCTGAATAAAATAAGAGCCCATGATGTTAATTGCAAGGTACTAGCATGGATAGAAAATTGGCTGACTGGTAAAAGGCAGAGAGTGGGAATAAAGGAGTCTTTTTCGGGATGACAGCCAGTGACTAGTGGAGTTCTGCAGGGGTCAGTGTTGGGATCACAATTTTTCACTTTATACATCAATGATCTAGATGAAGGAACTGAGAGTATTGTGGTTAAGTTTGCAGATGATACAAAGATACGTGGAGAGACAGGTAGCATTGAGGTGGCAGGGAAGCTGCAGAAGAACTTGGACAGTTTAGGAGAGTGGACAAAGAAGGGGCAGATGTAATACAATATGGGAAAGTGTGAGGTTGGAGGGGGGGTTGGAGTTTAAGAGCCATGGGGTTATGCTGCAACTGTACAGGACCTTGGTGAGACCACATTTGGAATATTGTGTGCAGTTCTGGTCACCTCACTATAAGAAGGATGTGGAAGCGCTGGAAAGAGTGCAGAGGAGATTTACCAGGATGCTGCCTGGTTTGGAGGGTAGGTCTTATGAGGAAAGGTTGAGGGAGCTAGGGTTGTTCTCTCTGGAGTGGAGGAAGCTGAGGGGAGACTTAATAGAGGTTTATAAAATGATGAAGGGGATAGATAGAGTGAACATTCAAAGACTATTTCCTCGGGTGGATGGAGCTATTACAAGGGGGCATAACTATAGGGTTCATGGTGGGAGGTATAGGAAGGATATCAGAGGTAGGTTCTTTACGCAGAGAGTGGTTGGGGTGTGGAATGGACTGCCTGCAGTGATAGTGGAGTCAGACACTTTAGGAACATTTAAGCGGTTATTGGATAGGCACATGGAGCACACCAGGATGATAGGGAGTGGGATAGCTTGATCTTGGTTTCAGATAAAGCTCGGCACAACATCGTGGGCTGAAGGGCCTGTTCTGTGCTGTACTGTTCTATGTTCTATGTTATACACTTTGGTAGGAAGAATAGATACATAGACTATTTTCTAAATGGGAGTTCAGAAATTGGAAGCGTAAAGGGACTTGGGAGTCCTTGTTCAGGATTCTTTAAAGGTTAACTTGCAAATCGAGTTGGTAGTTAGGAAGGCAGATGCAATGTGAGCATTCATTTTGAGAGGACGAGAATACAAAAGCAGGGATGTACTGCTGAGGTTTTATAAGACTCTGGTCAGACCACATTTGGAATATTGTGAGCAATTTTGGGCCCCATATCTAAGGAAGGATGTGCTGGCCTTGGAGAATATCCAGAAGAGATTCACAAGAAAGATCCCAGAAATGAAAGGCTTGATGTCTGAGGAGCATTTGCGGACTCTGGGTCTGTACTCGATGGAGCATAGAAGGATGAGGGTGGATCTCATTGAAACTTACAGAATACTGAAAGGTCTGGAGAAGATTTTTCCATTAGTAGGAGAGACCAAGATCCGAGGGCACAGTCTCAAAGTAAAGGGACGACCCTTTATCACCAAGATGAGGAGGAATTTCTTCAGCCAGAGGGTGGTGAATCTATGGAATTTATTGCCACAGAAGGCTGTGGAGGCCAAGTTATTGAGTGCATATAAGACAGAGATGGATAGGTTCTTGATTGATAAGGGGATCAAAGGTTAAGGGGAAAAGGTGGGAAAATGAAGTCGAGAAACATATCAGCTCGAATGGTAGAGCAGACTTGATTGGCAAATGGCCTAATTCTGCTCCTATATCTTATGGTTTTATGGACTTCATAATTGATATCATAGTACTTCAGCACTAATGCCAATGTGGCTTGATGTTTGATTTTAGTAAATGCTGCTTCTTGTTTTGTTCCCCAATACTACTGCATCTCTCTTGCAGTAAGCTTATGTAATGTTTATACACTGATGACAAATTTTGCTAAATAGTTCACAAATCCAACAAATCATTGCACTGCTTTCACGTCTGTTGGTTACTCCATTGCTGCTACAGCTCTCAACTTGTCAGGATCCGGGCACAGACATTTTGCCATCAATATATGACTTACGTGCTTGAATTCAAGCATCTTCATTTGCATTTTTTCTTGCTCAGCTTCAGGTCAATCTAGTGAGCTCTCTCCAACAACTGTATTAAATTCTGATCATGGTCAGCTATGGCTTCCTCCATTGTGTCTCCACATCCATAGACTTGTAGATCGTCCACTATGGCTTCCACTCCTGGAAGATCAGTGACTACCTCATGTTATCTGTGTTGATTCTCTTCTGGAGCTGTGGAAATGCCAAACAGCATGTGCAACCATCGGTATCTCCAGAACGGTGTCCAGAACATCATGAGAAAGCTATTGCTTTCATCTAAGTTTATGTTACAGTAATCATCCTTCGCATCCAGGGTAGTGAATATCTTTACCTTGGCAAGTTGTTGAAAAATTCCTTTGATGGTTGGTATGCGGTAACAAGATCTCTTCAGTATCATGGCACAATGGTTAGCACTGCTGCCTCACAGTGCCAGAGACCTGGGTTTGATTCCTGGCTTGGGTCACTGTCTGTGCGGAGTCTGCACGCTCCCCCCGTGTCTGCGTGTGTTTCTCCGGGTGCTCCGGTTTCCTCCCACAGTCCAAAAAACGAGCTGGTTAGGTGCATTGGCCATGCTAAATTCTCCCTCAGTGTACCCGAACAGGCGCCGGAGTGTGGCGACTAGGGGATTTTCACAGTAACTTAATTCCAATGTTAATATAAGCCTACTTGTGACACTAATGAATAAACAAGCAAAAAAACAAACAGTGCTTTATTTAGATGCTTTGGGTCTAAGAATACTCACACAGCTTTCCAGATTGGTTAACTGCTACCATGCTGCTAATCCAGTCTGTAAGAATTGTCACTTTTTTGATTACTTCTCTCTTTTCCAGCTCTTCTTTCTTGTCTTTTAGGCTTGACTAAAGGGCAGCTGGAGCTCCTCTTGGCAGATGCTGAATTGGTCTTACACTCTCACCTAGCTCAGATGATATTCTCCTGGTAGATATTCTTTAGAATCTGTTCTACCATCTCTAGTTTTGTGTGCTTTGACATGTTGTAAACCTCTGTTGACACATTCAGTCCAAACTTTAGTCTAGCTTCGGATGAGATGAGTGACTGTTGCATCCCATCTATCATCTGGTACTCGAGATCTAGGGCGGCACGGTAGCACAGTGGTTAGCACTGCTGCTTCACAGCTCCAGGGTCCTGGGTTCAATTCCTGGCTCGGGTCACTGTCTGTGTGGAGTTTGCACATTCTCCTCGTGTCTGCGTGGGTTTCCTCCGGGTGCTCCGGTTTCCTCCCACAGTCCAAAGATGTGCGGGTTAGGTTGATTGGCCAGGTTAAAAATTGCCCCTTAGAGTCCTGAGATGCGTAGGTTAGAGGGATTAGTGGGTAAATATGTGGGGGTAGGGCCTGGGTGGGATTGTGGTCGGTGCAGACTCGATGGGCCGAATTGCCTCCTTCTGCACTGTAGGGTTTCTATGATTTCTATGATCTTCCTTTCTCCCATTGATTTGAGTATCATGCCATCATATAGCCTCGATATTACTTTTGAGGATTACATTTCTCGATTGTCATTTTGTGCCACTTTGCACAGGTCTGTGAAGATCATTTTGTTGCATGATGCGCCAGTGTCCATTAGACACTTCTTGCTCGCTTGATACTCTCCCTCTGTGGTCATTATTATAACAGTCACAAACCATTTATTCCCTCGCGACTTGACGGAACCAACCTGTTGGATTGTATGTAATTTTTGGTGTGTAGCCGGTTCACAGAAGGTTCACTTGATTGATTCCAGGGATGAAGGACTTGTCTTACAAAGAGAGATTGAGCAGTTTAGGCCTATAATCACTGGAGTTTAGAAGAATGAGAGGAGATTTAATTGAGGTATATAAGATGCTAAAGGGGATTGACAGGGTAGATGTAGAGTAGATCTTTCCCCTTGTTGAACATTCTAGAATGAGAGGCTATAGTTTTAGTCCAAGGGCTGGCTGATTTAAGCAGAAATGAGGAGGGCTTACTTCACTCAAAGGATTGTGAATCCATGGAATTCTCTACCCCAGAGTGCAGTGGACGCCGGGACACTAAACAAATTTAAGGAGAAAGATAGGTTATTAAGTAATAGTGGGATAGAGGGTTATGGGGAACGGGCAAAAAGTGGAGATGAGACCTGAATGAAATCAGCCATGATGGTATTGAATGGCGAAGCAGGCTCGAGGAGCTGAATTGACTACTCCTGCTCCTAGTTCTTAAGCTCTTATGTTTTCATCAGACTTTTCTACTGAAATTTCACTCATGGCCATCTGAATAGGCTTGTGTTGCATTTTTCCTCTTGCACTTGTATGTGACATGATTTTGTTTTGTGCTGTTAAAACACTGCTTTCCATATGCTGGGCAATCTTTCTTTTGCCTTGTATGATGTCCTGCGCAGTATTTGCATCCTGCCATCTGTCCATGATTGCTCTGCTCTTCCAGCCTGGAATGTCTCTCAGCATAATGCACCTCCTGGTCTGCACTGTCTCATGCGCTCGAACCGACATTTCACAAGCTCCGCATTTCTACATACGAATATATGAAATAGGGGCAGAAGTAGTCCATTTGGTCCCTGAAGCCTGCTCCACCATTCAATAAAATCACGGATGATCTGTTTGTGTTGAATTCCACGTTTCCCCATCTACTCCGGTCACCTTTGATTCCCATGCCTAACAAGAATCTATCTATGCACATCTATCACTTTCCTGAGTTTAAGTTTCTCCTCTTTCAGTAGATTTTCTCTCAGGGTGGAGTCTCGTCTGCCTAAGATTCCTCGATCTTTAATCAGGACTTTTTAGCTGTCTGAATTCACATGATTCTGCAAGCTGTATTACAGTAGTCACATACTGTTTAATGGTTTTGTTTTTATCTTGAGCTTTAGTGTTGAATCCAAAGCATTGATAAGTGATGTTCTCTTGACATTTGAGGCTTGCAAATCTTTGAAGTGTGTTTCCTTTGTCAGTTAGATTTAGAGTGGCATACACTTTGTAGCAGTTCCATCCCAGCAATGTTAGAAGTGTAGCTACTCTCATTGGTTCTGTCTTGTGAAGTAACTGTTGTTAGTTTGTAGCCTTACCATTGCAAGTAGAAAAACTGCCAATTTTTCCATGTATCACTTTTCACTTCTACTGGAGCTGAAATTGGAAAGTTTACAAAGTTTGCCATGTTCACTCACTCAGTATTTACTTTCAGCCTTTTGTCTGTGTTCACTTGTCATAGTCATTTTTCAGCAGCTTTTTTGAAGATTTGAACATTTCTGTGTACCTTTCAGAGCTGCTTCTTCTCCGCAACTTTTCAGGGTTCAAAAATCTGTTACATCTCCACTTCCTGACACCACATTTTGACTTTAAGGGTAGCTGTGCTTCTTCAGTGCTTTATCATTATAAATCTTTATTGAACTGATCTTAAGATGGCAGCTTACAGAAATTGTATCATAACAGATGTCACCTTACTATAGAAAGTCAGATAGACCAGATAGAACTAACTGCATTACAAACTCGAACAGTCACATCTATTCTGCTGAAGCAACGTTCCATCCCAGTGCTCCCCGTATATCTTCACTTTCCCCCAACTGAGGATTCCCTTCTGCCAGAGTTCACAGCGCCCTTTGTTCCCATCTCACTTCTGCTTTCATCCCTTTTTCTTCCTTCCAGAAGCACAGAGTTGTGAGCAGCCTGGATAGAGTGGATGGGGCTTATTTATTTTAGCAGAGAGATCATGGATGAAGGGGCCTAGCTTTAAAATGACTGGCAGAGGGGAGATTTTGTTTTTATTCACTCATGGGAGATGGGTGTCGCTGACTGGCCAGCATGTATTGCCCATTAGATGAGGAAAATCATTTTCACCAGAGGTTTGTGGGGCCTGTAACTCACTGCCTGAAAGAATAGCAAAGGCAGGAACCCTCAACTCATTCAACAGGTATCTGGGTATGCACCTCAAGTGCCATAACAGGCTGGAAAGTGGGATTAGGCAGGGCGAGGGGGGCGGGGGGGTGGGGGGGGGCTCTTTTTTTGGCTAGCGTGGACATAATGGGCCAAATGGCTACCCTCTGTGCTGTAAACTTTCTATGATTCTATGAAATCCAAGGAATTGGTGATTGTCATTGACCACAATGGAAGGCTGGGGGTGAGAATGCATTTTTAACTGTCTTGGCAAGCTTAATGGTGGAGCTGTGCAAATTTGCCATTGAGCAAGGGCACAAGGGGTCTGACAGGGTATCTCACCTTGAACTATTAGGTACTAACAATGGTCATTAATACATCATTGCTGTGGTGCCTGCTTGCTGGACATATTGTCCTTCAACTCGTTTCTATCTCATAATTATGTAAAATTTAAAAGTGTAGGTAATAAAGTGTAAAGTGCCTTTGATAATATTTCTGTAGGACTTCAGGATAACTTCACTCACCCCCACACAGTAAGAGAGGCTCAAAGGTATCGTTTTATTTTTAATCCTGCGTGGCTCCAACCCCTTCTGTTACCTATATCCAGCAGACGGAGGTGACTGAAATTACCCCTCCCTTAGTTAAAAATGAAAGCATTTCTTTGTGCAGCGTCAGTGTGGAGAATTTAAGTGAAAGTAAAAGTCCGGCAGCTTTGTCACTTATCTCCAGTGCACTGAGTCTAGTGCAGGCAGCCTAGCCTGACGTCAGCCGCCTAGTCTATAATACAGCCTCTGATAGTCACTGGCCAGAGGCGCTGTGATGGAAGACGGGAGACCTGAATGATTATGGCAATGGGACTCTGGATGTTTAGGTATTTCCAGATTTCACCGAGAAACATGTGGGATGGCGTTGCAGAGAATACGCGATAATGAATATTAAATAAAACGATTAAGATGGCTGCATTCAGAAAAGCAATTGACTGTTTCCTCAACAGATTGAAAAATCCAACTTCACCCACTCAGTCAGCATCTAAGGACAGCACATCTGACAAAGTTGGACTGGGAGGCCGGCAGAAGAACTTTAATAACGTGTTTGAAGTGAAAAATAGAGGGTAAGTGTAAGGTGAAGTAAAATATATCAGAGAAAGAGCTTGTTTTCAAATGCACTTAAGCCAGGGTGAGAATACAACAGACTGTTAACCATTTGGTTTCAACAATCGTTAGAAATACTTTCAGAAATGTAAGATGACATGGCCCCAGCAGTTTTGTATTTATATGTTGATTGGGGTTATTTTTCTATCGTATTTCTTTCTCCTGCCATGTTTTTCCCCTTTAATAATAAACATTGAACTCTACAGTCTGATTCTCTTGGACAACACTGCTGTATACGTAACAACAGAAGTATTGATATTTATGTTATACTGTGTGCTATTTGGAAAGTTTTATTGAAATGCAAATAATTGAATGTCGTGTTTAAAGATTGGCAACTGTTGTCTAGTCTTGCATCCTTGAGTGTTTGTTTACTTTACCATTAACTCTACCTTTGGCAAAAGATGGAATATTAGGATTAGAAACCTGACGAACTATGGACAAGAAGACAGCAATCTGTTTTTCTGGAGGGGATGGGGTTAGTAAAAGGCCATTTATCCTTTATGTTGTATGCAAAAGCAGAAACCTTTGAACAATTTGGTGTGTGTCACACATTTGTCCTTGCTTTCTAAAAAAAACAATTTGTGCTTTTATTACTTTTAGTTCTATCACAAAATAGTGGACCAGCTTATCCACCTGAAATTCATAATTCGATGATAACAACACAAGTATGTAGTCCTTTTGGATCTTGTCTGCTCTCTTGCATCTCTGTAGAAGTCTGAAGTCTGTGTTGATATGCACAATCTACTGTGGAGATCCTCTCCACTCTGAGCCAGCAGTTTGTGGTGTTGATGGTGGCCATGATGTGGAGATGCCAGTGTTGGACTGGGATGGACAAGATGAGAGTTTCTCATCTTGAGAACCTCTCATCTTGTCCACCCCAGTCCAACACCAACATCTCCACTTCATAACATAAGTAATTAGATGTTTATAACAAAGATTGCCATTTCTGGGAAGTTTGTCAGTAAATTTACAATAATCATTGTGTTGACCATCTGAAATGACCATTTGAAATGTTTTATACAAACTTTTCACAAATGTTTCGCTTAGTAATTTCTGTGGGATTTTCCCCATTCACAAATCAAATGCTAGGCTGATGACTTGTTGCAAGGCCCCTAAATGTATTGTTTGGAAATTAGCTGCGAAGCGATAGGCAAACAAAAACCTATTCACCACTTGCTCATTTTCTCTCTGCAGTGGTTCCTCAGGGGCATGAGTTCCATATTTTTATTCTGCACTTTGCACTGTAAATGGATTAGTTGAAATTGAAATTCACCAGGTGAAGAAACATTCATAGCTCCAGTTTCTCTAGTGCAAATCTTGGCATCTTCTTGCACTTTATGGCCACCTGCTTGTCTTTTTCACTTAAGAGAAGTGAATGCAAAGCTGTTTGGTGTATTGGAAATCGTACGCTTGGATCAAAGGTACCGAATTTATCTTCAGCATAAAAAGTCTTGCTATTGCTGTCAAACATTTGATAACTCAATTTACATTGTGTGACAAAAGATAAGTGTTCCTCAGTCAGGTGAATTTTAAGAAGTTATTTTCTTGTACCACAAGGAAACCATAAATACAAAGTACAGATTGCTTTGCAAGTTAATTATAGTGCAATGGCTACATTTACCAGATTGTATTTGCTACCCGTTTAAAGCAGGACACTTTAGCACAGTCAGTCATACAGCAATGAACCTGCACTATGGTGCAACAGGTACAAGGAACTTAAAATGAAAAATTGCCAAAGTATGCATCAGGGGATAAAGATGTTTGCACATTATACTCTGCATTTATTTTGGCTACATTGCTTGATGGTTTTGAGATAATACCACCATGTGACCACAACAGAAAGATGCATGAAACCCATCAGGAAGCCCACAAAACACAACCAATGCCAAACTCTCGCTGTGGATTCTTTGGTTAAATTGCATCAATCCCAGTTAATGAAAAAGATTTTTATTACACGCCTGAGTGCATTTTAGGCTGAGGGATGAAACCTCCTCCAATAGATGGTTTCACACTTCTTCCGGTTATCAGCTATGTAACAACTGGTTAGTCAGCAAGCTGAGGAACTGAGTCATATTCTGAGAAGCCAAGTGAGCAAATTCCATTGTATAAGAGGTTTTTCACCCATGAGGTGCTGAAAACTGTTATTTTTATTCACCGAATTTTGAATAAATGTGTTGTGGGTATTAACATCCATCGGGGATGTGCATCGCCATGCCAACCATCCAGATCCAAAATACAGTGCCAGAATGTTTTGCACATGACAAATTTATTTGAATGGAAAAACAGTATAACTCTGATCTGAGTAATTAATTGGGAGCACATTGTTCCTCAGACATGGTTTTGAAACGGCAAGCACCTATATTATTAGTTTTTAGAGGAAAAGATTAACTTTGATGTGCCTGACCTTCATTCAGCTGAACCAGTTTGGCAGGGTTCAAAAATCCTGATCTTGGAACCTTGCTTTCCAGCAAATGTGTTATACCATAAACATTTCCTTGAAGTAGCACCTTTCTCAGGAAGGAGTGACAGCAGAGCTGATTTTGCGACTGAAGAAAATTTGGCACATCCCCCACTAGCCTCACTGCATTTTTATCAACCTTACAGTTAGGAATTAACTTTGCACAAAAACAGAGCTATTTTTCACATTTAGTTTCAACGTGGAAAGCTAAGGAGTGAGTTTCTCTTGGGGATCTCCCAATTGTCCACCATAACTGACAAAATAACCATAGAAACCCTGGGGGAATTGCATAAATGGCATTCACACCAGTTTTCTCAGGCTTCTACATTGGTTTTTGCAAACATTATGGTGCATAGTTAGGAGGCCCCCCTCCCATTCACCCCCAGATTTCTTGCCATGTCTGATTGCCCAACTACCCCAAGTAGCAAGGCATCTCTTGTTTTTGACCAATACTGCAGTTAAAACTTTCATTAAATCAGGTTTGGGAAATAATGCCAATGCTATTCAAATGGGATGTGTGCTTTGTACTGGATGCAATTAGGTAAATCCTTGTGCAACTACTTCCGTTGGGTAGAAGTTAGGTAGGGTGAGCCTCACACCCAGCTGATGGAAATAATTTCCATACTTTAATGGTGTGGCTTCATTTGGATCAAATTGCTTATAAAAAGGGGTGAAATAGGGTGGCTCCACAGAAGAGCCAAGCCAATCCAGTTAAGTTAGGTTGGGGAAGAATCGAGAGCCACATGAGGTTGGAGAGAGGGAAATAATTCTTCCTCCCTGGTCCGATACTGTTTTGTCTTTGTCTAGTGCAGTTATAGTGGCCCTTTAAGGATTTCTCAGAATAAGAGGCTGGCCATTTAAGACTGAGATGAGGAGGAATTGGCTCACTCAGAGAATGGTGCGTCTTTGGAATTCTCTATCTCAGGAGGCTGGGGAAGCTCATTATTGAGCATGTTTAAGACAGATGGCAACTCAATGAGATAAAAGCTCATGTTTTTGGGGGTAGTATAATAGTGTGGTTAGGGGATTGGCTAACCAATAGAAGATAGGGAGTTGGGATAAGAGGGACATTTTCAGAATGGCAACCTGTTACAAGTGGACTGCCACAGGGATCAGTGCTGGGGTCCACAATTATTTGCATTATATATTAATGACTTGGATGAAGGAAGTGAATGTAATATTGCCAAGTTTGTGTATGTCACAGAAATAGGTAGGAAGGCAAGTGGTGAGGATGACACAACAGAGGGGTATGGACAGGTTGGGGGAGTGGGCAAAAAACTTGACAGATGGAATATAATGTAGGAAATGAGAAGCTATGCACTTTGAAAGGAAGAATAAAGGCGCTGATTGTTATTTAAATGGAGAAAGACTGCAGAAAACTGCAGCACAGAGGATATTTGGGGGTTCTCACAAATCACAAAAAGCTAGCATGCAGGTTCAGCAGGTAATAGGGAAGGAAATGCAATGCTGGTCTTTATTTCAAAGGGAATGGAGTATAAACATAGGGGAGTCTTACTAAAACAGTACAAGGCACAAGTTAGATCACAGCTGGAATACTGTGAATAGTTTTATTCCCATTATTTAAGGAAAGGTATACTGGGATTGAAGGTAGTCCAAATAATGTTCACTAGGTTCTCCCGGGTATGGAGGGATTTTGTAATGAGGAGAGGTTGCGTTGTTACTCATTGGAGTTTAGAAGAATAAGAGGTGACCTTATTGAGACATACAGTGTACCCCTACAGGTGCCAGAGTGTGGCGACTAGGAGATTTTCACAGTAACTTCATTGCATTGTTACTGTAAGCCTACTTATGACGCTAATAAATAAACTAAACTAACAGCTGTATCACAGCTTTGAAAGAACTATCCAATTTGTCTTATTGCCAGCTCTTTTCCCATAGCCCAACAATTCCTTTTCAGTATGTATCAAATACTTCAATCAAGTAATTTCAATCAGTGGATTCACAGCATTAGGAAGACAGTGAGTGGAACTTTGTGCATATGTACTTAAATATTCTTTGCTCTATTAGAGAATTGTACAAATGAATCATATAACTTGGCGCTGGCTTTCAAAGTAAATACTGGTTTTAAACTGGTCCTTGAGATTTAGCTCAAGAATTAGATTAGGATTTAGCAATCCATTCGTACCAATTACTAACTTTGAAATGGATGAGCAAAGTGATTTTTACGTTATTAAATTTGAACGAAAGACAGACTTAAACAGTGCCTTTCATCACCTCAGCAAGTTTCAGTGCTTCACAGATAATTAAGTATTTTTTTAAGTATTGTTATTTCGTTTTGTAAAACCAAAAGTAACAACATGGATGTGAAAGAGTTTAGTGGTGCGGATATGAAGGTTACAAGACAAAATCTAGGAAAGATTAAATAAAAAGCTGAACTAGAAGTGAAACTTTCAAAGAACAATGGAATTAATTCAAGGGTAAGAAAAGGTATATCATTGGGTAAAAAGGGAAAACTATCTAAGTTGTATGTTAAGAAAAAATAATTTAGAAGATTACAATGCCAGGGACCTGGGTTCAATTCCGGCCTTGGGTGACTGTGTGGAGTTTGCTTGTTCACCCTGTGTTTGCGTGGGTTTCCTCCCACAGTCCAAAGATGTGCAGGTTAAGTTCATTAGCTATGCTAGATTGTCCCTTAGTGTCGGGGATTAACAGGGTAAATACATGGGGTTACGGGGGTAGGGCCTGGATGGGATTGTTGTTGGTGCAAACTCAATGGGCTGAATGGCTCCTTCTGCACTGTAGGAATTCTATGATTCTATGGTTGTACGATATCAACGTAAACAAAGCCTAATGATTCTTGGATTGATAAAAGGTTGAATCAGGATAGTTCCAACTCTGACGTTGGCTCTATTCTCTCCTCACAGATGCTGCCAGACCTGCTGAGATTTTGCAGCATTTTCTGTTTTTGTTTCGGATTCCAGCATCTGCAGTATTTTGCGATATCAGGATAATTAGAATGAGTTTTGGAAGAAATAAGAGAATAGACAAGCTGGAACTTATATTTGTATGTTGCATCAGAACTCCATGTGGGGAATACCTGGCCAGCTCTGTGCGCCATAGAACTCGGTTTAAACTTACTGGCCACGCTAAGGCTGCTGCCAACCTTGTGTTGGTCACAGATTTCAAGAGGGCTAACCTAATAAAATGGCTGGGGATTTGGCAAATTTGCCTGAGCAGCCCTATCGGGTAGGCAACACAGTCCTGTGGATTAAGTATATATTTTAAAAATCAAACAGAATGAAGTCATGGGGCGATTTTTCCGACCTCGCCATGCCAAGCACAGGTTGCACCAATCCCGGAAAATAGTGAAGGAGCCCAAATATCAGTTCTGCGCCTGGCGCCAAATGGTTTGCAATTGCCCTGGTCCCTTTCTACTGGTACAAACTGGATCACAACCAGAAGGGGCGCGAGGCTGATTAGCATGAGATTGACTGGATTTCAATCCCATGAACGAGTTCGGTACGCAATTGACCCCCCTCCTGGAATGTTCCTACCTCTCTGGCAGGACGTCACATCATTACTGGTCTACACTAGCAGAGTGCAGGTGTGATGGCCATGCCAGAGGGCTCAGAGGCCATTGAAGCCCCTGGGTGGTTGGGGGCCTGATGGGGCATTGCCCACCGGACACCCTGGCAGTGCCAGTTGGGCACTGCCCTTGTGCCTAGGCAGTGCCAAGGAGTTGGGGCCCGAATGGGGGTGGTGCCTGAGTGGGGGCTATGATAGGAGGGGGGGTCATGTAGGGGCGGAGCATGTCGGGGGTCATGGTGGGGGGGACACGTCGGGGGTCATGGTGGGGTGGCTAATCGGGGGTCATGGAAGGGGGGGCATGTTGGGGGTCATGGTGAGGGGGGCATGTCAGGGTCATGGTGGGGGGGCATGTCAGGAGTCAGGCAGGAAAATCCATTAGGTGTGCCCTGACGTCCCGATACAGGCGACCCATGTTGGGAAAGGGGATCATGCTGCTGATAAGGGGAGGTCGGGTGGGTTCTGATGTCTGCGAAGGGAGGGAGGGGGTCTCCTAGTGCACTGTGAGATCGGGGTGTGCTTGCGAAATGATGCTTGAGCGCTCTGCAGCCAGGCTCACCGGTGCATTTGGCCCACTACCCCCCCGCGTAAACGCACAACTCACCCTTCTCCCAAAAAGTGGCTGAGTGTGAGACGATTGCGGTAAAAGCTCGCCTGATGGACCAGCGCAGATCACTCAGGTTTCCTCGCCGTTATGTCATGTGACTTTTTATTTTGGGAAAATTCCGCCCACGTATGTCCCAATGGTGAAAAGAAGGACACATTGAAAAGCAAAGCTGCTATGGTGGATAAGCGGGGGCAGATCAGATTGGAACAGAAGACAATCTACACACTTAAGGAATTTAATATACGGGAGAACAGGAACAGGTATTGCACACAACTAAGACATCCAAAAGAGTAGTCAAGAAATTTATGGCAAAGAAATTTGTATAATAATTGTTACAGCAAAATAAAAATTTTTTCAACTCTGGAAGTTAGAAAACTATTCAGAACCATATCAAGCCAATAAAGGATTGGCTGAATTCAGGCTGATTCTCAGATTATCATAGAGATGCTAAATTACTATTTTGCATCAGTCTATCAATGAAGCAAATTTAAGTGTTCAACCCCCTCCTGTTTTATTAAAGTAGTAATATTAGTAGATTATAAAAACTCAAAATTGATGAGCTTCAGTGTCTGAGTAGTATCCATCTGAGGATGATTGAGGAGATGGGACAGATGCTCTGAGTACCATAACTGTACCTTCAGGATAATCCCTGTGACTGGAAGCTAGCTCATGCAATTTCTATTTTCAAAAAGGGGACAAATCAGAGCAAAGGAACTTCATGCACATCACCCTGGCATCATTCTAGGGAAGTTGCAGGAACAGTTTGTAAGAGACGCCCTTTATGATCACCAGGGGAACGATGATGCCATTGGGAATACACAGCATGACTTCTGGTAAAATAAGATGTGGATAGAAATATGAGAGAGTGCTTTGAGGATGTAATTGGGGTCGTGGTTGGTGGACATTGTTGACCTGGAATTGATAAGGAAACTCACACTCAAAGATTCCTGTGGTATCAGTGGCAATTCGATTCACTGGATTAGGAATTGGCACCAATCCTGTAGCCAAGAAGTATAGTTAATGAACATGGTTCAGCCTGGTGGCATGTTACTTGTGCTGTCCTCCTGGAATCAGTCCTAGGCCTGCTACTATTCATTGCCCGGAACTCTCCAATGTTGTACTTCCCACAACCGCTACCAGCAAGAACGGAGAGTCTGGTGCTCAGCCAAATCCCCATCCACAACAGCGGAACCGGAGATTCCCAGCCATGGATGAGGTCGGAGAATCCCCGCCATTGTCTTTGTTAATGACATACGCAAGGGTTGTTGGAACTATGGTCAGTAAATTTACAGATGGCACCAAAATCAGCACAATGTTAAGACAGTAGCAAACTACAATCAAATGCTAAAATCTTTTGATGCATTGGGAGATCGGGCTACACAATGGAAAAATGGTATTTATCTTGGTTAAACTGAATGTTTACAACCATGGTTGCAGGACCAACACAGAATACACATATCATTTGCAGGGAACAATACTCTGGGTGCTTTAAAGAGAAAAAAGATCCAGTGTTATTGTGTACAGATCACTGAAGGTTCATGACCAGTGTCAAGATGCTGTAGCGAAAGCTAACAGTATTAAATTGTATTAATAGAAACATTCAGTATAAAACAATCGATATTATTTTGTCCATTCTACAGGCTGCAAATTGGGTACGGTATGCAGTTTTGGGATCTCCACACATAGTGTATGATATTGTGGATTTAAAGAGTTATGAAAATAATTCAAATAGTAAAGAATCACTGCTACTTAGATACGCTTAAAGACTATGGTCTATTTATTTAATGTGGACCTTTCAATAATTAAAGCGCTGGATTGTGTGTCTATTGCTAGAACATTTACGTTTGACTGGGGAGACATGCATCCTGGTCATTATTAATGTCTGTGAAATTCGGCTAGACAGTTTTTTTTCTTTATTCTTTCATGGAATGTGGGCTTCACTGGCAGGACCAGCATTCATTGCCCATTCTTAATTACCCTTAAATGAAGTGGTCTTGCAAGGCTACTTCAGAGGGCAGTTAAGAGTCAGACACATTAAGTTACCTGGAGTCACCTGGAGCCAGTTAAGAATGGCAGATTACTTTCCCCCAAAGACATTAGTGAACCAGATGGGTTTTTTTACAACAATCATTGATAGTTGTCGTGATCACCATTACTAAGACTAGCTTTGTATTCCAGAATTTATTAACTGAATTCAAATTCCACCATTTGCCATGGCAGGAATTGAACCCATGCCCCCAGAGCATTAGCCTAGACCTCTGGATTATTAGCTCAGTGACATTACCAATAGAGCACCATCTCCCCTTGAGACCATCTTCCTCCCAGAGAGTAGTGAGCCTCTGGAATACATTGCCAGCTGGTGTGTGGAATGCTAACTCTCCGTTGACCTTCAAGAGGGAGCTTGACCAGTCCTTGAACGAGCCAAATATTGCATCATATAGTAAATGTCTTTATAGATAACAATTGGTCTATGTAATTTGATGGACTAGTTTTGGTTAGCCTCAGAGGAAATATTGCAACATTTTTTCTGTTATTGACATTGTTTTTATTTCTGCATTTTTGCCTCTTTTGTTAGATGGTTACTGGGAGGGAGGAGGGAAATACAGAGGCAGCAAATGGAGTTTTAATGGAGCTGGGGAGACTTTGTGGAGGGGTTACGATGGTGTCCGGGACCCAATTCTGGGATTTCTGACCGCATTTCTGGGGTTTCTGATTTTTAACAGAGCCAAGCAAAGATGCGAACTGGTTCAGATCATGAGCTCTCGACCTGACCGGTTGCATTGTGGCAATAGGCATGTCCTAGTCCTCCACAATTTTCATGGAGTTGGACCACCTTTTAAAGAGTTGTAGTTGTAGAGAACTCCAGCACCCTGATCTCTTCTGTCAATTGCACAATGTTTATTTACACAAGACAAAGAGATTTCAGGTGCTTGCCATTTCTACTATCAATATTTTAAGATACCCGAGTTACTGACATTTTTATTGGCCTGCAGCTAAATTAGTTTTTTTTAAGTGAAAAATTATGAATGAATGACTGACTTTTAAAAACTTTCTTGACACCCCCTATTGTCACGATAGGATTCTATACAGTGGGTGAATGGGCATTGAAGTGCTATAGCTTTCAGTGGGAGGTATGGATAGGGTGTGGGGTGTGTTCATATGATGAGGAGGTGTGAGTGGTGAGGGCAAGAGTGTCTTAATGTTTTTATTATAACTGAGAGGATGGCCGGTATTATACGACCTCGCTAGGGCCAAGCTCGTAAAATCCCGCCCGAGGCCAACGGAGAATTCAATCCATATCCCACAATGAAAATCCCATCTTTGCAAGCACTTTCTCCCAAGTACTTCCCAACTCCTGCAGCCCACCTCGAGGATGCAAATCCAGCCTAGAGTGACTAGTCCTAATGCTCCAGTCACTAGTCATTGGATGCCTGCTTTCTCAGCTGCTCTATTCCTGCCCATCAATTTTGTACAACTGTACAGTATATACTCCAAATGTCCCAAAGTGCTTTGTGGTTAAATGAATTAATTTTGAATTGTGGCAGGTCTAGGCAAATACAGCAGCCAATTTTGCACACCAAGGTGGTTTAGTTACTTTCTGAAAAACTCCAGAAGATGTTTGAAGTCCTGAACAGTTGCTGCCAAATTAATAGCGGACATTAGTAACATCTCCTAAAATACACACCATACCAATATTTGTTTGTCTGATTTGTACTTCCCAGTTTGCCTTTTTTGAGGATTGGGAAATCATTCACTTTCCCATTGGAGCTCCTACAAATATTAACCATGGTTTTGTCTATCTCCTTGCTCATTTCAGGTATCTGTAGGTATTAGTTATTTAAATTTTTTTCATAATAGTTACTTTATCAATCTCAATATATGTTGTTGATTCCTAACACAAAGTCTGACCACGAGCACCTGTTTTACTTTCTAAGAGGCCTCCTAAGCCACCCGTATGGAAGACAGGATGTACATGTCAATTACAAGTTCCAAATGTGCCACCTTCCATATTGGGTAAGGTCGTGAAATTGGCATGTATTTCCCACATCTGAAAGAGTTGCTACACTCTTTGCAGATATCAATAAGTGACCTAACTATTTTATTGATGCCCTCACTGCAAGCTTGGTTTCTCCTGAGGGTGGTGGATCCAACCAAGGATCAGGCTGTTTTGGATCTGGTAATGTGTAAAGAGACAAGTTTAATAAACAATCGCAGAGTAAAGGATCCCCTCAGAAACAGTGACCATAAAACAGTAGAATTTAGCATTCAGTTTGAGAGTAAGAAACACAGGTCAGAAACAACTGTGCTAAACTTAAATAATGGTAATTACAAAGAAATGTGGGCAGAGTTGGCTGGCATGGATTGGGAAAGGTGCTTAGCAGAAGATGGTTGATCAGCAATGGCAGACCTTTATGAAAATAGTTCAGGACTCACAACAAAGATATATTCCAGTGAGGAAGAAGGATTCTGCTAAGGGGATAAATCAACAATGGTTAACCAAGGAAGTTAAGGATAGTAGTAAACTGAAAGAAAAGCATATGATTTGGCAAAGGTTAGTGGTAAGCCAGAGGTTTGGGAAAGTTTTAAAAACCAACAAAAGACGACTAACACAATTATAGAGGGAGAAGATAAACTATGAGGGTCACCTGGTATTGTGAGACTTCTTACTGTGCTTACCCCAGTCCAACGCTGGCATCTCCACATCATGGTAACCAGTAGAAGACAGAGAGTTGGGATAAGAGGGACATTTTCAGGATGGCAACCTGTATTAATGGAGTGCCACAGGATCAGTGTTGGGGCCACAATTATTGACAATATATATTAATGACTTGGATGAGGGAAGTGAATGTGGTATTGTCAAGATGCAGGTGACACAGAAATTGGTGAAAAAGCAAGTAGTAAGGACGACATGAAGAGTCTACAGAGGGATTATAGACAGGTTAAGTGACTGGGCAAAAACTTGCCAGATGGAACATAATGTTGGAAAATATGAAGTTCTGCATTTTGGTAGGAAGAATAAAGGAGCTGAATATTATTTAAATGGAGAAAGACTGCAGAAAACTGTAGCACAGAGGGAATTGGGGGCCTCGTGCATAAATCACAAAAAACTAGCATGCAAGTTCAGCAGGTAATCGGGAAGGCAAATGGAATGTGGGTCTTTATTTCAAAGGGAATGGAGTATAAAAATAGGGAAGTCTTGCTAAAACTGTACATGGTACTAATTAGACCACAACTGGAATATTGTGAACAGATTTTGTCCTTTTCTAAGGAAAGATATGTTGGCATTGGATGCAGTCCAGAGAAGGTTCACTAGATTGATTCCAGGTAAGGAAGGGTTTTCTCATGAGGAGAATTTGAGTAGATTAAGCTTGTATTCATTGGAGTTTAGAAGAATCTTACTGACGATCTTATTGAGACATATGGGATTCTTAGGGGGCTTGACAGGGTAGATGCTGAGAAATTATTTCCCCTTATGGAGAGTCTACAACCAGAGGACATAATCTCAGAGTGAGAGGTCACCCATTTAAGACAGAGATGAGGAGGAATTTCTTCTCTCAGAGGGGTCATGAATCTGTGGAACTCTTCATTGCAGAGCTGTAGAGGCTGGGTCGTTAAGTATGTTCAAGGCTGAGATAGGCTGATTTTTAACCAGTAGGAAATCAGGATTTTGGCAGTAAAGTGGAGTTGAGGATTATCACATCTGATCAATCATGATCTAATTGAATGGTGGAGCAGACTCAATGGGCAGAATGGCCTACTTCTGCTCCTATGTCTTATGGTCTAATGGTGCTGGGTGTATTGAGGAATACCAGATTGAATATGTGGCCCTACATATCATCCTAATAGGTGGCCCTTAAATTGACTACCTGGTTGGCATCTACTTGCAAGATATGATTTTAAAATATACCTGCCCGAATATGAAGCCAGCAGAAGCAATGGTGAAGCCTTCGTATTGCAGCGACAAGTGGAATACCACAGAGGTTTCTTCTGGGTTTTGTATGGTTCCCACTATTCATAGATTATATGGAAGAAGATACTTGATGTTGACCAGTTGCTTTTGCATGGTTCCATTCCTATCTGTCCAGTCATAGCCAGATAATCATCGGTGACTTTTGAATGGACCTACCTTGTATTAAGTCGATCTTTCTCTACACCCTAGCTATGATTGCAATATTATATTCTGCACCCTCTCCTTTCCTTCTCCCCTATGTACTCTATGAACGGTATGCTTTTCTGTAAGAAACAATATTTTTCACTGTATCCCAATACATGTGACAATAATAAATCAAATCAACAGCTTATTTTACCCCCCCCCCCCGCCCCCCTCCCCGCCCCCCAACCTCTGGAGTCCTCCAAGGTTCTATTCTTGGCCCTCCTATTCCTCATCTACATGTTGCCCCTTGTCTGAAAATCCAATGTTACATTTCACATGTACTCAAATAACAACCAGTCCTATCTCACCATCACCTCTCGCAACCCCTTTCCTGCCTCTGATTTCTCATGCTTCTTGTCTGAGATCCAATACTGGGTGAGCAGAGATTTCCTCCAATTAAACATTGGGAAGACCCAAGGCATTGGGCAGGATGTTCCCAGCCTGGGGGAGGTGGGTTTTTTTGTGTGGATTTTCGGACAAGGGGCAACATGTAGATGAGGAATAAGAAGGCCAAAAATAGAACCTTGGGGTCTCCAGGTGTAACAGTGTGGTGGTGGGGGGGGGGGGGTTAAAATAAGCTTTTGCAGGTAATTATTTGGTTATGATTGGGCAGATAGGAATGGAACCATGCGAAAGTCCTAGAAACTGCCATTGTGTCAGGATCCTGATGTCTTCGCGCTCTCTCTGACTTTCCCAGGACAGATATGAAGGCAAACAGGGAATCCCCTTGGATTGGTCAGGTAAGTAATTAGAAAGTTGTTGAGGTAGTTAAGAAGACAATTAAGGCCTCTTTTAATCCTGAATTCTGGATTTCCGTGCCTGTAATTTAATTCCCAAAATAAAACAAATGGAAATCTGAAATAAAAACAGAAAGTGCCCGAAAAACTCAGCAAGTCTGGCAACATCTACAGAAAGAGAAACAGAGTTAACATTTTGAGTTGAATACGACTATTCTTCAGATCTTATTTCCTGACCTAGCAGCAAATCATCAGCGTCTCCGGAGGTGAGTATGCAGTGGAAGGAGCTACTTCAGTGATACAACCAAGCTGGGAAGGCTTACATTGAACATGTAATGATGTGACACAATAGAGTTCCAGCCATGGCCATTGAGAGGCTTTTCACTGACCCTCAGCAGCACCAGTTGACTTCTTCTCAACTCTATTCCCCTCCTTTGGATAGATAGGATGGACACGGACATCCAGCTGGAAGGAGGCAAGCACATGGTCTTCTGTAGAGGCAGAAGATCACCTCTCTCGATGTGTCTGAGCACTTCAGGAGGATAAGGCTACCACAACAGATCATTGCTAACTCTGCATCCTTTCCCTTTCCCAGTGGAGCTGGTTGGCATGCATTGCTAGTGGCTGATAAGTTGGTTGTCCCTGAAGGACCACCCCCTCCCCTATCCAGCTCCCCAATCCACCACCTGGATCTCTGCTTCTTGCAAAGTTGGGTGCTTTCTTATCCTGCATGGGTGAAAGCAGAGAGGTGTGAGAATTCAGAATGGCATGTGTGGAGATGAGAGAAGGTCACTATTTGTACAGGGTGACTGTGAAGCATGGGTGCAAGAAAGTAATAGGAGAGCGGGAGTGTTGGTGGTTCAGGTGGGGATGTGAGGTGCCTGGGAAAAGAATAAGTGGAGCTACAAGATGTCTTGACCTCAGGTGTGCTGTGCAGAAAAATGGAGTGTGAAGTTAGTTCCTGCAAGTTTTACTCACCTTTCATATCCTCTGGGGGTTCCTGAATCCACTTGGTGCATTGTCTCCAGGATGGAGGGATCACATGTTTGCTGCTGACCTTTTTGGCCGCTTCCATCCACATGCGCTTGGTTGGTGAGACTCTTCTCTTCCTCCTATCCTTGAGAGAACTCGCCTCACTGCAGCCTCTCTGATCCCTCAGCAGGATATTAAGGAAAGCGAGAGGGATCTGGGAGGCAGTTTTCAGACTGTTCCATCTTTCCAGCAGAAACTAAGGCGAGAAGATTCGCCCATTGTCTTTGGTCTCTGCCACAAACTCCATTCCATAGCCGCTCTTTCCATCCCTCTCCTTGGCAACTCTAAGTTTGAACCAGAGAGTTTGCAATGTCCTATTTCAATATTCCCTGAACTATTTTGGTTGATGAATGCCTTTGCAAATGGATTAACAACCACAGACTGAAGGACCGCCCCCCCCCCCCCGCCCTCCACTTCCTATCTAATTTTTAATACTGTATAATACTTAATAAATGAATGTACTGCATGTAAAGGGTGATTTAATAATGCTTTTAAAAAGGTATTTAGTTTTGTGCTCTCCGCACCCCTCCGTGCATGTTCCCCTCCGAGATGAGACAGTTGGTCTGCTCTGCGCTGTTCATGTGCTGGCTGCACTCTGCTCCTGCCTCTCAGCTCACATTTTCTTCACAGACTGTCTTAAGGTTTTTAATGGATGCTCGGGGTCTGCAGTCCCCAGCTTGAGAATCATTTGACTTTGAGCTGAACTTCCTTGCCCTGCAAGCAGAGAGGTGTGAGCGTTCAGAATGGCGTATGTGGAGATGAGGGAAGGTCACTATTTTTACAGGGTGACTGTGAATCATGTTGCAAGAAGGTAATAGGAGCGAGGGAGTATTGGTGGTTCAGACGGCGGTGTGAGGTGCCTCGGGAGAGAAGAATGAGTGAAGACCTTATATCCTTTCCATTATCAAGACCACCTACTTCCATCCTGTAATATTTCCTATCTCCACCGCTGCCTCTATCTAGTTGCTGCTGAAACCCTCATCCTTATTTTGATACTTTCCGATGCAGCTATTTCAATGCTGCCCTGACAGATAAACATTTACCACTCCTGTGTAAACTCAAGCTCATCCAGATCTCTCTGTATGTATCCCAACTCCCGCCAAGTCCCACTCACCCATCAGTCATGTGCTCACCTGTCTGGCAAGGGTTCCATTTTATTATTCTCATTCTTGTGCAGAAATTCCTCAGTGGCTTCCCTCATCCCTATATTTGTAATCTTCTCCAACCGTAAAAACCTCTGAGATAGGTAGCCACACACCTGCAATTCCGGTCCCTTGTGCAATCCCAATTTCCTCTTCTCCACAGCTTGTGGCCATGCTTAAAATTGTCAAGACTCTAAGCGCTGTACTACCCTCCATAAGCCTTTTGTTTCTCCACCTCTTCTTTAAATCATTCCTTAAAAACTATCTCTTTGACCAAGTCTTTTACCACCTATCCTAAAATGTCTCTGGGGCGAATTTTCCCATTCTGCCTCCATGGGAATCATAGCAGGCGAGGGGTGGACCATCGAAAGGTCCGTTGACCTCAGGTGGGATTTTCCAGTTTCAGGGTGGGTGCGGCTGGAAAATCCTGCCCTTTGTGTCTCATTATGGAGTTTTGTCTGTGAATACTGCTGTGAAATGCCTGGGGGATTGTTACTACTTTAGAGGCACAATGTAAATGGAAGCTATTGTTAATAGGTACAACATTTGCCAGAAATACCATGCTTTGCTGCTCCTTGTTCACAGCTTGTCGAGCAGTGTTACTACTGCTGCTCATCATACTAAGAAGCATGTGGTTAGAATCATTGGACTTGCTGGTAGCATGGGTAGCTTTATCTATATAAACACTTCGTCTTTACTGGTCTGTGGCAAATTGTTGAATCTCAGTAGTTGGGGTAAGTCACTGCCTGAGCGCTGATGCCCACCCCCTGAAGCCTAGAAAAATGTGCAATCCTCAAATTCATTTTTTTTAAAGCTGAAAGATGCAAAAAGTGAATTAATCAGGAAAGAAACCAGTAGACAGCTATATAGAAAGAGTGGGTGGCGTAGAGAGAATGGGGAAGGGAGGAGGAAGCAGAAACAGAGGCAAGAGGGAGAGTTAGAAGCAGCGATAGAGAGACATTAATGAGAGAAACTGCGTGAGAGGGACAGAAAGACCAAACCAAGAAAAACAAAGTGGAACACAAATAGAGAAACGTAGGCCATGAGAATTATTGGGCTTGGAAATGAACTAGTAAGACAGCGGAAGAAGGGAAAAATGCTGGGATGAGTTTTATGATGCCACCCCCTTCCCCACAATGTCCTGTGTGTTTGAAAGCAGGGAGTTCATGTCATAGAAATCATCATAGAAACCCTACAGTGCAGAAGGAGGCCATTCGGCCCATCGAGTCTGCACCGACCACAATCCCACCCAGGCCCTACCCCCACATATTTTACCCACTAATCCCTCTAACCTACGCATCCCAGGACTCTAAGGGGCAATTTTTTTAACCTGGCCAATCAACCTAACCCGCACATCTTTGGACTGTGGGAGGAAACCGGAGCACCCGGAGGAAACCCACGCAGACACGAGGAGAATGTGCAAACTCCACACAGACAGTGTGGAGTTATGCGGCACATCGACTGTCCATTGCCTTCCTGCCCACTCCGATCGCTCTCTCATGGTTGCAAGGTGGTGGGGGGGGGGGGTGCAGTTGAGAGGCAGGGGAGGCATGGGGCAGCCTATCCAACTTTGAACGTAGGCGACTTAAGTGCCTCATCTCAGTCCTTCTATTTTACCTGCAGCAGTGAGAATGTTCAAGGCAAATGGAAGATCCAGTAGCTTTCACTGAGTGAGCTAGTGTTGGGTGAAGGGGGAGGGAAACATCTTTTGGGTGTCCCTTATGCCCATCAGAGTCAACACCACCGCTACCCCAGCCCCACCAAAGGTCATACCCTTCTTTAATCTTTCCCCACGGCCACTTAAACCCGGCCCCCAATACCGTCATTCCCCTTATGGAGTCTGCCAGCCAGGTTCCGCCAGTACCTCAAGCTAACCTTCAGTCCAACCTTCGGAACCTCCTCAGCTTTGGGGATTGCTTATAGCCCCTGCAGTAGCCACTGCTTGAACCTGGACTGATCAATTTGTTTCAAAAAGCAACAAATCTATATTGGCACAGTAAACCATGAGTGCTAAGATACAATGTTTTGCTGCAGCTGCACAAGGCATTGCTGAGACCACATCAGGAGTATGTGTACAGTTTTCGTCTCCTTATTAAAGAAAGGATACATGCAACTCAGAGACGGTTCACTCAACTGATACCTGGGGATGTGGGGGCTATCTTCCCAGGAAAGGTTGGACTGGCTGGGCCTGCATCCATTGGAGTTTAGAAGATTGAGAGATGATCTTATTGAAACATGTAAGGTCCTGAGGGGACTTGACAGGGTGGATATTGAAAGAATGTTTCCCCTCTTGGGAGAGACCAGAACTAAGGGACACATGTTATAAGTCTCCCATTTAAGGTGGGGATGAGAAACAACATTTCTCTGACGGTCGTGAATCTTTGGAACGCTTCTTCAGAGAGTGGTGGAGGCAGGGTCACTGAATATTTTTAAGGCACTGGTAGCTAAATTCTTGACTAACACAGGAGTCAAAGGTCATCGAGGGTAATCAGACATCAGCCATGGTCGTATTGAATTGCAGAGCTGGTTTCAGGTGCTGAATGATTTACTCCTGCTCTTGGTTCAAAAGTTGGTATGTAATGGCTCAGATTTTTGTGGAGTCGTGATGATTTCCAACAGATCCTATTTTCACTGGTAGGGGAAAGAGGACAGGTTGTGACTCTCACGTGGGAAAGCCAGACTCAGCAGGTTTGTTTGAATTCATTGCTGAGTTCAGACTCGATTTTTGCTTCCAGAGACTTAGACACCATCTTTCCATTAAAACGTGTCAGGATTCCTGCTCTGTCATGGCTGCTATCTCCTTGGGGAAAGGGGAGAGAGAGGAAAGAAAACACAGACAAGCAAACATTGCTCATGAGATGGGCGATACAGTGTATACAGCACGGTTGAGTGAATACACCAACAAGAAAGTTGTAAAGGATAGGACTTACCTGTATAGTGAAGTCTGTAATAGGTATTTAGACTCTATTTTATTTAATCTCAAAATGGCTCCTGAGGTCTGTCTGAGTGAGCTGGTATGGAAGGTATAAGGACATTCTTCAAGCTATCTCTGTTACTAAAGTCCCTCATCTCTGGAATGAAAAAAACTTTTTCTCGTAAACACCCTCTATAAGGCATTCACATTGTCCCTAATGTGTGGGATTGGATAGCCGATTCCAGTTGTGGCCAGCACAATGTTTTGTAATGATCCATGATAACTTTCTTGTTTTAATACTCCATGCCCCTATTTATAGAGCCCAGGATTCCATGTGAGAAGATACAGGTATCTCTGTACCTTCATCCACTTAAAAAATTAACCCTTTTGTTACAGGGCCGTCACAATGTTTTTCTTGTTGTATTTAAAACGATCATTCCCCTCAAGTAGCCAGACAAAGTCTCAGAGTGGTTTAAGATGATTTACTGCAGCTACAAGACCCTGATCAAATCTTTAAGATCAGCCAGAGTGCAGAATTCAGAAATACACATGTAATTATAGTTTCAAATTCAATTACAAGTAATTAATATATACCAATAAAAGTATAGGAGCTATCTCTATCCACTCATGGTTATTGATTAAGGTTGCATCAAGTACACACAGAGTCATAGAAGTTTACAGCATGGAAACAGGGCCTTCGGCCCAACTTGTTCATGCTGCCTTTTTTTCAAACCCTTAAGCTAATCCCAATTGCCTGCATTTGGCCCATATCCCTCTATACCCATTGTAGCCATGTAACTATCTAAATGCTTTTTAAAAGACAAAATTGTACCCGCTTCTACTACTACCTCTGGCAGCTTGATGCAGACACTCACCACCTTCTGTGAAAAAATTGCCCCTCTGGACACTTTTGTATCTCTCCCCTCTCACCTTAAACCTATGCCCTCTAGTTTTAGATTCCCCTACCTTTGGGAAAAGATATTGACTATCTAGCTGATCTGTGCCCCTCATTATTTTATAGACCGCTAAAGATCACCCTTCAGCCTCCTACGCTCCAGAGAAAAAAGTCCCAGTCTATCGAGTCTCTCCTTATAACTCAATCCATCAAGTCCCGGTAGCATCCTAGTAAATCTTTTCTGCACTCTTTCTAGTTTAATAATATCCTTTCTATAATAGGGTGGCCAGAATTGCACACAGTATTCCAAGTTTGGCCTTACCAATGTCTTGTACAACTTCAACAAGACGTCCCAACACACAATGGGATAGTGTCTAATTATAACTTGTGAATGTTATATCATCAAGCAATGATAGCTATATCTTTAACCAATGGTATATCAACCTCCCTTTCCGTTGTTCCTGTTCTAATGGGCAAACGTGAGCTGCAGCTACACATTGTTCAAATAAATGACCCTTAACTCTTATCTGGGTCTGCTTTAATTGAGACCTGTGGTTTTTACATAGCTTTCCTCATATGACTGAGATACAGCTTGCAGCTTATGTAATTTTTAAACTTGTGTGATTATTAACCCTTTCACCTTTAGTGTAAGTTACCTCGTCTTTTTTCCTACCAAAATGGAACACTTTTGCATGTCTTCATCTACTATGTGTTTGCTCCTTCTGTTAACCTGTCCATGTCCTCTGCAAGTCTCGCATCATCCTTCCCAAAGTTCAGTACACTTCAAGGTTTTGTGTCATTTTCATATTTTGAAATTGTGCCAGGTATCCCCAAATCCAAGCTATAAATAGATATCATAAAGAACGGTGGTCTGGTACAGTCCCCTGGAAAGCCGATTGTATGCCTTCCTCTAGTCCAAGAAACAACCATTCACTCTTACTCTATGTCTCCCATCACTCAGCCAACATCATCTCCATGCTGACATTGCCCCTTTTATTCTTTGGGTTTCAAATTGGCAGGCAAGCCTATTATATGACACTGTACACTTTAGATCAGTGAGTGCTGTGGTGGTGAATGGAAATGGATCTTGGTGCCTGTTAAAATACAATCAGCATTCTTTTGGCTGAGCTCAAGTTTACAGGTGGCGGATGGCTGACCAGAAGAACATTGGAGGTAACAAAGGCATTGACGAAGGTTTCACCAACAGACAAGCTGAGGCAGGAGTGATAACAATGCTGTGGAGGTGGAAGTGGTGTATTAGAAGGGATTTTTTTATTATTCATTCAAGGGATGTGGGCTTTACTGGCTAGGCCAGCATTTATTATTCATCTCTAATTGACATTAAGAAGGTGGTGGTTCGCTATGTTCTTGAACCGCTGCAATCCAGATGGTGTTGATACACACACAATGCTGTTAAAGAGGGAGTTCCAGGACTTTGACCCAGCGGGAGTGAAGGAACAGTGTTACTCTAAGTTAGGATGGTAAATTGCTTGGATGGGAACTTGCAGATGGTGCTGTTCCCAGGAATCTACTTCTGGTAGCGGTCATGGGTTTGGAAGGTGCTTGCTCAGGAGCCTTGGTGAGTTCCTGCAGTGCATCTTGTAGATGGTACTCACTTCTGCCACTGTGCACCGGCAGTGGAGAGAGTGAATGTTTGGAAATGGGGTGCCCATCAAGCTTTGCTCTGGATGGTGTTGAGCTTCTTGAGTGTAGTTGGAGCTCCACTCATCCAGGCAAATGGGGAGTATTCCATCACATTCCTGACTTCTGTCTGGTAGATGATGGACAGGTTTTCAGGAGTCAGGAGGTGAGTTGTTCACTGCAGGATTCCTAGTCTCTAACCTGCTCTTGTAGCCACAGTATTTATATGGCTAGTCCACTGAGTTTCTGGTCAATGGTAACCCCCCAGGATGTTGTTTGTGGGGAATTCAGTAATGGTAATGCCATTGAATGTCAAGGGCAAATGTTGAAATTCTCTTCTGTTGGAGATGATCATTGCCTGTGTGGTGTGAATGGTACTTGATACTTGTCATCCATGTCAGGACATAGACTGATTCAGTACCTGAGGAGTCATGAATGATGCTGAACACTGTGCAGTCATCAGCGAATATCCCCATTTCTGACCGAATGATGGATGGAAGATCATTGAAGCAGCTGAAGATGGTTGGACAGAGGACACTACCCTGATGAACTCCTGCAGTGACGTCCTGGAGCTGAGATGATGACCTTGAACACCACAACCATCTTCCGTTGTGCTGGATACGACTCCAACACATGGAGAATTACCAGCCCAATTCTCCTCCCCTTCCCCCCACCTCATTCCCTCAATTCCCATTGACTTCAGTTTTACAAGGGCTCCTTGATGCCACACTGATCATATGCAACCTTGATGTCTGGAGTTCAGCTCTTTTGTCCATTTTAATCAAGAGCTGTAATGAGGTCAGGATCTGAGTGGCCCTGGCGAAACCCAAACTGAGCATCAGTGAGCAGGTTATTGCTAAGCAAGTGGCACTTAGTAGAACTGTTGGTCATCCCTTCCATCACTTTTCTGATGATCAAGAGTAGACTGATGGGGCATAATTGGCTGATCTGGATTTGTCCTGCTTTTTATGTACAGGACACACTGGGCAATTTTCCATGTTGTTGGGTAGATGCCAGTGCTGTAGATGTACTGGAACAGCTTGGTTAGGGATATGGCAATCCAGGAGCACATGTTTTAGTACTACTGCCAGGATATTGTCAGTGCCCATGGCCTTTGCAGTACCAGTGCTTTCAGCCATTTCCTGATATCACGTGGAGTAAATCGAATTGGCTGAAGAATGGCATCAGTGATGCTTGGGACCTCCCGAGGAGGCTGGGATGGATAATCCACTAGGCACTTTTGGCTGAAGATATTTGCGAATGCTTCAGCCCTTTGTTTTGCACTGAAGTGCTGGGCTCCTCCATCACTGAGATGGGGATATTTGTGGAGCCTCCTCCTCCAGTGGGTTGTTTAATTGTCCATCACCATTCATGCAAGGTGCAGAGCTTAGATATGATCGGTTGGTTGGGATATGTGGTCAGAACGTCATTTCAGGGTCAAATGGGGCACTGAAGTTGTGAACTGTGTGGTTCAGCCTCAGACATTGGCCTAGGAGGAGAATGGAGCTGGTGCCTGGGGAACAGAATTGGTGCTGGAGAGCCAAGATAATGGCTTCGATCTTTTGCAAAGTACATGCTTTAAGTCGCTACGCTTCATGTTTAATTTTAATTTTGTTTGTTCTTTAGCGTCCGTGTTTCTGATTTGCATCATCATTTTCTGCTTTTGCACTGCCCGGCCCCCCTCCTCCCCCCCAACTGTACCCTGGGCCAGCCATTGCCACATTCTGATGCTGGAGCCGTCACCATCATCAGAGAAGGAGAATGAGGCTGGCGATCTGGGAGCTGGAATGCAGGGCAGGAATTCTGACCCGAGGCTTGGGCACAAGTGTCACTGCCACTCGCAGAGGTGCCATGGTGGCTTAGGATGGGAAGTTGCTGATGGAGTGGTGAAGTGTGAGTAACCGGCCTCCGGAGGCTCAATCTGCAGCACCTCCCACTGCTGGCTTTTTCAGTGCCCCCGCCCCCTGCCACTCAATCTGCAGCCCTCCAGCTCAGTCTGTAGCCCACCCCATAGCTCAATCTGTGGCCCGGCTCCCAAACCCCGGGTAAATATGTGCCCACCCCTGCCCAGCCACTGCCAGCTCATTCCATGTTCCTCCCTTCCCAGCACTGTTCACTCTGCAGCCCCCGAGCTCAATCAGTAGCCCATCCATGGCTCAATCTGTGGGCTGCCCTTGCCCAGTTCAATCTGTGGTCCAGGACTAGGCTCAGCCCCTGCAGACTGTCAGGAACTCATCCAAACTCCAATAAGAGGGAAAGAGATACAGAGGGAAATCTTACCAAAAAATGGCAGTGTGTTGGTTCCGGTGAGAAAAATGCAGTGTTTCTCCACAGAAAACACGTTGATTTTTTTCTCCAGGTCTTGCCACACTGTCACAAGAAAAAGCTGGCGTGTTTCATGCCGTCATGTAGGAGGGGTGCCTCAACACGCCAGTAAAGACCGGCTGCACTGACATCAAAAAGTTACCTTCCCCCGAGTTTCGCTGGATCTTAAGCCCCCACCAGTATTCCTGCGGATGGTGATAGAGAGAGAGATTGTGGCTGTGATTTGTACCCGCATTCACAACGAATGCAAACGGCTGCGGCCGCCAATCTTCACGAGAATCGGGCTGCACGCCAGATTTCTCACCTCAGCTAACACTCTGCAGAGAATGGAATGAGAGAGAGAGTGGAAAAGGAGAGAAAGAGAGTGGAAAAGAAGAGAAAGAGGGACATACAGAGTGGGAAAGGAAAGCTAGCAACAAGTTGAGCTGAGTTTCAGGAGTGTTGTTGGTGAGGCACAGAATCTGTGCTGCTCAGGGCTCGTTTAGGTGCTTTAGTGTTATCAATCTGAATGTATGCAATATTTCCGTTGTCTTTAGTATTTATTTTACTTTGCACGTTATTCCTGCTAAGAATAGACAGTGCTGAACATGTAAGATACTGTATGTCAATTTGTACATTGTTTTTTCTAGGCAAGAAACGTTTGAAGCAACCTTAATCCAGCTTTAACATTTATTTCTAATGGAACCCGTGATTCACTTGAAATAGTTCCACTTAAAGTTGCATCATTCAGGAATATGACCAGAGCTTTATGTGCGGACTTAACCATCTTTAATTGGACCATACTTCTGCTTTTCCAGTATTAGATGTTGGACATTTAATGTGGAAAATTAGAGGCAGTTCAAAAAAGTGGTGTTGAGGTAGCATTAAATGTCATCAGCCTATGTGTAGAATCTGATGTTGTATTTTTATTTGATGTTGTTGAGAGGCAGCATATAAATGAGTTTATAAAAATTCATTTATGGGATGTGGGCATCACTGGCTAGGCCGGCATTCATTGCCCATCCCTAATTACCCTTGAATGGAGTGGCTTGCTAGGCCATTTCAGAGGGCATTTAAGAGTTAACCACATTGGTGTGGATATTGAGTCACATGTAGGCCAGACCAGATGGGTTTTTACAACAATCGACAATGGTTTCATCGTCATCATTAGACTTTTAATTCCAGATTTTTCATTGAATTCAAATCGCACCATCTGTCATGATTCCCAGAGTATTACCCTGTGTTTCAGGATTATTAGTCTTATGAGTAACGTTGAAGGAATAGGAAGAGAAACTCCTGAAGGTAATTCTCCAGCTAAAGGTGGATGGATAGATAGATAGATAAATGGATAGGTAGGTAGGTAGATCCATTGGTTGAAATCCATAAAGTCCAGCAAAGCAGAGGTATAAGCAGATGCAGAGAATGATGGTTTATGAAGCAAATGTTTTGTTGTATTATCTTGATGGCTTAGGGGGAACATTACAGTATTAGCCAATGCTGAAGCATGCAAAATATTTATATCATCTACTTGGACGGTAATATATCTGGACTTCTCTTGGGAGTTAAATCCATGTCGCAGCTACACATGCTAAAGGTTTTCACCAACATATGTCTGGAACTGGTAAACCAGCATCAACAGAACAGATTAGTGAAAATCTCAGAAGCAATTTTAATTCAGGAATTAGCAAGACCCTCAGATCAATCATTCATTGTTGCGAGTTTTTCTCCATCAACTCCATATCTGAATGATTATCATGACATTTTGCCAATAAAGTATAAATGAGCCAGTTGATCTTTCATGTATTTTTAATAGCTATTCTGGAGCACAGTGGTAAAGGTTAGCATGGTCTCATTGTGAATAGAATAGTTTCTAAAATTGTTAGTAATGCTGACCATTCACAGAGCTGATTATGACTTTTTGTTTCTATGATTTGCCTCCTTAGACAGTGACAGACATAAGCTGTGACCAATGAGCTCTCATTCATCAGAGTAGTATGTACAGTGTTGGGGTGAATTCTCATGATGGTGGAGAGCCACAGGGTCAGGGTTCATGACTCCTCAACCTTTCCGCCAAGTTGTAATACCTGTGACTATTGAAGGTCCTTTCCCTGTGAATTCCCAAGTTGACTTTCTGCATTAAGGGCTACTCTGGTGATGCCTACTCCTGGCTTTATCAGGGAAAAAATTTAGTGTCCTTAAATCACGATGGGTTCCTTCTTCTCAATCAGTGAACAGGCTTTCCCCTGCATTCTGCCTCGTAGTTAACAGAAAAACAGCCGTTTGCACCTGCAGACAGTCGCAACTGCTGTTGTCCCACTCTCCCTCTCTTCCTGTTCAAAGTCTCTGAGACAAAGTCTGCAATAACAAGGCCATCTCCTTTTGCCTTTGTTTTAAGACATAGGAACAGAAGTAGGCCATTTGGCCCATCGCGTCTACTCCACCATTCAGTGAGATCATCACTGATCTGATAATCCTCATCTTGATTTTCCTGCCTTATCCCCATGACCCTTACAGAATCATGGAATCATAGAATCCTTACACTGCAGAATAAGGCCATTCAGCCCATCAAGTCTGTACCGATTCTCCAACGGAGCATCTTCCATCTGCCAAGCTTTTGCCCACTCATCTAATCTGTCTATATCCTTCTGTAGATTCTGAGTTATCCTCATACTTGCCTTCCCACTTATTTTTGTGTCATCTGCAAACTTGACAAGAGTACATTCACTTCCCTCGTCCAAATTGTGAATATATATTGTAAATAATTGTGGTCCTAGCATTGGTTCCCTGTGACACTCATAATAGGTTGCTATCCTGAAAAAGCCCCTGTTATCCTAACTCTCTGTCTTCTATCAGTTACCTAATCCTCTATCCATACTACTACCACCATCATGGGCACTTCTCTTATTAAGTAGCCTTTAGTATGGTACCTTGTTGAATGTTTTTTGAAAATTCAGGGGTATTATTACATCCTTTTATCTATCCTGCTCATCACTACCTCAAAGAATTCTAATAAATCAGGCATGATTTCATTTTCATGAAGCAATGCTAATAAATCAGGCATGATTTCATTTTCATGAAGCAATGCTAATTCTGCTTGATTATATTATGTATTTCTAAATGCTCTGCTATTACATCCTTTATAATGAACTCTAACATTTTCCCAATGACAGTTGTTAAGCTAACAGACCTGTAGTTATCTGTTTTTTGTCTCCCTCCTTTTTTGAATAAGGCTGTTACATTGGCAGTTTCCCAATCCTCTGGAAGTTTTCCAGAATTTAAGGTGTTAAACCTAGTTTGTACATTTCAATAACATCAGACTTTGGCCCCAATCCCCATGGCATTCACCGCACAAGCTTTATATCAGGCAAAATTCATTGAAGATCACATGATTGTCATTACTTCACCTTACCTTAAATTAAAGAGACAGTTTAATACATAACCACCTAATAACCATTCATAATAAATATTATTTTTTTGTGATTGGTTATTTTCTTACTTTCCTAAATTTGAATTAATTAACAAGGTTAATTGTGATTATTGATTAGATCAGAAAAATATGATGGATTGCTTTGTGCTATATACATATTTAAAGTCTGCACTATGCAGATCTTTTCATTATAAATATCAGGTATATGTTTGGTATGTGGAGCATTAGTATTTCATAAATGTAAATATGTGATTATTTTTATTGTTTTATCCCATATGACCTTCTCATTAAGTGACTTGCTGTTTTTAATTGCATCTCATGCAATAGTTAAACTACAAGTGTATTTCATATGAGAGTTGTGTCAAGTTGGGGTGTACAATTGTGATGCAGCAGATCATACATCAATGTATGAGGTGTGCCTCAAACTGTTAATAAAGAGGGTTCAATGTATTGAGTGGAGTTTGAAAGAACTTAAGATGGGGGTCAGTGGAGTAGGTGCAGCAAAATAAAAGATCAGGGATAGGTGGGAGCACAGGAGAGAGCTAACAAAGATACCATGGACACAAGACAAAGGGAATGTTAATGGTAATGTTAAAGGCTAAAGAAGGTGCTAATCTTGGCAAAAGGGAGATAGCAGAATGTGTTCATAGCAGAACAAGGGTCAGTTCTCTGAAAGAAAAACATAAAAACAAGTTACAGATGGCCCTAGTGGGAGGGGGTTGTGAAAAAATAGATTTTTTTAAAAAGATTGTAATGGAGGAGAAAGTTCATGGTCCAAAGTTGTTGAATTCAATGTTAAGTCCAGAAGACTGTAAAGTGCCGAATTGGAAGATGAGGTGTTGTACCTCTAATTTGTGTTGGGTTTCATTGGAACATATGAAGCAGGTTAAGGATGGACATGTGGGTCATAAGAGCAAGATGGGAGTTGAAATGGCAAGCAACAGGAAGATCGGACTCATGCTTTTGAGAGGTGTACCACAAAGCAGTCACCCAGTCTGTGTTCAGTCTCCCCAATGTAGAGGAGACTGCGTCGGGAGCAGCGTATACAATAAACCAAATTGAACAAGGTGCAAGTAAAATGCTGGTTCACCTGAAGAGTGTTTGGGGCCTTGGACAATGAGAACGGAGGAGAGAAAGGGGCAAGTTGTGATTGCGTGGGAAGAGGTTGGGTGTGATGGAGGCATGAACCAGGGTGTCACAGATTTCCACATAACCAGCTGAGGATTCCCCTTGTCCTCACTCCACCAGCCTCCACATTCAAAGAATCATCTTCAGCCATTTCTGCCAACTCCATCATGATACCATCACTAAACACATCTTTCCCTCAGCCCCCGCTAGCATTCCATAGGGACCACTCCCTCAGTAACAATCTCACATCATAACCACTATTCATTTTGGTAATGAATTAACTATATCCATTTCAAACTCCAGTGTCACCTCAGACGTGCAATGTTTTGTCTTCATTCTGGCCTGTTGGAGTTTAGAGCAAGTTTATGTACTTTCTATCAAGTAAACAAAGCAGTGCTTACCTTTTGTTTAGTGTGGGTGAGTAGTTTCTCTGTGGATGCCTGTGGCATGTTTTTGGTTTGTGTGGCTATGCTACTGCATTTTGGACTCTGCGTTGTTAGGAGTGGGTTAACAGACCTTCCAATTAAGTCCTAATTTGATGTCAATTGTTCAATAGAAGTCACTGATATATAAAGGGGCTGCAGGTGGTCCTGGGTGGTGATGCAGAATTGTATGTGAAGTTAGAGCAAAGAAATAAAGGTAGTTCATGAAGAAGCAGAATTTGTGTCTCCTTTGCTGAACTGCAACCGAGAAGCTCAAACATGAATGCGTCTTTGGAAGAAAGGTCTGATTTGTCCTCAATCAGATTATCTGGCAGACTATTTCAAGAATAACTTGCATATGCATTAATTTTTAATGAAACACAGTGCAAACTTTGTGAAACCTAGTGTCACTGGCAGATTTTGCTCTTTGATAAGTTGTGTACCTAATTTGTTGCACATTCCAATTTACAATGTAGTTTGGAGCAGCATAATGAGCTGACACTACCAACATATACAGCCTCATTTAAGCATTAAAATTTGATGTTAACTCTGAGTGACAAATTCTACAAGTTCAGATAAAGCCCTGTTCACAGTTTGACACAATCTTACCTGCTGCAGCAGAAGATCCCACAAGGGGAGAAAACAACTTTTGTGGAGATGATATTGCTTGTTTGTTTTTATTTTGTTGCATATGTTGTGTATTATTGGGTAGATATTACTGCTAGATAGATGTCTGATTTTGCACCTGAGTATTTTTCCTTGCCAGTGCTTTTCAGTTGTTATAGCCATTTGGCCCATTGGGTGGGATTACAGCCTTGCTTGAGTGAGACTGGAAATTCCTGTCCAAGGTCAATGGACATTTTTGTTGTCCACCCCTTGCCCTGATTCCATGGTGGGTGAGATGGTAGAATTCCTGTGATTTGTGTCTGTACCAGCTCTCAATGAGCATTATGACTTAGTGCCATTCTCTTTTTCCCTGTACCCCTACATGTTGGTTCTATTCAGGTATTTCTTTTGATATCCTCTTAAAGGTCTTGATTGAACTCCACCATGCTTCTGGGCTGGGGAATTCCAGACCTGAATCATGCATTGTGTGAAAGTTTTTCTCATTGTATTTGCCTTTTTGCAAATCATTTTATATCTGTGACCTCTTATTCTTGATCCTTTTATGAGGAACAGTTTTTACCCATCTACTCTGTCCAACCCCCTCATGATTTTGAACATCTCCATCAAATCTCCTCCTCAGCCTTATTCTCTCCAAGGAGAACAGTCCCAACCTCTCTAATCTATCCTCATAATTGAAATTTCTCATCCCTGGAACCATTCTTTTAAACCACTCCTGCACTCTCAACTTCCTTTACTGTGGCACCCAGAACTGTACACAATATTCCAGCTGAGGCCTAACTAGTATCTTGTACAAGTTCAGCAGGCCTCCTTGCTCTTGTACTCTATGCCCCCATTAATAAAGCCCAGGATACTATATGCTTTATTAACTGTTCTCTCCATCTGCCCTACCACCTTCAATGATCTTTGCATATATATATACCCAGGTCCACCTGCTCCGACAAGCCTTTAAGAATTTTATCCCTTTTCTTGTATTTTCTCTCCATGTTCGTCCTACCAAAACACCACCTCACTTTTCTGCATTGAACTTCATCTGCCACTTATTTGCTAACTCCATTAACTTGTCTGTGTTCTTTTGAAGTTTTACATTCTTCTCTTCACTGTTTATAATACTTTCAAGTTTTGTATCATCTGCACCCTTTGAAATTATCCCCTGCACACCAAGATCTAGATCATTAATATATATCGGGAAAAGCAAGGGTCCCAATACCAATCCCTGGGGAACCTCACTACTAACCTTCCTCCAGCCTGAAAAATATCCATTGACTATTACACTCAGCTTCCTGTTATTTAGCCAATTTTGTATCCACGTTGCTACTGTCCCTTTTATTCCATGAGCTGTAACTTTCTCACGTCTGTGTGGCACTATATTGAAGGTCGCCTGAAAGTCCATGTACACCATATCAACAGCAGTGCCCTCATCGACCCTTTTTGTTACCTCCTTTAAAACAAACTCCAAGTTGATTAAACATGATTTCACCTTTGGAAATCCATGCTGGCTCATTCTAATCAACCCACATTTCACCATGTGACTATTAATTCTCTCTCAAATAATTGTTTCTAGGAACTTCCCACCACTGAAGTTAAACTGACTGGCCTGTACTTGCTAGACTTGCGCTTACACTTTTTTTGGACAAGGATGTAACATTTGTAATTCTCCAGTCCTCTAGCACCTCCCCTGCATCTGGAGAAAATGAAGTTTATGGCCAGAGCCTCTGCAATTTCCGCTCTCACTTCCGTTAATATATTTTCTTCATTATTCTTGTATTCCATCCATGAAGCCCCTTTGAGGCTTTACAGTTCACTACATAATTGAGATGAAGATAAAGTGTTCATGAAATGAAAATCCAATGATCATTCAAGCAAATTTTGCTATTCCCTTCATTATCCTAGGGCTGCTTTCTGTGCATTTCAGAGTAGTGCTGCCCTTACTTCCTGCACTTCAAAACATAGCCTCCCACAAAGTTGTTTCATCAACTGCATCACTAAACAAAGTGCATCCATCTTTGGATCAGAAATGCAGGTTACTGCAGCAAAAAACATTCATGCAACTACATCCTTCCAAGCCACTCCGGAAGACATCTGCTACATCCACCACACTTGTGTAGACGGGAGGTGACAATCACTCTGAAAGGACAGCTTCTTCATCACTTCTTTTGCATATAAACTACATCTTTCACTGAGACAGGATTCTCTTCAATAAAGAATTACATATGGAGGGTTACTCATAATCTCATGACTTCCATGAAGAGAAAAGATTTATAATCAAATTCAGCTGGTTTCTGAGTATATAAACGTGGGCTAGATTTTATGCAGCTTTTCGTGGTGGGAACCATGGCAGCCAGGCTCTGAATCATGGAGAATCATGGCCTATGTCAGTCTCCCAATGTCAGAAAAATCTCCCCTGATTAAGTCACAGGCGGAAGGGACATATCTGGGATTCCTGACCACCAGCAGTGAGATAAGAACATAAGAAATAGGAGCAGGAGTAGACCTCCTGGCCCATCGAGACAACTTGGCTATGATCAAGGATGATCTTGCACTTCAATTCCGTTTTCCTGCCCACTCCCAATATCCCTTAATTCCCTGTGAGGTCAAAAATCTGTCGATCCCAGCCTTGAATATATTCACTGATAGAGCATCCACAACCCTCTGGGGTAGAGAATTCCAAAGATTCACAACCCTTTGAGTTCTAAATGATTGGCCCTTGTCCTGAGATAAAGCCTCCATGTTTTAGATACCCTGACCAATGGAAACAATCTCTCAGCGTCCACCCTATCAAGCCCCTGCAAAACTTTGTAGGTTTCTGTGAGATAACCACTCATTTTTCTGAACTCCAGAGAACGTAAGCCCAATTTACTCATCCTCTCATCCTAGGACAACCCCATCATCTTAGGCAGCAATTTATCATGGGCCTTCCATGCTCTCAAAAAGCCACCCAGCAAAAACCTGTCAGATATTCCAGTGGCCTTTGTGGATGTGGTGCCCAATTGGACCTGGCATCGGGCAGGGAGGTTGCAGCTGGAAACTACCCTACTGCCCTTACCACAGAAGCTCCTGCTGTGACCACCATACCATCTTCATAGGGGAGAAATGGTATTGTGTTAATGTGACCGGGCCAGTAGTCGGAGGCCCAGGCTAAAGATCTGGTGACACAATTTCAAATCCCACCATGGTATCCGGTGGAATTTAAATTCAATTAATAAAACATGGGATTGAAAGCTACTTTTATGACCACCATTAATGAGACTATCAGCAATTGTCATAACCCATCTGGTTGACTAATCTCCTTTCGGGAAGGAAATCTGCCTTCCTTACTTTGTCTGGCCTACGTGTGACTCCGGATCCACAATAATATGGTTGACTCTTAACTGCTCTCTGAAATGGCCTAGCAAGCCACTCAGTTCAAGAACAATTAGGGATGGGCTACAATAGCTGGCCTTGCCATGACGTCCACATCCCTTGAAATAATAAATACAGCAATGAATAAATAACTCACCTGTGGCCTGCATTTCCTCAATAATCCTGGGCCTTGGGTGGGAGCAGTGCTGCCAGCAGCCACCATTCCCATTGGTGGCAATGATAAGTTGCTTGCCTCTGGCCAACAGTTTTTAGTGGGTGGGACCTTCAATGCTGGGACCCTCAATCATATAGAAGTTCTGATGAGGGCCAATTAAATGACTAAAGCACACTTTATTGTGTTGGGCCTGCCCCCAGACTTAATTGGCATACCCTGCCAGCTCTCCAACCGGTGGACAAAATCCCGGCTATCACCATACATATTAAGGCCATTATACAGAGAGCTGCTTTGATGTGCATAATGTTACATTTGTTAGTGCTCACATTTAATTAATGTGGTCAGATAGAATGCCCTCCAGTGCAGAAGGAGGACATGTGGCCCATCAAGTCTGCACCAACTCTCCGAAAGAGCATCCTGACCAGGCTGAACAACCACCACCCCACCCCCCTCCCCACTATCCCCATAACCCCACACATTTACCATGGCTAATCCACCTAACCTTTGGGCACTAAGAGGCAATTTCACATGGCCAATCACCTAACCTGGACAATTTTTGACAGTGGGAGGAAACTGTAACACCCGAAGGAAACCCATGCAGACAGAGGGAGAATGTGCAAATTCCGCACAGACAGTGACCCAAGACCGAAATTGAACCCGGATCCCTGGCACTGTGAGGCAACAGTGCTCACCACTGTGCCACCATGCCACCACAAGATGGCTCCATGAGATGTGAAAATACAGGCCATTTGTGATTTCCCAGAACCTGCAATAAGAACAGAGATTTTAAGATTTCTGGGAATTAATGGATTTTGTTGTAAGTTTGTGCCGAACTTTAACAGTGTGGTAGCACCACTAAGAGAACTCTTGAAGAAGAATAAGAAATTTAACTGCATGGAGGACTGCAAAACTACATTCCAACATTTAAAAACTGGGTTGACATCAGTGCCAGTGTTAGCCACTCCAAATTATGATGAACAGTTTAAACTATCCATGGATGCTAGTGGCAATGGCGTGGGGGCTGTATTGTTACAGGAAGATGAACTTAGAGTTGAGAAACCTGTGGTGCATTTTTCAAGGAAATTAAATCCTCATCAATGGAAATATTCTACAATTGATAAAGAGACTTTAAGTATGGTATAGGCATTACAGCATTTTGAAATTTATGTTACCAGTAATTCTGTCGAAACAATCATATATGTAGACCATAATCCCCTAAGATTTCTGGAGAAGTTTTGAAATTGGAACACTCGGTTATCCAGACGGAGTTGTTACTGCAACCATTTAATCTAAAAATCATTCATGTGGCTGGAAGAGAGAAGATCATTTCTAATGCTCTGTCATGAGTGTTAAGAAAAAGATTATTGGGAACCCAGTGTGTAAATACTTTGAATATACTTTATGTTAATGTATGCTTTTAAATCTTTGTAATGTTAGATAAGATAGAATTGATAAGAAATTATTAAGAAATGAAATCATCTTTCAAATTCTGATTTATTTGAAAAATGGGAAGGTTAAGAATTGAGGGAAATCATGATTAAAAAATGAAATTAGGATAATAATGGGATAAAAGGGGAACCGAATGACAGCTGTCTGAAGGGATGCATTTGAGATGTGAATTAGTGTTTGCCTAAGTGACTAGAGGAAAACAATGGGGCGGCTTCAAAGTGGGAAAGAAAGAAATTGGCATTTGTCAGCTAAAAGCCTGGTCCACAGGGTGGGTAACATCAAAAGGAAAAAACAATATATCCATGGCAGGATAATGGGGAGAGGGGTAGAGAAGCAGCTACCATCATTGCCAGCTGCAGAAAGTTAATAAGCATTATTTCTTAATAGTTCACAAGAATGTACAGTACCTCACTGGTTTGCATATCTTTCTCACATTATACTAAATTGAAAATATTCACCACTAAGAACCAATGTTCGAAGTTACTCTTCTGGATTTTGGTAAACCCTCGCATTTAACATCAGCAGGGTTCTCAACAATGTGACAATTTAGGTAGGAAATACCATTTGTCACCCACCCTCCCCCACCATCACTAGCACCAGCTCATTCATGCTCCAAGTTACACATGCAGAAACACCCTCAAACTATCTATATCCCTCCCAAAGTAGATGCATCTGTGCTGGAAATTGTTATGGAAAGAGAGAGACACGGCGTACTGTGAAATGCTGACTTCCTGGACACCAAGGGAGCATACATGGATTGATCTATGAAAACAAGAGGAACCTATAGTAGAATGTCAGCTACAAGATACATGTGGAAGGTAATACAGAAAGCAAATGAGGAGCACTGCCCTAAACTTGGAAAGATCTCCAATTCTAAATTTTGAGGCTCCAGCTTGTTGAACACAGTTGTTGAAATTGCTTCCAGTAGAAAAGTAAATTTAACCGGACAGCTCCTTGATTTTGAGTTTCAATCATTAGTGCTCACATTATTTAACTGATGTGTTTGACTTTTAAATGCCCTCAGGGATGTGTAATAAATGCTGGACCAGCCAGTGATGCCCACATCCCATGAACAAATAAAGAGAACAAAAAGTGAGTGTATGTTCAAAAAACAGAGATATTCTCTGCATCCATGAGTGCAGATGCTCCCAAAAGACACTCTAACTGCAGAAGGAACTTTGAGGCTCTTTGAGGGAACTTTGAGGGAACTTTGACCCAGATATTTCAGTACATGTTAGCTCTTCCTCAGTTGTTATCTTCCTTCAAGACAAGTGTATCCTGTACTTTATGGACAATTAAATAGTGTATTTAAAAAAGACAGTGGTTCTGCACAATCAAGTAAATCTACCGACCTATTCCAGCGTGGGGAACAAAATTGGTCAAAAACATACCAAAGCCTGCAGTGGAAACTCCAATATCAGCCTCTTTAACCAGCTCCAATTTTTCAGGTTAAAAAGGTCAGTAACCTATCTCTCCTCTTGTGTCAGCATCTTTTAGTTACTGGTTTCCTAGGGTGCTATCCTTATGTGTTAGTTGAATATATCTACTATGTACCTAATGAGAATGCAATAACTTCATTGCAGTGTTAATGTAAGCCTACTTGTGACACTAATAAATAAACTTAAACTTAATTTGAAGAAATTGCAATGAGCTACCTTACTGCTCCCTCCAAAGCATTCCTCCGACTTCAGGAGTTTGTATTTAACTTTGAAATACACTTGGTGGATTTGCTGATTCTGACAAGTGTAGCATGAATGTAACTCATCTATTCTGCTAGCTTCAGTATCGCTAATCTATTTTTCCATGACAGCTGGAGTTAACAATGATTTTAAAAATATATTTTAATGGAAGAATCCCTTAAGTTCTTTATTCAGTTTTCTGTTATTCTTCTATTTAAATAAAATACATAAGACTTAAAGAAAATACTTGAAGTTTAAACGAGAAATTTTTTTAAAGTTTATTTATTAGTGTCACAAATAGGCTTGCATTAACACTGAAATGAAGTTACTGTGAAAGTCCCCTAGTTGCCACACTCCAGCGCCTGTTCGGTTACACGGAGGGAGAATTTAGCATGGCCAATGCATCTAACCAGCACATCTTTCAGACTGTGGGAGGAAACTGGAGCACCCGGACGAAACCCACGCAGACACGGGAAGAATGTGCAAACTCCACACAGACAGTGACCCAAGCTGGGAATTGAACTTGGGTCCCTGGCACTGTGAGGCAGCAGTGCCTCACAGCGCCTGGAACCCATGTTCAATTCCAGCCTCGGATCATTGTTGGTGTGGAGTTTGCATGTTCTCCCTGTGTCTGCGTGGATTTCCTCCAGGTGCTCTAGTTTCCTCCCACAGTCCAAAGATGTCCATGTTAGGTTGATTGGCCTTATAAAATTGCTCCTTAGTGTCAGGGGGACTAGCGGGGTGAATGTGTGGGGTTACGAGGATAGGGCCTGGGTGGGATTGTTGTCAGTGCAGGCTCAATGGGCCAAATGGCCTCCTTCTACACTGAAGGGATTCTAACTACTGTGCCACCATGCTGCCCCATTGGTGCAATGGTCAGTGTGCTAATAAATATTGAATGAAAATTAATTCTTGCAGTGTGGGCCTGTACCCTGGCTAAAGAGCCAATGGAACCCCACCGTGGCTTTTCGGCAGCCTTCAACTTGATTTAGTGTCACTCGGGCACTCACCTGGTCAGAGTCGGGGTCCTTGTCTCCAGGAATTGCCTGTCTTAGAGTGCTGCTGGTCAATCTGAAGCTTACAGCTCTTCAGTATAGGCAATGCCTAGGGAGCATTGGTCACTGCCAATACAGCAAAAAGTCCATGGGTGGCACGGTGGCACAGTGGTTAGCACTGCTGCCTCACCGTGCCATAGACGTGGGTTTGATTCCCAGCTTGGGTCACTGACTGTGCGGAGTCTGCACGTTCTCCCTGTGTCTGTGTGGGTTTCCTCCGGTTTCCTCCCACAGTCTGAAAGACATGCTGGTTAGGTGCATTGGCCATGCTAAATTGCCCCTCAGTGTATCCGAACAGGTGCCAGAGTGTGGCGACTATGGGATTTTCACAGTAACTTCATTGTAGTGTTAATATAAGCCTACTTGTCACATTAATAAATAAACTTCAAACTTAAACCTAAGGTCAAGGCTGCAGGATTGTTTAGCCCCAGAAGTAAGGTGAGTGGGATGGGAAAACTGAATAAAGGACTTAAAGGATTCTCCCATTAAAAGCTACTTTTTTTATCATTCTGTTAACTCCAGGTGACATAGAGAAATAGATTAGTGATACTGAAGCTAGCAGAATAAATGTGTTATATTCATGCTACACTTGTCAGAACCAGCAAAGACTGTTTCATGATTTACAAGTGTATTTCAAAGTTAAATACAACTGATAAACAGGGAGACCCTGTCAAATGGGGGACCAGGGGGTTAAAATTTAGGGCAGATGGAGGTTTCTCAAAGTTTGAATACAGAAACAGCATGATCAACATCAGCTAAAGTTTATGCAGAAATAAAATGATGTTTGATGTACTCTGCAGCAACCCAAACAATGAGCGTGTATTTATTAAAAATATTACACTTAACTTGTCACCTTGGAGGTGTGATTAATAACATTTCAAATAGCTGTCTTGGTCATTAAGAAACCACATCATTTATATTTGTTTATTTGTCATTATATCTATATTTATTGCAAAGGACTAATAAAGCACCTTCAGAGTGTTACTATTTAGACGACATGTTACACTGGTAAATGATTTTAAAATTTATTTCTCTCTGACTTATGCTATTGTTTAAATCAGATGTGCACCTTTAGAATTGTGCAAGTGAGAAACGGAGTCTGATTTAATTTTGTTAGCAGACCTGGGGCAAGATTCTCTGGCCTCCCAACCACGTGTTTCCCACTGGCGGGAAGTGGCGCGTTGTTTTGCTTGTGGCTGGATCCTCTGGTCCCGCCGCTATCAATGGGAATTCCCATTGACCTCACCCCACACTGGCAGGAAACCCGCGGGCGGGGATGCACTGCCGGCAGGACTGGCGAATCCCACAGGCGTGGAAGGCCAGAGAATTCCAGCCTGGTCTCTGTTGTAGAGCTCCTACAGACTCAATAGAATTTGTGGATAGTAGACTTTGTGTGACATATGAGGAAGACCTTCTGCTCATTGGCATTTTAGAGTTTGGAGCTGATAGTCCATGTAATGCAGTGAGAAAATATCTTTGCTGAAGAGGATATTTCACATTTTGAAACTCGCAATGTCACTGCCAGGCACTCCTTGGGAACATAGAGTAGGTGTGGCTTAATATTCCCATTGCACTGTCTGTCAGCGACTGATCTGGCATGACCTTCAATTATCCTATGGAAGTCATCCTGCTTGAGTTACTGCCAATTTGATCAAATTACTGACAGATTTCTTCTGCAATTAACTTAAATCCATTTTAAAACAGACAGCCCAAACTCAACCCGCACTAAATCTTTTCAATTGTAAAGGGGAAAGAACAGGTTTTTTTTCTAATAATAACAATGATTTGTATTTATGTAATACCTTTAATGTAGTAAAATACCCCCAAAGCACTTCACAGTAACATTATCAAACAGAATTTGACACCGAGCCACATAAGGAGATAATGGGTGATTGGTCAAAGAGGTAGTTTTAAGTTTAAAGTTTATTTATTAGTGTCACAGTAGGCTTACATTAACACTGCAATAGAGTTACTGTGAAAATCCTCTAGTTGCCACACTCCGGTGCCTGTTTGGGTACACTGAGGGAGAATTTAGCATGGCCAATGCATCTAACCAGCACGTCTTTCGGACTGTGGGAGGAATCCGGAGCACCGGAGGAAACCCACACAGACTCAGGGAGAACATGCAGACTCCACACAAACAATGACCCAGGTTGGGAATCGCACCCAGGTCCCTGGCGCTGTGTGGCAGCAGTGCTAACCACTGTGCCACCATGCTATCCATTAAGGATTGTTGTGCAGGAGCAAAGAGTGATAAGGCTTAGAAAGAAAATTCCAGGGCTTCGGAATAAGGGGAGCAATTAAATTTGAATGAAGGGACCAGAACTGGAAAAGTACAGAGGTTTTTGAGGATTATAAGCCTAGAGGAGGTTACTGAGATGGGCAGGGACGAGTTATTGGAGAAATTTGAAAACAATGATGAGAATTGTACAACTAAGGTGTTGCTCAACCACAAGCCAATATAGGTCACCCTGCATGAGATATTGTGAATGAGACTTTCTGTGGGTTAGAACATGAGCAGCAGAGTTTTAGATGACTTCAAGGTTATGGAGGGTAGAAAGTGGGTAGAGGACAGTCCAGAAGTCTGTTGGAATAACCAATTCTAGAGCTAACAAAGGCATGGATGAGAATTTCAGCAGCAAATGAGCTGAGGTAGATCAGTATGCTTGCTGCTAAAGGTAGAAGCAAAACAGTCTAATTCACTGTATCGCTGGAACCTGCAAGCATTCGAACAAACATACTGCATTTTATTTATATCCCAGTACAATATTTTTTAAATATCTAATCTGTTTCTTGTTTAGCTGTTGTGCACAACATGGACTGGATTTTTCTCTCTCCCAAATTAGCTGTGAACAAGGATCAGGGCAAGTCTTCTGCTTGCTACTTTGGCTCTGCAATGACACTGACCCATTTCCTGGGTTGGGAAAGTTATAGCTTGCAGGATTCCTGTAAGCAAGAAGGAGTCTTGCCTTGCCAAAGGAAGAAAGCTGTGCCACACTGGGACATTTGCTGCAGCATCAGAATGTCAATCAGTGGCATTTGTAAGTTCAGAATTGCCCAACAATTCATATTTATTTTAAGACCTTCAACTTGGCCAGTGTTTAGCAAAGGTAAGGCTTTGAGGTCAAAATGGGCAGAATTAGTGTCCACTTTTAGGATCCATTCTTTCAAAAAGAACTGTGGGCTTTTGTCTCATTCTATAGCCACTGCTTATATGGTGACTCATAGGATTGATGGCAATGGTAGTGGAAGGGAGGTACATTGGATCTCATGTATCTACAAATTAATCTCAATTCTATTTTCAGTCTAACAAAAATAAATTGTTTGCAGCTTCTCCTATCTATAAGGAAAAGCTTTCCATTTCTGAAACCACAATACAACTTGGAGAATTGTCCTATCAGGGGACATAGCTAAGAAAAAGCAACTCCAATGATATCTGGTCAGTCTGTGTGTAGCCAGCTCTCATTGCGTTAAGTGTAGACCAGCATTCTGTCTTGTCCTATAGACTGACCATAGATAGTACATTGATCTGACAAAAACAAGGGAACTCATGTTTTCAAGTTTAAGAAAGATACTAATCACTGTTAATAATAAGTCTGTACAAGCTGAAATAAAGATGTCACATTCTCAAGTGGAGAGATTGGTGTCCATGTTGCTGTAAGATAGTTTAAGATGGGATGTTTTCTTATTGTAAATGATTGATTTTTTGAATTATTAGCTGCTTATTGAGAAACAACATTATATTGATTGCATTATGTGGTTGTGAAAATGATTCTTATGCATACAGAAATCTCTAGTATTCTCTTTTGGCACTAACTTGAGTAAATAAATGGTCCCCGTAGATAGTGTTCAAGCATGTTTATATTTTTATACCTAACAAGAGATCATCATAAATCAATGATTCAAAGGAAAGATTTCAATCTATGTGGTTTGTGTGTACATATAGGGCAATGCTATGGTGCGCAAGTTCACCGTGGTATGTATGGTAGGATAAAGATTGCACTCAATGATTTCTTGTTATGACAAGTTCATGGCCTTCGATGTGACATCGGGTGGAAAGAATTAAAACTAGCTTTTTCTGCCCTGGAGGGAGGGAAAGCATGCAGGTAAATTCTCCTCAGGCACCTTACTCTTTCGTGCAGGTAGCCAAGGTAACGTTGGTAAGGAGCAAACTCGGTTTGTAATTTCCATGTTGAAGGATGGTCTGTGAAATGAGTGAACAAAATGCATTGGAGAAAAGTACGTTTACAATTGGGCTGAGTGGGAATTCAAAATGCTACGTATATTTGCTACTGTGTTTTAAAAAATATTAAACTTTAAGTTTATTCTTTTTTTCATGTTTTGAAACCTCCACAATTGTAGAGTGATAATTTTATTATATTTTGAGTATCTGGGCAAACTTTTAACCTAAAGTTAATACTACCCTGGTACAATATTTAATTCTTCCCAAACTGTGTACAATTTTTTCAATCTCTGCTCTCATTTTACTTCATCCTTTGCAGAATTTTCCATTCGGTCAGCATAGAAAATCCAGACCCAAAAATTAAATCTACTTCTCGTTTTGAAATGTCATCTCTTTCATCTTATTCTGATTCTTAAAGTTAGCGATGCTTCTTTCATGATCTTAATTTCTTTAATACTGATAATTGTAAGGTTACGTATATTGGAAAAGAAACATGCATCTACAAGAGGCAGAGAAGGAAAAGACTTGGGATAGTTATTCAGCATTTAATGGGAATATTCAGTTGGTCCAAAACCCGAATATATCTTGAGCAGAAATAGAGCAACTTCATGTGAATAACTGTAAAGGCATGTTTGGAACAGTGTGCTACATTTTAGACACTCGGGCAAGATTTGCCACCATTTTAAATTAATGGTTATAAAATCATGGGCCGAGGGGTGTGGTCTGTAAAGATACTGAAATGGAGACCGAAAGAGAAAATGCTGAAAAATCGCAGCAGGTCTGGCAGCATCTGTAAGGACAGAAAAACACTGACGTTTCGAGTCCAGATGACCCTTTGTCTGGACTCGAAACATCAGCTCTTTCTCTCCTACAGATCATGCCAGACCTGCTGAGATTTTCCAGCATTTTCTCTTTTGGTTTCAGATTCTAGCATCCACAGTAATTTGCTTTTATACTGAAATGGGAAGATTGAGGTTCCCACTTTAAGAGGAATTTGACACACTAAAGAGAGTTAGAGAACAGCAGTAAGAATTATTCTGGGACTCTGGACTACATTTTATGAAGAGTAACTTCCACATTAAACATGATTTTATTGTAGGAAAATGAATTGGGAAAGAGCAAGATCAGTTTTCACATGCTGATAGGTGTAACTTATTTGACTCAGTTTGTGCATTTAGAACTAAAGGGCATGAGTAACAAATTATTGACCTCAAGATCAGAAGGACTTCCCTATCCAAAGAGTACTGATTCCTTCAGTAAATGCCAGGAAAAGTCGTTAACTCTGTTAATGGCACAAAAAACAAATGAGGTAAAATTCTCCTTTAGAGATGGTGCCGAGGGTCAAAATGATGAGTGTGAAAAGAGAAGGTTGTATATTGTGTGGAACTTGATGGTTCCTGGTTAAGAAAGAGGGGGGAATCTCATAGAGACTTTAAAACTTCTAAGACGACTAGACAGGGTAGATGCAAGGAGGATGTTCCCGATGGTGGGGGAGTCCAGAACTAGGGGTCACAGTCTGAGGATTCGGGGTAGACCATTTAGGACGGAGGTGAGGAGACACTTCTTCACCCAAAGTGGTGAGCCTGTGGAATTCATTACCACAGGAAGTAGTTGATGTCAAAGCATTGAATGTATTCAAAAGGTGGCTAGATATAGCACTTGGGGTGAAAGGGATCAAAGGTTATGGGGAGAAATCTGGATTAGGCTACTGAGTTGGACGATCAGTCATGATCGTAATAAATGGTGGAGCAGGCTCGAAGGGCCAAATGGTCTCCTCCTCCTCCTGTCTTCTATGTTTCTATGTTAAGTGAGTAAGATCGGATGAAGGATGATAATAGATCAAGGATGTGAATAAAGTTAGATGTATGTGTAGGTATTATTGAATTCTGCTCAATTTGATTCCTGAGGCAGAAGTGGGTGAATCATGTTGAATAGTTTTTCAGGAGATGAAATGGTAACATCTATGTTGGAATGAATTATTTCTGATTTGTAGAAGAAAGGGGCTTGATGGGCCAAAGGACAACTTCTCATTCCATATTTTCTTTATGATCCTAGCAATGGTGAAACCAATTTCACCTTTCCATCTGGAATTAGTTACAAGTTATCATTCTACTGATAGCAATTTAGCTATATATTGTATTTATATTTTTTAAATTTAACATTAAAAATCAACTTAAACTTTTAACTGATGGATTACAAAAAGAAATGATTTCACTTTGCAGAACAGAAAGTCCCTTATTCAAAGCTGCAAGAGAAAATGATGTTGAAACCTTGAAGAATTTAATACAGGAAAAAAATGTAGACCCTTATGAAAGAGGTGAGTAAAACGTAGCTGCAGGTAGCAATATATTGCATAAAATACTGCATATCTCAAAACTGGCAAATCTTTTGAACTGTAGCGAACTGGAAAAACTTGCATGGGGTCCAAATGACAGCATTCGTACACTATAGCTCATTCAGTGATGCTGTGTGTAGGTTTTCACATCTACCCTGAGCAAAGATTGTGAATGAAACAGCCAGATTTCCACCATTGATCTAGCATACCCCACCAAAGAAATCTGCAGACTCTCATCTGTCTCAATGTTCCTGCAAAGTTGGGATTGGGACAGAATGAAGGAATCACTGCAAAATCATGGATAGCAATCAAACACTTGTGTGGTGTCATGGTTACAGTATTCCTGTATCTGTATAGACACAGGAGAGAACATGTACTGTATTTCTGCACCTGAATGTGAGTGGGCATGTGTAGAGATGGAGATAGGCCCCTAGAATAACATTAATAACCGCTGATAATCTCTTAAAACTGGTACACCATAGGCAAGACATTTGCCACCCCACAGTGATGTAACCATATGCCATAAAGTTACCAAGTTTTAATATGTTGGGCCCATTACAGAAGTTGGTATGCTAACCTCAAACATACATAACAACAGTAACAATTACAGTATAAAATTAGAAATTTTCCATATTTTCTTCGCCTATCTCTGAATTTTGTGGAACAATTGAAAAACGTACAGAAAGCAAGAGGGAAAATTGTAGGCTGTAGCAAAGGTTTGGTTGTGGTCTGGGGCATCACAAACCCATAGTCACTGAGTGCAACCTTTCTCCATCTAGAAAGCATTTACAAACTTTTGTCCAGAATCCTGAGAAAGCGTATTGAGTTAATTTTTTTATTCTTAAATTTTGGGATCATTGGGAAGTAGATGTTGAAACCTGCACATCGACCAATGGAATTGGAACTGATTACTGCAGATGGTGGGATAAATTGGCTGATACAAAAATGGAGTGAGACAAGTGTAATCAAGCTTCACTATATCTGGCAAGATAGTGCTGAATAATTATAATGATCATCTTATTAACAAGACAAGGTTGCCTGGTGTGGAATCATTGATTAGACAGGGATATTAATTAGCCTTCTTCCGAGTCTACTCCATTTGCTATTCCATGTTGAAGCGATCTTGATCTATTTGTTATGGTTTTGAGTTGCTCATCTCACTTAATTTTACCTGAGTTGATCTCTGTTCTACTTGTGATATTAATTGCACATTTTATTTGCACTGAAGGGGGACAAGGAGCTCATGGAGCACACATAATGGTTATCTTAATGTTTATCATACATTAGTCAGAAAACTCTCAACATCTAGTATCAGAATAAAACCATTAGGGGAAAAAACATAAAAGTAAGTCTATATTTGCTGAAATTGTGCTTGCATTCTTGTACCAAAGTGAGAGCTTCTTACTGGGAATGTACATTGCAGCCTTGCTGAGCAAGTTTTCGGCCATTTTACGCTAGAGATTGTCAGTCACAGCAACAGAGTGCAGGAAATGGCAATAATTCCAACAGAAAAATTTAATTGCAAAACGTTAAGGGATGCATTGAGTTCATTCAAAAAATTGAACAGTAGGAAAAAATTTCCAGTTTTTACAAAATGAATGAAGAAAATCAAATTTGCCTATTGAAATACACGATGTGGAAATAAGTAAAATATATTCTCTCCTCAATAACACTGGCAAAATAAGACAGCGAAACTATAGAATTTTTATAAGAGGTGAAAGGCATTCCATGACATGTAAAAATGTAATCTTCAAGAGCGCAACATTTAATTCAAGAAAGCAAAAAGGTGAAACCTGTTGAAAGTTTCAACACAACCCTTGTTGTGACAGCATTGCGAATATACCGCACCTCAGGGTGAAAGAATAACTGCCTTGTGGTTGACCTGTGAAATGGAAAACTTGCAGTAAATTCTATACTGAACCCTAACTTGACATTTAAGAAAGTAATACAGCATACAAGATAAAAACAACTGTTAAAAAGCAACATGTGGTAATTAGAAATCATTCAGATAGAAAAGCTGACAGAGTAAATCTCAACAAACAAGTATCCCAGCTAAAATATACACTGAAGTAAATTTATGAGTGGGGGGAGAAACTTTCTGATGAACTGTAATCCTGTAAGGTGTCCAAATTTTTGCTGCACACATGAAGTACCACATATGTTCAAGGAAGAAGCATTTTCACTCGATGCACTCAAAAACATAAACCACTCATGCAAGTCAACGTGACTATGTGTCACAGAATAAAATAAAGGACAACAAAGTTTCTCTGATAATAACTTAACTGATTTTAAAAATGAGCCCCTAAAAAAGCTAGAGGTTGCCTTACAGAAGAGGCTGTCCAAAATCTTGAATGTGTTTAATAATTCCCTGAAGTTATATGACAAATGTATAGGAAAGATACTTCAATAAAAGAAGTTAGAAGACCAAGAAATTTATCATTTGCAACACCGTTAGTGTCTCGTGTAATATATATTCAAAGATACAAAAAAAAACTCCATCAGCATCCGAGCAACCTTTTGGGCGTACCGGGTCATTGAGTGGCCTAATGCAAATCTTTTTTTCCATCTCTGATCTCTCATCAATCTGTGTCTGAATTCTGCTGAGGGTGAAAGAAGAAATTACCAAGATGGAATAGAAAATTGTGGAATCGTCCACGGACTTGCCTTGTTACTTTACTTAATCTTATTAACCTGAAAACCAAGTGACATAGTATAAATCTGTGATACTTGAATAAGCCAAATGCAATGAGAAATATTTACAAGCATCAGCAGACCAGATTCCATCCCTCTTGGGAGAAGCAGAAGTGGACTTTAAATAGGATGCTAATTCAGACATTTGACAGATACCAGTTTCAAGCTCTACTAAGGATATTTATTACATTGGATGGATCTACTTGAAGACATTACAGTTCAAGATTTCCTTAACATCATTTTGTTTTCAGTTGCAATTGTTAGAAGGCTTTCTATACCAAATGGGATCTTGGTATATGAGGAGATAACCGTAGGTTGTTCTGACACAGGAGAGTTGCACTGAATAAGAAAAGTGAATTCTGAAAGAAAAGAATACATTCTTAGGACATATGATAGCTTTGTCAAGAGTTCAAAAAGATTTTGAGAATAGATGCCCCTGCACATCTCCACATCATAATTATTTCATCAGTGGTTTGTAAGTATGATGAGTTAATTAGGAAAATTCACACCATATCTAAAAAAGCAAACAAAATCACTCAGTGATCAATTGTGTAAAAACCTAGGGTTGAATTCATACTGAATAGGCAATATTTTGCACATCAAAAATTAAACATGCTGAAACATGCTATCCATGAACTGTTCAGCCTCGTGAATGCACCAAAGTACCCCCAGCAGCCACTCAAGCTCCAAACCCTGGAGCTTAAGTTGCTCCAGCCGGCGGCATCTCCTGCACACATGATTATCCAGGCACCAGCAGCATCTAGGATTTCCCACAAAGTGCAGGATGTGCAAATCATGGGACTGAGCTCCCTAGACATATCTAAATAGAATATATAGAACATAGAACAGTACAGCACAGAACAGGCCCTTCGGCCCACGATGTTGAGCCGAGCTTTATCTGAAAAAAGACTGGAAAAATCTTATTCTTGTTTGCACCAGACAAACAATCAGAACTGTTCAACTCTTTCAAGTGAAGACATTTAGTTTTGAAGTTTGTAAATATTAATTATCTAAAGTTTTTAAGCTGCACTTACAGTCTAAGCTAAAATCCAAATCCAGTTGTCTCTCTACTGCTTGCCTTTCTTTCCTAAATGGATGTAATCCCTTTTTTAAAAAAATGCTTTTTCTAATTCTCAGCTACTTGATAATGCTCCCTAACTGCAGTTTTTCACCAACCAATGAATTTATGTTTATTTTGTAATGTTAAGCTCTAGGTGCTGCTGACTGCCCGTCCTGGTGTTCTCCTCTCACATTCTCCTTATGCTGTCCTGTTTGTGAAAATATAACAACATCTCAGTTGCAGTATATAACTTAATACTAGCATACATTAAGCAAGGCTAGCCAAAAAGGACTAAATTGCATACTGAAGCCACAGTGGTCAGTGGAAAACTAATAACCGATTACTCTAAAGACACACCCATCTGATGATTTCTATGGTTTTGTAACCTGAGATTTTGGGGTGAGCACATGCCTGACATTAACACATTGATAAGAATAATGAGCATGCTAGGCAGATCATATGATGGCCCAGCATAAGGAAATAACCTTAAATTTATTCAGAATTGTACAAGGAAATGACAAATCCAGTCAAGAACATGACACTTTCAGCTGTGCCTAATCAACCTTGGCAGAAGGTTGAGACAGATTGATCTGTGTAGAAATTATTGATGTTTCTTTCAGTTATGGAGTACTTCTTCAGATTCATACGGACATCATAGTTGACCTAAACCACGTAACAAGATATTGCAGAGTATTTAAGATCAACATTTGCACCTGAATGAATATCAAAAAAGGCAATTTCAGACAAAGGAATTTAATTTTGAGTTCTGGACTTTGATACATTTACAAAGTACTTGTCCACATTGAAGTAACATTAGCTGGAAGATAATGATCAGATGGAGAGAGCAATGCAGACACTTCATCGTTCCACTTTGACAATTGGGTAGAGCTCTACAAGGCTGCTAAAGGACAGAACTCCCAGAAAACATCTGCCTTGAATGGTCATACCTGTCCAGCTTCAGAAAAGGAAGAAAGCCTGAAGCACAAGTCAAGTGAAAGCTTTCAGTCAACAACATGGAATGAGATCATACAAAGAATGAATATTGAGGATGAAGTCTGGATAATAAGCGCAAGATAAAGAACAATAATGTTTGAGGCAACCACACTTGATTATTTGTTCTTGAAGTACCAAAAGCTTCAGTGTGTTGAACAGACATTAACCTCTGCCATAACTATTAGATATTGATATGGCTAGAGAGTTCCACACAACTCTTACAGTATCTAAAACCAAGTGACATACAGGCCTACTTAGGTTGATAGGATATGGCCAAAGTGACTGGTGAAAATATTCATACAATTCTCTTGGAATCTGCTATCTAAGGAACTGGACTAATTAAAGAAGTAATTTCCAAACAAAAATGTAAATAACATGGGAGGTATTGTATTAGTAGCATTTGTGTAATATGAGCTGTCTTAGAAATAAGTTTGAAAATATACTGAATTTTGAATATTGCAAAAGGTTTCCATAAAATCAGGGAAAAGATTGTTAGATACTTTTTCAGATAAATAATGGAATTTCAGGTTATCAGTGTGGCATGGTTATAACAGTATCTTATGCTCATTAAAGGTTAGCCATTATAGTGCTGTTCTCCCCCTAGATAGTTAGGAACAAAGAGGGATGTTGGTATTATTTGAATTGGGTGTAAATTGGGAGAGATGGATACTCAGTGAGACCTTGGTGTCCTTGTGCATCAGTTGCTGAAAGTAAGCACACAGGTACAGTAGGTAGTAAAAAAGGCAAATGGTAAGTTAGCTTTCATAGCGAGAGCAATTGAGTATACAAATAGTGATGTTTTACTACAATTGTATAGGGTGTTGGTGAGGCCACACCTGAAGTATTGTGTGCAGTTTTGGTGTCCTTAGCTGAGGAATGATGTTCTTGCCATAGAGGGAGTACAGTGAAGATTTACCAGGCTGATTTCTGGAATGGCAGGACTGTCATATGAGGAGAAACTAAGTCAGTTAGGATTGTATTCATTGGAGTAGAATAGTGAGAGGGGATCTCATAGAAACGTACAAAATTCTAACAGGGTTGGACAGGGTAGATTCATAAAGAATGTTCCCACTGGAGTGGGAGCCCAGAACTAGGGGTCATAGTTGGAGGATAAGGGGTAAACCTTTTAGGACTGAGGTGAGTAGAAATGTCTTCACCCGGAGACTGGTGAATGTGTGGAATTCACTACCACAGGAAGTAGTTGAGGCCAAAACCTTGTGTGCTTTTAAGAAGGAATTAGATATAGCTCTTGGGGCTAAAGGGATCAAGGGATATGGGGGGAAGGCGGAATCATGGTATTGAATTTGATGACCAACCACGATCATAATGAATAGCAGAGCAAGCTCAAAGGGCTGAATAGCCTACTGCTGCTCCTACTTTCTATGTATGTTTCTATGTAAAAGCTTGAAGTTTGTATAAATCTCAGCTAATCATTTGCTGTCTCCCCACTCCTTGCATTAGTGGTCCTGGAATGTGAGTGATAAATCCAAACTTAGAATGGGAAATGACACATAACATATGTGTCACCTCCCATTCTATGGATTACCATGAATACACCAACATGAAAACAGCAATTCAATCATTTCTCTTCACCTTCCATTGTCCCTGGAAACAGACAGTCATGGGGTGGGGGAGGAGGTCTCATCTACCTGTACTTTTGCATCATTATAATTCGCATGTTTGTTCTGCCAAATGTCTGCATCAGATTTTTTAAAAACCTGCAATGTTTTTGGGTCTTTGAAGTGATTTCTGGTGCAGGAAAGGCTATACCAAAGGGACAGCCTTTACCTGAACTTAAACAGCATCAGTGTTTTTGGAAATAGAGCTGTAGTGGGGGATTTGAAGCATTTTGTATGGGAGTATGGGAGAAGTATAGAATGTTCTTCTGAATTCGGGAACCCCGATATACACAATTTCACGGCTTGTAAACAGCACTTCCAACCCTCGTGTGATTTCACATGCCATTTTTGTCTTTTCACACCAGGGTCAGGTTTGCAGTGATGTTTGGGAGCTGTGCTGGAGTGCATGAGGAATGTGGGCTGGTTAGAAGGCCCACCTTACGTCTCCAATACAGTATTGCACCTCCCAACAGTATTTAAAGACCCCCAAGTCTCATCCCTTACCCCATACCAGCCTATGCCCTCTCAGATCTTTCATGCCACCCCACTCCATGCCACTTCTATGCCCCCTCCCTTGTATCCTCCATAGCCACTTATCCAGTATGTACCATGTACAATCTGTGGACTCCATGCAATATCAATATAGGGGGGTTGTGTGTGGGGGGGGCGGGGGGGGGGGGGGGGGGGGGTTACCTCTCACCATCAAATAAAAGCTTCCATACCATTGCTATTAAGAAAAATGTTTTCTGCCATATGAAAAACTTTGTAATGCTTGTAATCCTATTAGCCTGAAGCAACAAACCGGCAATCACATCAAAGGAACAATTTTATTACAAGTTCTTGAAACTTCCACTCATTTTCAGATGGCGCACTTACTGTGCTGAACCCCCATTAATACTTGAAACTCAGTATTGATAATTATCACAGCTGTCCAGACAATAAACCACTGACTGTAGAAGAAAGAACAGAATGGGCTTATTTCAATTTCAAAGCAGATTGTCTTGCAATCGGTGTAAGAGAGCTGCTGGTTAGATGTTTTGCAAGCGTAAGGTTTCATTTTACAGTGTCACGGCCAGTTTCTTTTTTGTCATTCAAAGCCATTCAGATCATCTGACAAAAGATGACAGCAGAAGCTGACAGGATATTTTGAACATTTTTCACTGCATTATGGTACTTTCTCTGTTGCAAAAGCACTGCAATGCATGTGAACAAATACACCAGGCTGGTCAATGGAAGGGTCAACTTCCCTTTAAAGGATAGAACCCTATGCAGAATCATTACATTGATAACACATCTACGGTACAATACAGTACCTAATAGTGACATTTGAAGGTATGAAAAACATTTTATACTTGCCAGAATGTTCCAAACTCCTCAGCAGGCCATCCCATTTTCTTTATGAGCTCTCAAACCTGGCGTGCTTTTATAGGTCTTCCAAAATGCCATTACACCAGACAAAAATAGGGTGTCTGGAAGGCAATCCAATTTCTGTCCGCATTTTGTCCCAGTAAAACTGGGAATCCAACCTCAGTCGTGACACGTATACATTTTGCACAATAAGCTTACTCAACCTATAAAAAGGCCAGAGGGAAATGGTGCCGGCTCAGGAGTGTGGAGGAAAATCTGTTCTCTCCCAAGTAAGAACTAAGCATAGCCACCAAAAGTTGCCTCCGCACCCAAACAAACATTTGGCACCAGAGAGAGAAAGTTTAAAGTTTATTTATTAGTGTCACAAGTAGACTTACATTAACACTGCAATAAAAAGTTACTGTGAAAATCCCTTGGTCATCACACTCCAGCGCCTGTTCGGGTTCACCGATGGAGAATTTAGCATGGTCAATGCACCTAACCACCACGTCGTTCAGAAGGCAGGATTAATAAACTTCATGGAATGGAAAGCGAAGGCTTGGTTGAAATATATGGTGAGACATACTATCAGAGTAGAAGAGAAAGTAAATAGATACAAAATAATGAGAAGTAAATTGTTAAAGAAGGAGCACAGATTGTCAAAAAAATTAAATGAGTAAATCAAAAGAAAAACGGGTCAATTTATAGGTCAGCATTGAGTTGTTATGGGGTCAGAATTGAATAGTTTTCATGCGAATGCAGAAAGGATTCAAAGCAAATTTGGAGAATTAACATCAGTAATAAGGAGGAATAATATCTAGTAGCTTTAGTACTCATATTTTCAGGAGAGATAGGAAGGGTAGACGGTAGGAAGGGTAGACGGTAGGCAGGGTAACTTTAATATACCATCTCTACGGATAAGGTTGAAAAAATATAAAGGGAAATGTTACCATTTTATGATATGCTAAGAATTACAGGTCACTAAATGGTGGAAATCAAACAGGGGAATTCTGCAGACAATTCACAGATACATTAATAAAGGACAATAATATTACATGAATGTAACCAGCCCAAGATAGTGAAAAATGTGGCTAAAGTGGGGAATGTTTATTAAAATAAATCCAAGACCGCTTCTTTGATCAACATATTTCTAGTCCAATGTGATGTATTTCCAGGAAATGTAGTGTAAGAAATAACAAAAGAAAATGAGAGAACAATTGAGAAATTGTGGCCACAACATGGAATTGAAGTAGGAATAGAAATGATTAATGAAGAGTCAAATAAAACAGTGGGAAAATGTGTGGCTCTGTGAGATAAAAATGGAATCTGGCCCAAATTTTAAAAATGAACAAACAAGTCAACAGAGTAGCAGCAGGAAATATTCCAATATGAGAAATATAGCATATGATATAAATATACCTCTATAAGACGAAAGGGCAGTACATCAAGATTTAGAATCACATGGATAAATATATTAACACTACATAGAATGTAAAAGGGGAGGCATATGATAAAGTTAGTGCAAATATATTATAGATATTCATGAGGAATATAGTAAATGTGTTAACTGAGGTGGGGCGGCATGATGGCACAGTGGTTAGCACCGATGCTTCACAGCACCAGGGACCCGGGTTCGACTCCCGGCTTGGAGCACTGTCTGCGTGGGTTTCCTCAGGTTTCCTCCCACAGTTCAAAGATGTGCAGGTTAGGTTGATTGGCCATGCTAAATTAGCCCTTAGTGTCAGCGGGGGCTAGCTAGGGCAAATATATGGGGTTATGGGGAAAGGGTCTGGGTGGGATTGTGGTTGGTGTAGACTCAAAGAGCCGAATGGCTTCCTTCTGCACTGTAGGATTCTATGAGGTGAAAAAAGAGGTTAGATGGCCTAAAAGGAAATATGAAGAAGACTAACAAAAAGTACAGGTAACATAAAAGGAACTGGAACTCCTACAAGCATATAAAAGGAGGATAGGTCTGAAGGAAGAAGTCTTATTGTGGAGATTAAAAGAATGTTGGAGATACTAATTAAAGATTTTGCATTTTGTTTTACAAATGGTCACTTTTTTGAGTACGCGACAGATTGGTCAGATAAGGAAATATAGTAGATTTGCAGTGGTTAGCACTGCTGCCTCAAAGCGCCAGGGACCCAGGTTTGATTCCCGGCTTGGGTCATTGTGTGGAGTTTGCACGTTCTCCCTGTGTCTCCGTGTGCTCCAGGTGTTCCGATTTCCTCCCACAGTTTGAAAGATGTGCTGGTTAGGTGCATTGACCTGAACAGGCGCCGGAATGTGGCGACTAGAGGAATTTCACAGTAACTTAATTGCAGTGTTAACGTAAGCCTTACTTGTGACAAATAAATAAACTTTAACTTTACTTTAGATTTAGTCTGAATTGATTTTCACAAGTTCAATGAGGTGGCTCGTAAGAGGTGTTTTAATCAAACATAGGTGTTTGTTATTAGATGGAACCTAATAGGTCAATTGGAAAGTTGGTTGAGAAAACAAAGATTTAGGGTTAAGTAGGTGTTGCTCATAATTGAAAAAAGGTCGAAAGGGATGTACCATAGGGGGTCATGTTTGTTCTCTATATTGAACTTGGGTACAGAGAATGCAGTTCCAAGATTTGTTGACAACACAAAGATGAGCATTTCACAAACAGTGAGGCGTAGTAGTGAAATGGAAGGATGGATATAATTTAACGTGCATAAGTGTAGTCATATATTTTTGGGGGAAGTGGAGAGTATATTAAAAAGAATTATATTATGTGGATGGTCAGAGAGTCTCCGAGGTTCCAATATATAATTCCCTGAAATTGTGAATATAGGTAATTAAAGCTGTAAAAAGACCAATATAATTTTGAGTTAACCAATCTTAACCAATATAATTAAGACAGTGATAATTGCATCCTTTAAGAGAAAATCACATAAATATTTGAAGCAGAAGAAGATAGCAGGCTATGGAGACCAATAAATTGGCACAGTTCCGATGAATTGAGTGTCCTCCTTCTGTACTGTAAAGTTTGAATCAAACATCACATTTGTCCATGTTAGACATGGGTACAGAACTATCAATGGAACAGATATGGTGACGTAAATGACCTTTTCTTGTTGCGCTTTTATATGTTCTTATGTGGTAAAAGTGACTTGCAGTTCTTTTCTTCGCAGTATTTACAAAAAAAGTGGAATAACAGAATGAACAGTTGTAGGGACATATTTATTCATGCAACAGGAAACAGAAATTGGGCTTTTCCAGTGAATGTACCAGCTATCTTTCCTGTTTTACACTATGAATAGATGTATACCTATGCTATTAAATCTTACCTTGTTATGTTATAGGTGCTGTTGGAGAAACTGTGTTGCATGTTGCAGCATTATATAACAGTAAGGAAGCTGCAATTATATTGCTCAATGCCTTTCCATTCTTAATTGATGAACCAATTGACTGCGAGATGTACAAGGGTAAGTGGCTGCAATCTATGATTAAAATATCAGAATCACATACCCATCCTTCAGAAAGTCAGATTTAAAAATACATTTTGGCTTTATTTAATTTTGAATATTTTTTTACTACAAGCTCAGCTTTGTCAGTGTAGACTCATTTAATATCAGGCATAGGAATGGAAATAACCAGGATTATATCATGTCGTAGATGTCAGGGGAATTGATCCAAATAGGCATAATAACATTTTCTGGGTGAAATTTTAAGTGACGACAATCATGAGAAGAATGTTCTTCTGTTTGTTTCTCTTGCAAAAAAAGATCACTTACTTCTTCCTCTGACCTTGTCAGTCACTCTGAATTATTTTATTCTGCAATGTTCTGAAACAAGTCATCATTATCCCACTTTGTGTCCCCCCTCTCCATGTCTGATCCTTTCAATCTGGGACTGAATTTCACGGTATCCCGGGGATAGTGATGGTAGGGGGTGAGTGAGGGGCAGATGGGGAGGACATTATATTGGGCGCATGCCAGATCCAACACCATCCGCCCACTCCCTATCTCAATTTTGCCAGTGGTGAGGGAGGCCCACCCACTAACTGGCAACACAAGGCTGCAAAACCTCTCTGTATTATGGTGGTATGGAAATAAACTTTACAGTTGTTACTTACCTAATTGGTGAACAGGAATTATTACATTGGCAATGAGGATAAAAAAAGGCAGTCCCAAAATTGAGAGCATAAAACCCCAATGAAGCAGAGTTAAAGTTCAGAAACAGAACAGTGCTTGTAGATATGCCTCTATTCGGACAGATATCCCTTGATGCCTTTATGGAGGATTGGACACAGACTATTGAATGTTTGGCTACTATTTCCAGGCCAATGGAAGAGAAGAGGAGAGGAAGAGAAAGGCAAACGTCCTGGGTGTATGTGGGACCCTGGCCTACAATTAATCGGCCGCCTTATGTCCCCAAACGTGCCTGATTCCAGATCATTCATGGGGATAGTTGAGTTGGTGAAAGCACAATATCATCCAAAGCTCTCAATCATCCTGCAACAGTTTAAGTTCAGTTAGAGAGAGAGCCCCAAGGGAGACCACTGCAGCCTATATTGCCAAGTTGAGACAGATCTGTGAGCACAGTGACTTCGGAGCCACCCGCTATGCTGAGAGACGGTTTAGTCTGCGAGACAAATAATGAGGCCATCCAAAGGAAGCTGTTAGCAGAGGCAGATATAAATTTTAAAGAAGATACTGGAAATAGCACTGGTGATGGAGAGTGCTCAGAAGGGTGTACAGGAGTTATAGAGTACACAAAATGGCAGGGTTCACCAGTAAGGACGGGAAGCTGAAGTCAGCAGTAGCACCAAGAATAAATATGTGATTTTAAGATGGGAAGCTAATGCAGCCACAGGAGAACCCGAAAATCTACAAGAGCAAATCAATCGCCTAGGATTGAATAGTGTGTTATCAGTATGGGGGTAATCACTCCCCTGAAGCCTGCAGGTATAATGAGGATGAATGTTTTTCCTGCCACGATCACTTAAGGCACCAATGTAAAGTCAAGTCTACCCTGTCACAGAGTTAGCAATGCATCGCAAGTACATAATATGGAAGAGTCCAGGACGAATGATTTAAATGTTCATTAGTTATTCAATGTGAAAGCTGACAATGTAATCCCGATTACTGTGATGCTTTTGGTAAATGGTAAGCCATTAAAGATGAATGTTGACACAGGAGCCTCTGCCACAGTGATAGGAGAACACACGTTTTGCAAGAGGGAGCCAATCCATTGGGATTGAAGAGTACAGCAGCAAAATTAACAACTCAGCCCAGCTCTCAGTAACCATAATGTCATGCCAAGGACCAACTCTCCTGGACCGTGATTGTGTGAAGGAAATCAAGTTAAACTGGATGGAGATCTTCCCAGTGCTGGAAGGAGGACTGCCTGAGTTAATGAAGAAGTATGAGAACATTTTTTGTGACGAGTTGGGTAAAATAAAGGAGTTCCAGGCGAAGATCCATGTAGATCCAGAGGCAACCCCTTGTTTTTTTCAGGACTGGTACCATATGCCTTGTGAGAAAAGCTGGATAAGGAATTGAAGAGATTGGAAGAACTGGGTATTATCCAGCCAGTTCAATTCGCGGAGTGGGCAGCACTCAAAGTGCCCGTGATAAAGCCTGACAAGACCGTCTGCTTCTGTGGAGACTACAAATTAACAATTAATCAGGCTGGCAAGTTAGAAATAGTATCCAATCCCAAAGATTGAAGATTTGTATGCAAAGTTGGCTGGAGGTCAGTCTTATACAAAGCTAGATTTGAGCCAGGCATATCAGCAACTTGAGTTAGATGATGCATCCAGAGGTTATGTTACGATAAACACACACATGTTTGTTTCAGTACATGCACCTACCCTTTGGTGTGCTGTTGACATGCGCTATCTTCCCAAGAACAAAGGAGAGTGTGTTGCAAGGACTGCCACGAGTTGTAGTAAACCTGTTTTGATAACTGGATCGACAGAAACTGAGCATCTAGCTAACTTAGAAGAGGTGTTCAAGTGACTTAAAGAGGCAAGAGTTAACCTCAAGAAGGAGAAATGTACTTTTCAAGCCACTGAGGGAACCTACCTTGGATACTGTGCAGGTGCACAAGGATTACACTCCATGGAAGTTCAGGTTAGATCAATAAAGGAGGCATCGGCCCCCAGAAACACATCTGAGCTCAAGTCATTCTGAGAAATGGTGAATTATTATGGGAGGTTTCTACCAAATTTGTCAACATTATTCATCCCCTTATATTTGCTGCTAAAGAAGATTCCCCAGAGAGCAGCTTTTAACAGAGTAAAGCAATTGTTAGATTTGTCAAGTTTATTGGTGCATTTTGACCCATTTTAAGAATTGGTGTTAACCTGTGATGCATCCTATATGGTGTCAGTGAAGTGTGGTCCCCTGAGAAGGACAATGTATCTGAAAGACTGATAGGATATGTCTCGAGAACCCTCTCAGAAGCCAAAAAAGGTTACTCACAGATTAAAAAAAGGTTTGTGAATCGTATGAAGAAGCTCCACCAGTACATTACCATTGTTACAGATGAAAAGCCACTCTTGGGTGTTTTTGAAGAAGACAAGGCTATTCTGCCAATCACATTGGCAAGAATTCAGCATTGGACATTAATTCTGTCAGTCTACAAATGTATGTTCAAGCACTGGCCTGGAACATACATAGCAAATGCGGATGCGCTTAGTCTCCTGCCTTTACCAGAGAATGTAGCACCTCCCCCAGTACCACAGGAAATTGAATTTCTTTGAATCGTTGCCAATTTTGGCACAGTAAATCAAGTATTGGATCAACAGGGATCTGCTGTTGTCCAAAGAAAGGCACAGGATGCTAGTAGGTTGGGCCAGTGAGCCAGTTTCTGAAGAGATTAAGCTATATTGTAAAAGAAAGAATGAATTAAGTTGTGAAGATGGCATCATACTTTGGGAAGTAAGAGTAGTCGTCCCTGTACCAGGAAGGGAGTTGCCCCTAGCCAAATTGCACAGTACACATAAATGAAGAAGATTGCCAGGAGTTATGTATGGTGGCCTGGCATTGATGCTGACATTGAGAGTCTAGTAAAGCACTGTGAACTGTGCCAGTTGCAACAAAGATTGTCTACTACAGTCCCACTGCAGCCATGGAAATGGCCTGGACGACCATTGGTACGAGTACATATTGATTATGTTGGGCCATTTGTGGCATGACCTTCCCCAACCTCCCCTCCCCCTCCACTCTCAAACTCTCTTTGAAATCTCTTTGGCTGTCTTCATCCATCCTCACTTTCAAAAGTTCATTAAAACCTACTTCTTCGACTCTGCCTTTAGTCACCTCCTGTAGTCTCCTCCCTTTCCTGCTTGGGTCCCAAACTATGAAATGCCTTGGGATATGTTACTATGCTAAAGTTGCAACATAAATAACTTGTTAGTGTCAGGAAGGATGTTATACTTGGGAGTGAAATGCTTTCCTACATCAACATCAAACTCCTAGGTCAGGTGTAGTCCAGCTATCTGCACGCTGAAGTATCCTAAACTTTATGCCTGAGTCCTAATGTTAGGAGAGTATCAGGGTGATGTTTCAGATTTCAAAGGCAGCCTTGAGCCTTTTCTGACTGTTATAATTAATGTTGAATTAGGGGCAGCTTTGTACAGTGTAATCAGTAGAATCAGAAACTGCGCTATGCTATATTTTCATATTGACCCTAATAGCCAATAGAGAGTGAAAAGTTCTACTCATAGAATCATAGAATCCTGACAGTGCAGAAAGAGGCCATTTGGCCCATCGAGCCTGCACCGTCAACAATACCACCCAGGCCCTATCCCTGTCACCCCACACACTTTTACCCAGCTAATCTCCCTGACACTAAGGGGCAATTGAGCATGACCAATCAAGCTAATCCGCACACATCTTTGGAGTGTGGGAGAAAACCGGAGCACCCGAAGGAAACCCATGCAGACACGAGGAGAATGTGCAAGGCCGGAATTGAACACAGGCCTCTGGAGCTGAGTGGCAGCAGTGCTAACCACTGTGCCACCGTTCCACCCTTCCATCTGTTTGGACTAAATTTAAGCCAAAATCAGTGCAAAGAAAGAACAGTGTAATATTATCACCTAGATAATGCTCAGAAATTAAACTCCCATAAGTGTGACCTTAGATATGATGATTGCTCATCAGCAGTATGGTTTTCATAAAATGATAGCCCATATTAAGGCCAATGAATGAATGAAAGATGAGTATTTCTTTAGTTGTTTGTCTAGATATATTTGTATATTAAATAAAGGACTTCTTCAAGACATTTCTTCGCTTTTTTTAGTGGGATGTATATATGCTATCTGAGTTATGAGTAATTAAGATCATTGGCCCAGATCTTCCAGTCAGTGCTGATGCTGTGCACATTAGTGCTGCTTCTGAAGATTTCTGCGACCTGACCCTTTTCTGATTTTTCCGCTGGGATTTCTTATCCTGTCTGAAGCATCGATAGGTCAGCGCAAACATTCTTAGAGAAGACGGTTGGGCAAAGACAGGACATGCCCCTTTTTCACAAAATTGGTAGACTTATTCAGTTAGGTTTTTAAAGGTTCAAGTCCTTCAGCAGGTGCCTGGTTCAGTAGGTGGTTGAATCAGGGGTAATCAAGGTGGGGGGCACGGTAGCACTGTTGCCTCACAGCACCAGGGCAGGGACCCGGGTTCAATTCCGGTCTTGGTTGACTGTCTGCACGTTCTCCCTGCCTCTACATGGGTTTCCTCCAACAGTCCAAAGATGTGCGGGTTAGGTGGATTAGCCACGCTAAATTGCCCATTTTTGTCCCAAAAGATGTGTAGGTTAGATGGTAAATGTGTGTGGGGTTACAGGGATAGGGCAGGGGAGAGGTTTCAGTAAAATACTCTGTCAGAGAATCGATGCAGACTCTGGGCCGAACGGCCCCTTCTGCACTGTAGGGATTCTATGATTCTATGGGGGGGGGTTCAGTTAAGTTACACTGGCTAATCACTGAGTTAGACCATGTATTAAGCAGCATAACTTTTGCAGGGTAAGTATGAAGGTAAGTCCAGTGTATCTGACTCATGTCCCTGATGTTGATCTCCATGTCAGAAACATCCACAGAGGTTCCAGGGCAACTGAAATTAGCCTGTCATAAGTATAAACTTCCCACACAATTTTAACACATATGTGTATGTTCGGACTTCCACAGGGTCCTGACCTGCATCTCTTAACTTGCATCCAATCCCCAACAATCCGGATACTGGAAGTTTTGGGCCCATTATTATTTTAAGTAAAAATCAATTGCTTTCCTTTCCAAATACATATTTAATTGTATATTTTCAAATTATTAATTCATACAGCAAAAACATCAATCAAGTAAGTTGAAGAATACACATTGTACATACAATTACTCAACAAACTGTAATTTACAATAATACTAGAATAGATGATCTGTCTTCAGGTGAAACTGCACTGCACATTGCAGTGGTGAATCAAAATGTGGACCTTATTAAGGAGCTGCTGGCACTAAATGCAGATATAAAACATTCTCGTGCTGTAGGGACGTTTTTCACTCCAGGAAAAGACTGTCGATGTTATTATGGTACGGTAAGATTTCTTAACTGCATTTACAATAAAATGGTGTTCTGCGCTGCTTTCGCTGTTTTAAATCATGTTGCAATGGTGATACGTATTTGATTCCAATTCAGTTGGTAGTAGTACATGTTACACTTGATCTCAGCATCCCTGCTTTAAGGGTGGCAGTAGATCAAAAGGATCCTGTTTGTTATACAGTGATCCTGCGAGAAAGGGAATGAGAATATGATCTGCCTTGATTGTTCTGTCCCTTGCAATCAAATATCCTGTTGATAGTAACTGGTCAAATTCATAATTGAAGTGTTGCCACATCAGAGGGAGCTTGGAGGGATGCTAGTATTCATAAAAGTGCATATCCATAAGTTAAGTATATATACCCCTTTCAGGACAGGAGGGTAGAAAATTGAGATGGAGGGCAAAGAATAGTTTTATTTTGAGCCTTTCTCTCATGTTCATGTGTTTGTGATAATCCTTCTAGCACAGAAATTATTCTGTCTCCAGAGTTGATACTGACTCTCTGCGTTAAAGTGAAAGTAGGTGCTAACAGATTGGCAGCCCAATTTACACTTCTACCTGATATTTCTATTTCCATTGACTTCGATGAGAGTGACAGGCAAGGGTGAGATGCAACAGAGTCTGTCAATTTGCGAACACCCATTTTTTTTTTCAATTTGTGCATAGGTTGCTCTGCCCTAATTGTCCTCGAGTAGGTGATGGTCACTCACCTTCTTGAACTGCTGCAGTCCATGAGGCATAAGTGCACCCATGGTGCTGTTGCAGGGGGTTGGGGGGGTTTCAGGGTTTTGTCCAAATGACAATGCGATGGAAATTTAGTTCCAAATCAGAATGTTCTGTGACCTACAGGACAAAGTGAAAATCTGTCCCAATGTCTCAGATATAGTGTGTTGACGCTGAAATACTTAATACTATCCTTATTTTAGAGATTTTATACCAATAAAAACATAAAATCAAGGATGGAGAACGATTATTGAAACCCATTTTTATGGAAGTTGAATTTTCTCAATTGAGCATCAAATTGGATTGAATAAGCTGAATGTTTTTATTTCTATAAACTTTTCCTATGGTTCGAAATGTTAACCCAGGGCTAAAAATATTTTTCAGTATTTGTCATCAATCTACTCTTAAATAAGTTAAATTTATGTCCTCTTATCATACTGACTGGTTTGGCTTGAAGCAATGTTCTGGATTTACCTTGTGTGTATGTATCCTTTAATCCTCTATAAGTCTCAATGTGTTCCTGCTTTAACAATCTCTTTAATTATTTTTTAAAGATCTGTAATGGAATTGTTCTTTCATCTACTGCGGCTCTTTGTGATTTACTGAGTTTTCATATTCCCAGTAACCTCCTCCAACTCTATCGGATGCAGTTAGTTACTTTTCTATGCAAACAGAAGCAGTTTATTTAATTTAACTTCAGAATAGTCTTCATATGCCACACAGCCATCAAGACAGAGGTTTATAATGACACCCATAACTTTCAAAAGCAAAAGTCTTTAATTTGTACCAGAGGATCTTAGAAGGGTACAGAAGGAAACCATTTGACCCATCATGTCTATGAAACAGCTGTCCAATCAGTCCCAATCCCTAATCTTTCCTCGTAGGCCTGCATTGTTTTTCTTTTCATATATTTATCCACTTCATGTTTGCAATATATTATTGAATCTGCTTCATCCACCTTCTCAGGCAATGTATTCCACATCATAACTTGTTGAATAAAATAATTTCTCTTCATCTCTCCTCTGGTTATTTGCTAATTACCTTAAATTTGTGCCCTGTGGTTACAAAACAGTTTCTTCTGATTTACTCTATCAATGTACTAGAACTTGAATACCTCTATCCAATCTCCCTTTAACCTTCTCTGTTATAAGGACAAAGTTTCTCTGGCCTTTTCCATACAACTGAAGTCTTTCATCCCTGATACAATTCTAGTAAATCATCTCTGTGCTCTCTTGAAGGAATTACACCCTTCCTAAAGAGTGATGCCTAGGATTGGTCACCAGGTGACCTTTCTACGATTAGTGCTGCCAACCTTTTAAGTACCTCCTCTACATCTATTGTCATCCAATTCAATGTTCTTATTAACTCCTTCTTTATTGTCACACTGATAGCATCCACTTCTTTAGTGTCGACAGATGCATTTTGTTTTATTCATTCATGGGACAAGGGCTTGCTGGCTGGCCAGCATTTATTGCCCATCCCTAATTGCCCTTAGAGGGCAGTTGAGAGTCAACCACATTGCTGTGGCTCTGGAGTCACACGTAGGCCAGACCAGACCAGGTAAGGATGGCAAATTTCCTTCCTAAAGGACATACTGAACCAGATGGGTTTTTCCAACGATCGACAATGGTTTCACGGTTATCAGTGCATTCTTCATTTCACATATTTTTTATTGAATTCAAATTCCACCATCTGTCGTGGCGAGATTCGAACCCAGGTCCCCAGAACATTAGCTGAGTTTCTGGATAAATAGTCTAGCGATAATACCACTAGGCCATCGCCTCCCCATCAGCATTGATTTAGTACCTCAGCCATGCCTTTTACCATCACAAGAAGGTCTCCTTCTTTGGTCCTCACCAGCCCACACTTCCTTTGACTGCCTTTTTACTATTTATATGTCCTTCCTGCCTTAGAATTGATCCCAAAGTCCAAGGAGTCTGAAGACTTGTCTCTCACACTGTTTCTTCAATCACACGTATCTTCTGATCCTCAATTCACTAGCAAGGAGAGACAGCTGCATTTCAGATCCCACTCTATAACTAGCTGTCTAGCTCCTGAATCACAGCAGGACCTCAAACTAGTTCATCATTGGTCTCTACATGGACCAATCCTACTGGCTGTCCTCTTCCCTTTGTCAAATGTTTCACCAATTCAGATGGCAGGATACAACGAGAGCTCGAATTAGTTCTTCATTCCAGATATAATCAAAGACCATTTAAAAGTATGCTGTGGAGCAAATTTTCTGCAACATCCAACATATCAGCTCTTCAGAAAATTAATTAAAGAAAAATCTATTGCTACACAATTTTCATAATTCCTTCAAATTAACCACTTTTTCACTTCAATTTTGTTTGAGATTGCTAATGTTACATTTTCATAATTGAATAACAAGGACCTTGAGTTAGCGGACGCGCCTTCTGTTTGCCAGAGCAGGTTTACTTTGCATTGTGTTTTTGTGTTCATCATAACCAACTCCTTCCTCAATTCCTCCCAAGTTTGGATGGAGTACAGAACACAATTTTTGATACAAACAAAAGCCGTTTATATGAACACACAGAAAACAGGTTACCCACCTGGTTTCAGAACCGGTCACATGCTGCCGCAGGGCAGTTACAAGGTGGATTCTAAACAGACAGAAAATTTCAGATGTGCATACATTCTTCTTTTGAACTTGTTTTCAATTCTTTTAACCTCACCTTGTGCCGCATTCAGCAGATTCCTGTGAGAAACTATAAATTCTATACACATTTATGACTTGTATCAACTTATTGATGCATTCTCATTCTGCAGTGAGCGGTGTTAAGGAAAAATACTACATCATGATAATAGTCTGAGATATTTTTCTGCAAAACCATGAATCTTTGAAACTCACTTCCATGTTTTATTAAAATTGTGGTCATTAATATTTCTTTCTTTTTATATGTCAGGGGAATATGTTTTATCCTTTGCAGCCTGCATAGGAAATGAGCAAATAGTTAAAATGATTGTGGCACATGGGGCACCTTTAAATGCACAAGATAAACAAGGTAGGAGCGTTATTTATGTGTGTCATTTTATTTACTTCTGGTTCAAGCTGTTTACGTATTCAATGCCATTCATTACTTCTGCAAATTTCAACAAAATATCTTTGCTTAAATGCAATCACAACTTTTCAAATATAGCAGATTTTAAAGAGAATAAATAGCTTTGTAATGTCAGTTTAAAGCAATCACCTCTCTGAACAGAAAAAATGGAAATTAGTGTTTATTTGCGAAAATAAACCAAAAATGTATTTATTTAATTCTTGCTTCCCAGCCTACCCTGATCCTTCTCTCCCCAGATCTGCTGAGTCCAGATTCATTGATTGTGGTTGTTCAACAGTTTTTCGAATATCTGTTTTCCACTTTGCCGTGTTCCAGGTCCAATGTTTCATTGCTTATTCTCCATCCCCCACGTTACTCTGTATTCCCTTTCTATGGTTCACATACTATGTTAAGGTGACTGGACTTGGGCAGAGCTTGAGAACAAAGAGTTAAGGAGACTAGAAGTACATTTCTAACTTGAGAGGCCGGAGCAGTGCATTAGTGGCACTTTAGTCAATCATGTTCATTTTACAACTCAATATTGTTCCAAAATGAACATTCTTGATAAAAGGCAAACAGACATCAACAAATAGTACATCTTAGCAATCAGTCATGTCAATTTAATTACCAAGTTAGCTATGCAATAAAGTGGAACTACTTCAGTTATTTAAGAACATCGGAGCTAGAGTTGGCCATTTGGCCCTTCGAGCTTGCTGCACCATTCAACAAGATCATGGCTGTTCTTCTACCTCGACTTTACCTTCCCACATTGTCCCTAAATCTAATCCCTTACTACCCAAAAATCTATCAGAATTTGTCTTGAATACACTCAATGACTGAACATCTACAGCACTTTGTGAAAGAGAATTCAAATAATTCACAATCCTTTGAGTAAAAAAATGTTTCCTGATTTGAGTCCTAAATGACCAACTCTTTTTGCTGAGTCTATGAAACTGTGTTCTAGATTCCCCAGCCAAGGGAAGCATTTTCTCAGCCTCTACCCTGTCAGGCTGCTTAAGAATTTTCTGTGTTTTAATTAGATCACTTCTCATTCTTCTTTGCTCCAAGGAGTATCAGGCTAGCCTATTCAATCTCTCCTCATAGGAAGTGCAACCAAAACCAGAGCTCCCTGAATAGAAACATAGAAACTAAAAGCAGGAGTAGGCCATTTCGGCCCTTAGAGCCTGCTCCACCATTTATTATGATCATGGCTGATCATCAAATTCAATATCCTGATTCCCCCCTTCCTTCCATATCTCTTGATACCTTTAGCCCCGAGAGCATATTACATTTATCTATCGAATGACAAAAGAGATAGAAAAAAAGGTAAAGCAGAAAAAGGGGATACATGACAAAAGTCAGATTGATAATACATGTAAGAATCAGGTGGATAATGAAAGGCTCAGAGGGGTAGTGAGAAAGGTTATCAGAGGGGGGATTAGGCAGCCATGGCTGACAAAGGAAGTCAGGGAATGCATCAAGGCAAAAGAGAGAGCCTATAATGTGGCAAAGAGTAGTGGGAAGTCAGAAGATTGGGAAGGCTATAAAAACAAACAGAGGATAACAAAGAGAGAAATAAGGAAGGAGAGGATCAAATATGAAGGTAGGCTAGCCAGTAACATTAGGAATGATAGTAAAAGTTTCTTTAAATACATTAAAAACAAACGGGAGGCAAAAGTAGACATTGGGCCGCTCCAAAATGACGCTGGTAATCTAGTGATGGGAGACAAGGAAATAGCTGAGGAACTTAATAAGTACTTTGCGTCAGTCTTCACAGTAGAAGACATGAGTAATATCCCAACAATTCAGGAAAGTCAGGGGGCAGAGTTGAATATGGTTGCCATCACAAAGGAGAAAGTGCTAGAGAAACTAAAAGGTCTGAAAATTGATAAATCTCCGGGCCCAGATGGGCTACATCCTAGAGTTCTAAAGGAGATAGCTGAAGAAATAGTGGAGGCGTTAGTTATGATCTTTCAAAAGTCACTGGAGTCAGGGAAAGTCCCAGAGGATTGGAAAATCGCTGTTGTAACCCCACTGTTCAAGAAGGGAACAAGAAAAAAGATGGAAAATTATAGGCCAATTAGCCTAACCTCAGTTGTTGGCAAAATTCTAGAATCCATCGTTAAGGATGAGATTTCTAAATTCTTGGAAGTGCAGGGTCGGATTAAGACAAGTCAGCATGGATTTAGTAAGGGGAGGTCGTGCCTGACAAACCTGTTAGAGTTCTTTGAAGAGATAACAAATAGGTTAGACCAAGGAGAGCCAATGGATGTTATCTATCTTGACTTCCAAAAGGCCTTTGACAAGGTGCCTCACGGGAGACTGCTGAGTAAAATAAGGGCCCATGGTATTCGAGGCAAGGTACTAACATGGATTGACGATTGGCTGTCAGACAGAAGGCAGAGAGTTGGGATAAAAGGTTCTTTCTCAGAATGGCAACCGGTGACAAGTGGTGTCCCGCAGGGTTCAGTGTTGGGGCCACAGCTGTTCTCTTTATATATTAACGATCTAGATGACGGGACTGGGAGCATTCTGGCCAAGTTTGCCGATGATACAAAGATAGGTGGAGGGGCAGGTAGTATTGAGGAGGTGGGGAGGCTGCAGAAAGATTTAGACAGTTTAGGAGAGTGGTCCAAGAAGTGGCTGATGAAATTCAACGTGGGCAAGTGCGAGGTCGTACACTTTGGAAAAAAGAATAGAGGCATGGACTATTTTCTAAACGGTGACAAAATTCATAATGCTAAAGTGCAAAGGGACTTGGGAGTCCTAGTCCAGGATTCTCTAAAGGTAAACTTGCAGGTTGAGTCCGTAATTAAGAAAGCAAATGTAATGTTGTCATTTATCTCAAGAGGCTTGGAATACAAAAGCAGGGATGTACTTCTGAGGCTTTATAAAGCACTGGTTAGGCCCCATTTGGAGTACTGTGAGCAATTTTGGGCCCCACACCTCAGGAAGGACATACTGGCACTGGAGCGGGTCCAGCGGAGATTCACACGGATGATCCCAGGAATGGTAGGCCTGACATACGATGAACGTCTGAGGATCGTGGGATTATATTCATTGGAGTTTAGGAGGTTGAGGGGAGATCTGATAGAAACTTACAAGATAATGAACGGCTTAGATAGGATGGACGTAGGGAAGTTGTTTCCATTAACAGGGGAGACTAGGACGCGGGGGCACAGCCTTAGAATAAAAGGGAGTCACTTTAGAACAGAGATGAGGAGAAATTTCTTCAGCCAGAGAGTGGTGGGTCTGTGGAATTCATTGCCACAGAGGGCTGTGGAGGCCGAGACGTTGAGCGTCTTCAAGACAGAAATTGATAAATTCTTGATTTCTCGAGGAATTAAGGGCTATGGGGAGAGAGCGGGTAAATGGAGTTGAAATCAACCATGATTGAATGGTGGAGTGGACTCGATGGGCCGAATGGCCTTACTTCCGCTCCTATGTCTTATGGTCTTATGGTCTTATGGAACTAGGAGAGTCAAAGAGAATATGAGAAGAGACAAGCAATTGACATTAAAGGGAATTCAAAGTCTTCATAGGTATATGAGCAGTAAAAGGATAGTAAGGGGAGGTGCAGAGCTAATTAGAAATGACAAATCAGATCCACAGATGGAGACAGAGGGCATTGCTGAGGTATTAAATGAATATTTTTCATGTGTCTTTACCAAGGAAGAAGATGCTGCCAAAGTTGTCATGAGAGAGGAGGTAGTTACGATACTAAGTGGGCTAAAAATTGATAAAGGGAAGATATTAGAAAGCTGTACTTGAAGTTAATAAGTCACTAGGGTTCGTTCTGATTTATCCTTGAATACTAAGGGAGGAAAGCGACGAAATTGTTGAGACACTGGTCATAATCTTCCAAACCTCCTTTAATACAGGGGTCATGCCAAAGGATTTCTGTGTTATACACTTTTTCAAAAACAGACATACATGTAAATTGCAGGCTATCAACATATTCGGGGGCAAAATGATCAGTCAGTCACTTGGACAGATGCGGATTTATTAAGGATAGCCAGCATGGCTTTGTTAAGGGCAATTTGTGATATACTAAATAGATTGAGTCTTTTGATAAAGCGATAGAAAAGGTTAATGGGAATAATGTGGTTGATGTGGTGCACAGTGACTTCCAAAACACTTTTGATAAAATGCTACGTAATAGCCTTGTTATTAAATTTAGCACCCATGGAATAAAGGGGACAGGAAGCATGGATATGAAGTTGGCTGAAGGCAGGAAACAGATTCGTGAAGAATGATTGCTTTTCAGACTGGATGAGGTTCTGGTGGAGTTGCCCAGTAGGCAGTACTAGGGTCACTACTTTTTGTGATATACATTAATGACCTTGACGTAGGTGTATGGGACACAATTCCATAATTTGAAGATGACATAAACTTGAGGGATAGTGACAGACTCCATGGGGACAAAAACAGGTCCGTGGAGTGGACGTACATGTGGCAGATAAATATTAATGCAGTGAAGTGTGAAGTAATGGAGAGGCAATATAAATTAAAGTGTACTATTCCAAAGGTAGTTGATGAACAGAGAGACCTGGAGATCGATATTCACAAATCATTGAAGGTGGCAGGGCAGGTTGAGAATGTGATTCAAAGATAGGTGGGATCCGAGGTTTTATACATAGGCATAAAGAGTATAAATGTAAGGAAGTTATGATGAACCTTTGTAAAACATTTGGTTTTGTCATCGACTGGGATATCGCAACCAACTCTGGTCATCAGACTTTAGGAAAAATGTGGAGGCTTTAGAAAGGGTGCAGAAATGTTTTCTGAGAATGGTTCCAGGGATGTGGGACTTCACATGCACAGATAGATTGGAGAAGTTGGGTTGTTCTCCTTAGAGAAGATAAGGTTGAGAGAAGATTTTATAGAGGTCTTCAAAATCATGAAGGGTCTACACAAGTAGATAGGAAGAAACAGTTTCTATCAGTAATCAGTCTGAGAACCAAAGGAAATTGATTTAAGGTGATTAGCAAAGTGGCTTGATGAAAAATTTCTTCACATAGCCAGTGGTTAGGATGTGGAATGCACTGGATGGGGGTATGGTGGAGGCTAATTGAATCATGTTTTTCAGAAGGGTATTGTAGAAACGAATGAGAAAAAAAAATGCAGGACAACAGGGGAAATGGAGGGTTGGGGGCGTGGTCCAGGTGATCTGCTCTTGCAGAGAGATAAGATGGGCATGACAAGCCAAGTGTCTCCATCTATGCTAGAACCATTTCTATGATGATTTTATGGTAGCCATAAAGCAATCATTTTGATTAGAATCTGCTCTGCTGTGACAACGCGATACTCTGGTGCCACTCATACAGTGTGGGAAAGTTCTGCAATCATTGCATTTACTCTGAGAAAGATAATTTTACATCAAATGCCAGAGCAGTTGTGTAATGTGTATACTTCTAAGTGGACCAGATTTTCAGGTTTTTAACCTGTACTACTTTTATTCATTCTTTATAATCCCCAGCACTTGTTTAAGGTATTTCTGAGCCAAGAACAATACAGCACAGGAACAGGCCCTTCGGCCCTCCAAGCCTGCGCCGCTCATGTGCCCAACTAGACCATTCGTTTGTATCCCTCTATTCCCAGTCTGTTCATGTGGCTATCTAGATAAGTCTTAAACGATCCCAATGTGTCCGCCTCAATCACCTTGCTTGGGAGTGTATTCCAGGCCCCCACCACCCTCTGTGTAAAATACGTCCCCCTGACATCTATGTTGAACCTTGCCCCCCTCACCTTGAACCTGTGACTGTCACCTCCGACCTGGGAAAAAGCTTCCCACTGTTCACCCTATCTATGCCCTTCATAATTTTATACACCTCTATTAGGTCGCCCCTCATCCTCCATCTTTCCAGAGAGAACATCCCCAGTTTACCCAATCTCTCCTCATAGCTAAGACCCTCCATACCAGGCAACATCCTGGTAAACCTTTTCTGTACTCTCTCCAAAGCCTCCACGTCCTTCTGGTAGTGTGGCAACCAGAACTGGACGCAGTAATCCAAATGAGGCCTAACCAACGTTCTATACAGCCGCAACATCATATGCCAACTTTTATATTCTATGCCCCTTCCAATAAAGGCAAGCATGCCATATGCCTTCTTCACCACCCTCTCCACCTGTGCTGCCACCTTTAAAGATCTGTGGACTTGTACACCCAGGTCCTTCTGTGTGTCTGTACTCCTGATGGTTCTGCCATTTATTGTATAGCTCCCCCTTACATTAGATTTACCGAAATACATCACTTCGCATTTATCTGGATTAAATTCCATCTGCTATTTCTCCGCTCAATGTTCCAGCCTATCTATATCCTGCTGTATTCTCTGACAATGTTTATCACTATCCGCAGCTCCAGCAATCTTCATGTCGTCCGCAAACTTACTGATCACACCAGCTACATCTTCCTCCAAATCATTTATATATATCACAAACAACAGAGATCCCAGTACAGAGCCCTGCGGAACTCCACTAGTCACAGACCTCCAACTGGAAAAAGACCCCTCCACTGCTACCCTCTGTCTTCGATGGCTAAGCCAGTTCTCCACCCATCTAGCTAGCTCACCTTTTATCCCATGAGATTTAACCTTTTGCACCAGCCTGCCATGAGGGACCTTGTCAAACGCTTTACTAAAATCCATATAGACGACATCCACGGCTCTTCCCTTGTCAATCGTTTTTGTCACCTCCTCAAAAAACTCAACCAAATTTGTGAGGCATGACCTCCCTCATACAAAACCATGCTGTCTATCGCTAATGAGATTATTCAGCTCTAAATGCGCATATATCCTATCTCTAAGAATCTTCTCCAATAATTTCCCTACCACGGACGTCAACCTCACCGGCCTATAATTACCCGGGTTATCCTTGCTATCCTTCTTAAATAATGGGACCACATTTGCTATCCTCCAATCTTCTGGGACCTCACCTGTGTCCATTGAAGAGACAAAGATAAAGAACTGGAGTACTATCTGCTGTCTTGCTCTCCTTACCTAAGGAAGGATGTACTTGTCTAGGAGAGAATGCAACAAAGGTTCACTAGACTGGTTCCTGGCATTTGGAAATCGTTCAATGAAGAGAGATGTTTTATCATTCATTTGTGGGATTTGGGCGTCGCTGATTAGGCGAGCATTTATTGCCCATCCCTAATTGCTTTTAGAAGGTAGTATTGAGCTGCATTATTGAACCGCTGCAGTCCATATGGTGTAGGCATACCCAAAGTGCTGTTAGGGAGGGAGGTCTAGGATTTTGACCCAGTGACAGTGAAGGAACAGCAATGGTATTTCCAAGTTAGGATAGTGAGTGGCTTGGAGGGAAACTTCCAGTTGGTGTCCTATGTGCATGTTGCTTTTGTCCTGCTTGATGGTTGCAATCATGGGTTTGGAAGGTACTGTCGAAGGAGCCTTGGTGAGTTCTTGCATTGCATCTTGTAAATGGTATGCACTGCTGTTACTGTTCTTTGGTAGTGGAGGGAGTGAATGTTTGTGGATAGGGTGCCAGTCAAGAGGGCTGCTTTGTCCTGGATGGTTTCAAGTTTCCTGAGTGTTGTTGGAATGACACTCATCCAAGCAAATGGAAAGTATTTCATCACATTTCCAACGTGTGCCTTGTAGATGGGAAGTCAGGCGGTAAGTTACTCGCTGCAGGATTCCTACTCTCTTACATGCTCTTGTAGCCACAGTGTTTATGTGGCTGGTCCAGTTAAATTTCTGGTCAATGGTAACCCCTAGGATGTTGATAGAGCAGACTAGGCCTATATTCCCTTGAGTTTAGAAGGATTATTGGGATATAATTTAAATATGTAAAATTATTGAGGGGCTTGACAGGGTGGATGCTGAGAAAATGTTTCTCCCTTTCATTTAATAACTCAGCCATGTCCCCTTTCTCCATGAGTAAATCCCCTTTTTTGTCCCTAATTGCCCAACTCTTCCTTTTACCATCCTTAACTTTTGGATTCCCTTTTATGTCAGCTGTTGGTCTTATCTCATATTCTCTCTTGGCTTCTCTTATTTGTTTTTTTAAATGCCTCTCTGAACCTTCTATTTTCAGCCTTATTCTCAGTTGCACTATTTACCTGACATCTATCATAAGCACACATTTTCTTCTTCATTTTAATCTCTATCTCTTTTCACGTCATTGGAATTCTAGATTTGTTTGTCCTAACTTCCCCCTTGGTGGGAATATATCTTGAATATGCCCAAACAATCTCTTCAGATAAAGATAACCCAGTGTTCAACAACAGCCTTCCTTCCAAAAGTATTTATCAAACTTCCTGTAATTACTGACCTTTCAGTCTTCTTTGTGTCTCTGTACAGCTGAGCCAGCCATGGTACCATGGACTCAACACTGATTGGCGAGTCCGATGCATGAAGGGGACTACTGCACTATGCGCTTGTTTCTTTTTGACAGCCCATTCCTTTTCTCCCTTTAAGTTGTGGGGTGACCACATCATAAATGTTTCCACAGAACTCTTAACCTCATGGATGTATCATAGTAGCGGAGCAACTGCTCAAACTCCAAAACCCAGAGCTCGAGCTACTGTAGTTTGTGATATTTCTGGAACATTTGGCTATTGAGGTATGGGAAGAATCCTGACATTCCCACATAATGCAGGAGTTGCACTCAAGTGGTTGGAGCTCCTCTGCCATTCCTCATATTAGAGAGTAAAACCTATGACTTAAAAATGAAAGTCAAACCAGCTATTGGGTACCTCAAATATCGCTACCCGAAAGCAGGCAGTGTCCGGAAACCATATATTTTTATAAAGTTCCATGCATCAAATTTAATTGAGTAAGATTTTTTTTTAAACTTGCCAGAAGGTTTCAACTAGGCATTGCGTTGATGCAATGTTGGCCCAGACTAGCTATTGGTTTCATCGTTTCACTTGGCACTCTATCTGAGACTCCAAGCAACCATTGACCTCACCTGACGCGGCTTAACCTGAACTGTCCATGGCTTCAACAGCCTGACCTAAAATTTGGTAATATCTGAAATCTGGCATGGCCTCAGTCCTGATGGTCCTGGATTTGAGGTACTGTCCCCGTACTCACTTCCCTTCTGCTGATGTCACTTAAAAATAGCAAAGTCAGCTGAAATGTGTTACTTGTGCCTTATTAACCAAAAAATAAATGAAAGTTTAGATATCCCAGCCCCATAGCCAAACTTTGTAGAGAGGGACACACTCACCAGCCAATCAACTCATGGCCTTCCTATCATGTCAGTTTGTTTTATTTCTCTGACCTTTTCAAACTCAACTGCACCTGGGTTACCTTCTGTAGCCGCTGTCTCAAATTGCTCTCTACTCTCTCTCTTTCCCTCTCTCTGTGAACCTTGGAATTCTCCATCTTCTTAGCCTCATGTGAATGTTTCCTATGCCGCCTATCGGGATCAAATTTCACACATCTGTGCTGTCCGCGTAAGCCTGTTTCATGTCCATTAGACAATGGTCAAAATTCTCCCGTCCCGCCAGTCACGGGAATTGTAGCAGGCGGGGGTGCGGGAGGTGGGGGGGGGGGGGGGGGGGGGGTGGTGCGGGCCATGCAAAGGTCCATTGACCTCGGGCAGGATTCTCTGGTTTTGAGGCTGGAGAATTCCGCCCAATATGCATTTGAAATGAGAAATTGAAGTTTAATCTTATTTGCCCTTTGAGGTGAAGATGACCACATCCATCACCTGGTGTGTTTGATAGGTAGTTGACAGCTAAGTCCGATTTCTGCCCAGAAAGATCTGTTGCAAATGGGACAGGGTCCCACAGATGATTTGAGTTTTGGATGAGCTGTTGGCTCAGGATTTCCTCTCCTTGGACGGAATTTTCCCACCCCGCCCGCCATGGGAATTGTAGCAGGCAGGAGGCGGACAATGCAAAGGTCCGTTGACCTCGGGCGGGATTTTGCGGTTTTGGGGTGAGCATGGCCGAAACATCCCACCCCCTGGCTGGAACTGTACCACCTCGCCCGCCCCGGAATCAGCGCGGGTGAGGGTCCGACAACAGAAATCTCTGCTGACTTCGGGCTGGAATTTCCGGTCTCGCCCGAGTGAGGCCATAAAATTCCACCCGTGTGTTTTCTCTCTGCCTCTTGTTTTCGAAGCTTGTTTTCTATTATTTGATTGTGCCAGGTGCAGAAATCCTGGGGTCTCCCATTCGATATCGAAAATACTAATGGAGGCCTCGTAGAGCAGCAGTGACCAATCTTCCCTTGTGACGAGCTATATTTCAAATCTTTTCTCACTCACGGGGCCAATGAGCAAATTTCAGAAACACACCACATTAGAAATTTATCTCACTATTAATCAAAGCAACAGAAAATGTGCATTTTTATGAGCAAGCCTCAAATGAGAAGACAAATTTATTAGCTAATTTTCTCATCACGATATTGAACACTGATTTAGTAAGATATCTGGCGTTCATTTTGCTTGCACAAGTAACCAATGTCTGCTTGCACGCTTAATGCAACGATGCGGAATGTCCCGGATAGATGTCCACTTGTCACAAGTGACCTCGATTTTGTTTGGCCATTTCTCTCTCTTTAAAAAAAGTTGTTCATAGCAATGTTTGCTACCAAACAGTGCAATGGATCAAAGGGCACAGTTTGATAGATTTGGAATTTCCACAATTAAAAATACTGAAAGAAATGTCCACAAATTGCCTCTTCTGGGTTAGAGTTAGATTCTCCCTCTGACTGGGAAATAAAATTCTCAGATTCTAGTTTTAGATGCAGATTGTACAGAATGAAGCCCAAGCTGGGACCTGAGACCGGCATTAACACAGATTCAATTCTAGTTCAATCCAAAGATGCGTGGGTTAGGTGGATTGGCCATGCTAAATTGTCCAGGGGGACTAGCTAGGGTAAATGCATGCGTTTATGGACATAGGGCCTGGTTGGGACTGTGGTTGGTGCAGACTCGATGGGCCAAATGGCCTCCTTCTGTACTGTTGGATTCTATGCTTGAAAGATTAACACCACCCCCTCCCCATGCCATACTCCAGGGTCCTGCTCCCACCTGTGCCCTGCCTCACCAGTTCTGTGTAAGATGCTAAATGGTAGTAGAAGGGACTGCAGGCTGATGCCCGAGTGCGAACATGATGAATGTAGCTCCCGAATCTTGGAGAACTGCGCTTGGTCTTTGGCCATATTTTTGCCAGTAACACAAAGGTGGAAAAGTCCACGAGTAATGGAGGAATGTCTCAGCCACATTTCAAGCTGTACTGCCTCTGATCCGCGTCCCTCACCCTTGTCTCTCAAAGGTTGGCAGGCCGGACTCTGGCCCACGGGCCGTATGTTGGACAACTTTGTTGCAGCGCTTCCTTTGACTGCCATTTGAGCGCACCCCAGACTCGAGCTCTCCATAGAAGATTTGCTTTGGTAAGTGAGTGTCAGGCATTGTAGCTGCACGACCAGCCCAACTCACTTGTTACTGTCTCAATATAGTGTGGATGCTTGGCATCCCAGCTTGGATAAGCACCTCAGTCTTGCCATCTGGGCTTCAGTAGCTTTCGAAGGCAGCTCATGTGAGAGTGGTGGAGCTTCTTGGTATGATGCTGGTACACAAAGTTTGCCGCAAAAGTAACTTGATCCTTCCAGTGAACCTCACTAGGTTATGTTCTGTATAGTATGGGCCCTTAATGTATACCATCTATTCCTGCAAAAATGGTCTTGATGATATACATTGGCATTCTCAATAACTATTTTATAGCCGCCTATCTAAACACCTTTACTACTCTGTTTCACAGGTAACACTGTTTTCCACATGCTTGTGCTGCACCCGAACAAGAGCATGGCCTGCAGAATGTACAATTTTATTTCATCACTTATATCCAAGGAAAAGATAGAGTACCTCGAAAATATCACCAACAAAGATGGACTCACTCCCCTGAAGCTGTCAGCGTTTGAAGGGGATGTAGCAGTAAGATAACACAACTCTATTCAATTCCAGATAGTGATAGTTTTTAACAGAATGCTGATATTTAGTGTCATTACAGGTGGTATAAAAACTAAACTTTTTGTTATGGGTTTCAAACAGGAAAAATAATGAAATTTAGTCCAAATGGTACTGGTTAGGTAACATGGAACAACCCAAATAATATTCTAACACATCTACCGTGTTTTGTACAATATTACCCACATTTGTGAAACCAGTTTGAAATATTTCCGTTGTGTGTAGAGTTAAAGAAAACTCACAGTGTCAACTTCTCTTGCTTAGTAAATATATTTTTCTTTACACTCGGAGCAAAGCATAGCCCAGCCAGTCTCCAAATTTTGACTTGTTCTGCATTCTACAAGTTGCTGCTTAGTTTTATTTGGTGAGATGCATATTCCATATATTATTCGTTAGCTCAGTATCATATGGATTCTGGTGAGACTGTGTATTTGAGAGGCAACAATCTCCCTCAGCTTCCTCTTACACTTGAGAAAGGCAGGAACATTATCCCATATTTAGCAATATTGTTGAAGTGAATGTGTCTTTCTGAGGCAGCAAGGTCTAGTTTCGCTGTAGTAAAAAGAATGTAGAAACAGGAGCAGGTCATTCAACCTCTCGAGCCTGTTCTACCATTCAGTCAGATCATGTTTGATCTGTACCCCACTCCATTTATCCACCTTTGTTCCATATACCTTGATACCCTTAGCTAACAAAAACAAATCCATCGATCTAAATCTTGAAAATTTCAATTGACCCAGAACCCACAGCCTTTTGGAGGAGCAAGTTCCAGATTTCCACTAGCCTTTGTGTGAAAACGTGCTTCCTCATTTCACTCTTGAATGGACTAGCCCCATGTTTAAGATTGAGTCCCCTTGTTCCGGATTTCGATGCAGCCCACCTGATTGATGTCTGAAAATTGAGCCGGAGTTGCTGTCAGCAAGGTAGGTTACAGGTTGGGGTAAGATTGCGATAGTGGAGGGAGGGGTTCCAGAGTGGTAGTGGGCCAGGTATTGTTTGTCAGCCCCCAGAGGGGCACTTCTGTTCTGCAGGGACTCACCAAAATATTTCAAGACTTAACTTTAGCTGGCTTCTTCTCTTCCATCACCCATGGAGCCATGAACTTTGCACCTGAAATCGGTCCCCAGAGAGTAAAATCCTGAATTTCAGATGTGTTGACATTTGGGTATTGCAATTGGTAAAACAGTCTCTCCAAAACCTGGTGCAGGTCAGGGAGTCTGCAACGTTCAACAAGGAAGGAATATGGACACATGATAGACCATTGACTTCCGTTAAAGTATTTCTTCCTTGTTGAATTCCTCTGGACTTGATTTCTTGCTGATAACTTTTAATTCCAAATCAAGGCAGTCAGTGCTGGTTTGTATGCAGGTGATGTTACAAAGCAGCTGTTTGTTACTGGACCGTGTCATAAGTAAATAGGACTGATCACACCAGTTGTTTTGGTCTTAGTGAACACCAGCAAAGGCTCTCAAACCCATCCTAAACCTCTGGCCGAGTACTCTCTGTCTGCCACCACACCTGTTGCCAGGTATTTCTGCATCTGTGTAGGTTGTCACTTGTCAATCAGGCTGCACTGTACTGAGGAACCCCACTTTGGTTGCCACACTACCAGAAGAATGTGGAGACTTTGCAGAGGGTACAGAAAAGGTTTACCAGGATGTTGCCTGGTTTGGCAGGTATTAGCTATGAGGAGAGATGGGACAAATTTGGTTTGTTTTCACTTGAACACCAGAGGCTGAGCACGACCTGATAGAAGTTTACAAAATTATGAGAGGCATGGATAGAATGGATAGTCGAATTCTGTTTCCCAGAGTAGAAATATCAATTACTAGGAGGCATAGGTTTAAGACAAAAGGGGGAAAGTTTAAAGGAGATGTGAGAGGCACGTTTTTTACACAGATGGTGATAAGTGCCTGGAATGTGCTGTCAGAGGAGGTGGCAGAAGCAGATACAATAGCAATGTTTAAGAGGTATCTTGACAGATACATGAATTGGCAGGGGATAGAGGGATACGGACTGCATAGAGGCAAAAGGTCTTTAATTTAGAAAGGCATCATGTGTTGGCGCAGGCTTGGTGGGCCGAAGGGCCTGTTCCTGTGCTACACTGTTCTTTGTTCAGTCACTCCTTGTAATATTTAATATATTGTGTATGCATTACAGCTGTAAACAGATGGCAGAAGGTGAAAGATTTACACTGAACATTTCTGAGAGTTTAGAACCGTGGGAGTGTGAGCCCGATATCAAATCTGTTCAATACCCGGAAAATCCATGGGCGGGATTTTCAGCTGCGCTTTCCCTAAGACCAGAAAATCCAGCCCAAGGTCAACGGACCTTTGCATTGTCCGTGTCCTACCTGCTTGATTCAATACCTCATTAGTTCTTATTGATTGCTCCCTCTTAGTATGAAGCCTGAGCCAAACAGCTGCAAGAAATTTGCATTCGCTCAGGAATGATGCTGAATTATGACAATGGGAGCTGGAACCTGGTGGATGCAATCTATACTGCAGGGTCTCCAGTGGCATTGCTCAATTAGTTAGATTAATATTTTCTTTTATGAAGCCAGAAATGTTACTTTGTTTTTATTCCTTTGTGGGACATGGGCATCACTAGCTGGGTCAGCATTTATTGCCCATCCATAGTTACCCAAGGGCAGTTAAGAGTCAACCACATTGCTGTGGCTCTGGAGACACATGTAGGCCAGATCAGGTAAGGACGGCAGATTTCCTTCCCTAAAATACATCAGTGAACCAGATGGGTTTTTCTGACAATAGGCAATTGTTTTATGGTTATCAGTAGATTCTTAATTCCAGACATTTTTTTTTTATTGAATTCAAATTTCACCATCTGCCGTGGCAGGATTCGAACTAGGGTCCTCAGACCATTAGCTGAGTTTACAACATTAGTTGGACTAGCGATAATACTGCTAGGCCATCACCTCCCCATAACAATAGGTTACGCACAATGGCACCAAAAATCCCTGGGCTTACTCCATAGGTGTAAATGCTGATTTGTGCCCACCAATTTCCTCAAGACCCGACCAAATCACCAGGGGAGTGTCATCTTTTTAAAAACATAATAATGAGAAGCTACGAGCACATTTTGGGCAAGGACTGGAACAGGGGGAGCCAGAAAATGTGACACTGTCTGGTAGTTATTGGCATCACTGCCCCATGTTTAAAATGTAAATTTTCCCTCAGTGCACCCCTCCACCCCACACACCCCACCACCACCAGAGGACTGAGTTACAGGAATCGTAGCCAGGTTTGTTGTTAGCAAGTCCAGATGAAGATCGCTGCCTTGATCCCAAATGGCACTTATGTCCTTCAGTGTCAATAAACCTGGTGGATCTTGGGTGTAAGCTAGTCTCAGCAAACTGGGAAGGAGAAAGATCCTAGTGTAAATAATCCCTCGCTGACTTATCTGGGCCATGTTTGCAATGGCCAATGATTTGGTCCCAAAATGACTCCATAAGAAATTGGTAAATGTAGGTCCAGGTTGATCTTCAGTCCCTTCTGCTAAATTCCCAGCAAACATGCACAATGGTTAGCACTGCTGCCTCACAGCGTTAGGGACCTGGGTTCAATTCCAACCTGGGATGACTGTGCAGAGTTTGCACATTCTCCACTTGTCTGCATGGCTTCCTCCGGGTACTCTGGTTTCCTCCCACACTCCAAAGATGTGTGGGTTAGGTGGATTGGCCATGCTCAATTGCCCTTTAGTCAGGGGGATTAGCAGGGTAAATACATGGTGTTACGGGGATAGGGCCTGGGTGGGATTGTTGTCGGTGCAGGCTTGATGTGCCAAATGGCCTCTTTCTGCACTGTAGGGATTCTGTGAGGCATGCAGATTTTCAGACTAAATGTATTATTCTGATGCTCAAAAGGTGATGCCTCTCTTTGAGGTTTCAGAGCCTTGCATCAATTTATCTTTAATTGTTTGGTGGTGGAACTGTGCAAAACAAAAATTTTTCAAACTAGCTGTCACAACCCAAGACAACATATCTAGATTGCTTTTTTAAGTGTGATTGCTAGGGTTATTTCTTGATTCCTAGGCTGCAACCATTATAATTCCTTCATTAATAAAGTATTTGTTATTTATGAAGAATTTGCTAGTACACTGCAAATTATTGGATTTCTCTCTTCAAAGATTATTGGAACAAATTTGTATGTGAGCCAATTTGTTGAATAGAATGTATTTGCCTCCAAGTTGGCTAAGATAGATGTTGGGAATGGGAAATCCTATGTGGTAGGAATTGCATGTACATGTATTGATTTGTAGACTACAAGGTTTTGATTTCTTGACGAGGACTGAATTCTATGGAAGAGAAATTGAACATTGTTGCAATAGTTTGTTTTTGGCATTAAATGCTGTAGGGGTGGGGGGAATAAATCTGCACCATGACCCCTTTCACCTGATCTTCACTGGAATGGTGCCACCTATTAAGTTGGTGACTTCTAGTAATGTAGATATCCCACATAAAATGGCCATTAGATACCCTTATATGCAAATCAATGTTCCAACGCCAACTGTAGGTCACCAAACATAATTAGTCAGCAAATCGGCAGAACCTGTGCTACACAAACTCCACGCAGCTATTCTAAACCTTTATCCTTTAGGTTATGTAGAAATATCATGGGCTGTTGTCAGCCTGTGTTCACCTCTTTTGCTTCACCTCCCTGCCCCAGAACCTGTCTACGGCCATCTCAGCATCAGAATCGACAAAATTCTCCTATGGCTCCAGCTGCCTAACTATATTGGATTAGAGGCTAGACCACACAAACCATGGTGGCACAGCGGTTAGCACTGCTGCCTCACAGCACCAGGGACCTGGATTCAATTCCCGGCTTGGGTCACTGTCTGTCCAGAGTCTGCACATTCTCCCCGTGTCTGTGTAGGTTTCCTCCGGGTACTCCAGTTTCCTCCCACAATCTGAAAGCTGTGCATTGAGCAATTTAGCATCAGCCATGCTAAATTCTCCCTCAGCGTACCCGAACAGGTGCCGGAGTATGGCGACTAGAGGATTTTCTCAGTAACCTCACTGCAGTGTTAATGTGAGCCTACTTGTGACACTAATACTTAAACTATTTTATAGTGCAATCCGATGTGATTGAATTCCTCAAGTCGGCTGTTGAGTTATGTCTGTGGAAGTCAGGAAGTATAACTTCTCGTCAGAATTATTTATTTCAATGTCACCGATTCGCTTCAGCACGTCAAGCAACATATGTGGAGAAAGAGTTAACATTTCAGGTCGATGACTTTCCATCAGAAGTTCAGTTGAAAAGTTATTGACCTGGAACATTAACTCTGCTTCCCGCTCCATCTCCATCAGATACTGTCTGACCTGCTGAGCATTTCCTGCACCTTCTGCTTTTATTTCAGATTTCCAGCATTTGCAGTATTTTGGTTTTATTTCAGTTTAATCTTTAAGCATTAAGTACTTAGCAATAAATCTTCATCCTCTTCATTGTATTATAATTGTTCTCATTTGTACATGTGTGTTATAGTGATCCATGTGTTACAGCTGAGAAGGTTATATTGACCTAATTTCAAAGATGTAGCTTAATTAGATTCATGTATCTTGACACTTCAGTTCATAAATTCTATCTGAATGGTTAAACTGGGTTATAGATTGAGTTTGTCCTCTAGGGGGCTGATTTAACTCACCCAGACTGTCAGAAATGGGCTGGTCATGCATTTAAAATGGCATCCAAACACTGCTGCTTTCACTAGGCCCTTTGGTTAGAAAGCCTAGGAGCCACCTTGGAGCCACACTAAATATGTAAATCAGGCTCCTGTGTTGTCATACCCCATAGGCATATTAACGGCCAGTTGAGCAGGACAGCCATCAGCCAAAGCTAGCTGACTCCAAAACCACTGCCAGGAAAGAAGCAGAGTCCCAAAAACATCAACTTTAAACTTAGGCTCAGGACGAGATAAGCCTGGGCCCCTGCGGCCCCAGGCTTTCTCCCTTTCCAAACATGAGACCTTGCCAAATGTTCAAATAGTTCGGCATCAGATTGATGTCATCTGCAGTGTCTGATGCTTACTCCATTCCTCTACCTCATGGTTAACACTGCTGCCTTACAGTGCTAGGGACCCAGGTTCGATTCTCAGCTTGGGTCACTGTCTGTTTGGAGTCTGCACATTCTCCCCGTGTCTGTGTGGGTTTCCTCCCACAGTCCGAAAGATGTGCTGGTTAGGTGCATTGGCCATGCTAAATTCTCCCTCAGTGTACCCGAACAGGCACCAGAGTGTGGCAACTAGGGGATTTTCACAGTAACTTCATTGCAGTGTTAATGTAAGCCTACTTGTGACACTAATAAATAAACTTTACCTCCCAAATCCAATTCCAGGTTAAAATTGACATCCTTTTTGGGCAAGATGACAAAAATCCTATTTTTAATTCTGTGACAATTGATGTTGACAAGTTTCCATTTCAAGAACTATTAATCATCGGACATAAATATAACACTGATAATGTCTATGAAGGTCAATTTGAGTTGGTAACTAATTTCAAGTTGAAGAATTCCTTAGTTTTCTTCTACAATTATGTTGTGTATTAAAATTGTAAAAGTTTGGCATAATTTAACATTTACCTGACTCAAGATATATCTTGTGTGCTTTTGTTGCAGATGTTCAGTCACTTCATGAAAAAGAGGAAGCAGATTTATTGGGCTTTTGGACCTGTATCGTCCACCTTGTATGATCTGACAGGAATTGATACCTGGGGTGACGAACTCTCCGTCCTTGACATTTTATGCTCTAGCAAGAAGAAGGAGGTCAGTTACATTGAAGTATTAACTTTTATGTTAGGAATGGCAAAATATATAATAAGGCTAAAAAGATAGGGCAGGCTTTACCTGAATCAGACATATATCAACAAATAAAGCAAGAGATAGTGTTAAATGCACTAGAAGGGAGGAAGAAACAATCTGAGGAGGTCTGGAAAGAGGGAATATAAAGTCTGATGGACATTTATAACAAGATATAGAAACTGGATGTTATGGTATAAGAGCAATGGTTGATAGTTTGAAAGCAAACACTGTTACAACAGGTAAGTATGTGGATTAAAAGGATATGACCATGCAGAGAAATAATGAAGTAAACAAACAGATCACTCCGGGGAGTGGGAGACGCAGATCTCTCAAATCTCTGTATTTGTACCAGGAATCTTGGAATAAAATATAAGATCTGGCAGTCCATGCAAGAGAGGGAGGCCCTCAGGACTGATTATCCGCTACTTTAGGCCTGGGAACACTCATTCCCTGAGCAGGAAGCTGAGGAAAAGGGGTAAAAAAAACCCACCATTGCAGAATAGTTGCCCCAGCAATGCCCCTGAACTTCAGAACTTCACCTGAGGGTGTGCCGGGTTCTTTGGTGAGAACAGTTGTAAGGCAGGAGTGATGTCTTCAGGCCTCTCACCTAATTTCCCTGGGACTTCAGTTGGCAGAACTCAAAACCAGGGATCGCCGCAAGCAATATTCCTTCTAAGCTACCCTTTTACCCTGTGTGTGCTACAAAAAATGGACAGGGCCTGTAGTTAAGGGAACAGCCTGCGCAGTGCAAATAGAAATTTGGAGGGAATATTGCCTACAAGTAGCAGCCCTTCCTGATTATACCCACCCCACTTTCGCTCAGATGATCTTAAAGGAACAGATAGCTAAAACCTAATCAAGGGTAAATCTCAATTCACCTTCAGGAACCTTATAATAGGTTACTTAATATGATTAGTCAGGGTACTGCCTGAGATTTGGAAAGAAATGCCAATCTTTAAAAAAAGGCACAGGGGCCCACGATCAACTTTCCACCAAGGGGTTGAGCCAATAAGGAGCCAATAGATTGGAAGAGATCTGGATAATTTGGGAAAGTGAATTGACAAGTAGCAAAGGTATTCCATATGGGCAAATACAAGACAAAGAAGCTAAGGAGGGGAAATAAATAGGACCTAGAAATTCAATTGTGTTACATTAAATGGTTGCTAAGTTGTGCGTGAGTAATGTGTCGCTTTCCATATTGGATTGGCCTGCTAAATCAGTGTGCAAGAAGCACCAAGGAAGTATGAAAAAGCCTCAATGTATTAAAATGAGGATCCTGTGTTTGTGCAGTATCCTTCTGTAAAATTAGTCTGACTCATCACATGATAAACTTGTCCTGCAAACCATAGCACTGAGGCAGCAATGACCCTGCAGAATGAAGGTGAAGGGCTGAGCTGCTCCACACCTGTAGCTAGTTTGAACTGTTGGAACTTTCTTTCTAGTCTTTGTTGTCTGCTTTCCATAAATGAATTCCAAATTCTGGGAAGAACTTTATGAAGATGCAGAACTGTTTTTGTCTCCTTGGGGAAATAATTTGTTTCAAGTCATATGTGGTCAGGTAGGGCTGCCTTTGGTGGTTGGGGGATGAGGGGAAGCAGTGAGGAGGACCAGAGAGAGCTGCAAAAGCATTGAAGCTGTCACCAGCTATGTCACTTGTTGCAACCAAAACTTTGATCTTAAAAGATAAGCATGATGTGATTGCCTTTGGCTGTGAAAGTCACTGCTTAACCTTTATCCAACGAGATGGAGCTGCTGACATTAGTGACATTGCTTAGTTTGCTGTGTACTGGCATATCAGGGAGGTGATAGAATGTCAGGAGTAACACATTCAGTATAATTCCAATGCACAATGTGAAAGAGGACAAGGTAACACTGAATTTTGCCCATATTACAGGCTTGCCCATGGCTCAAGAAGCTATTGACTGCACTGTTTCAATATTGTCATTATCATCTACAAATGCTACACTGCTTCACCCCATAGGGAGCTCTTTGACCACCTTCTATTCCTTTCTATTCCACTCCAAACTCCTCTCCTTGCATTTGGTGTTTCTTTTTCTGCTGTGTGAAGCACGTTAGAATGTTGTTTTACACTCTAGGTCCTATGGAGGTGCAGGTTTGCTGCTGTATATTTTGATATTTACGGTGTACAATATGAAACTACTGAGGTATGGCTTAATGAGCTTTGTAAAACTGCACATGCTAACACTTTATTTTGTGTTGTTTATAGGCTCGGAAACTATTAAAGATTACACCAGTGAAAGAAGTGCTTCATCAAAAGTGGACTAATTATGGCTTCAAGTATTTCTTGCTGTGGACTGCACTTTACTTTTTGTACACAATCATTTTTACCGTTTGCTGTGTGTACCGTCCTCTTACACCAGCTGGTCCTGATGGGGACAACATCACCATCATGGTTCCAAAACCATTGAACGTAAGGGCAAATATTAAGATTCATTACGTACACACCTCTGAATAAATGACAATTGCTCAACTTTCACTATTCATAACAGCCCACTGTCAGCATGGATAACACAGTTGTGATACCAATTGTAATAGACTGCATTATGGAAGTTGAATTAAATACAATGGGAGCGATTCTCCCAGCCCGTCGTGCTGCTCTAACAGTGGTGGGGGAGTGCCCCTGGGCAGTACCAGCCTGGCCCCCTGACTGCCGGAGTGGGTGTGGCAGGGTCGGGGCTGCGGTGGGGGGTGGGGAGGGTTTGGGACTGCCGGGGGTGCGGCGGTGGTCAGTGAGATCAATATGGCTGGCTAGGGGCGGGGGGGAGAGTGGGGGGGGGGGGGGGGCGGTGGTGTTCATCGGGGCTTGCCTGGAGAGGTCCAGGAGGCCAGCGATGTGGGGTAGCGGGGCTGGCCAGCAATCGAGCTGGCCAGCAATCAGGAGGCCGGCAATGGGGAGCCAGTGCACATGCGCCAATCTCGGCGCTGACAGATCAACACATGCGCAGTGGCTGGCTCAGCGGCTTCTCCAGCGGGAATAGACCCCGCCCCCTGATGTTCACAGTGAACCTCACTAGGGCACTCAGCAGTGCTTAGAGTGTAGGAGATTCATTCTGAAAATGACATTTAAAAAATCGGCAGGTGTTACTCCAGTTTTTGTGTGTCTCGGCACTTAGAATTTTTTGGGAGAATTGCCACCCCGCCCCCCCAATCCAATAGAGAATGGTGATACCAAAGCAGATGAACGTCTAGAATGTTAGTAGCTGGGCCCATTGCAGATCTCATAAAATTTATATGACAAGGCAATTAATTTCCCAAGGTTGTGCTTGTGATTGTTCTGTCTGGGACAACAGTTTTATTAAATAATTGCTGAGGTTTCTCATTAGTAGAATAAAGGATTGAGAGTCTTCATTTATGTCTGAAGTCATAAAATTGCTTTAGTAAATACCACTCATTCCAGGTTTCCAACTGCTGTTTGCAGCATCCATGCTTTGCTTTGCCCCTTGAATTTCTCCAGTGCTCATGCTGTAGAACTTGTGACCAGCCAGTCAGAGTTTATACCAGCCAAATGTTCCTCTCCACTCTGTCCTGCATAATATTTTCTCCTTTCTCATTTTCTGTTTTGATTGTCTCTCTGTCTCTGGAGGTCGATTTTGACCGTGCCATAGTTAAAACAGATGGTAGTGAATTGGCAGCTTGTTTTACAACTCTTCTGAGGTAGAAATCAGGGATGATTCACTATTGCCCATTTTATTCACTATCATCTATCCCTTTATTTCTTAGTGTTTCTTTGCTTTTCTCGTTTGCTATATTTCCTTCCTGTTTTTCCATTGCTTCTGACTTCCTTTACAACACAACTTCGTGCTCTATATTTTTGTTGTTCCTGGAACTTGTTTTCCTCTCTTGTTTTATTGCACCTCATCTGTTCATCATCATGTGTTTCCATTCATCTTTCTAAACTCTGCCTACTGTGCTTCACTGCACCCAACTATAGTAGGTCCTCATTTTAAGTTGCTGTGTTCCTGGAAACACACATTTAAGTGAAAAGACTTTATGCGAATCATGGGTTCCCATTGTTAAAACTTGGAGTTTGGTTCCGTCACCCTTTTCTCACTGGGAAAAATGTATATACGAGTTGAAATACTGTACTGTGTCCTGTATAAATTCAAATTAGATAACACTCACTAACCTCAAAATATTTTAAAGCATCCAATTTCACTGCCAAGATTCTTTTGCTTTCTTAGCAGCAGCAGGGACACTACCAGCTCTCACTGAGCATTTCTGGCTCATCTTTAAAAGTATCACCCGTTGCGGGCACTCCTGAAACTCCATAATTTAAATCAAATTTAAATCCAAATTTTTGTTTGAAAGAACAGCTCTGGCTTTGGATGCCTCTGGATTTTTAAAAATTGATGATGCCTCGAGTATAGCCTCCTTAACAATGGTGCAATTGACCATAGGACCCGATGTTACATAAAAGGAGCCAATGTGCGATGCCACGCACTACACAATGACAACAAGCAGCGATGACATAACATGACTATAATGCAGAAATCACAACTAAAATTGAGGAAACCCAGCCTAAAACAAAAAATAACTTTAAAATGGAACAACATGCAGTGGGTCAACTTAAAACAAGGGCTTGCTGTATTTTATTCTGCTTCAAGCTATTTACTGGGATTCTGTTGCCGTTGTATATCATTCTGACACCATTCCATCTGCAAGAGATGATGGTCAGGCAGCAAACAATTTATTTCAGATCGAGTGTCTTCCATTGGCTGATGACTCAAGAGGTCAATCCTTGAGTGGCAGATTCTACCACGAGTGCCACACACGAAGCTACCATGTGTCATTGTGAATTGTTATTCTTAGCATTGGCAAGACACTGTAGCCACTGATCATCCTGGTGGTGCACACCAGCCCATTGGAGGTATTGCCATTTTCCTCTTTCATCAGGCAGCATCTGTGGAGATAGAAACAGAGTTAATGGGCGGGATCCTCTGCGGCCCCATTCCTCACTCTGCAGTGTGTTTCTTGGCAACGGGAGGTGGCCCGTCAATGGGATCTGTCAATGGGACTTCCCATTGAATCCACCCCACAATGCTGGGAAACCGGGGTGGAGGAGGTGGGGTAGGGATCTTGCCCAATATTTCAGGTTTGGCGCGATGTGGGTATTTAAAGAAGGATCTCACTAGATTTTGACAGGTGTCTTTGCCACCTGCTCAGAATAACCCAAGGGGAGCAGGATGTCAGGGCAAGTCTCTCAGTAGATTCAAAATGCTCAATCACCAATGCCTGACCTCTTTGTTCTCTGCTTCACTAGCATATTGCAGTGGACCCACTGTTGGGGCATAATGTAAATTGCCCCACAACTTCAGAACTATTGTATATTTTTCACTACAAGGATCCCAGCAATGATCACTAATACACAACTGTCAAGCATGAAATTACATTGGCCTATCTTTTGGTCATCATTGTGATTAATCTTACCCTTGTAGACTCACTAACCTTTTCACCTGACCCCAATTATCTACTCACTCTTCTAACATCTACTGTAAATTCTTTATTAATGTTCGTAACAGACAAAAATGACTTCTTTTCTCTCATGGTTAATGACATTAATTGATTTGGAATCGTGGGGTGTGGGGTGAGTTAAGAGTGATAAAGTGGAGCTTAATAGTTAGGAATCCACAAATTATTTTCAGCTACACGTGACCAACCTTTTACTCATTTATTTTTCACCAAAATTATCAACGTTCAAGAACTTCACCCTCCTGCACTCAACCCCACCCCTCCCCTCTGCCCCAAAGATTTTGTTGGTGTTTGACTTGAGAATAGCAATTAGTTCAAGTGGCATCGCATTAGAAATGAATGGGTTTTATCACTTTTGATCTCGCAAGTATAGAATTTTGATAATTTAAAATGTTAAATTTAATTATCATTACTCCAGCTTTTGGTGAATTGGTTAATCTTTTGATTAATTGCTTCAGAATTTCCTTAAGGGACCTCTTAACCATGAGCTAGAAGAAGTGACAATGGGATAAACACAACTTCTCCTTTGAATATTGTTAGGCTAAATAACCTATGAAGGAGTATTAGCACTTGGCGTTTATAGATTATCATTGTGATTGTGGACTCTTTATTCCAGGAAGCCTACGCTACGGCTGAAGATTTTGCTCGATTAGCAGGAGAAATTTTGACAGTTGTGGGAGCAGTTCTGATCCTAGTTACTGAGGTATGTAAAGCATTCAAAATTCATTATGCTGGCACATAGAAAAGCATTGATAATTATTCCCCCCATTTATTTCCGTGTAAGCACCACAGAAAAATACCATGGATGTGAGAAGAATACTAGAAAACAGTGGTATTTAATATGGAATTGTCAGTGCTTTTTGCTTGGACCGGGAGCCAGATGGCTGGAATTTGGCCACCAATTGACAGCGTTAGTTCTGAGATTTTCAGGTTGAGAAATTTATTTCAATAGGAGGGCCACATGAAGGTGGCTTTTTCCCTCCCAGTTGGTGTATACCCTTCTTTGGGAGGTCTGGAGGATTATTTCTGGAATGTTGAGACCAATACAAGGTTGTAATGAGGTCAGGAGCTGAGTGACCCTGATGAAACCCAAACTGAGTGTCAGTGAGCAGTCATTGTTGAGCAAGTGCTGTTTGATAGCACTGTTGATGACTCCCTTCCATCACTTTCCTGATGATTGAGAGTAGACTGATTGGGCTGTAATTGGCTGGTTTGGATTTGTTCTGTTTTTCGTGTACAGGACATACCTGGGCAATTTTCCACAATGCTGGGTAGGTGTCAGTGTTGTAGCTGTCCTGAAACAGCTTAGCTAGGGATGCAGCAAGTTCTGGAGCACAAGTTTTCAATACTATTACCAGAATATTGTAAGGGCCCATAGCCTTTGCCAGTGAATTGTTAAATTGTCCACTACCATTCATGGCTGAATGTGGCAGGACTGCAAAGCTCAGATCTCATCTGTTGTCTGTGGAATCACTTTGATCTGTCTATCATTTGCTGCTATGCTGTTTGACATGCAAGTAGTTCTGTGTTGTAGCCTCACCATCTCATTTTTGGGTATGCTCCTGGCATGCCCTCCTGCACTCTTCATTGAACCAAAGTTGATCATCTGGGTTGGTTGTAATGGTAGAATAGGGAATATGCTGGGCCACGAGGTTACAGATTGTGCTTGAGTACACTTCTCCTGCTGCTCATAGACTACAACACCTTAAGGTTGCCCAGTCTTGAGTTGCTAGATCAAAACCTATCCCATTGAGCAGAGTGATAATTTCACACAGCATCATGGAGGGTGTCTTCAATGTGAAGATGGGACTTCGTCTGCACAAGGATTGTACGGTGGTCACTCCTACCTAGTCTGTCATGGACAGATGCCTCTGTGGCAGGCAGTTGGTGAGGATGAAGTCAAATATGTTTTGTCCTCTTGTTGGATCACTCACCACCTGCTGCAGACCTAGTCTAGCAGCTATGTCCTTTAGAACCCATCCAGCTCAACCTGTATATAGTAGCTATAAAGCTTAACTTCCTGTTGTCACATTTTTATATTAACTCTTTCCATTATAAACCTCTGTGTTCACATTGATAATGGAAACCAGTCATAATTTGTAAATGGCTGAATTGTGGAGTAATTTCCTTGCCATATAACTTTTTCAGAAATGTTCTCTCCTGAGTTAAACCTATAATTTTAAGATTCTATGGGGTAGATTTTCCAGTCCGCCCACTGTGGGAATCGTCACAGGCAGGATGGAAGATTTGATGGATAAGCAATCAAGTCAATTTGGGGGAGATGGTGCTGAAGAGTTAATGTCATTGGACCAATTATTCAGAGACCCAGATTCAAATCCCACCATTGCAGTTGGTGGAATTTAAATTCAATTAATAAAATCTGGAATTGAAAGCTTGCCTCAGTAAAGGTGACCATGAAAACATCACTAGTTGTCGTAAAAACCCATCTGGTTCACTTGATATCCTTTAGAGAAGGAAATCTGCCTGATCCTTACCTGGTCTGACTTACATGTGACCCCAGGTCCACAGTAATGTGGTTGACACTTTAACTGCCCTCTGAAATAATCTGCTAAGCTACCCAGTTCAAGGGCAATTGGGGATAAGCTACAACTGCTGGTCTTTCCAGTGATGCCCACATCCCATGAAAGGGCAACTAAAATAAAACTGCAATAATACTTTAAAATTCGCATCCCACTTACCAGAAGATAACCACGGTAAAGGAGAGCAACAAGGAGTCTTATTAGAAACAGCACAAATTATTAGGAAGTAACTGATTTGTTTCTTATTCATTCGTGGGACATGGGCATCGCTGGCTGGCCGGTATTTGTTGCCCATCCTGAGTTTTCCGAGGACAGTTGAGAGTCAACCACATTGCTGCAGGCCAGACCAGATAAGGATGGCAGATTTCCTTCGCTAAGGGACATTAGATGGGATTTTCCGACAATCGACAATGTTCATAAATAGATTCTTAATTCCAGATTTTAAAAGAAATTGAATTCAAAATCCACCATCTATGGGATTTGAATCCAAGTGCCCAGAACATTAGCGGAGTTTTTGGATTAATAGTCTAGCGCTAATACCACCAGGACATCGCCTTCCCTGACTAACACAGCTATTTGATGACTAGAACTTTACACCATGAACAGAATGCTAGGGGAATTCCCTAATTTTCTTGAAATATGAACACAGGAGTTTTACCCTCAGAAGGCAAGATGATATCAGCTTAGATCTCAACCACAATGTGATCAAATCTCTACTCAAATTCATAGTTTAGTTTGTATTCATATCCAAATTGGAATACAGTTATACACTAAGACACCATGGCAGAGATTTTCTAAACCCCATGGCGAATGCGACGAGGCAATCAAATCTACATTGCCTTTGACAGGACTGGATGATCCCGCCTTTGGGGGCAACGGCAAAATCCTGTCCTTTGGTTTTTCAAATAATTTTTTAAAGAACTACACCAATCCTGTTAGAACATGAAGGGAAATATGTTTCCAGCTGTAACAGCAGAATGCTGCTGATGCATCCAGGAAAATTGTGATCACTGAATGTGCTTAGACTGTTGGATATGTCTTTAGTGAACAGAGTCACAGCTCCGAGAGAAAATATTGAGACCAAGCCCAGGCTTTTGTGAAAAATTGAGGTCTCTAATTTTAAAAATATAGATGGGTAAATATAATCATATTGTTGTGAAAAATATACGATGGTTGGGATTCTCTGCTCTCGCGTAGGCGTAGTGCTGTTGGCCAGTGGCAGGACCTTCTGGTCCCACCGCTGTCAATGGGATTTCCATTGATTCCACCCTACACTGCCGGGAAACTCATGGTGGAGGTGCGCAGTTGGTGGGACCAGAAGATCTCGCCGACGCAAAGAGCCAGAAAGTTTCGGCCAATATGTCTCTTTTAATTTTGAATTTTATTTTGGACATCACAAAATAAAATGTGGATAGTTATTTAGTCCATTTCAATTTGGCTATTCTTGTTAACCACTAGTGAGTGGTCATTCAGGGGTGGTACTTTCATAAGTCCTAAAGAAATTCTTTCTGTCACATTTATCCATTTCCCTTCATTTTGATTGATACCTTACCTATCTGTCCAGCTCTGCTTTGCTGCCATTTTGATGTGAGCTGGTGTGACAATAAAAATTGCAACAGAAATTATGCACAAGATGTTGGGCTTCAATATATTTTGGATAGATGTGTTGTGGCTCCGTGGGTAAATGCTTACCTAAAACTGATTCATCCTCATTTTTGTGATTGAAGGTTTTCTCCACAAAAAAGGACCTCATCTCTTTTATTTTGCCTGAAATGCCTACAATACAATAACATGCATATTACTATTTCTGAAATTTAACCTGAGCTGATTCATTATCTTCTCCAGAACAAAGTAACGTGTTAATTATTCTCTTGTCTTTTCAGATTCCACGATTAATTCACATAGGACCTGCAAAATATTTTGGAAACACAGTTACTGGAGGTCCTTTTCACATTACAATGTGAGACATGTTCAAATTGAATTTCATTTACACCCTCTGATTTATTTTACAATTCATTAAAGCTCATTATGATAGTTTATTGAATTATGATTATTTTCCTATTGTTTTAAAGCAAATTTGGACCATAATACAACAGGAACACTAAGTATTTTATACAAGTTTAGAAAGTTGTACCAAATATCAAAATACTTGGTTTGGACGAATCAAAGTCTGTTCTGATTTGATTAAAATTTTCATATTCACAACATTCTTCCTCAAGTAACAAAGTGGTTGTAAATTTTGGTATTCTCATGCCATTTTAAAGAATGCAGGCTGGCCTGTGTCAATGAGAGTAAAGTTAGACCTTAGTTCAATTTTTACTAAATTAGACAACAGAAGAGATGGCAAATATTGAATTTAAATTAAAAATCCACATGTTTAAAAAAAAGTTAAACAACTTAATATATATTAACAACCGAATAAATGTTGTTGTTGTGCAATGCATTTGAACTGCATAGTGAATGTGGAAATTTTAATTGAGTAACAATTTCAGTTAAGAACGATTGTAGTATAGTGCACATTGTGCTGAGTAGCTTACCTTTTTAACAGAGTTCTTCAAGGAAAACGAAGGGCTGGATTCTCCCCTTTGAGGCAGGAAGCAAAATTAAGGAGATTTCCCAATATCACGATCCCACCTCCGGCTCAGCAGTGTCCGCCCACGCTATTTTAATGGTGGGGTGTTAGGAACAAGGTGGCATTAGGGCTGCCACCTCTGAAAGTAAGCCCAAGGTGTGCAGACAGTGAGGTAGACAGATTGGAAGATCCGCTTTTGTTCCCTGGGACATTGGCCCAGTTTGTAGATGAATGTGAACTTTCCTAATCTTCACTCCTTATTTCCCTCAACTACTCATTTTCCTCACCTACTCACCCATTTTCCTTGCTTCCATGACTCCCATGACCCCTATATCCCCAATATCCCCCCCCCTTCATTGAATACTTGCTCCATACCCCTCATGACCTGCATATTCCCCCCTCAATCTCCATGCTCACTTACCCAGTATCTACTGTGTAAAGAACTTATGAACTCTACAATAATATTGGGAAGTCATAAGATGTTCATGAAACTGTCAAAATAAACAGTCATGCATAAACTATGATTCTATTAAATCTAAAACTGTCAGAATAAATCATAGAAATCATAGAAACCCTACAGTGCAGAAGGAGGCCATTTGGCCCATCGAGTCTGCACCGACCACAATCCCACCCAGGCCCTACCCCCACATATTTACCCGCTAATCCCTCTAACTACGCATCTCAGGGACAATTTTTTTTTTAACCTGGCCAATCAACCTAACCCGCACATCTTTGGACTGTGGGAGGAAACCGGAGCACCCGGAGGAAACCCACGCAGACACGAGGAGAATGTGCAAACTCCACACAGACAGTGACCCGAGCCGAGAATCGAACCCGGGACCCTGGAGCTGTGAAGCAGCAGTGCTAACCACTGTGCTACCGTGCCCAGGATAAAGAATCATTAAAAACAGTTTAAAACATTATCCTATTAGGAGATCATAAAACTGTCAAAATGACAAAATCATTCAAAAAAACATTCCAAAAAATGTTTTGGACCTCATAAACCTGTCAACATAAATAAACTACTTGACAGCTATGTCAACAATTTCACTGAACTGAATCTATTAATGGAATTTGGGGCTCAGCCAAGTATTCATAGTGTGATTCTATTTGCGCAACTGCATCAACAATACCTCCATAACTGAATTCATTGAAGCCTTTGAAGACATACAAGAGCTCATCCATCTGCCCAAGCTTTGATTGACAGTTCAGAAGAATTCTGCCATCTGTTCAAATTTTGAAACAGAGAAACAGAATGGAGGCTGCAATAATATGATCAGAATTATGTCAGTGCATTTCGCACTAAAATGTAATAGAACTGAATTTTTAGTTTTAAAAGAAATTTTCACTGCCTGTTCCAGAAGCAAGGTTTCCTGAAAACTTTCAACATGACAACACTCATGACTTCGTTGATATATAAAATCATGTTAAAATAAATATAAGGGGGGATTTTCTGCTCTGAAGTGCCAGCTGCTCAGGTGAGCACTTATCTTGGAGCTGTGGATGGTCTGAGTGGGAGCACTGAAAATGTGTTAGGAGTGCAAGGCCTAAGATTTATTGAATGGGTCGTGTTGGGCTGCTGAGGCTTCATTAATGTTCTGAGAAGTATGCAACTTAAGATGAGGCTGTCCTCCATTGCATTGTCCAATGGCTGCACCCACATGCATAGTCATTGCTGTGTGACGGTATAAAACAGATGTACTGCCATCAACCTTCAGACCTCAGATTGTTAAACATTTTGCAGTATCAGTCATATTGATTTTTTTTGGTCTGTTTTCCAGTCCCCACCCCTTTTTAGGTACAGTTATTCTTTTTTGTGCCATTTTGCAGGTTACTGCAACTTTTCTTGTTTCTTTCCACCATCCTGCCATTTCAGGCAATTGGTCTCTGGCTGGGAAGAATGCTGAATAGCATTGGTATTCCTATGGTCATTCCTCTTGTTCTTAGGAACCTTCGGGATAAAGGGAAAGTGTGCAGAAGTGATCCAGGAGAAGTCTGCATTCACCTGAGGAAGCTTGCACAGACCCATCGGGTGGAGTTTAGTCGAAGCCGCTGAATGGGACATGGTGGCAGGCAGGCTGGGAGAATCATGCAGGAAGCTGCACGTTTCACTCAAGGTGGCAGAATAACGGCCTCATGTAATGGCAGGAAGAGATCAGCACGGGAAACCTGTCTGCTGGCAGAGCCAAGGCAGCAAGGTCTGTTAGTGATCAATTTTCCCTGAGCCCACAGGTTATAATGGTGGCTCAGACAATACACGAGACTCATGCATCTCACATCCCTCCAGAAAGCTGACCAACAAACCCTGTTGAGTTTGGCAGTGGCCAATCAGTGAGTGTGCCTCATTCACAGGCACTCCATGTCCAATTGGGGGACCTGGCATCAGGAAAGGGTCGGGGGTGGGGGGGGGGGGGGGGAGGACAGGGGGTTGTGGTGGTCTACTGAAAACCAACCTCCTTGCAGACCCACTTCTCTCAGCATAGGGATCCAGTAACAACCCCTGGTGCAGGCCAGTAGTCCCAGTGGTGGTACCATATTGGAGAGGCTAGGCAGTTCCTGGTTACCTTATTCCTGCACCGGCTTCCTGGAGAAAGTGATGCAGGATTCCAATTGATTCTCCAACCAGTGTGCAAGATCCTTGTGATCACCACGAAATTCCATCAGTGTCCAGGAATGTAATAAATTCCACCAGAGCTACTTAGCCACATAAGAGAAGTGCTTTCACTAAGGACATCTTTCTGCAGTTTAGTTTTGTCATCATAATATGCACGCAGAAAAATACTAACATGATGCTGAAATCTAATGGGACACCTGTCTAATGAGAAACCTATCTCAGTCTGCATGTTGACCTGGATTTTAGTAAGTGACTGTGTGGTCAAGTTATTTTACATGACAGAGATGTGATGCCCTTGGAAGACAAAACAGTGGCAAGGTTTTGCTTTGTGTGTTGTGAAGTGAAAGCATACTCTGGAAATTAGAATTGCATGAGGTATGGTCAATAACCTTTATGCTTGAGGTGGAAAGCAATAAATGTGCTTGCTGACAATTGTTTGTGGCATACCTTTTCCACAATATAGGTTACTGATGGGTAGTTTTATCTGTAATGTTAGGTTATCTGGCATAGCAAGGTTTAATGTGGGACTGGGAAACAGTACTGTCCACAATGTGATGTAAAGAGGCACATGACCTGAAATGATGGTCAATAGTGGACTGGACAGAGACCTGTGTAGAAACAAGCATGGAGTTAGTTCTCAGCTTGAGCTATACCCTGTGTATATATATGTAGTTATACATTATCAATAAACAGTTAATATTCCAACATAGAAGACTCCAAACTCTTTGTGAAATCTATTGAACATACAACATGGTGGCAGCTAATGAGACTTTCAGAGAAGTTGGGGCAGAAATTCGAAAGCTGGAAAATTAAAAGAGCAGCATTCTGACCTAGCTGAAAGCACCTAAAGTGAAGACACAGAGGGAGAGAATTGGAAGCAGAAAGGCAAAAGAAAAAACAGCAATGTACAGCTGAGGACACCACATAATCTCGTGGAGGTCCAATGTGAATGTCCACAGAGTGCAGAGCCAAAAGACCTTGAAAACATGAGCAAAAACTTTCGTTCTAAGCCAGGACTCGAACTTTCTGGACCCTGTCTAAGGAACACTGTATCTGGCTTGTTTTGATTACACTGGTAAATAACTTAGCGATCCAGTTAAATATATGGACAAGACAATCAATGTAAGAAAGAGCTGGATTTTTTTGTGGTTTTGTTTTATTCCCTTATTACTTTGAAGCACCTTGCATACTTAAACAGACTTTGAGACAATAAATATACAGTCACACCCTGTTTACCTGAAATCCTTGTCCCTGCCGACAAGATCCCAGCACAGCAAGACACTCTTGGTTGTGTTAAAGCTATTATTGAGAAAGAAATTTTCTTAGTTACGTGGGCTTGCAAGAAGTTCTCTGATTACATTAGCAGCCCGAAAGTTACCATTGAAGTGGATGATAGACTGCTGGTTCCACTTTTAGATGAAAAAGAACTTGCAAAGATGCCCCTCTGAATTCAGAGATCCTGTTTATGTCTCAGGAGATTCACAAATGACATGGTGTACATTCAAGGGGAATGTCAAATGACTACAGACATACTAACCAGGACCACATCAACCTTCCTTTGACACATAATGTCAACCTGGTTAAGGAGCTCAGCCATACTTCTAAGTGACTAGGAGGCAACTGCTACCTACCTCAAGGAAACTTCAGCAAATCCATTGGGAGCAGAAGATAAGGGGTGCATCCACATCTGGTGTCACTGTCAATAAGGGTGCACACAGTTTAGGTCAGGCAGCAACATCATGAACATTTATTTTGAACAGCAGAAAAACTTTGCTGTGATAGATGATCTGCTGGTATACAACGAGCAATCAATCATTCCAGTCACCCTGCGGTCAGAGATTCTCCAAAACTTCACATGGGCTTTCCAAAGTGTGGAGTGTGTACCCAGCCTGCAGGATGGTGGCCAGAAATATCAAGGACCATTGAAGAAATTATCACAAACTCTCAGGAGTGTGCACTGCACGACCTGGACCAGAAAGAGCCCCTCATCCCCACACAGTTCCCGACCAGGCCATGGGAACAGATGGGAATTGATCTATTAGTTTTTGATGGCAATACTCTCTTCTTTCTTATGGCAATAATTTACTTCCCCATTGTGGTTGACTGCTTCCCCCGATGGATCGAGATGAAACAATTACACATGATGACCACTGAGGCGATTGTGAGATCCTTATCGAAATGTTTGCCATGATATCCCAAATCGGATGATGTCCGATAGCACCCCACAATTTGAAAGTGAATACTTCACCCAATTTGCCATCAGTTATGGCTTTTAACATCATACCGGCTCCCCAATGTTTTCGCAATCAAACGATGAGGCGGAAGTGGGCATCATTAAAGCTCTTCTGAGAAAGAACGGCGACTTCCCTATGGCACTTTTATCTTATAGATCCGCTCTGCTGCAATGTGGATTAGCCCCATGGGCAGAAAACTCAGCACCCAATCCCACTGCTGCCAAAGAAATTAATTCCAGGGTTGGCAGCCAAAGCCAACTGAAACATCTGAGAACAGTCCTCCAGGCAATGACTGCTTCCACTTACAATAGAAAGTACCATACTAGAAACCAGCCACAGTTACACAAAGGGGACAAGGTGTAGATATGGAACCTTGAAAGAGAGGGCATCATTGTCTGGAGCAATGATGACCAGCCAAGGTCATATCCCATCCAGACATTGGAAGAAATGATCAAGAGGAACAGGAAGAGCCTCCTCCTCATCTCGCAAGGTAAACCTCTTCCTGTATGCTTGAACGAGTTAGAAGATCACCAAGTGCCAGGAACATGGACCAAAACTCAAACTCTGTCATAGAGTCATAGCGGTCTACAGCACAGGTAAAGGCCCTTCGCCCATCATGTCTGCACTGGTCAAAGTCAAACCACCCAACTATTCTAATCCCATTTTCCAGCACTTGGTCCATAACCTTGTATGCCTTGGCATCGCAAGTGCACATCTAAATACTTCTTAAATGTTATGAAGGTCTCTGCCTCCACCACTTTTTCAGGCAGTCAGTTCCAGACTCCTATCACCCATTGGGTAAAAAAGTTTTCCCTAACATCCCCTCTAAACCTCCTGCCCCTTACCTGAAATCTGTGCTCCCTGGTCATTGATCCCTCCACCAAAGGGGAACATTCCTTCTTGTTTACTCTATCCATGCCCTTCATCATTTTATACACCTCAATCGTGTCCCCCCTCAGTCTCCTCTGCTCTAAGGAAAACAACCCCCGTCGATCCAATCTCTCTTCATAACTAAAATTCTCCAGCCTAGGCATCTTGGTAAATCTCCTCTCCACCCTTTCCAGTGCTATCATATCCCTCCAAAAATGTGGATTCCAGAACAACACAAAATACTCTAGCTGTTGCCTAACCAAGGTTTTATATAGTTCCAGCAAAACCTCCCAATTCTCCCTCAGTGTACCCAAACAGGCGCTAGAGTGTGGTGACTGGGGGCTTTTCACAGTAACTTCATTGCAGTGTACATGTAAGCGTATTTGTGACACTAATAAATAAACTTTAAAACTTTAAACTCTTAAACTCTATGCCTCGGCTAATAAAGACAAGTATACAATGTATCTTCTGAACCACTTTATCTACCTTTATTCTACCAACTTTATTCTACCAAGATACCATCAACACATCTCCTGTTCCACCAGACTCCTAGACCACTGCTACACAAATATCAAAAATGCCTAGCGCTCTATCACCCGCCCACACTTTGGTAAATCAGGCCACAAGGCTGTGCTCCTGCTCCCGGCTTACAAGCAAAAACTGAAATGGGAGAATCTGTCAAAGAAAGTCATGCCATGTTGGTCTGAGGAATCAAATGATCTTCTACGGGACTGCTTAGAGTCAGTAGGCTGGTCAGTATTTAAAAACTCAGCGACTAGTCTGAACGAGTACGCCACTACAATAACTGACTTCATCAGTAAGTGTGTGGAAGACTGTGCCAAAGAAGCAAATCCGCGTGTTTCCCAACCGGAAACCATGAATGAACAGGGATATCCACTGCCTGCTGAAGTCCAGTAAGAAGTCTCACAACACCAGGTTAAAGTCCAACAGGTTTATTTGGAATGACAAACTTTCGGAGGCTACTCCTTCTCACCTGATGAAGGAGCAGCGCTCCAAAAGCTCATGATTTCAAATAAACCTGTTGGAATTTAACCTGGTGTTGTGAGACTTCATACTGTGCCCGCCCCAGTCCAACACCGGCATCTCCACATCATGGCTGAAGTCCAGGTCTGAGGCGTCCAAGTTAGGTGACCCTAACCTATACAAGAAAGCCAGATATAATCTACCAAGTTAGAATCCCAGGCTAGCCACACAGATTCCCCGATGAGCTCAATGCATTTTATGCCCGTTTTGAACAAGTGGTCAACGAGAGCACGCCCTCCATCCCGGAAGCCTCGGACAAACCAGTGTCTGAGGTCAACATTGCCGACATCAGAACAGCCTTCTCAAAAGTCAACCCACGGAAAGCAACTGGCCCAGATGGGGTACCCGGACATGCACTCAGGTCCTGCATGGACCAGCTGGCGGGGGTATTCGTAGACATCTTCAATCTCTCCCTATACCAGTCTGAGGTCCCTACCTGCTTCAAGAAGATGACCATTGTCCCGGTACCAAAGAAAAACCAGGCAACGTGTCTTAATGACTATCGTCCAATGGCTCTGACATCCATCATTATGAAGCGCTTCAAAAGATTAGTCATGGCACAAATCATGGCCTGCCAGACTGCCTGGAACCACTACAGTTCGCCTATCACTGCAACAGGTCCGCAGAAGACACCACCTCCCTGGCTCTACACTCAACCCTGGAACACCTAGATAACAAAGACATCTATGTCAGACTCCTATTCATAGACTACAGCTCAGCCTTTAACACCATTATTCCCACAAGACTCATTTCCTAACTTCGTGGCCTGGGGCTCGGTTCCTCCCTCTGCAACTAGACTTCCTAACCCACAGATCGCATTCAGTAAGGATAGGCAACAACACTTGCTTCACGATCATCCTCAACACCAGTGCCCCACAGGCTGTGAACTCAGCCCCCTACTATACTCCTTATACACCTATGACTGTGTGGCCAAATTCCCCTCCAACTCAATTTTCAAGTTTGCTGACCATTGTGGTCGGATCTCAAAAAATGACGAGACAGAGTACAGGAAAGTGGTAGAGAGTCTGGTGAACTGGTGCAGCAACAATAATCTCTCCCTCAGTGTCAACAAAACAAAGGAGATAGTCATCAATTTCAGGAAACCTAGTGAAGAACATGCCTCTGTCTACATCAATGGGGACGAAGTAGAAATAGTCAAGAGTTTCAAGTTTTTAGGTGTCCAGATCACCAACAACCTGTCCTAGTCCCTCCATGCTGACACTATAATTAAGAAAGCCCACCAACGCCTCTACTTTCTCAGGAGACTAAGGACATTTGGCAAGTCCGCTCCAACTCTCACCAACTTCTTCAGACACACCATAGAAAGCATTCTTTCTGATTGTATCTCAGCTTGGTGTGGCTACTGCTCTAAGACCACATGAAACACAAAGTGTCGTGAATGAAGCCCAGTCCATCACTCAAACCAGCCTCCGATCCATTGCCACTGTCTACACTTCCCGCTGCCTCAGAAAAGCAGCCAGCATAATTAAGGACCCCACACACCCAGGACATTTTCTCTTCCACCTTCTTCCGTCAGGAAAAAGATACAAAAGTCTGAGATCACGTACCAACCGACTCAAAAACAGCTTCTTCCCTGCTGTCATCAGACTTTTGAGTGGACCTACCTCACATTAATTTGATCTTTCTCTACACCCTAGCTATGACTGTAACATACATTCTGCACTCTCTCATTTCCTTCTCTATGAACAGTATGCTTTGTCTGTATAGTGCGCAAGAAACAATACTTTTCACTCTATGCTAATACATGTAACAATAATAAATCAAATCAAATTAAATCACCTGTCCTAGTTCCTTACGGGACCAGTGTACGTACACACCAAGGTCCCTCTGATCCTCGGTGCTTTCCAGGGTCTTGCCGAATCAACAAAGGTTGCCCAAATCAACAGAGCCTATCGCTACTCCAAATGAGATCTGGAGGAATTGTCGTAGACTGGAGGGGGTGGGAAAAGGGATAGCCTGAGTGAAATGCAAGTACGTGTTGGGTAAAGATTTGGTGATAGATGCATTTAGTATTAAGGTATCTGGCAAAGCAAGGATTAGAATGGGATTAGGAAATAGCACCACCCAGAATATGATGTAAAGAGACACATGACTTAGTAGTAGAGTCAGTTGTGAACTGGACAGAGACAAGTGTGGAAGCAAGCCAGGATACATACAGTGGGGAGGATTTTCAGCCCGCGTTTGCCGTCAGAGAAAACGGCGGCACGGACGGAAAATCCAGAGAGACTCGGGAATGCAATTTGCTCCAGCGAGGTCACGTTTCCTGATTTTATCCACCCCTCGCCGGGGACATCACGAGGTTCACACCCACAAAGAGCAGGAGCCTCATTTAAATAGATTTTCATGAATTAAAACATCAATAATGGACTCCCTGCCACATGACCGTCCCTCACTAAGTATTCATATTTATCATGTCAGTGAGGTTCACAACAGATTTGTACAAATGAGAAACAGTCAAGGGGATCCCTCCAGGGACACAGAGGTAAGTATACCCCCTGGGGGAGGGGGGGAAAGGTACATACCCAACTGCCCCACAACTGGCAGGTCAGCACAGTGCCAGCCTGTGCCAGGGGGCAGTGCCAGGGATGGACTCCAGTGGGAGTCCCATGGGGGGGTTCATTTATATGTGGCGGGGAGAAAGTGGGCACTGAAATGGGAAAGGGAATGCCAGCGATGATTATCAGTGGGGGTGTGCGGGGAGGTGTAGAGGTCCCGATGCCTCCGTGGTGGTGGGGGGAGGAGTTTATTTTTTGTTCTGATCAGGATCATCCATTAAAGATGGTATCTCAATCTCTGTGGAGTGAGTCTTGCCATCTCTGAGGCCCCGCCCCACCAGAGTGACAGTGCGAACCTAGACAATTCATTTATTTTAGACTAAGAGACCAAAGATCTGGAGAGAAAACTGGTCTGTGTAGCTGGAGAGTTTCACGCCGGTTTTCAGTCTGCGCCTGACACTTAAGTTTTGGTAAGATTTCACCCACAGTAATGTGTTATCAATAAACTTTTAATACTCAACTGTACAAAACTCTGAATTCTTCATGAACGTACAGCATTAACTTATGAAATTCCTTTAAATGTATTGTTCTGTGTGTCTGTTTTCATAATACCTGTGTACACAATACGCACGATGCAATGCTGTCTTCTGGGGAGGGTTGCTCTGAAGAAATGCAGTGCAACCCAATTCATACAGCTGCATATTCATTTCTCTGCCCAAAAACAGAGCATCAGATGTCATATTGCTTCGTCATTCAGGCAAATAATTTTTTTATTGATTTGACTTAATTTATATTTATCATCTCTTCCCTCTCCCAACCTTAGAAATTCTGACAAAATGTGTAAAATGTCATTTTATTCAGGTTGTGACAGTGTAACTACATATGTAGTTTTGCCTTTATGTTTGATCTACATATGTAGTTTTGTACATCTACATATGTAGTTTTGCCTTTATGTTTGAACATAGATTTAACTTACGACTGCTCACCAAATAAACTGTAGCTCCTCATTAAGCTTGTTCCCTGTCTAAAAACACAGTGCAGCACGGTGGCACAGTGGTTAGCATTGCTGTCTCACAGTGCCAGGGACCCAGGTTCAATTCTGGCCTCCGGTGACTGTGAGGAGTTTGCACATTCTCCCCACGTCTGCGTGGATTTCCTCTGGGTGCTCCAGTTTCCTCTCACACTCCAAAGATGTGTGGGTTAGGTTGATTGGCAATGCTAAATTGCCTCTTTGTGTCAGGGGATTAGCAGGGTAAATGAGTGGGTAGTGCCTGGGTGGGACTGTTATGGGTGCAGGCTGAATGGGCTGTCTTTCTGCACTGTAAGAATTCTATGATTCTATGACAGGCAACAATGAATAGTTAACTAAATGAGCTAACATTGGAAATCTCTGGAAAGTAACTGGGCAAAAAATGCCTGAAATGAACCATAGCAAAAAAACCTCCCTTCAAGTGTCAACAACTTTATAACATAAGACTTTTTCTCTTTCTCCCACAACTTAGGAAATTGTTTTCTAATTTTGATTTCCAGGATTGTTTATGCTTGCTTTGTTCTTATCACCATGATACTAAGAGTTTTGAACCATGAATGGGAAACAGTTATAATGGCGTATGCCCTGATAAGTGCCTGGTGTAATGTCCTTTACTTTGCACGTGGATTCAAGTTGCTTGGTCCCCTGTGCATCATGATTCAAAAGGTTGGTAGTTTATTTTCTTAGTATGTCATTCAGCGAAAAATCAACTTGAACGTTCTAATTATAAGCATGGTGTCCCTTTTTAAGGGTCCTGTGTTTCTTTTTATTTGAAGATTGCATGAATATTCGTGTGGTTGATCATCTGTCACTCCAGAAGGAAACACTGACTTACTCATTTACAAGTTAGTTTTTTGGCTTTGACATTTGTTATCTGTGCCCAATTTTCTTAACTATTTTTTTCAGCAACTTTAGTGATTTTCATAACCTGTTTTTATAAATTCAAAATGGACACCAATACTGTTCGGGGGCGGGGTGGGACTGGGCTGAGTGAGAAAGACCAAACAAACTGTAATGCTTTTCCAAACATTTTTCTACCACGACATTCCTACTTTCATCATTGTTCTTACACTTCCTTAAAACATTGGTGCAAGATGGAAAAAAAATCATGTGTATTTTAAAGCCAAAGATAATGACTTCTTGGGAGCTCGGCTCAAAAAAGAGCCTCGCCCGATGGAATGGAAGACTCTTTCTGTTGGGTCTAAGGTTCCTGCATGAAATTAATTTCTCGACCTACCATTTAGCTTCTGGGCTCAAACTCAAGTTGTGGAGTCTATAGTTAATAGCCCTGTAGAACATGAGTAGCAACCCAGTAGGTTTAACAATGCACGATCTTTTATATGCACATGGCAATTAGTTGATATGAGGAAAGTAAGTGGAGTCAAAACCTCTAAAATACTAAAATCTATAGTAAGATCAGTCTTTCCTTAAACAAAAAAAATGGAGTTGATGTTATCCAAGCTTCTTTGTAGTATAATTGATTTTACTTTTAGACTACTTTCAAATTTACTGTCAGCAGCACACTGTTCTCATATTGTATCTGTCCGTAATGAAACTAATAAACTATTTCCCTTTTCTCCTATTAGATGATCTTTGGTGATCTCATGAGGTTTTGTTACGTGCTGATAATTGTCATTATAGGATTTGGTGCAGGTGGGTAAAGTGTAAAATGTATTGATACCAAGTAAACACTGCAAGTCAGAATTAAAGGAAAATGCTGGGAATACACAGCAGGCCCATCAGCGTCAGTAAAGAGTAAAGAATACATTTAACGTTTTGAGAGCCAATCCTTCATTAAAATAGCAAACTGACATCAATCTAAATTAAACAGAGAGTAGGAGGGGGCAGATATTGGATTGAATAGATTTTATTGTAATGCTGAAAACTGTTGCAGGAAGTATGCATATTTTATTGAGGCGATGAAAAATGAGGAAGTAATTTATTGAGGTAATTGTAAATGCTGGTTATCCGAAATAAAAAACTGAAACTGCATCTGCTTAATCCCCCTCCAATTTGAAACCTGTTGCCTGCAAGTCAGTCTCGAAATCCATGCTGCTATACTTTTTTTTTATCCCCACAGTTCAGAAAGAGGCCATTCGGCCCATTGAGCCTGCACCAACAACAATCCCATCCAGGCCCTATCCCCGTAATCCCATATATTTACTTTGCTAATCTCCCTGACACTAAGGAGCAATTTACCATGGCCAATCAACCTAATCCAGACATCTTTTGGACTGTGGGAAGAAACTGGAGCACCTGCAGGAAACCCACGCAGACACAGGGAGAACATGCAAACTCCATACAGACAGTCACCCGAGGCTGGAATTGAATGCGGGTCTCTGGTGCTGTGAGACAGCAGTGCTAATCACTTTGCCATCGTACTATTACTTGACTGCTTCCAGTTTGACAGGGTTACTTATTCAATACATTGCCTCTCTTCAGCCCCATCATTTTTTTCATTTTTATTGTAAAGAAATGCCTGGCAAGCTGATATAAAAATAATAATTGCAATTTTCTAACTACCTGGGAATGTTTACAGGACAACTAAGACTGATATAGGTCAGACAAAATGCATGTAAATAAGGCAAAAACAGTGAAAGGTGTGAGGAACACTGAGGTAATCTCAGTAAGTGTGGATCTGAGACAAGAACGTTGGCAGTGCAAAATATAGTAAATGGGTGCTCAGCATGATTTGCCTGTTCTATCCAGTGGATGATAAAGCCATCTCAAAGAAGCTGACTGAAGTCTCCAACAGCTGTCACATTTTTCTTGGTCTCCTTGGATAGGAGGCTGAGGAAGTCATGGGTGGAGAGTTGGGGAAGAGATGTGCTGGCAACCTCCCACAGCACCTTTCAGTCAGAAGTTCTCTGAGCCGCTGGGTCAAGTCCCCACTTGCTGCAAGAACGCAGATGAAGAAAACTCTCTCTTAACCTGGAAAGTCAAGTAGCAAAGATTCCCAGCAGGCATACCACGGCACTTAGTGACAGATTCATGGATTATCTGCCCTGCTGTGTATTTCCAGTATTTTCTCTGTTTATTTCATTAATTTTACAGATTTAATATTTTTTATCTTTTAATGATTTGTTTATTTTTGAAATATCATAGGTTTCGATGTTCACTTTCAAGCCTTGGATCCAAATACTTATTTGTACTTCAGGGATTTTACCATCACTATTTTCACATTGTTTCAGCTGATGATGGGTCTCACTGAACTTCCGGGTCCACCTGAGATCAAGATCCCCGACATTATCATTGTCCTTTATATGGTGTACATGTGTTTTGGCTTTGTTCTCCTCCTGAATCTTTTCATTGCTTTAATGGGTGATACTCATTATCGAGTCGTCAGCGAACGAAAGTCTCTGTGGAAAGCTCAGGTAGTGAATACTTTAATATTCTTTGTAAAAGATTTTATTTTTCGGTTAGTTTTCTTTTAGTCCAATTTATGAAAATATATGGGTTTTTTTTAGATCACATGCACTGAAAATAAGATTAATGGTGGCAGGTAAATTTAGGACCATTGTCAAAAATTGTCAAGGGTTGACTTGCTGCAAGGGGCAAGGGGACAAAAAAAAGTCTCTTGGCCAAAATGTTACCATCGTTCATGCCAGCAGGATCCCGCTGTAATGAATGGAGATTTGCTGGGCGCCAAATTCTCCGACCTCACTGCAGCGGGAGCATGGCGTGAATGGCTGGTAAGATCATGTCCCTTGTCTTTTAAGAAACGAGTAGATGTTCTAATGGGAGAACTTCTAGATGAATGTTCTGAATGTATGCTCACCATAATTATGATGTAAGCCGTGTCATTCTAACTATCTCAAAATTTGACAAATACATTCAAAATAAATATTGATGGTTTCTTATAAATTATGATCAGAGACAGGTCACCCTTCCATACTAAGGCAGCATTCCAATGAGAGTAATGAGGTTGACTCTCAGGACAGGATTGTTTGGACAGTGACGTTTCCTGCCCCATCTGAAGAGTCAATGGGGAATGCATCTTGCCAATCACAACAGCCCAATATACATTTAACACTCTGAAGAATGTTCATTGGCTGGTGACAGGACTTCCACCACTCACTCAGGCAGAAGTCCCACTCCAGAGTGCTGACAGCCGGTCATTCGGCAGCAGTGGTCAAGACTGGGACTACAAGCAGTCCCCAAGTTCTCAGTCCCAAAGACCAGGACCAGCTAGGTGTTGGGGAGAGGATGGGAGAGAAGGCCAGAGGGAGGGAGGGGCCTGGCCATTGATGGGGAGGTCAGGGGAGTGAGAGCACTATGAGTGAGCAGACCTTGAGAAGAGAAACATGATGAGGAAAGGTGGACATTGAGAGAGGTGCCCCACCTTTCTCTCCTAAGACCTGAATAGGGTGGCTTGCCAGGGTTCCCACTGCCCCTGAACTCCTGCCAGCCTCAAAATTGAGGTCAGATGGGAAGTGACCAATTACTGTCCACTTAGGTGCCTTAGTTGGGGTGAGGACAGGCTACCATAAGCTTTGTCTGCCCCATGTAAAATTATAGACAGGTCGGGGGAATGCCGCAAGGGACGTGGAGGCCACTCAGGGAATTTGAAGGGCTCCGTCTGTAAACATACCAGCTGGGGTCCATAAAATTATACCCTCATTGCTATATTCCAATACTCTAGTGAAATTTGAACTGGAGACAATGCATTAAGAAGTTATTTTTTATTTGACATTTCCTAGCCATAGTACAGCAATCCAATTAATGAGATTCTGTTCCCATTGATGTTGTCACTTCAGTTTCTAGTTCCTCCAACAACCCAAGACAAACTTTTGTCTGTTTAGCTGTTGCCTCTCGGCTGAAAGATTTGTTGTTTGTGCGATCTTTCATGAAAAGATTTGAAATAGCTGCCTGCAGCATCTCTATGGCACATTGTGCCCTGAGATCTAATAAAATGCGCAGGGCACTCATTAACTATACAAGTCACGACTAAACAATAGCCACTTACAATGATTTGTGTGTGCAGCCATGCTATCCATTGGCTCAAGGACTATCAGGGGTCCTCTTCATTGGAGAACGGCATTCTGACTGCAGAGATGCAACAATAATTCACTGAGCAAATGGCTGGAGGAGGAAGGGAGTGAGCAGCCAGGTTTTCTGGTGCTGCATTGGAGACATGGGTACAAGCAGTGTGGGGGAAGACATTCTTCCCCCTCACCCCCCACCATGGAATAGGACGTTCATTCTCCAGGCTTCTACTCAGGAGGAAGCATATAGCAATCGTGGAGTACGTCAATGTCAGAAGCATTGCCCCAAAGAACAGAACTGTAATGCAGAGAGAAATTCAGTCACTTAACTAGTTAAAGTAAAATCTGCTGAAATACTCCCGCATCAGACCAGTATCACTCACTGCCTTGCAGAATGTGTGACCTCGCCCTCCCCCCACGATTCTGCACCATCCTGCAATCGCTGCATCGTGAATCACTAAACAGCCTTCTCCTTGAGATGAATTTTTAAGGTCCTGATGGGGGCATAAAAATTGTGCTGCCAACCGGTATGCCAGTTTCCTGGCACCATTTCCCCCCCAGCTTATCTCTCTGGAGGAAGGGTGGAGGATCATTGCCAATTCAGTTTGTTATTGGCCTATAAAAGCTGAGTGTCTAGAATGTTCCTGTCAGCCTCCAGGTGCTGGAGCCGGGAGATGGCCTTCCTGGAGGCTGCAAACACAGGCTGACCAGCAGAGGGGTTCTGTTTTGGGGATTTCTTACTTCAAGTTTTAAAAAGCCCTTCCATCTTGAAGCACATACTCTCTCTCTTACTACCTTCCCCTGGCTTTGAGAGCCCACTTGCCATCCAGGATTAGGCGGTGAGCCTGTCCGTTGCTATTAATTGGCCAATTCAAGGAAAATCTTAGCTGAATGATCTTTTCCCACAATGTGCAGGCTTCTGATCCCCATTTGATTATGAAGATGGAGCCCTGAAACCTGTGGGGAAAATCCTGTCTCTGTGTTCACACACTTATCACTGTTACAAGCCTCACCCTACACACACATGCATGTATACACTGCCCCGTCGACAGCCCTTTTCCCCTGGAAAGAGCATCTTGATCGTCATGGAGGAAGCAGACCAGAAACATGGCAACTGGTCTCACTGGAGAAGTCCTTTATACCTAATCCTTTTGACTCTTTCTACTTTTCTTTCACACCACACAATGCATGACGAGCTGCAGATGATTTCGGCAGCCACTTCTCTCTCTTTGGTCTTCTTCACACTGCAAGCATTTTATTATTTCAGCTACTGAGATGGTCAACATCCCTCAACCAGTAGAGAAAGAGGAACAGAGTATTACCTTGAAGATGCATCATTACTTGATCTGACTCTCGGAAATATCAGTTCTGATACCGGCATCACGCAGACTTTAGAGGCTACATTGGAGGAAAGTGACTTTCTGGGCGTAAATTGCACAGGGATTGGGCATAGGGATAGGCTGACACTGATGCCAGCTCACCAAATGGCAAGGTCACATTTCAGTTCTATTGCCGAGGACTCCGATGCTGTCTTTGGCTCAGGCTACTAAAGAAGACACACAAGAGGAAATTCCAGCTGCACTAGATGGTCTGCAAGAGAGCTTGTACACAATGCATTGAATGCTGCTGCCATTCATAATCCAATTAGGCAAATGTGTCAGAAACAGGCATCAGGTCATAATTTGCATATGGTTTGGGGCTGATGGCCCTGAACATTGACTGAGCAGCCCTAACCAATATACCAGGCAGATCGTTTATGATATAGAAGATCATGTCGCGCTGCCGTATTAGATCCTTGTGCCTTGTCTCCAAAGTTCTCAATTTGGGGAAGTGGGATGCATGCCTTTGAGGAAGAGATATGCATGCAGGTATGATCAGGCAACCATTTCTCCATCTAAAACACCTTGTGAATTAATGGCGACCTACTCACAGGAAGGATTATCCTTGCAGTGACATGTTTACAAACAAACCCTTTCGATGTTTCTAGGTAATCTAATTGAGGAGAAAATGTTGATGTCGGGCTTATACTCTTCACAGTGAGAAAACTTGATGGAGAGATAATTAAACTTCAGAAGATAATGAAGTCCATTAACAAAGTTGACTTGGAAATTTTTCTGTAGTGTAGCGAAAGATTCAACTGCAAGGACACCATTTTGAAATGAGAATGTTAGCAATAAAAGGGCAGAATTCTTCTTCACAAGTTATCAGACAATGCCATTAATGCAGGTAGAATAGTCTCATCAGACAATAGTGTGCATGTGGAGAAGGAAGGGATTACCAGAAATGGTAAGAAGATGAGAGTGAGAAGTTGAGACCAATCAAAAATGAGCTGGCTCATTAAACCACAGTCTGTTCTTGTGCCTGAAACAAAAATGTTCCCCTGTTTATCACTTGGTCGGCAGCATTCTTCACCATGGACCCTACGCCGAGATCAGATTTAACAGAGAACAAAGTAAGTGCATCTATTCCAAGAAGTGGACATCAGCCATCCCACTCATTCTTCACCTTGTGCCACACCTGAATGACTAAATGTGTCTTTCTTTTCCCAGTTTTAGAACTTTCCTAGTACAGTCTTGGGCCAGGGTTGTAAGAGGTGGTTGGCTACTTGTATGGCACAGCAGGCTTATGGGACTTAGGTAGTGTTCTTCTTATTGTTGTTTTGCCCTGTTAGTAAGTTGCTGCTGATGTATCACTGATGCCTGTGGTGATACAGTCTGGGTGCCACCACCTGCATTGTTTGGTGCAGAGGGAGAAGGTCAGGTTTCTGACATTGCTGCTATCCTGAGAAATGGCTGCCTCATGTAGATCATCTCCAGCTGTCAACATTGTATTGGGCCTCGGACCCATTTGTCCATTGAATGATGAGATGGCTGGTTTAATAGCCATTATCACCTCCTGTAGGCCTTGATAGTTGGCCCCAAGTATATGAGGGCCATACACAATATGCTGTCTAATTTGTCCCCAGCTGTCACCAGGGCAGCAGTCTGTGTATAATTCATGGGATGTGGGCATCGTTGGCTAGGCCAGTATTTCCATAAAGAAACAGACTGGTCCTGGATCACTTACACAATGGGAGGCTCTCATTGATTCCAGCTGAAGGTGCCACACATTCCATTCGTGTCTGCAGCAAGGAAAAACCTCCATGTTTTTCCTATAATTGAGAGCAATACATATGAATCACAGCTGCCTGGTTACGGAATGTCCATGGAACTGATCACGGAGTCTGCATGAAGATATGTTGTTCATTGAACATCATTTTTGGGTAAATACGCTTGAGGCCTGGATTCCATGATTCTAAACTGGGGACAACCTTCTCTACTCCTCATGCTGGGAACTCATCACATCCTCATTCACTATTTAGTTCCAGAAGTTGTCAACCATTTCTTACAATTTAAAGGCTGCACTGATACTTTTGACTCATCCTCCCACACATTGCTTGTGCATTACACAAGAGCTGTGTCACTGAAACATGACAGGATATTTGAGTTGGCTGACAAATGTTTCAAGGCAGGGTTAAGAGTCGTGGATGATTGGGGGATACAAGGCCCAGCGCTGGGGGTAAGTGTAAATTTTCCCATGCATTTTTCGGGGCCTAAGTAGCACCCTGAAGAGTAAACCAGAATGTAACTTAACATCAGAAACTTAAAATAATTTGGATGCTGTTTCTCCTTTATATTCAGAGTTTACACTTAAACTAATTTAATTACTGAAAAGATTAATGCTGTTTCAGATTGCTGCAACCACTCTTCTACTTGAGAGGAGACTGCCAGCCTGGCTGTGGCCTAGAGCAGGAATACCAGGAGATCTGTTGGGTCTCAACGTGGAAAAGTGGTACTTAAGGTAAAAATGTACAGCTGTGAGAAGAAGCGTTTTCTAGAATATTTGCTGCTCGGAAAGAGTTATTCACCAAAGTTATTTGGTATTTGAAATAAATGTGTCAGCTTTCACATATACGCATTTGCTGCTGGAGGTTCTTAACATGTGTCTCGTCACTCCTATCTACTAGTTATCACGTTATCATATTAAACCATCAGTTAGGAATCATGAATGTATCCCTTTTATAGTCAGTACGTTTGGTGTCATTGAACAATATTAATATGCAGCGACATTATGTGTGTAGAAGTGTGTGTTTAGGGAGATTAGCCATGGGAAATGCGTGGGGTTATGTGGACAGATAGGGGAGAGGCCTTGGGTAAGATACTGGCTGGAACTCTACCGCCCCGCTCGCCACGGGAATTGGAGCAGGCAAGGGGCAGACCATGGAAAGGTCCATTGACCTTGAGCGGGATTTTACGGCTTCGGGACGAGAGAGGCCATAAAATCCTGCCCACTCTGTCAGAGAGTCGGTGCAGACTCAATGGGCCGAATGGCCTCTTCTGCACTGTAGGGATTCTATGATTAGCACGTGTTGCACAATTGAATGATACACTGAGATATCAATACGAGGGTTTTAATGTAAAGAAACACAGATTTCCTTTTTGCAAAAATATTTCAAAATTCATGGCATGTCATGTAGGCCCGAATTATTTTACAAAAGGCTAAGGGAATACAAATTATTATTTCATCATTTACACCATTACAAAAGTAAATCATTTTTTAAAATTGCTTTTAAAATGTATATATTACCTTCAAAAAGTGAACTTCAGGTAACAAAAATCTATGTCCGCACACTTCCTAGTTTATAGTTCCTAGTAGTAATTTATCAGCTTGTACAGATGGGGAGAGCAGATTTGTCATGCCTACTGAAGCCAGCAGTGGTGTGGTTGTTGACGGCAATCAAGCATTTATAGCTGCTGATATTCAGTTGTTTGTAATTGGATTTAGTTCCAACTGTCTGAGATGCTCTCATTTAAGTTTGCTTTGTCTCATCTTTCAATTTTAAACTACTTCATGAACTCATGATTTGCTTATTCCTTCTGCATTCTACTCTATGGAAGTCAGTGAGTCATGACATCTCTTGTCTTATTAATAGAATTTATCCTAGAACTTTCATTTTCCATGTACAATTCTGGGAAACAGTGGAGTCCTGTGACAAGTCTTGCATTTAACATGATAACAAATCCTGAAGGCTAACTCTGTAATGCCGTCATTGCTGCTACTCTGCATAACCAAACAAACAAATAACATCTCAGTGATGGAAGCAAAACTTAATCATGCATCCAATGGGGAAATTTGCTTTAATCTCTATTATATGGCTTTAGATCAGTGATGCAAATTAAAATTGCTTTTGGATTAGTGTTATCTTTTGAATTTATAACCAAGGGAGAGTGGAAAGAAGAATCATGTGGAAAGGAGAATCAGGTAGGATGTACAAATGCAGCTGATCTGATAAATTCCCCACTCCTGTCAGAGCTGCAAGTTTAACTCCTGAGGTCTCTATGTGAAAACAAATAGATTGTTGAGATTACAGGTGGGATTTTCCAGCCACGCTCACCCCAAGGCCAGAAAATCCTGTCGGAGGTAAACAGACCTTTGCATGGTCCGCCCTCACCCTCTACAATTCCCATAGCGAGAGGGACAGAGATACTCTGTCCTACATGTCAGCCAGGGTACAATAGTTTAGTTCTAAGAAGAAAAATGGACACTTTATTTGAAAATCAAACATTAAGGATGGGCATCTGATGCAGTCAGGAATTTTTTAAAAATTGTACAATCAGATAGCTGGAAATAGCTGTTCACACCTTAGCAACTTACATTTTAAAATAACTAATTCACTAATTTCTCGGCCATTGAGAAGAATCAGTTTGACTTTCAAGTAAGACTGCTTTAACTGCAGTTTGTGGTTTAATTCATCATGTGGTGTACCATCAGTTTACTTCTCAGTACTTCTGTTCCTACAAAAGAATGAGGGTAAATGAGGGTTACGGGAATAGGGCCAGGGTGGGATTGTGGTCGGTACAGACTCGATGAGCCAAATGGCCTCCTCCTGTACTGTCGGGATTCTATGGAAAACTATCTTACCTATAAGTAAATTTTACTATCAGCTTTAGACTAAGAATAATGGCTTGAAAATGCTAGCCCAAGGAAACTCAGGGGAGGGCCATTAGTCTGTTCCTGAATCTGAAGAGAATGGCTTAACAAATACGAGACCGGTGAATTAGGATCCAGTTGGTTCAGCCCATAATTTTTCAGAATAACTATCAAATTTTAATTTAAAAGCAGAAGATATTAGAAAACACTCAAAGTCCAGCAACATGAAGAAGGCATTCGGCATGCTTGGTTTCATTGGTCAGAACATTGAATACAGGAGTTGAGACGTCTTGTTGAAGTTGTACAAGACATTGGTAAGGCCATACTTGGAATACAGTGTACAGTTCTGGTCACCCTATTATAGAAAGGATATTATTAAACTAGAAAGAGTGCAGAAAGGATTTACTAGGATGCCACCGGGACTTGATGGTTTGAGTTAAAACGAGAGGCTGGATAGGCTGGGACTTTTTTCCCTGGAGCGTAGGAGGCTTAGGGGTGATCTTATAGAGTTCTATAAAATAATGAAGGGCATAGATAAGGTAGATAGTCAACATCTTTTCCCAAAGGTAAGGGAGTCTAAAATTAGAGGGCATAGTTTTAAGGTGAGAGGGGAGAGAGACAAAAGTGTCCAGAGGGGAAATGTTTTCACAGAGAGGGTGGTGAGTGCCTGAAAAGAGGTAGTAGTAGAAGCGGGTACAATTTTGTCTTTTAAAAAGCATTTAGACAGTTACATGGGTAAAATTGGTATAGAGGGATATGGGCCAAACGCAGGCAATTGGGAATAGCTTAGTGGTTAAAAACCGGGCGACATGGACAAGTTGGGCCGAAGGACCTGTTTCCATGCTGTAAACCTCTATGACTCTAACATCAGTGAAGAAAGAAATAGAGTTAACTTTTCAGGTCAATGATCTTTTCTCAAATCTTGATCTCATTCCAATTATTAAGGAACAGAACAACGTGCAAGATATTGACAACACTTGAATTCTCATCAACCCATCACAGAATTGTTACAATGCAGAGGGTGGCCATTCAGTCCTTCATGACTGCACTAGCTCTCTGAATGAGCAATTTCCTTAGTGCCATTATCTTGCCTTCTCCCTGTAATCCTGCACATTCTTCCTTATCAGATAACAGTTAATTCCCCTTTGAATGCTTCAATTGAGTAGGCCTCCATCACATTCTCAGGCAGTGCATTCAAGACCTAACCACTCACTTGAATGAAAAAAAACTTCAGATCAGCGTTTGCTTCTTTTGCCAATTCTTTTATTTTACGCAGGTAGGATTAGATAATGTTTGGCATTAGGACTGATATCAACAGCAAAATGATTACTGTATTTTTGGTGGCACAGCGGTTAGCACTGCTGCCTTACAGCGTCAGGGACCCAGGTTCAATTCCCGCCTTGGGTGTCTGTGTGGAATTTGCACATTCTCCCCGTGTCTGCGTGGGTTTCTTCTGGGTGCTCCGCTTTCCTCCCACAGTCCAAAGATATACAGGTTAGGTGGATTGGCCATGCTAAATTGCCCCTTAGTGTCAGGGGGACTAGCTAGGGTAAATGCATGGGGTTATGGAATAGGGCTTGGGTGGGACTGTGGTCGGTGTAGACACGATGGGCCGAATGGCCTCCTCCTGCACTGTAGGATTCTATGAATTTACAGTGCAGATTATAATCTTGTAAAGAATTATACTTCTTGTTTTTGGTTTGATGCCAGACATTTCTTGACATTAACATAAAATTTATAGAAAGCTGGGAGCTATCCTTAAAATTGTGGTTGGGGTGAACTTGTGATGCCTTACAATGAAATATGCAAATTTATTTTAACAAATCATTTTTTGGAAATGGCTCTGGATGATTTTTTTTTAAAGTTGCTTGAACAATGGCGCAGAACCCCAGAGTAGATAGGTGAGTCAGCCAATCACTTTTCAACCTAATGAGTGTCAGAGGGTGATGAGGGGATGTGGGAGAAGAGATCTCAGACCAGCTGAATAGCAGACTGCTCACCACTTCACATTATCCACCGGCATTACATGTGTCTGTTCGGCACAGCCCAGCAGATCACAGAGGGAATGAAATGTTATAGATGCCATCAATGCTGATTCAAAAGGGGGAATCCAGGGCACATAGTGCTGCTAAGACATTAGATCATCAGAGGTGAAGGTGATACTAAATTGACTTTGGTGCAGTGCATTTATGATGAAGAAGGTGACATCAGAAGATTTATGTGATATATCTGATACAATTGATGGATAGTGATTAAATTGCATATGATAGAGGTCCACAAAAATGGAATTCTCTGTACAAATGATGGCCAGGATTTTATTATGGACAAATGAAAAATATGTGGGAAATGTAGTATAATTGCAGTATAATGCACTGTTCAGGAATGATTCAAACTTTTAGTATAGCTGTAGCTCTTACAGCTAATGGATATAATATAGAAAACAGAACCAAACCAAAGTAGCTAGCTGCGGTAGTTACTGCCAACATCATAAGAAGGAAAGGTTTCACCAGCCTTAATGACTTTCGGATCAAACTTTCTGGAGGCACAGGTCTTGCTGCATTAACCCAGAGGACAAAGGAGGTAATTGGAGCAGTAGCAAATCACCCAAGGAGTGTCACTTTGTCCAGACTAGTCTTATTGGTGTGAGTTCAGCAGGGCAGCATGGTGGCACAGTGATTAGCACTGCTGCCTCAGAGCGCCAGGCATCCGGGTTCAATTCTGGCCTTGGGTGACTGTCTGTGTGTCATATGAGTCAGGAGTCAGGAAATTCACCAACTTTCCGCATCCGCCTCGGGAACAGTGCTCTATCTAGCCTTCAACCATCACCCACTCCCCATGATCCATTCATTTAACTCACATCTCCCACCTATCCCTATGGCCTTTTATTGTCCCCATACTAATTTGATGCCAGACCATCTTTGTGGCCCTTTTATAGCCCCAGTGCCAATGTAATGCATCTCATGCCAACACATGGCCCTAACCCACCATCCTTTAGATTCCCTACAGTGTAGAAGAGGCTATTTGGCCCATCAAGTCTGCACCAAATCTCTGACAGAGTAACTTACCCAGACCCTCTCCCCCACCCTATCCCCATGACCCCACACATCTACCATGGCCAACCCACCTAACCTGCACATCTTTGCCCTTGCCTGGTTTCCACCATAGGCAGACTTCAGGAGTCATTTTGAGATGAAATAAAATAAAGGTCTTAAAATGTATTAGTCTTTACTATAGTTTAAAAAAAATCTCCCATTCAAAATGTTTTAAAAACCCGCAAGTACCATCTCTAATTAAAAAAGACTTGCATTCATAGTCCCATATTAAAAACAGCTAATTCTATAGTATAATCTTTGCTCTGTCAGTCAAATGGTGAACTTGCATCCTACTCCATGCACCCCCTCTCCACCCCCCACCCCCAGCTAAGATAGTTGTTGGTTGTGGCAGCCAAGGGTTGGAGATTTAAATAACTTGACAGCTCAACATTTCTACAAACCTTTTCCATCCTTCATGAGCCTTTATGTCTATTCCATAAATTTGTGTCTCCTATACTGCAGGTTAAGACCCATGCTTGAGTGAAAGTGGGGACTATTTAAACTCAGCAATGAGTCCAAATGGTGCAGCTGAGTTCAGGTTTCCCTCATGTGTGAGTCACATCTCATTCCCTTTCCGCTCCTGGCAAAAATTAGGGCTATTGGAAATGGAGGACAAATATGGAATGCCACACGATTTTTGAAGGTCTGTAGAGTCTTCCTGACTCTGCGAAAACCCTGCCCTTGGTATCTGAACTGGTAGAAATAGAAATATTGGTAATTCATCAAAATTGAAATGGTAGTTTCACTCCGTGTTTTGATGATGGTTGATAGAAAATGCTTTCTTCTTTACAAAGCATCATTCAGGGTGAAATTCTAACAGTTGATAATCCAATTTTTTATTTCTCTGTAATCAAGGAGGATTTGAAAATGAGCAGCACAGATCATGGTTTTGACTGTTAACTATGGATGGTTCTAGAATGGAACTGCAATCTATCTAGAATGTATTAAATTCACTGGGCTCAATGGACCTGCCCATGCTCCGCCCTTCACCCGCTCCGATTTCCGTGGTGGGCCAGTAAAATTCCAGCCAGTATGTATATCATGTGCTCCTTATTAGGGTGTCACCATTTATTGTCATTCCCCTGTATGGCACCCCAGTCACCATTAAGTGAGCAGCTGCTAGCTGCACTTTTACCAGCAGATGGCGTTCCAAAAGCTCCAATTCCCTAGGCTTCTGATAAATTTCAAAAACTTTCCTCCCGCTGTCCAGATATCTCTTCAAGTAGGTTAAAGTTTCAAATGTGATCTCGTTTTATAATAAAAACATTTTTTTATTTATTTCCTCCCCCTACGTCCTGGCTGCTGCAGATGGTCTCCTCCACATACGCCTAGGGCCTGTTGACTGTTCATTGATTTGGAATTAATTTTTAATTTTAATCACTATTTTATAGTGCAGCAGCATTAGCAGTCTGGCTGGATATGAAGTTGGAGATTTCATTATATGACTTCCTCCCTCTAACTGCTCATTGAGCACTGTTGTGGCACTATTGAAGCATTGTTCCACTGTTGACACATTGCGCCACTATTGACACATTGCGCCACTATTGACACATTACGCTACTATTGACGCATTGCGCAACTATTGACGCATTGTGCCACTATTGACGCATTGTGCCACTATTGACACATTGCACTACTATTGACGCATTGCGCCACTATTGACGCATTGCGCCACTATTGACACATTGCGCCACTATTGACACATTGCGCCACTATTGACACATTGCGCTACTATTGACGCATTGCGCCACTATTGACACATTGTGCCACTATTGACACATTGCGCTACTATTGACGCATTGCGCCACTATTGACACATTGTGCCACTATTGACACATTGCGCTACTATTGACGCATTGCGCCACTATTGACACATTGTGCCACTATTGACACATTGCGCTACTATTGACACATTGCGCTACTATTGACGCATTGCGCTACTATTGACGCATTGCGCTACTATTGACGCATTGCGCCACTATTGACACATTGCGCTACTATTGACACATTGCGCCACTATTGACACATTGCGCCACTATTGACACATTGCGCCACTATTGACACATTGCGCTACTATTGACGCATTGCGCCACTATTGACGCATTGCGCTACTATTGACGCATTGCGCCACTATTGACGCATTGCGCTACTATTGACGCATTGCGCCACTATTGACACATTGCGCCACTATTGACACATTGCGCTACTATTGACGCATTGCGCCACTATTGACACATTGCGCTACTATTGACGCATTGCGCCACTATTGACGCATTGCGCTACTATTGACGCATTGCGCCACTATTGACACATTGCGCTACTATTGACGCATTGCGCCACTATTGACGCATTGCGCTACTATTGACACATTGCGCCACTATTGACACATTGCGCTACTATTGACGCATTGCGCCACTATTGACACATTGCGCTACTATTGACGCATTGCGCCACTATTGACACATTGTGCCACTATTGACACATTGCGCTACTATTGACACATTGCGCCACTATTGACACATTGCGCTACTATTGACACATTGCGCCACTATTGACACATTGCGCCACTATTGACACATTGCGCTACTATTGACGCATTGCGCCACTATTGACACATTGCGCTACTATTGACGCATTGCGCCACTATTGACACATTGCGCTACTATTGACGCATTGCGCCACTATTGACACATTGCGCTACTATTGACGCATTGCGCCACTATTGACGCATTGCGCTACTATTGACACATTGCGCCACTATTGACGCATTGCGCTACTATTGACACATTGCGCCACTATTGACGCATTGCGCTACTATTGACACATTGCGCCACTATTGACACATTGCGCTACTATTGACGCATTGCGCCACTATTGACACATTGCGCTACTATTGACGCATTGCGCCACTATTGACACATTGTGCCACTATTGACACATTGCGCTACTATTGACACATTGCGCCACTATTGACACATTGCGCTACTATTGACACATTGCGCCACTATTGACACATTGCGCTACTATTGACGCATTGCGCCACTATTGACACATTGCGCTACTATTGACGCATTGCGCCACTATTGACACATTGCGCTACTATTGACGCATTGCGCCACTATTGACACATTGCGCTACTATTGACGCATTGCGCCACTATTGACACATTGCGCTACTATTGACGCATTGCGCCACTATTGACACATTGCGCCAGTATTGACACATTGCGCCACTATTGACACATTGCGCTACTATTGAAGCATTGCGCCACTATTGACACATTGCGCTACTATTGACGCATTGCGCCACTATTGACACATTGCGCTACTATTGACGCATTGCGCCACTATTGACACATTGCGCCACTATTGACACATTGCGCTACTATTGACGCATTGCGCCACTATTGACACATTGCGCTACTATTGACGCATTGCGCCACTATTGACACATTGTGCCACTATTGACACATTGCGCTACTATTGATGCATTGCGCCACTATTGACACATTGCGCTACTATTGACACATTGTGCCACTATTGACACATTGCGCCACTATTGACACATTGCGCCACTATTGACACATTGCGCTACTATTGACACATTGCGCCACTATTGACACATTACGCTACTATTGACGCATTGCGCCACTATTGACACATTGCGCCACTATTGACACATTGCGCTACTATTGACGCATTGCGCCACTATTGACACATTGCGCTACTATTGACGCATTGCACTACTATTGACACATTGCGCTACTATTGACACATTGCGCCACTATTGACACATTGCGCCACTATTGACACATTGCGCTACTATTGACACATTGCGCTACTATTGACACATTGCGCCACTATTGACGCATTGCGCTACTATTGACACATTGCGCTACTATTGACGCATTGCGCTACTATTGACGCATTGCGCCACTATTGACACATTGCGCTACTATTGACGCATTGCGCCACTATTGACACATTGCGCTACTATTGACGCATTGCGCCACTATTGACACATTGCGCTACTATTGACGCATTGCGCCACTATTGACACATTGCGCTACTATTGACGCATTGCGCCACTATTGACGCATTGCGCTACTATTGACACATTGCGCCACTATTGACGCATTGCGCCACTATTGACACATTGCGCCACTATTGACGCATTGCGCCACTATTGACACATTGCGCCACTATTGACACATTGCGCCACTATTGACGCATTGCGCTACTATTGACGCATTGCGCCACTATTGACACATTACGCTACTATTGACGCATTGCGCAACTATTGACACATTGCGCCACTATTGATGCATTGTGCCACTATTGACACATTGCGCCACTATTGACACATTGCACTACTATTGACGCATTGCGCCACTATTGACACATTGCACTACTATTGACACATTGCACTACTATTGATGCATTGCACCACTATTGTCACATTGTGCCACTATTGATGCATTGCGCCATTATTGTCACATTGCACTACTATTGACGCATTGTGCCACTATTGACACATTGCACTACTATTGATGGATTGCGCCACTATTGATGCATTGCGCCACTATTGACACATTGTGCCACTATTGACACTACTATTGATGCATTGCACCACTATTGACACATTGCACTACTATTGACACATTGCGCCACTATTGACACACTGTGCCACTATTGATGCATTGCGACATGATTGATGCATTGCACCATTATTGATGCATTGCGCCACTATTGATGCATTGCGACATGATTGATGCATTGCACCACTATTGATGCATTGCACCACTATTGACACATTGCGCCGCTATTGACACATTGCGCCGCTATTGATGCATTGCAGCACTATTGACACATTGCGCTATTATTGATGCATTGCGCCACGATTGACACATTGTGCCACTACTGACACATTGCGCCAGTATTGACACATTGCGCCAGTATTGACACATTGCGCCACTATTGACACATTGCGCCACTATTGACACATTGTGCCACTGTTGACACATTGTGCCACTGTTGACACATTGTGCCACGATTGACACATTGCGCCAGTATTGACACATTGCGCCACTATTGACACATTGCGCCACTATTGACACATTGTGCCACTGTTGACACATTGTGCCACTATTGACACATTGTGCCACTGTTGACACATTGTGCCACTGTTGACACATTGCGCCAGTATTGACACATTGCGCCACGATTGACGCATTGTGCCACTGTTGACACATTGTGCCACTGTTGACACATTGCGCCAGTATTGACACATTGTGCCACTGTTGACACATTGTGCCACTGTTGACACATTGCGCCAGTATTGACACATTGTGCCACGATTGACACATTGCGCCAGTATTGACACATTGCGCCACTATTGACACATTGCGCCACTATTGACACATTGTGCCACTGTTGACACATTGTGCCACTATTGACACATTGTGCCACTGTTGACACATTGTGCCACTGTTGACACATTGTGCCACGATTGACACATTGCGCCAGTATTGACACATTGCGCCACTATTGACACATTGTGCCACTGTTGACACATTGTGCCACTATTGACACATTGTGCCACTGTTGACACATTGTGCCACTGTTGACACATTGCGCCAGTATTGACACATTGCGCCACTATTGACACATTGCGCCACTATTGACACATTGTGCCACTGTTGACACATTGTGCCACTGTTGACACATTGTGCCACTGTTGACACATTGCGCCAGTATTGACACATTGCGCCACTATTGACACATTGCGCCACTGTTGACACATTGTGCCACTATTGACACATTGTGCCACTATTGACACATTGTGCCACTGTTGACACATTGTGCCACTGTTGACACATTGTGCCACTGTTGACACATTGCGCTACTATTGATGCATTGCGCCAGTATTGACACATTGTGCCACTATTGACGCATTGTGCCACTGTTGACACATTGTGCCACGATTGACACATTGCGCCAGTATTGACACATTGTGCCACTATTGACGCATTGTGCCACTGTTGACACATTGTGCCACGATTGACACATTGCGCCAGTATTGACACATTGTGCCACTATTGACACATTGTGCCACTGTTGACACATTGTGCCACTGTTGACACATTGCGCTACTATTGATGCATTGCGCCAGTATTGACACATTGTGCCACTATTGACGCATTGTGCCACTGTTGACACATTGTGCCACGATTGACACATTGCGCCAGTATTGACACATTGTGCCACTGTTGACACATTGTGCCACGATTGACACATTGCGCCAGTATTGACACATTATGCCACTGTTGACACATTGTGCCACGATTGACACATTGCGCCACTATTGACACATTGCGCCAGTATTGACACATTGTGCCACTGTTGACACATTGTGCCACGATTGACACATTGCGCCACTATTGACACATTGCGCCAGTATTGACACATTGTGCCACTGTTGACACATTGTGCCACGATTGACACATTGCGCCAGTATTGACACATTGTGCCACTGTTGACACATTGTGCCACGGATGACACATTGCGCCAGTATTGACACATTGTGCCACTATTGACGCATTGCGCCAGTATTGACACATTGTGCCACTGTTGACACATTGTGCCACGGATGACACATTGCGCCAGTATTGACACATTGCGCCAGTATTGACACATTGCGCCAGTATTGACACATTGCGCCACTATTGACACATTGCGCCAGTATTGACACATTGTGCCACTGTTGACACATTGTGCCACGGATGACACATTGCGCCAGTATTGACACATTGTGCCACTATTGACGCATTGCGCCACGATTGACACATTGTGCCACTATTGACACATTGTGCCACGATTGACACATTGCGCCACTATTGACGCATTGCGCCACTATTGACACATTGTGCTACTATTGACGCATTGCGCCACTATTGACACATTACGCTACTATTGACGCATTGCGCAACTATTGACACATTGCGCCACTATTGATGCATTGTGCCACTATTGACACATTGCGCCACTATTGACACATTGCACTACTATTGACGCATTGCGCCACTATTGACACATTGCACTACTATTGACACATTGCACTACTATTGATGCATTGCACCACTATTGTCACATTGTGCCACTATTGATGCATTGCGCCATTATTGTCACATTGCACTACTATTGACGCATTGTGCCACTATTGACACATTGCACTACTATTGATGGATTGCGCCACTATTGATGCATTGCGCCACTATTGACACATTGTGCCACTATTGACACTACTATTGATGCATTGCACCACTATTGACACATTGCACTACTATTGACACATTGCGCCACTATTGACACACTGTGCCACTATTGATGCATTGCGACATGATTGATGCATTGCACGATTATTGATGCATTGCGCCACTATTGATGCATTGCGACATGATTGATGCATTGCACCACTATTGATGCATTGCACCACTATTGACACATTGCGCCGCTATTGACACATTGCGCCGCTATTGATGCATTGCAGCACTATTGACACATTGCGCTATTATTGATGCATTGCGCCACGATTGACACATTGTGCCACTACTGACACATTGCGCCAGTATTGACACATTGCGCCAGTATTGACACATTGCGCCACTATTGACGCATTGCGCCACGATTGACACATTGCGCCACTATTGACACATTGTGCCACTATTGACACATTGTGCCACTGTTGACACATTGTGCCACGATTGACACATTGCGCCAGTATTGACACATTGCGCCACTATTGACACATTGCGCCACTATTGACACATTGTGCCACTGTTGACACATTGTGCCACGATTGACACATTGCGCCAGTATTGACACATTGCGCCACTATTGACACATTGCGCCACTATTGACACATTGTGCCACTGTTGACACATTGTGCCACTATTGACACATTGTGCCACTGTTGACACATTGTGCCACTGTTGACACATTGCGCTACTATTGATGCATTGCGCCAGTATTGACACATTGTGCCACTATTGACGCATTGTGCCACTGTTGACACATTGTGCCACGATTGACACATTGCGCCAGTATTGACACATTGTGCCACTATTGACGCATTGTGCCACTGTTGACACATTGTGCCACGATTGACGCATTGCGCCAGTATTGACACATTGCGCCACTATTGACACATTGTGCCACTGTTGACACATTGTGCCACTGTTGACACATTGTGCCACTGTTGACACATTGCGCTACTATTGATGCATTGCGCCAGTATTGACACATTGTGCCACTATTGACGCATTGTGCCACTGTTGACACATTGTGCCACGATTGACACATTGTGCCAGTATTGACACATTGTGCCACTGTTGACACATTGTGCCACGATTGACACATTGCGCCAGTATTGACGCATTGCGCCAGTATTGACACATTGTGCCACTGTTGACACATTGTGCCACGATTGACACATTGCGCCAGTATTGACACATTATGCCACTGTTGACACATTGCGCCAGTATTGACACATTGTGCCACTGTTGACACATTGTGCCACGGATGACACATTGCGCCAGTATTGACACATTGCGCCACTATTGACGCATTGCGCCACGATTGACACATTGTGCCACTATTGACACATTGTGCCACGATTGACACATTGTGCCGCTATTGATGCATTGCGCTACTATTGACACATTGCGCTACTATTGATGCATTGCACCACTATTGACACATTGTGCCACTATTGACACATTGTGCCGCTATTGACGCATTGCGCCACTATTGACACATTGTGCCACTATTGACACATTGTGCCACTATTGACACATTGTGCCGCTATTGATGCATTGCGCTACTATTGACACATTGCGCTACTATTGATGCATTGCGCCACTATTGACACATTGTGCCACTATTGACACTACTATTGACACATTGCACCACTATTGACACATTGCGCCACTATTGACACATTGTGCCACTATTGACACATTGTGCCGCTATTGATGCATTGCGCTACTATTGACACATTGCGCTACTATTGATGCATTGCGCCACTATTGACACATTGTGCCACTATTGACACTACTATTGACACATTGCACCACTATTGACACATTGCGCCACTATTGACACACTGTGCCACTATTGATGCATTGCGACATGATTGATGCATTGCACCATTATTGATGCATTGCGCCACTATTGATGCATTGCGACATGATTGATGCATTGCACCATTATTGATGCATTGCACCACTATTGACACATTGCGCCGCTATTGACACATTGCGCCGCTATTGATGCATTGCAGCACTATTGACACATTGCGCTATTATTGATGCATTGCGCCACGATTGACACATTGTGCCACTACTGACACATTGCGCTAGTATTGACACATTGCGCCAGTATTGACACATTGCGCCACTATTGACGCATTGCGCCACGATTGACACATTGCGCCACTATTGACACATTGTGCCACTATTGACACATTGTGCCACGATTGACACATTGCGCCAGTATTGACACATTGCGCCACTATTGACACATTGCGCCACTATTGACACATTGTGCCACTGTTGACACATTGTGCCACTATTGACACATTGTGCCACTGTTGACACATTGTGCCACTGTTGACACATTGCGCCAGTATTGACACATTGCGCCACTATTGACACATTGCGCCACTATTGACACATTGTGCCACTGTTGACACATTGTGCCACTATTGACACATTGTGCCACTGTTGACACATTGTGCCACTGTTGACACATTGCGCCAGTATTGACACATTGCGCCACTATTGACACATTGCGCCACTGTTGACACATTGTGCCACTATTGACACATTGTGCCACTATTGACACATTGTGCCACTGTTGACACATTGTGCCACTGTTGACACATTGTGCCACTGTTGACACATTGCGCTACTATTGATGCATTGCGCCAGTATTGACACATTGTGCCACTATTGACGCATTGTGCCACTGTTGACACATTGTGCCACGATTGACACATTGCGCCAGTATTGACACATTGTGCCACTATTGACACATTGTGCCACTGTTGACACATTGTGCCACTGTTGACACATTGCGCTACTATTGATGCATTGCGCCAGTATTGACACATTGTGCCACTATTGACGCATTGTGCCACTGTTGACACATTGTGCCACGATTGACACATTGCGCCAGTATTGACACATTGTGCCACTGTTGACACATTGTGCCACGATTGACACATTGCGCCAGTATTGACACATTATGCCACTGTTGACACATTGTGCCACGATTGACACATTGCGCCACTATTGACACATTGCGCCAGTATTGACACATTGTGCCACTGTTGACACATTGTGCCACGATTGACACATTGCGCCACTATTGACACATTGCGCCAGTATTGACACATTGTGCCACTGTTGACACATTGTGCCACGATTGACACATTGCGCCACTATTGACACATTGCGCCAGTATTGACACATTGTGCCACTGTTGACACATTGTGCCACGGATGACACATTGCGCCAGTATTGACACATTGTGCCACTATTGACGCATTGCGCCACGATTGACACATTGTGCCACTATTGACACATTGTGCCACGATTGACACATTGCGCCACTATTGACGCATTGCGCCACTATTGACACATTGTGCTACTATTGACGCATTGCGCCACTATTGACACATTGCGCCACTATTGACGCATTGCGCCACTATTGACACATTGTGCCACGGATGACACATTGCGCCAGTATTGACACATTGTGCCACTATTGACGCATTGCGCCACGATTGACACATTGTGCCACTATTGACACATTGCGCCACTATTGACACATTGCGCCACTATTGACACATTACGCTACTATTGACGCATTGCGCAACTATTGACACATTGCGCCACTATTGATGCATTGTGCCACTATTGACACATTGCGCCACTATTGACACATTGCACTACTATTGACGCATTGCGCCACTATTGACACATTGCACTACTATTGACACATTGCACTACTATTGATGCATTGCACCACTATTGTCACATTGTGCCACTATTGATGCATTGCGCCATTATTGTCACATTGCACTACTATTGACGCATTGTGCCACTATTGACACATTGCACTACTATTGATGGATTGCGCCACTATTGATGCATTGCGCCACTATTGACACTACTATTGATGCATTGCACCACTATTGACACATTGCACTACTATTGACACATTGCGCCACTATTGACACACTGTGCCACTATTGATGCATTGCGACATGATTGATGCATTGCACGATTATTGATGCATTGCGCCACTATTGATGCATTGCGACATGATTGATGCATTGCACCACTATTGATGCATTGCACCACTATTGACACATTGCGCCGCTATTGACACATTGCGCCGCTATTGATGCATTGCAGCACTATTGACACATTGCGCTATTATTGATGCATTGCGCCACGATTGACACATTGTGCCACTACTGACACATTGCGCCAGTATTGACACATTGCGCCAGTATTGACACATTGCGCCACTATTGACGCATTGCGCCACGATTGACACATTGCGCCACTATTGACACATTGTGCCACTATTGACACATTGTGCCACTGTTGACACATTGTGCCACGATTGACACATTGCGCCAGTATTGACACATTGCGCCACTATTGACACATTGCGCCACTATTGACACATTGCGCTACTATTGACGCATTGTGCCACTGTTGACACATTGTGCCACGATTGACACATTGCGCCAGTATTGACACATTGCGCCACTATTGACACATTGCGCCACTATTGACACATTGTGCCACTGTTGACACATTGTGCCACTATTGACACATTGTGCCACTGTTGACACATTGTGCCACTGTTGACACATTGCGCTACTATTGATGCATTGCGCCAGTATTGACACATTGTGCCACTATTGACGCATTGTGCCACTGTTGACACATTGTGCCACGATTGACACATTGCGCCAGTATTGACACATTGTGCCACTATTGACGCATTGTGCCACTGTTGACACATTGTGCCACGATTGACGCATTGCGCCAGTATTGACACATTGTGCCACTGTTGACGCATTGCGCCAGTATTGACACATTGCGCCACTATTGACACATTGTGCCACTGTTGACACATTGTGCCACTGTTGACACATTGTGCCACTGTTGACACATTGCGCTACTATTGATGCATTGCGCCAGTATTGACACATTGTGCCACTATTGACGCATTGTGCCACTGTTGACACATTGTGCCACGATTGACACATTGCGCCAGTATTGACACATTGTGCCACTGTTGACACATTGTGCCACGATTGACACATTGCGCCAGTATTGACACATTATGCCACTGTTGACACATTGCGCCAGTATTGACACATTGTGCCACTGTTGACACATTGTGCCACGGATGACACATTGCGCCAGTATTGACACATTGCGCCACTATTGACGCATTGCGCCACGATTGACACATTGTGCCACTATTGACACATTGTGCCACGATTGACACATTGTGCCGCTATTGATGCATTGCGCTACTATTGACACATTGCGCTACTATTGATGCATTGCACCACTATTGACACATTGTGCCACTATTGACACATTGTGCCGCTATTGACGCATTGCGCCACTATTGACACATTGTGCCACTATTGACACATTGTGCCACTATTGACACATTGTGCCGCTATTGATGCATTGCGCTACTATTGACACATTGCGCTACTATTGATGCATTGCGCCACTATTGACACATTGTGCCACTATTGACACTACTATTGACACATTGCACCACTATTGACACATTGCGCCACTATTGACACATTGTGCCACTATTGACACATTGTGCCGCTATTGATGCATTGCGCTACTATTGACACATTGCGCTACTATTGATGCATTGCGCCACTATTGACACATTGTGCCACTATTGACACTACTATTGACACATTGCACCACTATTGACACATTGCGCCACTATTGACACACTGTGCCACTATTGATGCATTGCGACATGATTGATGCATTGCACCATTATTGATGCATTGCGCCACTATTGATGCATTGCGACATGATTGATGCATTGCACCATTATTGATGCATTGCGACATGATTGATGCATTGCACCATTATTGATGCATTGCGCCACTATTGATGCATTGCGACATGATTGATGCATTGCACCACTATTGACACATTGCGCCGCTATTGACACATTGCGCCGCTATTGATGCATTGCAGCACTATTGACACATTGCGCTATTATTGATGCATTGCGCCACGATTGACACATTGTGCCACTACTGACACATTGCGCTAGTATTGACACATTGCGCCAGTATTGACACATTGCGCCACTATTGACGCATTGCGCCACGATTGACACATTGCGCCACTATTGACACATTGTGCCACTATTGACACATTGTGCCACGATTGACACATTGCGCCAGTATTGACACATTGCGCCACTATTGACACATTGCGCCACTATTGACACATTGTGCCACTGTTGACACATTGTGCCACTGTTGACACATTGTGCTACTATTGATGCATTGCGCCAGTATTGACACATTGCGCCACTATTGACGCATTGTGCCACTGTTGACACATTGTGCCACGATTGACACATTGCGCCAGTATTGACACATTGTGCCACTATTGACGCATTGTGCCACTGTTGACACATTGTGCCACGATTGACACATTGCGCCAGTATTGACACATTGCGCCACTATTGACACATTGTGCCACTGTTGACACATTGTGCCACTGTTGACACATTGTGCCACTGTTGACACATTGTGCCACTGTTGACACATTGCGCTACTATTGATGCATTGCGCCAGTATTGACACATTGTGCCACTGTTGACACATTGTGCCACGATTGACACATTGCGCCAGTATTGACACATTGTGCCACTGTTGACACATTGTGCCACTGTTGACACATTGTGCCACGATTGACACATTGCGCCACTATTGACACATTGCGCCAGTATTGACACATTGTGCCACTGTTGACACATTGTGCCGCTATTGACGCATTGCGCCACGATTGACACATTGTGCCACTATTGACACATTGTGCCACGATTGACACATTGTGCCGCTATTGATGCATTGCGCTACTATTGACACATTGCGCTACTATTGATGCATTGCGCCACTATTGACACATTGTGCCACTATTGACACATTGTGCCGCTATTGACGCATTGCGCCACTATTGACACATTGTGCCACTATTGACACATTGTGCCACTATTGACACATTGTGCCGCTATTGATGCATTGCGCTACTATTGACACATTGCGCTACTATTGATGCATTGCGCCACTATTGACACATTGTGCCACTATTGACACTACTATTGACACATTGCACCACTATTGACACATTGTGCCGCTATTGATGCATTGCGCTACTATTGATGCATTGCGCCACTATTGACACATTGTGCCACTATTGACACTACTATTGACACATTGCACCACTATTGACACATTGCACCACTATTGATGCATTGCGCCACTATTGATGCATTGCGACATGATTGATGCATTGCACCACTATTGATGCATTGCACCACTATTGACACATTGCGCCGCTATTGACACATTGCGCCGCTATTGATGCATTGCAGCACTATTGACACATTGCGCTATTATTGATGCATTGCGCCACGATTGACACATTGTGCCACTATTGACACATTGCGCCACTATTGACGCATTGCGCCACGATTGACATATTGCGCCACTATTGACACATTGTGCCACTATTGACACATTGTGCCACTGTTGACACATTGTGCCAGTATTGACACATTGCGCCAGTATTGACACATTGCGCCACTATTAACACATTGCGCCACTATTGACACATTGTGCCACGATTGACACATTGCGCCAGTATTGACACATTGCGCCACTATTGACACATTGTGCCACGATTGACACATTGCGCCACTATTGACACATTGTGCCACTGTTGACACATTGTGCCACTATTGACACATTGCGCTACTATTGATGCATTGCGCCAGTATTGACACATTGTGCCACTATTGACGCATTGTGCCACTGTTGACACATTGTGCCACGATTGACACATTGCGCCAGTATTGACACATTGTGCCACTATTGACGCATTGTGCCACTGTTGACACATTGTGCCACGATTGACACATTGCGCCAGTATTGACACATTGTGCCACTGTTGACACATTGTGCCACTGTTGACACATTGTGCCACGATTGACACATTGCGCCAGTATTGACACATTGTGCCACTATTGACGCATTGTGCCACTGTTGACACATTGTGCCACGATTGACACATTGCGCCAGTATTGACACATTGTGCCACTGTTGACACATTGTGCCACTGTTGACACATTGTGCCACGATTGACACATTGCGCCACTATTGACACATTGCGCCAGTATTGACACATTGTGCCACTGTTGACACATTGTGCCACTGTTGACACATTGTGCCACGATTGACACATTGCGCCAGTATTGACACATTGTGCCACTGTTGACACATTGTGCCACTGTTGACACATTGTGCCACGATTGACACATTGCGCCACTATTGACACATTGCACCAGTATTGACACATTGTGCCACTGTTGACACATTGTGCCACTGTTGACACATTGTGCCACGGTTGACACATTGCGCCAGTATTGACACATTGCGCCACTATTGACGCATTGCGCCACGATTGACACATTGCGCCACTATTGACACATTGTGCCACTGTTGACACATTGTGCCACTATTGACGCATTGTGCTACTATTGATGCATTGTGCCACTATTGACGCATTGTGCCACTATTGACACATTGTGCCACTATTGACACATTGTGCCACTATTGATGCATTGTGCCACTATTGACACATTGCGCTACTATTGACACATTGTGCCACTATTGACACATTGCGCCACTATTGACACATTGCGCCACTATTGACACATTGTGCCACTATTGACACATTGCGCCACTATTGACGCATTGTGCTACTATTGACACATTGTGCCACTATTGACACATTGTGCCGCTATTGATGCATTGCGCTACTATTGACACATTGCGCTACTATTGATGCATTGTGCCACTATTGACACATTGTGCCACTATTGACACATTTTGCCGCTATTGATGCATTGCAGCACTATTGACACATTGCGCCACTATTGATGCATTGCGTCACTATTGAAGCATTGTGCCACTGTTGACACATTGCATCACTATTGAAGCATTGCGCCGCTATTGACAAATTGCATCACTGTTAACGCATTGCACCATTGGCACATCGTGCCACTATTGACGCATTGTATCACTATTGACACATTGCATCACTATTGACACATTGTGCCACTAGTGACACATTGCGCCGCTATTGACACATTGTGCCACTATTGATGCATTGTGCCACTATTGATGCATTGTGCCACTATTGATACATTGTGCCACTATTGACACATTGCGCCGCTATTGACACATTGCGCCGCTATTGACCCATTGTGCCACTATTGATACATTGTGCCACTATTGACACATTGCGCCGCTATTGACACATTGTACCACTATTGATGCATTGCGCTACTATTGACACATTGTGCCACTATTGACGCATTGCGCTACTATTGACACATTGTGCCACTATTGACACATTGTGCCACTATTGACACATTGCGCTACTATTGACACATTGCACTACTATTGACACATTGTGCCACTATTGACGCATTGCACTACTATTGACACATTGTGCCACTATTGACACATTGTGCCACTATTGACACATTGCGCTACTATTGACACATTGCACTACTATTGACACATTGTGCCACTATTGACGCATTGCGCTACTATTGACACATTGCAGCACTAGTGACGCATTGCGCCACTATTGACGCATTGCACCACTATTGACGCATTGCACCACTATTGACACATTGCGCTATTATTGACACATTGTGCCACTATTGACCATTGTGCCACTATTGACACATTGCGCCACTATTGACACATTGTGCCACTATTGACCATTGTGCCACTATTGACATATTGCAGCACTAGTGACGCATTGCATTATTATTGACGCATTGCGCTACTATTAACGCATTGCGCTACTATTGACACATTGTGCCACTAGTGACGCATTGCGCCACTATTGACACCTTGTGCCACTATTGACACATTGCGCCACTATTGGCACATTGTGCCACTATTGACCATTGTGCCACTATTGACACATTGCGCCACTATTGACACATTGTGCCACTATTGACCATTGTGCCACTAATGACATATTGCAGCACTAGTGACGCATTGCATTATTATTGACGCATTGCGCCACTATTAACGCATTGCGCCACTATTAACGCATTGCGCTACTATTGACACATTGTGCCACTAGTGACGCATTGCGCCACTATTGACACCTTGTGCCACTATTGACACATTGCGCCACTATTGATGCATTGTGCCACTATTGACACATTGCGCCACTATTGACACATTGCACTACTATTGACGCATTGCGCCACTATTGACACATTGCACTACTATTGACACATTGCACTACTATTGATGCATTGCACCACTATTGTCACATTGTGCCACTATTGATGCATTGCGCCATTATTGTCACATTGCACTACTATTGACGCATTGTGCCACTATTGACACATTGCACTACTATTGATGGATTGCGCCACTATTGATGCATTGCGCCACTATTGACACATTGTGCCACTATTGACACTACTATTGATGCATTGCACCACTATTGACACATTGCACTACTATTGACACATTGCGCCACTATTGACACACTGTGCCACTATTGATGCATTGCGACATGATTGATGCATTGCACCACTATTGATGCATTGCGACATGATTGATGCATTGCACCATTATTGATGCATTGCGCCACTATTGATGCATTGCGACATGATTGATGCATTGCACCACTATTGATGCATTGCACCACTATTGACACATTGCGCCGCTATTGACACATTGCGCCGCTATTGACCCATTGTGCCACTATTGATACATTGCGCTATTATTGATGCATTGCGCCACGATTGACACATTGTGCCACTACTGACACATTGCGCTAGTATTGACACATTGCGCCAGTATTGACACATTGCGCCACTATTGACGCATTGCGCCACGATTGACACATTGCGCCAGTATTGACACATTGTGCCACTGTTGACACATTGTGCCACTGTTGACACATTGTGCCACGATTGACACATTGCGCCACTATTGACACATTGCGCCAGTATTGACACATTGTGCCACTATTGACACATTGTGCCACTGTTGACACATTGCGCCAGTATTGACACATTGCGCCACTATTGACGCATCGCGCCACGATTGACACATTGTGCCACTATTGACACATTGTGCCACGGTTGACACATTGCGCCAGTATTGACACATTGCGCCACTATTGACGCATCGCGCCACGATTGACACATTGTGCCACTATTGACACATTGTGCCACGATTGACACATTGCGCCACTATTGACACATTGTGCCACTGTTGACACATTGTGCCACTATTGACGCATTGTGCTACTATTGATGCATTGTGCCACTATTGACACAGTGCGCTACTATTGACACATTGTGCCACTACTGACACATTGTGCCACTATTGATGCATTGTGCCACTATTGACACATCGCACTACTATTGACGCATTGCGCCACTACTGACACATTGTGCCACTATTGACACATTGCGCTACTATTGACGCATTGCGCCACTATTGACACATTGCGCTACTATTGACACATTGCGCCACTATTGATGCATTGTGTCACTATTGACGCATTGTGCCACTATTGACGCATTGTGCCACTATTGACGCATTGTGCCACTATTGACGCATTGCGCCACTATTGACGCATTGCGCCACTATTGACACATTGCGCCACTATTGACACATTGTGCCGCTATTGATGCATTGCGCTACTATTGACACATTGCGCTACTATTGATGCATTGCACCACTATTGACACATTGTGCCACTATTGACACATTGTGCCACTATTGACACGTTTTGCCGCTATTGATGCATTGCAGCACTATTGACACATTGCGCCACTATTGATGCATTGCGTCACTATTGACGCATTGTGCCACTGTTGACACATTGCATCACTATTGAAGCATTGCGCCGCTATTGACAAATTGCATCACTGTTAACGCATTGCACCATTGGCACATCGTGCCACTATTGACGCATTGTGTCACTATTGACACATTGCATCACTATTGACACATTGTGCCACTAGTGACACATTGCGCCGCTATTGACACATTGTGCCACTATTGATGCATTGTGCCACTATTGATGCATTGTGCCACTATTGATACATTGTGCCACTATTGACACATTGCGCCGCTATTGACACATTGCGCCGCTATTGACCCATTGTGCCACTATTGATACATTGTGCCACTATTGACACATTGCGCCGCTATTGACACATTGTACCACTATTGATGCATTGCGCTACTATTGACACATTGTGCCACTATTGACGCATTGCGCTACTATTGACACATTGTGCCACTATTGACACATTGTGCCACTATTGACACATTGCGCTACTATTGACACATTGCGCTACTATTGACGCATTGCACTAATATTGACACATTGTGCCACTATTGACACATTGCGCTACTATTGACACATTGCACTACTATTGACACATTGTGCCACTATTGACACATTGTGCCACTATTGATACATTGTGCCACTATTGACACATTGCGCCGCTATTGACACTTTGTACCACTATTGATGCATTGCGCTACTATTGACACATTGTGCCACTATTGACGCATTGCGCTACTATTGACACATTGTGCCACTATTGACACATTGTGCCACTATTGACACATTGCGCTACTATTGACACATTGCACTACTATTGACACATTGTGCCACTATTGACGCATTGCACTAATATTGACACATTGTGCCACTATTGACACATTGTGCCACTATTGACACATTGCGCTACTATTGACACATTGCACTACTATTGACACATTGTGCCACTATTGACACATTGTGCCACTATTGACGCATTGTGCCACTATTGACGCATTGCGCTACTATTGACACATTGCACTACTATTGACACATTGTGCCACTATTGACACATTGTGCCACTATTGACACATTGCGCTACTATTGACGCATTGCGCCACTATTGACGCATTGCGCCACTATTGACACATTGCGCTACTATTGACACATTGTGCCACTATTGACACATTGTGCCACTATTGATGCATTGTGCCACTATTGACGCATGCCACTATTGACACATTGTGCCACTATTGACACATTGTGCCACTATTGACGCATTGTGCCACTATTGACACATTGCGCTACTATTGACACATTGTGCCACTATTGACGCATTGTGCCACTATTGATGCATTGTGTCACTATTGACGCATTGTGCCACTATTGACGCATTGCGCCACTATTGATGCATTGCGCCACTATTGATGCATTGCGCCACTATTGACGCATTGCGCCTCTATTGACGCATTGCGCCACTATTGACACATTGTGCCACTATTGACACATTGTGCCGCTATTGACGCATTGCGCCACTATTGACACATTGTGCCACTATTGACACATTGTGCCACTATTGACACATTGTGCCGCTATTGATGCATTGCGCTACTATTGACACATTGCGCCACTATTGATGCATTGCGCCACTATTGACACATTGTGCCACTATTGACACTACTATTGACACATTGCACCACTATTGACACATTGCGCCACTATTGACACACTGTGCCACTATTGATGCATTGCGCCACTATTGACACATTGTGCCACTATTGACACTACTATTGACACATTGCACCACTATTGACACATTGCGCCACTATTGACACACTGTGCCACTATTGATGCATTGCGACATGATTGATGCATTGCACCACTATTGATGCATTGCACCACTATTGACACATTGCGCCGCTATTGACACATTGCGCCGCTATTGATGCATTGCAGCACTATTGACACATTGCGCTATTATTGATGCATTGCGCCACGATTGACACATTGTGCCACTACTGACACATTGCGCTAGTATTGACACATTGCGCCAGTATTGACACATTGCGCCACTATTGACACAGTGCGCTACTATTGACACATTGTGCCACTACTGACACATTGTGCCACTATTGATGCATTGTGCCACTATTGACACATCGCACTACTATTGACGCATTGCGCCACTACTGACACATTGTGCCACTATTGACACATTGCGCTACTATTGACGCATTGCGCCACTATTGACACATTGCGCTACTATTGACACATTGCGCCACTATTGATGCATTGTGTCACTATTGACGCATTGTGCCACTATTGACGCATTGTGCCACTATTGACGCATTGTGCCACTATTGACGCATTGCGCCACTATTGACGCATTGCGCCACTATTGACACATTGCGCCACTATTGACACATTGTGCCGCTATTGATGCATTGCGCTACTATTGACACATTGCGCTACTATTGATGCATTGCACCACTATTGACACATTGTGCCACTATTGACACATTGTGCCACTATTGACACGTTTTGCCGCTATTGATGCATTGCAGCACTATTGACACATTGCGCCACTATTGATGCATTGCGTCACTATTGACGCATTGTGCCACTGTTGACACATTGCATCACTATTGAAGCATTGCGCCGCTATTGACAAATTGCATCACTGTTAACGCATTGCACCATTGGCACATCGTGCCACTATTGACGCATTGTGTCACTATTGACACATTGCATCACTATTGACACATTGTGCCACTAGTGACACATTGCGCCGCTATTGACACATTGTGCCACTATTGATGCATTGTGCCACTATTGATGCATTGTGCCACTATTGATACATTGTGCCACTATTGACACATTGCGCCGCTATTGACACATTGCGCCGCTATTGACCCATTGTGCCACTATTGATACATTGTGCCACTATTGACACATTGCGCCGCTATTGACACATTGTACCACTATTGATGCATTGCGCTACTATTGACACATTGTGCCACTATTGACGCATTGCGCTACTATTGACACATTGTGCCACTATTGACACATTGTGCCACTATTGACACATTGCGCTACTATTGACACATTGCGCTACTATTGACGCATTGCACTAATATTGACACATTGTGCCACTATTGACACATTGCGCTACTATTGACACATTGCACTACTATTGACACATTGTGCCACTATTGACACATTGTGCCACTATTGATACATTGTGCCACTATTGACACATTGCGCCGCTATTGACACTTTGTACCACTATTGATGCATTGCGCTACTATTGACACATTGTGCCACTATTGACGCATTGCGCTACTATTGACACATTGTGCCACTATTGACACATTGTGCCACTATTGACACATTGCGCTACTATTGACACATTGCACTACTATTGACACATTGTGCCACTATTGACGCATTGCACTAATATTGACACATTGTGCCACTATTGACACATTGTGCCACTATTGACACATTGCGCTACTATTGACACATTGCACTACTATTGACACATTGTGCCACTATTGACACATTGTGCCACTATTGACGCATTGTGCCACTATTGACGCATTGCGCTACTATTGACACATTGCACTACTATTGACACATTGTGCCACTATTGACACATTGTGCCACTATTGACACATTGCGCTACTATTGACGCATTGCGCCACTATTGACGCATTGCGCCACTATTGACACATTGCGCTACTATTGACACATTGTGCCACTATTGACACATTGTGCCACTATTGATGCATTGTGCCACTATTGACGCATGCCACTATTGACACATTGTGCCACTATTGACACATTGTGCCACTATTGACGCATTGTGCCACTATTGACACATTGCGCTACTATTGACACATTGTGCCACTATTGACGCATTGTGCCACTATTGATGCATTGTGTCACTATTGACGCATTGTGCCACTATTGACGCATTGCGCCACTATTGATGCATTGCGCCACTATTGATGCATTGCGCCACTATTGACGCATTGCGCCTCTATTGACGCATTGCGCCACTATTGACACATTGTGCCACTATTGACACATTGTGCCGCTATTGACGCATTGCGCCACTATTGACACATTGTGCCACTATTGACACATTGTGCCACTATTGACACATTGTGCCGCTATTGATGCATTGCGCTACTATTGACACATTGCGCCACTATTGATGCATTGCGCCACTATTGACACATTGTGCCACTATTGACACTACTATTGACACATTGCACCACTATTGACACATTGCGCCACTATTGACACACTGTGCCACTATTGATGCATTGCGCCACTATTGACACATTGTGCCACTATTGACACTACTATTGACACATTGCACCACTATTGACACATTGCGCCACTATTGACACACTGTGCCACTATTGATGCATTGCGACATGATTGATGCATTGCACCACTATTGATGCATTGCACCACTATTGACACATTGCGCCGCTATTGACACATTGCGCCGCTATTGATGCATTGCAGCACTATTGACACATTGCGCTATTATTGATGCATTGCGCCACGATTGACACATTGTGCCACTACTGACACATTGCGCTAGTATTGACACATTGCGCCAGTATTGACACATTGCGCCACTATTGACGCATTGCACCACGATTGACACATTGCGCCACTATTGACACATTGTGCCACTATTGACACATTGTGCCACTGTTGACACATTGTGCCAGTATTGACACATTGCGCCACTATTGACACATTGCGCCACTATTGACACATTGTGCCACGATTGACACATTGCGCCAGTATTGACACATTGCGCCACTATTGACACATTGTGCCACTGTTGACACATTGCGCTACTATTGATGCATTGCGCCAGTATTGACACATTGTGCCACTATTGACGCATTGTGCCACTGTTGACACATTGTGCCTCTATTGACGCATTGCGCCACTATTGACACATTGTGCCACTATTGACACATTGTGCCGCTATTGACGCATTGCGCCACTATTGACACATTGTGCCACTATTGACACATTGTGCCACTATTGACACATTGTGCCGCTATTGATGCATTGCGCTACTATTGACACATTGCGCCACTATTGATGCATTGCGCCACTATTGACACATTGTGCCACTATTGACACTACTATTGACACATTGCACCACTATTGACACATTGCGCCACTATTGACACACTGTGCCACTATTGATGCATTGCGCCACTATTGACACATTGTGCCACTATTGACACTACTATTGACACATTGCACCACTATTGACACATTGCGCCACTATTGACACACTGTGCCACTATTGATGCATTGCGACATGATTGATGCATTGCACCACTATTGATGCATTGCACCACTATTGACACATTGCGCCGCTATTGACACATTGCGCCGCTATTGATGCATTGCAGCACTATTGACACATTGCGCTATTATTGATGCATTGCGCCACGATTGACACATTGTGCCACTACTGACACATTGCGCTAGTATTGACACATTGCGCCAGTATTGACACATTGCGCCACTATTGACACAGTGCGCTACTATTGACACATTGTGCCACTACTGACACATTGTGCCACTATTGATGCATTGTGCCACTATTGACACATCGCACTACTATTGACGCATTGCGCCACTACTGACACATTGTGCCACTATTGACACATTGCGCTACTATTGACGCATTGCGCCACTATTGACACATTGCGCTACTATTGACACATTGCGCCACTATTGATGCATTGTGTCACTATTGACGCATTGTGCCACTATTGACGCATTGTGCCACTATTGACGCATTGTGCCACTATTGACGCATTGCGCCACTATTGACGCATTGCGCCACTATTGACACATTGCGCCACTATTGACACATTGTGCCGCTATTGATGCATTGCGCTACTATTGACACATTGCGCTACTATTGATGCATTGCACCACTATTGACACATTGTGCCACTATTGACACATTGTGCCACTATTGACACGTTTTGCCGCTATTGATGCATTGCAGCACTATTGACACATTGCGCCACTATTGATGCATTGCGTCACTATTGACGCATTGTGCCACTGTTGACACATTGCATCACTATTGAAGCATTGCGCCGCTATTGACAAATTGCATCACTGTTAACGCATTGCACCATTGGCACATCGTGCCACTATTGACGCATTGTGTCACTATTGACACATTGCATCACTATTGACACATTGTGCCACTAGTGACACATTGCGCCGCTATTGACACATTGTGCCACTATTGATGCATTGTGCCACTATTGATGCATTGTGCCACTATTGATACATTGTGCCACTATTGACACATTGCGCCGCTATTGACACATTGCGCCGCTATTGACCCATTGTGCCACTATTGATACATTGTGCCACTATTGACACATTGCGCCGCTATTGACACATTGTACCACTATTGATGCATTGCGCTACTATTGACACATTGTGCCACTATTGACGCATTGCGCTACTATTGACACATTGTGCCACTATTGACACATTGTGCCACTATTGACACATTGCGCTACTATTGACACATTGCGCTACTATTGACGCATTGCACTAATATTGACACATTGTGCCACTATTGACACATTGCGCTACTATTGACACATTGCACTACTATTGACACATTGTGCCACTATTGACACATTGTGCCACTATTGATACATTGTGCCACTATTGACACATTGCGCCGCTATTGACACTTTGTACCACTATTGATGCATTGCGCTACTATTGACACATTGTGCCACTATTGACGCATTGCGCTACTATTGACACATTGTGCCACTATTGACACATTGTGCCACTATTGACACATTGCGCTACTATTGACACATTGCACTACTATTGACACATTGTGCCACTATTGACGCATTGCACTAATATTGACACATTGTGCCACTATTGACACATTGTGCCACTATTGACACATTGCGCTACTATTGACACATTGCACTACTATTGACACATTGTGCCACTATTGACACATTGTGCCACTATTGACGCATTGTGCCACTATTGACGCATTGCGCTACTATTGACACATTGCACTACTATTGACACATTGTGCCACTATTGACACATTGTGCCACTATTGACACATTGCGCTACTATTGACGCATTGCGCCACTATTGACGCATTGCGCCACTATTGACACATTGCGCTACTATTGACACATTGTGCCACTATTGACACATTGTGCCACTATTGATGCATTGTGCCACTATTGACGCATGCCACTATTGACACATTGTGCCACTATTGACACATTGTGCCACTATTGACGCATTGTGCCACTATTGACACATTGCGCTACTATTGACACATTGTGCCACTATTGACGCATTGTGCCACTATTGATGCATTGTGTCACTATTGACGCATTGTGCCACTATTGACGCATTGCGCCACTATTGATGCATTGCGCCACTATTGATGCATTGCGCCACTATTGACGCATTGCGCCTCTATTGACGCATTGCGCCACTATTGACACATTGTGCCACTATTGACACATTGTGCCGCTATTGACGCATTGCGCCACTATTGACACATTGTGCCACTATTGACACATTGTGCCACTATTGACACATTGTGCCGCTATTGATGCATTGCGCTACTATTGACACATTGCGCCACTATTGATGCATTGCGCCACTATTGACACATTGTGCCACTATTGACACTACTATTGACACATTGCACCACTATTGACACATTGCGCCACTATTGACACACTGTGCCACTATTGATGCATTGCGCCACTATTGACACATTGTGCCACTATTGACACTACTATTGACACATTGCACCACTATTGACACATTGCGCCACTATTGACACACTGTGCCACTATTGATGCATTGCGACATGATTGATGCATTGCACCACTATTGATGCATTGCACCACTATTGACACATTGCGCCGCTATTGACACATTGCGCCGCTATTGATGCATTGCAGCACTATTGACACATTGCGCTATTATTGATGCATTGCGCCACGATTGACACATTGTGCCACTACTGACACATTGCGCTAGTATTGACACATTGCGCCAGTATTGACACATTGCGCCACTATTGACGCATTGCACCACGATTGACACATTGCGCCACTATTGACACATTGTGCCACTATTGACACATTGTGCCACTGTTGACACATTGTGCCAGTATTGACACATTGCGCCACTATTGACACATTGTGCCACGATTGACACATTGCGCCAGTATTGACACATTGCGCCAGTATTGACACATTGCGCCACTATTGACACATTGTGCCACTGTTGACACATTGCGCTACTATTGATGCATTGCGCCAGTATTGACACATTGTGCCACTATTGACGCATTGTGCCACTGTTGACACATTGTGCCACGATTGACACATTGCGCCAGTATTGACACATTGTGCCACTGTTGACACATTGTGCCACTGTTGACACATTGTGCCACGATTGACACATTGCGCCACTATTGACACATTGTGCCACTGTTGACACATTGCGCCACTATTGACACATTGTGCCACTGTTGACACATTGTGCCACGGTTGACACATTGCGCCAGTATTGACACATTGCGCCACGATTGACACATTGTGCCACTATTGACACATTGTGCCACGATTGACACATTGCGCCACTATTGACACATTGTGCCACGATTGACACATTGTGCCACTATTGACACATTGTGCCACGATTGACACATTGCGCCACTATTGACGCATTGCGCCACGATTGACACATTGTGCCACTATTGACACATTGTGCCACGATTGACACATTGCGCCACTATTGACACATTGTGCCACTGTTGACACATTGTGCCACTATTGACGCATTGTGCTACTATTGATGCATTGTGCCACTATTGACACATTGCGCTACTATTGACACATTGTGCCACTACTGACACATTGTGCCACTATTGACGCATTGCGCCACTATTGACACATTGCGCCACTATTGACACATTGTGCCACTATTGACACATTGCGCTACTATTGATGCATTGCGCCAGTATTGACACATTGTGCCACTATTGACGCATTGTGCCACTGTTGACACATTGCGCTACTATTGATGCATTGCGCCAGTATTGACACATTGTGCCACTATTGACGCATTGTGCCACTGTTGACACATTGTGCCACGATTGACACATTGCGCCAGTATTGACACATTGTGCCACTGTTGACACATTGTGCCACTGTTGACACATTGTGCCACGATTGACACATTGCGCCACTATTGACACATTGTGCCACTGTTGACACATTGCGCCACTATTGACACATTGTGCCACTGTTGACACATTGTGCCACGGTTGACACATTGCGCCAGTATTGACACATTGCGCCACGATTGACACATTGTGCCACTATTGACACATTGTGCCACGATTGACACATTGCGCCACTATTGACACATTGTGCCACGATTGACACATTGTGCCACTATTGACACATTGTGCCACGATTGACACATTGCGCCACTATTGACGCATTGCGCCACGATTGACACATTGTGCCACTATTGACACATTGTGCCACGATTGACACATTGCGCCACTATTGACACATTGTGCCACTGTTGACACATTGTGCCACTATTGACGCATTGTGCTACTATTGATGCATTGTGCCACTATTGACACATTGCGCTACTATTGACACATTGTGCCACTACTGACACATTGTGCCACTATTGACGCATTGCGCCACTATTGACACATTGCGCCACTATTGACACATTGTGCCACTATTGACACATTGTGCCACTATTGACACATTGCGCTACTATTGATGCATTGCGCCAGTATTGACACATTGTGCCACTATTGACGCATTGTGCCACTGTTGACACATTGTGCCACGATTGACACATTGTGCCACGATTGACACATTGCACCAGTATTGACACATTGTGCCACTGTTGACACATTGTGCCACTGTTGACACATTGTGCCACGATTGACACATTGCGCCAGTATTGACACATTGTGCCACTGTTGACACATTGTGCCACTGTTGGCACATTGTGCCACGATTGACACATTGCGCCAGTATTGACACATTGTGCCACTGTTGACACATTGTGCCACTGTTGACACATTGTGCCACGATTGACACATGGCGCCACTATTGACACATTGCGCCAGTATTGACACATTGTGCCACTGTTGACACATTGTGCCACGGTTGACACATTGTGCCACGATTGACACATTGTGCCAGTATTGACACATTGCGCCACTATTGACGCATTGCGCCACGATTGACACATTGTGCCACTATTGACACATTGTGCCACGATTGACACATTGCGCCACTATTGACACATTGTGCCACTGTTGACACATTGCGCCACTATTGACACATTGCGCTACTATTGACACATTGTGCCACTACTGACACATTGTGCCACTATTGATGCATTGTGCCACTATTGACACATCGCACTACTATTGACGCATTGCGCCACTAATGACACATTGTGCCACTATTGACACATTGCGCTACTATTGACGCATTACGCCACTATTGACACATTGCGCTACTATTGACACATTGTGCCACTATTGACACATTGTGCCACTATTGACACATTGTGCCACTATTGATGCATTGTGTCACTATTGACGCATTGTGCCACTATTGACACATTGTGCCACTATTGACACATTGTGCCACTATTGATGCATTGTGCCACTATTGACACATTGCGCTACTATTGACACATTGTGCCACTATTGATGCATTGTGCCACTATTGATGCATTGTGCCACTATTGACGCATTGCGCCACTATTGACGCATTGCGCCACTATTGACACATTGCGCCACTATTGACACATTGCGCCACTATTGATGCATTGCGTCACTATTGACGCATTGTGCCACTGTTGACACATTGCATCACTATTGAAGCATTGCGCCGCTATTGACACATTGCGCTATTATTGACACATTGTGCCACTATTGACCATTGTGCCACTATTGACACATTGCGCCACTATTGACACATTGTGCCACTATTGACCATTGTGCCACTATTGACATATTGCAGCACTAGTGACGCATTGCATTATTATTGACGCATTGCGCCACTATTAACGCATTGCGCTACTATTAACACATTGTGCCACTAGTGACGCATTGCGCCACTATTGACACCTTGTGCCACTATTGACACATTGCGCCACTATTGGCACATTGTGCCACTATTGACCATTGTGCCACTATTGACACATTGCGCCACTATTGACACATTGTGCCACTATTGACCATTGTGCCACTATTGACATATTGCAGCACTAGTGACGCATTGCATTATTATTGACGCATTGCGCCACTATTAACGCATTGCGCCACTATTAACGCATTGCGCTACTATTGACACGTTGTGCCACTAGTGACGCATTGCGCCACTATTGACACCTTGTGCCACTATTGACACATTGCGCCGCTATTGACACATTGCGCCGCTATTGACCCATTGTGCCACTATTGATACATTGTGCCACTATTGACACATTGCGCCGCTATTGACACATTGTACCACTATTGATGCATTGCGCTACTATTGACACATTGTGCCACTATTGACGCATTACGCTACTATTGACACATTGTGCCACTATTGGCACATTGTGCCACTATTGACACATTGCACTACTATTGACACATTGCACTACTATTGACACATTGTGCTACTATTGACGCATTGCGCTACTATTGACACATTGTGCCACTATTGACACATTGTGCCACTATTGACACATTGCGCTACTATTGACACATTGCACTACTATTGACACATTGTGCCACTATTGACGCATTGCGCTACTATTGACACATTGCACTACTATTGACACATTGTGCCACTATTGACACATTGTGCCACTATTGACGCATTGCGCTACTATTGACACATTGCAGCACCAGTGACGCATTGCGCCACTATTGACGCATTGCACCACTATTGACGCATTGCACCACTATTGACACATTGCGCTACTATTGACACATTGTGCCACTATTGACCATTGTGCCACTATTGACACATTGCGCCACTATTGACACATTGTGCCACTATTGACCATTGTGCCACTAATGACATATTGCAGCACTAGTGACGCATTGCATTATTATTGACGCATTGCGCCACTATTAACGCATTGCGCCACTATTAACGCATTGCGCTACTATTGACACGTTGTGCCACTAGTGACGCATTGCGCCACTATTGACACCTTGTGCCACTATTGACACATTGCGCCGCTATTGACACATTGCGCCGCTATTGACCCATTGTGCCACTATTGATACATTGTGCCACTATTGACACATTGCGCCGCTATTGACACATTGTACCACTATTGATGCATTGCGCTACTATTGACACATTGTGCCACTATTGACGCATTACGCTACTATTGACACATTGTGCCACTATTGGCACATTGTGCCACTATTGACACATTGCACTACTATTGACACATTGCACTACTATTGACACATTGTGCCACTATTGACACATTGTGCCACTATTGACACATTGCGCTACTATTGACACATTGCACTACTATTGACACATTGTGCCACTATTGACGCATTGCGCTACTATTGACACATTGCACTACTATTGACACATTGTGCCACTATTGACACATTGTGCCACTATTGACGCATTGCGCTACTATTGACACATTGCAGCACCAGTGACGCATTGCGCCACTATTGACGCATTGCACCACTATTGACGCATTGCACCACTATTGACACATTGCGCTACTATTGACACATTGTGCCACTATTGACCATTGTGCCACTATTGACACATTGCGCCACTATTGACACATTGTGCCACTATTGACCATTGTGCCACTAATGACATATTGCAGCACTAGTGACGCATTGCATTATTATTGACACATTGCGCCACTATTAACGCATTGCGCTACTATTGACACATTGTGCCACTAGTGACGCATTGCGCCACTATTGACACCTTGTGCCACTATTGACACATTGCGCCACTATTGATACATTGCGCTACTATTGACGCCTTGCACGATTATTGGCACATTGTGCCATTATTGACACATTGCACCACTATTGACACATTGCGCTACTATTGACACATTGCACTACTATTTACACATTGTGCCACTATTGACGCATTGCGCTACTACTGACACATTGTGCCACTATTGACACATTGTGCCACTATTGACACATTGCGCTACTATTGACACATTGCACTACTATTGACACATTGTGCCACTATTGACGCATTGCGCTACTATTGACACATTGTGCCACTATTGACACATTGTGCCACTATTGACGCATTGCGCTACTATTGACACATTGCAGCACTAGTGACGCATTGCGCCACTATTGACGCATTGCGCCACTATTGACGCATTGCGCCACTATTGACGCATTGCGCCACTATTGACACATTGCGCCACTATTGGCACATTGTGCCACTATTGACCATTGTGCCACTATTGACACATTGCGCCACTATTGACACATTGTGCCACTATTGACCATTGTGCCACTATTGACATATTGCAGCACTAGTGACGCATTGCATTATTATTGACGCATTGCGCCACTATTATCGCATTGCGCCACTATTAACGCATTGCGCTACTATTGACACATTGTGCCACTATTGACACCTTGTGCCACTATTGACACATTGCGCCACTATTGACGCATTGTGCCACTATTGATACATTGCGCTACTATTGACGCCTTGCACGATTATTGGCACATTGTGCCATTATTGACACATTGCACCACTATTGATGCATTGCCCCACTATTTACGCATTGCACCACTATTTACGCATTGCGCCACTATTGACACATTGTGCCACTATTGATGCATTGCACCACTATTGACGCATTGCGCCACTATTGACACATTGCGCTACTATTGACACATTGCACCACTATTGACGCATAGCGCTACTATTGATGCATTGCACCACTATTGACACATTGCACCACTATTGACGCATAGCGCTACTATTGATGCATTGCACCACTATTGACACATTGCGCTACTATTGACACATTGTGCCGCTATTGATGCATTGCGCTACTATTGACACATTGCGCTACTATTGATGCATTGCGCCACTATTGACACATTGTGCCACTATTGACACTACTATTGACACATTGCACCACTATTGACACATTGCGCCACTATTGACACATTGTGCCACTATTGACACATTGTGCCGCTATTGATGCATTGCGCTACTATTGACACATTGCGCTACTATTGATGCATTGCGCCACTATTGACACATTGTGCCACTATTGACACTACTATTGACACATTGCACCACTATTGACACATTGCGCCACTATTGACACACTGTGCCACTATTGATGCATTGCGACATGATTGATGCATTGCACCATTATTGATGCATTGCGCCACTATTGATGCATTGCGACATGATTGATGCATTGCACCATTATTGATGCATTGCGCCACTATTGATGCATTGCGACATGATTGATGCATTGCACCATTATTGATGCATTGCACCACTATTGACACATTGCGCCGCTATTGACACATTGCGCCGCTATTGATGCATTGCAGCACTATTGACACATTGCGCTATTATTGATGCATTGCGCCACGATTGACACATTGTGCCACTACTGACACATTGCGCTAGTATTGACACATTGCGCCAGTATTGACACATTGCGCCACTATTGACGCATTGCGCCACGATTGACACATTGCGCCACTATTGACACATTGTGCCACTATTGACACATTGTGCCACGATTGACACATTGCGCCAGTATTGACACATTGCGCCACTATTGACACATTGCGCCACTATTGACACATTGTGCCACTGTTGACACATTGTGCCACGATTGACACATTGCGCCAGTATTGACACATTGCGCCACTATTGACACATTGCGCCACTATTGACACATTGTGCCACTGTTGACACATTGTGCCACTATTGACACATTGTGCCACTGTTGACACATTGTGCCACTGTTGACACATTGTGCTACTATTGATGCATTGCGCCAGTATTGACACATTGTGCCACTATTGACGCATTGTGCCACTGTTGACACATTGTGCCACGATTGACACATTGCGCCAGTATTGACACATTGTGCCACTATTGACGCATTGTGCCACTGTTGACACATTGTGCCACGATTGACACATTGCGCCAGTATTGACACATTGCGCCACTATTGACACATTGTGCCACTGTTGACACATTGTGCCACTGTTGACACATTGTGCCACTGTTGACACATTGTGCCACTGTTGACACATTGCGCTACTATTGATGCATTGCGCCAGTATTGACACATTGTGCCACTGTTGACACATTGTGCCACGATTGACACATTGCGCCAGTATTGACACATTGTGCCACTGTTGACACATTGTGCCACTGTTGACACATTGTGCCACGATTGACACATTGCGCCACTATTGACACATTGCGCCAGTATTGACACATTGTGCCACTGTTGACACATTGTGCCGCTATTGACGCATTGCGCCACGATTGACACATTGTGCCACTATTGACACATTGTGCCACGATTGACACATTGTGCCGCTATTGATGCATTGCGCTACTATTGACACATTGCGCTACTATTGATGCATTGCACCACTATTGACACATTGTGCCACTATTGACACATTGTGCCGCTATTGACGCATTGCGCCACTATTGACACATTGTGCCACTATTGACACATTGTGCCACTATTGACACATTGTGCCGCTATTGATGCATTGCGCCACTATTGACACATTGTGCCACTATTGACACATTGTGCCACTATTGACACTACTATTGACACATTGCACCACTATTGACACATTGTGCCGCTATTGATGCATTGCGCTACTATTGACACATTGCGCTACTATTGATGCATTGCGCCACTATTGACACATTGTGCCACTATTGACACTACTATTGACACATTGCACCACTATTGACACATTGCACCACTATTGATGCATTGCGCCACTATTGATGCATTGCGACATGATTGATGCATTGCACCACTATTGATGCATTGCACCACTATTGACACATTGCGCCGCTATTGACACATTGCGCCGCTATTGATGCATTGCAGCACTATTGACACATTGCGCTATTATTGATGCATTGCGCCACGATTGACACATTGTGCCACTATTGACACATTGCGCCAGTATTGACACATTGCGCCACTATTGACGCATTGCGCCACGATTGACATATTGCGCCACTATTGACACATTGTGCCACTATTGACACATTGTGCCACTGTTGACACATTGTGCCAGTATTGACACATTGCGCCAGTATTGACACATTGCGCCACTATTAACACATTGCGCCACTATTGACACATTGTGCCACGATTGACACATTGCGCCAGTATTGACACATTGCGCCACTATTGACACATTGTGCCACGATTGACACATTGCGCCACTATTGACACATTGTGCCACTGTTGACACATTGTGCCACTATTGACACATTGCGCTACTATTGATGCATTGCGCCAGTATTGACACATTGTGCCACTATTGACGCATTGTGCCACTGTTGACACATTGTGCCACGATTGACACATTGCGCCAGTATTGACACATTGTGCCACTGTTGACACATTGTGCCACTGTTGACACATTGTGCCACGATTGACACATTGCGCCAGTATTGACACATTGTGCCACTATTGACGCATTGTGCCACTGTTGACACATTGTGCCACGATTGACACATTGCGCCAGTATTGACACATTGTGCCACTGTTGACACATTGTGCCACTGTTGACACATTGTGCCACGATTGACACATTGCGCCACTATTGACACATTGCGCCAGTATTGACACATTGTGCCACTGTTGACACATTGTGCCACTGTTGACACATTGTGCCACGATTGACACATTGCGCCAGTATTGACACATTGTGCCACTGTTGACACATTGTGCCACTGTTGACACATTGTGCCACGATTGACACATTGCGCCACTATTGACACATTGCACCAGTATTGACACATTGTGCCACTGTTGACACATTGTGCCACTGTTGACACATTGTGCCACGGTTGACACATTGCGCCAGTATTGACACATTGCGCCACTATTGACGCATTGCGCCACGATTGACACATTGCGCCACTATTGACACATTGTGCCACTGTTGACACATTGTGCCACTATTGACGCATTGTGCTACTATTGATGCATTGTGCCACTATTGACGCATTGTGCCACTATTGACACATTGTGCCACTATTGACACATTGTGCCACTATTGATGCATTGTGCCACTATTGACACATTGCGCTACTATTGACACATTGTGCCACTATTGACACATTGCGCCACTATTGACACATTGCGCCACTATTGACACATTGTGCCACTATTGACACATTGCGCCACTATTGACGCATTGTGCTACTATTGACACATTGTGCCACTATTGACACATTGTGCCGCTATTGATGCATTGCGCTACCATTGACACATTGCGCTACTATTGATGCATTGTGCCACTATTGACACATTGTGCCACTATTGACACATTTTGCCGCTATTGATGCATTGCAGCACTATTGACACATTGCGCCACTATTGATGCATTGCGTCACTATTGAAGCATTGTGCCACTGTTGACACATTGCATCACTATTGAAGCATTGCGCCGCTATTGACAAATTGCATCACTGTTAACGCATTGCACCATTGGCACATCGTGCCACTATTGACGCATTGTATCACTATTGACACATTGCATCACTATTGACACATTGTGCCACTAGTGACACATTGCGCCGCTATTGACACATTGTGCCACTATTGATGCATTGTGCCACTATTGATGCATTGTGCCACTATTGATACATTGTGCCACTATTGACACATTGCGCCGCTATTGACACATTGCGCCGCTATTGACCCATTGTGCCACTATTGATACATTGTGCCACTATTGACACATTGCGCCGCTATTGACACATTGTACCACTATTGATGCATTGCGCTACTATTGACACATTGTGCCACTATTGACGCATTGCGCTACTATTGACACATTGTGCCACTATTGACACATTGTGCCACTATTGACACATTGCGCTACTATTGACACATTGCACTACTATTGACACATTGTGCCACTATTGACGCATTGCACTACTATTGACACATTGTGCCACTATTGACACATTGTGCCACTATTGACACATTGCGCTACTATTGACACATTGCACTACTATTGACACATTGTGCCACTATTGACGCATTGCGCTACTATTGACACATTGCAGCACTAGTGACGCATTGCGCCACTATTGACGCATTGCACCACTATTGACGCATTGCACCACTATTGACACATTGCGCTATTATTGACACATTGTGCCACTATTGACCATTGTGCCACTATTGACACATTGCGCCACTATTGACACATTGTGCCACTATTGACCATTGTGCCACTATTGACATATTGCAGCACTAGTGACGCATTGCATTATTATTGACGCATTGCGCTACTATTAACGCATTGCGCTACTATTGACACATTGTGCCACTAGTGACGCATTGCGCCACTATTGACACCTTGTGCCACTATTGACACATTGCGCCACTATTGGCACATTGTGCCACTATTGACCATTGTGCCACTATTGACACATTGCGCCACTATTGACACATTGTGCCACTATTGACCATTGTGCCACTAATGACATATTGCAGCACTAGTGACGCATTGCATTATTATTGACGCATTGCGCCACTATTAACGCATTGCGCCACTATTAACGCATTGCGCTACTATTGACACATTGTGCCACTAGTGACGCATTGCGCCACTATTGACACCTTGTGCCACTATTGACACATTGCGCCACTATTGATGCATTGTGCCACTATTGACACATTGCGCCACTATTGACACATTGCACTACTATTGACGCATTGCGCCACTATTGACACATTGCACTACTATTGACACATTGCACTACTATTGATGCATTGCACCACTATTGTCACATTGTGCCACTATTGATGCATTGCGCCATTATTAGCACATTGCACTACTATTGACGCATTGTGCCACTATTGACACATTGCACTACTATTGATGGATTGCGCCACTATTGATGCATTGCGCCACTATTGACACATTGTGCCACTATTGACACTACTATTGATGCATTGCACCACTATTGACACATTGCACTACTATTGACACATTGCGCCACTATTGACACACTGTGCCACTATTGATGCATTGCGACATGATTGATGCATTGCACCACTATTGATGCATTGCGACATGATTGATGCATTGCACCATTATTGATGCATTGTGCCACTATTGATGCATTGCGACATGATTGATGCATTGCACCACTATTGATGCATTGCACCACTATTGACACATTGCGCCGCTATTGACACATTGCGCCGCTATTGACCCATTGTGCCACTATTGATACATTGCGCTATTATTGATGCATTGCGCCACGATTGACACATTGTGCCACTATTGACACATTGCGCCAGTATTGACACATTGCGCCACTATTGACGCATTGCGCCAGTATTGACACATTGTGCCACTGTTGACACATTGTGCCACTGTTGACACATTGTGCCACGATTGACACATTGCGCCACTATTGACACATTGCGCCAGTATTGACACATTGTGCCACTATTGACACATTGTGCCACGATTGACACATTGCGCCACTATTGACACATTGCGCCAGTATTGACACATTGTGCCACGGTTGACACATTGCGCCAGTATTGACACATTGCGCCACTATTGACGCATCGCGCCACGATTGACACATTGTGCCACTATTGACACATTGTGCCACGATTGACACATTGCGCCACTATTGACACATTGTGCCACTGTTGACACATTGTGCCACTATTGACGCATTGTGCTACTATTGATGCATTGCGCCACTATTGATGCATTGCGACATGATTGATGCATTGCACCACTATTGATGCATTGCACCACTATTGACACATTGCGCCGCTATTGACACATTGCGCCGCTATTGATGCATTGCAGCACTATTGACACATTGTGCCACTATTGATACATTGCGCTATTATTGATGCATTGCGCCACGATTGACACATTGTGCCACTACTGACACATTGCGCTAGTATTGACACATTGCGCCAGTATTGACACATTGCGCCACTATTGACGCATTGCACCACGATTGACACATTGCGCCACTATTGACACATTGTGCCACTATTGACACATTGTGCCACTGTTGACACATTGTGCCACTATTGACACATTGCGCCAGTATTGACACATTGCGCCACTATTGACACATTGCGCCAGTATTGACACATTGTGCCACTATTGACACATTGTGCCACGATTGACACATTGCGCCACTATTGACACATTGCGCCAGTATTGACACATTGCGCCAGTATTGACACATTGCGCCACTATTGACGCATTGCGCCAGTATTGACACATTGTGCCACTGTTGACACATTGTGCCACTGTTGACACATTGTGCCACGATTGACACATTGCGCCACTATTGACACATTGCGCCAGTATTGACACATTGTGCCACTATTGACACATTGTGCCACGATTGACACATTGCGCCACTATTGACACATTGCGCCAGTATTGACACATTGTGCCACGGTTGACACATTGCGCCAGTATTGACACATTGCGCCACTATTGACGCATCGCGCCACGATTGACACATTGTGCCACTATTGACACATTGTGCCACGATTGACACATTGCGCCACTATTGACACATTGTGCCACTGTTGACACATTGTGCCACTATTGACGCATTGTGCTACTATTGATGCATTGCGCCACTATTGATGCATTGCGACATGATTGATGCATTGCACCACTATTGATGCATTGCACCACTATTGACACATTGCGCCGCTATTGACACATTGCGCCGCTATTGATGCATTGCAGCACTATTGACACATTGTGCCACTATTGATACATTGCGCTATTATTGATGCATTGCGCCACGATTGACACATTGTGCCACTACTGACACATTGCGCTAGTATTGACACATTGCGCCAGTATTGACACATTGCGCCACTATTGACGCATTGCACCACGATTGACACATTGCGCCACTATTGACACATTGTGCCACTATTGACACATTGTGCCACTGTTGACACATTGTGCCACTATTGACACATTGCGCCAGTATTGACACATTGCGCCACTATTGACACATTGCGCCACTATTGACACATTGCGCCAGTATTGACACATTGCGCCACTATTGACACATTGTGCCACTGTTGACACATTGTGCCACTGTTGACACATTGCGCTACTATTGATGCATTGCGCCAGTATTGACACATTGTGCCACTATTGACGCATTGTGCCACTGTTGACACATTGTGCCACGATTGACACATTGCGCCAGTATTGACACATTGTGCCACTGTTGACACATTGTGCCACTGTTGACACATTGTGCCACGATTGACACATTGCGCCACTATTGACACATTGTGCCACTGTTGACACATTGCGCCACTATTGACACATTGTGCCACTGTTGACACATTGTGCCACGGTTGACACATTGCGCCAGTATTGACACATTGCGCCACGATTGACACATTGTGCCACTATTGACACATTGTGCCACGATTGACACATTGCGCCACTATTGACACATTGTGCCACGATTGACACATTGTGCCACTATTGACACATTGTGCCACGATTGACACATTGCGCCACTATTGACGCATTGCGCCACGATTGACACATTGTGCCACTATTGACACATTGTGCCACGATTGACACATTGCGCCACTATTGACACATTGTGCCACTGTTGACACATTGTGCCACTATTGACGCATTGTGCTACTATTGATGCATTGTGCCACTATTGACACATTGCGCTACTATTGACACATTGTGCCACTACTGACACATTGTGCCACTATTGACGCATTGCGCCACTATTGACACATTGCGCCACTATTGACACATTGTGCCACTATTGACACATTGTGCCACTATTGACGCATTGTGCCACTGTTGACACATTGTGCCACGATTGACACATTGTGCCACGATTGACACATTGCACCAGTATTGACACATTGTGCCACTGTTGACACATTGTGCCACGATTGACACATTGCGCCAGTATTGACACATTGTGCCACTGTTGACACATTGTGCCACTGTTGGCACATTGTGCCACGATTGACACATTGCGCCAGTATTGACACATTGTGCCACTGTTGACACATTGTGCCACTGTTGACACATTGTGCCACGATTGACACATGGCGCCACTATTGACACATTGCGCCAGTATTGACACATTGTGCCACTGTTGACACATTGTGCCACGGTTGACACATTGTGCCACGATTGACACATTGTGCCAGTATTGACACATTGCGCCACTATTGACGCATTGCGCCACGATTGACACATTGTGCCACTATTGACACATTGTGCCACGATTGACACATTGCGCCACTATTGACACATTGTGCCACTGTTGACACATTGCGCCACTATTGACACATTGCGCTACTATTGACACATTGTGCCTCTACTGACACATTGTGCCACTATTGATGCATTGTGCCACTATTGACACATCGCACTACTATTGACGCATTGCGCCACTACTGACACATTGTGCCACTATTGACACATTGCGCTACTATTGACGCATTACGCCACTATTGACACATTGCGCTACTATTGACACATTGTGCCACTATTGACACATTGTGCCACTATTGACACATTGTGCCACTATTGATGCATTGTGTCACTATTGACGCATTGTGCCACTATTGACACATTGTGCCACTATTGACACATTGTGCCACTATTGATGCATTGTGCCACTATTGACACATTGCGCTACTATTGACACATTGTGCCATTATTGACGCATTGTGCCACTATTGATGCATTGTGCCACTATTGATGCATTGTGCCACTATTGACGCATTGCGCCACTATTGACGCATTGCGCCACTATTGACACATTGCGCCACTATTGACACATTGCGCCACTATTGATGCATTGCGTCACTATTGACGCATTGTGCCACTGTTGACACATTGCATCACTATTGAAGCATTGCGCCGCTATTGACACATTGCGCTATTATTGACACATTGTGCCACTATTGACCATTGTGCCACTATTGACACATTGCGCCACTATTGACACATTGTGCCACTATTGACCATTGTGCCACTATTGACATATTGCAGCACTAGTGACGCATTGCATTATTATTGACGCATTGCGCCACTATTAACGCATTGCGCTACTATTAACACATTGTGCCACTAGTGACGCATTGCGCCACTATTGACACCTTGTGCCACTATTGACACATTGCGCCACTATTGGCACATTGTGCCACTATTGACCATTGTGCCACTATTGACACATTGCGCCACTATTGACACATTGTGCCACTATTGACCATTGTGCCACTATTGACATATTGCAGCACTAGTGACGCATTGCATTATTATTGACGCATTGCGCCACTATTAACGCATTGCGCCACTATTAACGCATTGCGCTACTATTGACACGTTGTGCCACTAGTGACGCATTGCGCCACTATTGACACCTTGTGCCACTATTGACACATTGCGCCGCTATTGACACATTGCGCCGCTATTGACCCATTGTGCCACTATTGATACATTGTGCCACTATTGACACATTGCGCCGCTATTGACACATTGTACCACTATTGATGCATTGCGCTACTATTGACACATTGTGCCACTATTGACGCATTACGCTACTATTGACACATTGTGCCACTATTGGCACATTGTGCCACTATTGACACATTGCACTACTATTGACACATTGCACTACTATTGACACATTGTGCTACTATTGACGCATTGCGCTACTATTGACACATTGTGCCACTATTGACACATTGTGCCACTATTGACACATTGCGCTACTATTGACACATTGCACTACTATTGACACATTGTGCCACTATTGACGCATTGCGCTACTATTGACACATTGCACTACTATTGACACATTGTGCCACTATTGACACATTGTGCCACTATTGACGCATTGCGCTACTATTGACACATTGCAGCACCAGTGACGCATTGCGCCACTATTGACGCATTGCACCACTATTGACACATTGCGCTACTATTGACACATTGTGCCACTATTGACCATTGTGCCACTATTGACACATTGCGCCACTATTGACACATTGTGCCACTATTGACCATTGTGCCACTAATGACATATTGCAGCACTAGTGACGCATTGCATTATTATTGACGCATTGCGCCACTATTAACGCATTGCGCCACTATTAACGCATTGCGCTACTATTGACACGTTGTGCCACTAGTGACGCATTGCGCCACTATTGACACCTTGTGCCACTATTGACACATTGCGCCGCTATTGACACATTGCGCCGCTATTGACCCATTGTGCCACTATTGATACATTGTGCCACTATTGACACATTGCGCCGCTATTGACACATTGTACCACTATTGATGCATTGCGCTACTATTGACACATTGTGCCACTATTGACGCATTACGCTACTATTGACACATTGTGCCACTATTGGCACATTGTGCCACTATTGACACATTGCACTACTATTGACACATTGCACTACTATTGACACATTGTGCCACTATTGACACATTGTGCCACTATTGACACATTGCGCTACTATTGACACATTGCACTACTATTGACACATTGTGCCACTATTGACGCATTGCGCTACTATTGACACATTGCACTACTATTGACACATTGTGCCACTATTGACACATTGTGCCACTATTGACGCATTGCGCTACTATTGACACATTGCAGCACCAGTGACGCATTGCGCCACTATTGACGCATTGCACCACTATTGACGCATTGCACCACTATTGACACATTGCGCTACTATTGACACATTGTGCCACTATTGACCATTGTGCCACTATTGACACATTGCGCCACTATTGACACATTGTGCCACTATTGACCATTGTGCCACTAATGACATATTGCAGCACTAGTGACGCATTGCATTATTATTGACGCATTGCGCCACTATTAACGCATTGCGCTACTATTGACACATTGTGCCACTAGTGACGCATTGCGCCACTATTGACACCTTGTGCCACTATTGACACATTGCGCCACTATTGATACATTGCGCTACTATTGACGCCTTGCACGATTATTGGCACATTGTGCCATTATTGACACATTGCACCACTATTGACACATTGCGCTACTATTGACACATTGCACTACTATTTACACATTGTGCCACTATTGACGCATTGCGCTACTACTGACACATTGTGCCACTATTGACACATTGTGCCACTATTGACACATTGCGCTACTATTGACACATTGCACTACTATTGACACATTGTGCCACTATTGACGCATTGCGCTACTATTGACACATTGTGCCACTATTGACACATTGTGCCACTATTGACGCATTGCGCTACTATTGACACATTGCAGCACTAGTGACGCATTGCGCCACTATTGACGCATTGCGCCACTATTGACGCATTGCGCCACTATTGACGCATTGCGCCACTATTGACACATTGCGCCACTATTGGCACATTGCGCCACTATTGACCATTGTGCCACTATTGACACATTGCGCCACTATTGACACATTGTGCCACTATTGACCATTGTGCCACTATTGACATATTGCAGCACTAGTGACGCATTGCATTATTATTGACGCATTGCGCCACTATTATCGCATTGCGCCACTATTAACGCATTGCGCTACTATTGACACATTGTGCCACTATTGACACCTTGTGCCACTATTGACACATTGCGCCACTATTGACGCATTGTGCCACTATTGATACATTGCGCTACTATTGACGCCTTGCACGATTATTGGCACATTGTGCCATTATTGACACATTGCACCACTATTGATGCATTGCCCCACTATTTACGCATTGCACCACTATTTACGCATTGCGCCACTATTGACACATTGTGCCACTATTGATGCATTGCACCACTATTGACGCATTGCGCCACTATTGACACATTGCGCTACTATTGACACATTGCACCACTATTGACGCATAGCGCTACTATTGATGCATTGCACCACTATTGACACATTGCACCACTATTGACGCATAGCGCTACTATTGATGCATTGCACCACTATTGACACATTGCGCTACTATTGACACATTGTGCCACTATTGACACAATGTGCCACTATTGACGCATTGCGCCACTATTGACGCATTGCGCCACTATTGACGCATTGCGCCAATGCTTTCCCATGCAAATTAGAAAGTGGACTGACTCTTCGCTACCTGATTGGACGATTCCCCACAATCTGATCAACATTTTCTTTCCCATCTAACAAGTGTTGAAAGAAAGTCATGTGTTTGAATGCCCAATAATTTCTTATCCTGGATCACCCCCAGCATTGTTTAATCTTCAACTCCTGGATCCTCTAGGACAAATCTAGAAGCTTGGATCCCTAAATTTCATCTTGATAATATGACCCTGCAGCCAACAATAGACTCGATACAATCTGATTAGCTGTCTGCTAGACTTCCTCCCGGTGTGACTGATTCACCCACCTGAAGTTCATTCCTGCCTCTGGTTGATATCTTTGGTCATTTACCCTCCCATTTTCCCATTTGGTACCCGTCCACCCCCGCCCCCCCCTCCCGAACCACCTGATGTGCATTGGCCCTGGCTCATAGTTGGGTGACGATTGTCTCTGACCCATGTCCAGTATCCACTGCCTCGATAGTTGCGTCACTGATACTTCAGAAGAATTCACACCTCTAAACAGAAGGAGGTATTTCCATTCTTAAAAAAAACAACACTTGTGTATTATATATTTATAATTGTTTTATATAGGGCAGGATTTTCTGCTTCACATTATTTTCCCCAAAGGTTTTTAAGCACTAATTATAAAAGCAATGCTGTACCTCTATAGCTATCTGTATTTTGTTAGAACACCTTGGCTTTTGAAACTCTGCTGTCCCTGTTAAAGGGGGAGGAAGTCCAGCAAAGCTGGATTTTTGCTTGCTGCTTTGACAGGCATTATCATGAGGTTGAAGCTATTTACATACTTGAAGCAGAGGGTCATGACCGGATGCCCAATGGTATCTCACTGGTGCTGCTGGGGGAGAAATAAAGGGCGGGAGTTTGCGGCCTCGTTCGTCCCGAACCATGAAATCCCACCTGAAGTCAATGGACCTTTCCATTGTCCGCCGCTCGCCCATTCCGATTCCTGTGGCAGGCGGGACGGTAAAATGACGGCCAAAGAGTCACACCCTGACATTCCAAGGAGGAGCCTAAGACCCACACTGCATTTTGAGAAAGCAGTCTGATGGTAATCAATCTCATTGGAATCAATTACGTACATTATGTAGCATCTATGTTTCTTTCAGGAGAACCCGAACAGAGCCCAGAAATCCAGTGAATTTTAACTGGGGCTAGCTGTATTGAATTCTGGGGGTTGCATCAGGAAAGATCGGTCATTCCCTCAGATGACAACGAAGTTGTCAGGGAAACAGGTGGAAGACACTTCTGGCCTCCTCAGATTGGGATTTCTACACTGGGCAAATAGAAGCACCCTGGCTCCAAGTTCCACTCCCGAGAGCAGCCCACCATCCACAGCACTGTCACCTCCCCCCCTCCCCCCGCCTCTCCAAATGTATGGCCACTTATAATTATTGTTACAGGGTGCAAATGTGCCACGCTCCCTTCGCCTGCAAGCTCAAATTGATCTTGGCTCCCTTAACCACATTGCCCAGGAGATCAACTGGTAAGATATACCTTGTATGTTCTTAGAGAATTGAGTGGCAAACTGGGCCACAAGGTTATAACAATACTCAGACCCAGGTTCAATTCTCAGCTTGAGTCACTGTCTGTGTGGAGTTTACACGTTCTTCCCGTGTCTGTGTGGGTTTCCTCCGGGTGCTCTGGTTTCCTCCCACAGTCTGAAAGATGTGCTGATTAGGTGCATTGGCCCTCAGTGTCCCCAAACAGGTGCCAGAGTGTGGTGACTAGGAAATTTTCACAGTAACTTCATTGCAGTGTTAATGTAATCTTACTTGTGACACTAATAAATACATTTTAAAGTATTCTAGGCCTGTACTGTGCTACAGCAGATGTGTTTCTGACCCAGAATTTGTATCAGTTATGATAACCATATCAGTTGGTTTCTGGCCTCTGAGTCAGAAAGTGTTGGCAAAATTCTCCGGCCATTCATGCGCCACTGCAAGCGAGGACGGAGAATTTGGCACTCAGCCAAATCTCCGATCACTGCCGCTGATCCAAAGAATCCGGCAGAAAATTCCAGTCATTGTATTCAAGTCTCATCCCAAAGGCTTGATCTCAAAAAGTCAGATGCACACTCAAGTGAATTACTGAGCGAGCACTGCATTGTCAGAAGTGCTGTCTTTTAGATGAGATATTAGATTGAGACACTGTCCACTATCTCAAATGGACATAAAAGATCCACTGGCATTAATTCAGAGAAGAGCAGGGGTCTTATCCCTGGTGTCCTGGGCAACATTGATCCTTCACTCAACATCATCAAAAAATCAAATTAGTTAGTCATTACCATGTTGCTGTCTGCAATATAAAAATTGACTTTTGTGTTCCCAACATTACAACAGAGTGCAGAATGGCTGTAAACCACACGGGGTGTCCTATATTCATGAAATGTGCTATGAAAAAGCAAGGTTTTCTTTAAAATATAGTTCAGAGAGTAAGAGTTAAGAGCAGCTCTTCAGTCTGCTTGCAAGTGTGTAGTAGCATGTCTCATAGGGCCACCGTTCTGGACCATTTCTGCTCACTATGTATATCAATGACTTGGAAGAGGCCTAGGGGGAACAAGGTTGTAATTTGCAGATGATACCAAAATGGAGATTGATATATATTTTTAGAAGATGAAAGGAAACTGCCGAGGGATTTTGCTAAAATGGAAGGAATGTGCTTAAAATGTGGAAGATGGAATAGAGTATTTATAAATGTGAAATGATGCATTTTGGATAAACATGACAACAGTATTTATACTCTGAGTGACACTAGGCACAATGACTTGGAAGAGCAGAGCAACTTGTAAGTAAAGGCTCACAGAATATTAAAGGCAGCACCTCAGGTTGATAAGGCTGTAAAAAAAATGCTAATAGATTTTTTTGTGTTTTATCTCAAGGTGTACAGAGTATAAAAATACAGAATATAACAATAAGCCTTTATAAAACTCGTAGAGTTAGAATGTAGTGTGCTGCATTGGACTTTAGTTGATAGAAGGAAGCGTTAGAGTGGGTATAATGCAGCTTCGTCAGAATGCTGCCTGGTGTGAGGAAACATAAGAAGACTTTGGGGGGGATTTTCTGGCCTCCCCAAGGTGGTTCTCATGGCGGGAGGCAGCGTGCCGTTTGCTGGCGGCTGGATCTTCTGATTCCCACCGCTGAATTATTTGAAGGATACAACTAAATGTAAATATTACAGGACAGCTCATTGGACAGGTCTGTGCTATGGATTCAGCAGCCACTATTACAGCAACAGCTTCACCCACTCCATTTGACTGCTGGCACTTGCTGCTTCAGATCCTGGTCCCTCGACGTGTACATCATTTGCATATTCTCTTACTGATATTGCAACATTCCCCCCTTTCCCCCCAAAATAACATTACATACATTAAGACATGTGGAAAACTATTTACATGGAAGATAGACCCACGAGTTTTCGTCTGTATAAAGTATAGGTGGTTTAGCTGGAGCGACAGAGGTTAAGGGGAGACCTGATAGAAGTCTACAAGATTATGAGAGGCATGAACAGAGTGGATAGTCAGAAGCTTTTTCCCAGAGTGGAAGAGTCAATTACTAGGGGGCATAGGTTTAAGGTGCGAGGGGCAAGGTTTAAAGGCAAGTTTTTTACACAGAGGGTGGTGGGTGCCTGGAACTTGCTGCAGGGGGAGGTAGTGGAAGCAGATATGATAGTGAGTTTTAAGGGGCGTCTGGACAAATACATGAATAGGATGGGAATAGAGGGATACGGTCCCCAGAAGGGTAAGGGATTTTAGTTCAGTCGGGCAGCATGGTCGGTGCAGGCTTGGAGGGCCGAAGGGCCTATTCCTGTGCTGTAATTTTCTTTGTTCTTTGGTAACTGAATGATACAGTGATTGAGGGAGGTGATCACAAAGGGAATGGGATAAAGGAGGAGAGAGATCTAGAAAAGAGTTAGGCCGGAGATGGCAATGAGAAAAACAGGGAAAGAGAAAGAGAAAATTGATTAGAATGGGGAAAGAAATATTAACTGATAAAGAAATGAGAGGAGTAATGATGTAAGAGGGCAGGTGGAAAGAGAATGTTAAGGGAATGTAAGGAAAATAGAGTGAGGCAATTTTGAGGGAGATTCTGAGAAACAAGCAGAGAGGGAAAAGGAGAGGGCAGATAGTAAAAGAGCAAGAATGGAAACGGGAATGAGAAAATTCCTTGTGATGTCAAGGAAAAAGTTGTAAACTAAGTCCAGTTTAACTATGGTTTTAGCATGAACATAATGGCTTGACAGAATAGTTTTCGTTGCCTTTTGCAATAGACAGGAACATCACAAATTTCCGGCATGATGAAAGGATAATTGTTAGTCATGTGGTATGCTGTCCCATTTATGGCATATAATAAGGATGTGAGTTTCAGTTATGGTTTGTTTATCGAATTTGTCATTTTGCTGTGAAATTGAGTTATTACAATTGGAACACAGCTACATTGAAATAATTCCTCTGGCATCTTAAAACAAACTGGTAAACTTTCTAAATACAAATGAAAGGCTTGAGAGCTAAGGGGCCAACCATTTAAGACAAAGATGAGAAGAAAATTCTTCATTTAAAGAGTTGTGAATGTAAGATAGACAGATCTGTCGGGGGCTAATCTTACCATCGGCTGACGGGTGAGGTGAGCTGGTAAGATTGCGAGAGAGCCGAGAAATCAGCTTCTCGCCTGATTTCTTGCCTTATTATTTGAATTTATTGTAATGCTGATTTGAAAGAAATTAGCAAGCCCCCCCCGCCCTCCCCCTCACCGGTGGTTGGTGCAAGAGGGTGGTGCTCCTTGCGCAGTGCCAACTTGGCACCATGACAGTGCCAGACTGGTACCATGGCAGTGCCAGCCTAGCACCCTGGCTCTGCCCACCAGGCACCAGGCCATGTCATGGGGCAGGGCCTGAGTGGGTGGGACCTACTGGGGGGCAGGGCGAGACTGGGGGAGGGCCAATTGGGGGAAAAGAGGAGGGAACCACTGTGCACTCTGCAGTTGCGATCAGTCGGGGAGGGGGCACCGCTGCCACTCTACATACCATTCAATGGGGGATTGCAGGAGTCGTTTGGTCCAGCCAAGTGGGTGGGGGAACGGGGGTCAATCAATCCGGCCAGGGGTGAGATGGGGGTCGATCAGTCTGGCCCGGGGGGAGTGGGCTGGAGGCAGGGGTTGTTCCTCTAGCCGGGGGGGGGGGGGGGGGGGGTGTTGTCGTGGGGGTCAATCAGTCCAATGGGGGCAGGCCAACGATCGGCCACGGGGCACCAAGGTAGCGCAGGATGGTGGTGCCAGGTTTAGGCCATGGAGGCTAGCTGAAAGCAGCACAGGCTGTGTGAGATGTCTCTCTGCTGCTCTCAGAGCAAAGACCTACACATGCGCAATTGCACCCTCTGCTGCTATCAGCCAGCTTTAAGCCCCACCCACTCACCCTCCAGGCAGATATCAGTTTTCAGCATATTTTTATGCATTAAGTGCATAAAATACCAGATTTGGACTTGCCAAAAGAACGGATCCGAAACTCTCCCATTTTCACCCTCGTTCTGGACTTATAATTTTTATCATAAGATGGTCTTTCAAGAAATTGAGATAAATGGACAGCAGGCAGGAAAGTGGAGTTGAAGCCCAAGATCAACCATTCTATTTAATGTTGGAGCTGGCTCTGTGGAGCCACATTGTATACTCCTGCTCCTGTCTCTTGACTATTAAGTTATAACTGGTGCTACATCAAAAGAAGTATAATGTCTATATCTGCACAGAGGAAGAGGACATTTAACAAAAATGTCTGAAAAGCCAGCTATGGCCTGGGAAGGTGAGATTAGAAAGAGCACTTGGGTGTCCTTGGGCTGGCATGGACAAGATGGACTGAATGGCCTCCTGTGTTGTAACCTTTCTGTGGTTCTATGGTTTTTGTGGCTTATTGGAGGTAACTTTGGGAGAACTATTACCTCTTCCTCAAGTGTAACGCCATGTCTGGAAAAGCAGAGTTTTCCCTGACGGAGTCAGAAATGATCAATATTTATTATGAATGGAAAATGTCACATGGGATGTAAGCATTCTAATACAAATTCTTAAAGGCATCGCAGAAATCTTTGAGTCCTGAATTCCAACTGTGCCAGGTAGAAAGGATCTGAAAAATGTTGGGTACTTCCATAATAGTAAAGTTACATTATGCCTTCCTCTTTTGCAATCTGTAACTAAATGTAGGTTACTCACTTTTCTTTTCAAGGGTCGAAGAAAGAAGTGACTACCAAAAGGCGAGAAAGAAGTCTGAAAATGAGGAGAAAGAAAACGTAACCCACCCAAGAAAAAACCGAAGCGCCTATCGTTGGAAACTCATCCATAAAAACATTTCAAAAAGTCTTAAAAAGAATGATGATGCATGTGATATGACTACTTTGTAAATTTTGATCACTGTAACACTACAGGTATTGGTTTTCAGGATCACATAATTACTTTTCTGAACATTATGAAGCCAGGCTTACAAGACCAATATCCCATTAGACAGTGGACAGCTCTTCCTCAGGTGTCCACACTCACATTAAAGAAACATTTAAAATTTCAGTGAAGCTGAATTTCAACAGATCATTTAAAGTTCTAAATGTTCTTGAATGTGACATGACCTATGCTACGGCTTAGACAACTCAACATGGATGTTGTTAGATATTATATTGTTTGTATATTAAGATTGGTTAGCTGCTTTAATAGATACCCAGAATCAATATTAACAAATGTAACTAGAAATTCTATTGTCATTTGCAAAATATAGTGTTGCAAAGTGGGACTTAATATTAATTGACTGCAGTAGAAATATTTCAAAGAAATAAGACTACAATAATACAAAGAGTCAAATTTAAAACAAGACTAAGTGGGCCTTTAATGTGCATTTATAAATTATAGCAGTTTTGTTGTGACAGTTTTTGGATAGAACCTTTAAACTGTGACGACAAAACAGCTTGCAGTATGGAGTTATTATCACACAGTTTCTAAATGATCTGTGAAATGTAATACCGGATGTTACTGAACACAGAACAAGAATGAAAGTTTTTTTTTATATATATAAAATGTAAGTAAATGGAAAATTATAATCTTATACAGTATTTTAATATAAGGTACAAAATGCTACTGTATTCGAAGGGGGTGACACTGCTGCTGACTATTGTAACACTATGTACCAAAATAAACCTCAAAGAAGATTTTACTGAAAAACAATCAAGAAACATACAGTGGCTCTGTATTAATAGCTTGTTGCAGGAATGGAAAATGTACACAGTTTGAAAGCTGCAAAGTAAAAATTTCACCAAATCAGATGTTTGAATAGCGAGCATAAGACATAACTTGAGAATAAGACAATAATTATTTGACATTGTTTCATTCTAAGTGCTAAAATGTTCTTCAATCTGATTAAACCTACAGTATGACTTGCACAACTGAGCAGTGGGCAATGGGAGTAATTCAGGTAGGCTATGACCATTCTAAATACATTGAAATTCTATGGCTGCTTTTCTGCACAGTGCTTTCTTTGCCAAGGTCAGTAATATGAAGCATCGCAAATTTTGATGTCTTGCCAGGATTGCTAAATATCGAATGCAAACTCACAATTAAACGAACTTCATTCGAATTAGTTTGCTGATCTCATCCAGTGGCTTATTTGTTACTTTAATATCCATTCTTTGATAACCAAAAATGTAGCTCATGAAAATAAATGCCTGATGGAACTGGTCAGTGGAGTTGGAAACTAGTTTGTATGGTTGAAACATTTCTACAACCTCGATTCTCTTCTATGTAATGCCTGAGGTTTCTTTTCTATATTTGGAAACAAAAAATCCAGCATTAACTAAAATCTTTGCTCAACTTATATTCTATCCATTTTTGGTGTCAGATCCTTTAAGATATCATGGATGAGTCCCTGGTTAAGTATACTAGCAGACAGTCCTAAGGACAAGTGTTCTCCTGTGATTCCGAGCTTGTGTAATAAGAGATTTAGCAGCATGGAGTCATCTCTTCATACTATGTGACAAAGTACATGTAACCTGCCACACCACAAGGTTACAACCACTATAATATAAATATTGTTTACTATACAAAATATAATTCATTGCTCCCAGTTTAAAGGTATTCTCCTGAGCAGTGCGCAAAAGGGTTTTGGAAAATTAACAACAGTTTTCTTTCAGCATGATAATTGTCACAATTCTGACTATAATGTTATATTAATAAAATTGACTTGGGTGTCCAGTTTCAAAATTTGTGGACAGTACAGCTTTTGACAAGGACATTGATGGACTTCAAGAGGATGTAGACAAGCTGATGGAATGGGTAAACATGTGACCTGAAAACTTAATGCAGAGAAGTACGAAATGGTACATTTAGGTAAAAAGAATGAGGAGAGGGCAATATGAAATAAAATATATGATTTTAAAGGGAGTGCAGCAATGGTGAGATTAATGCTCACAATCTTTTGGATGGGACAGGACTGGTTGAGAAAGCAGTAAATGAGGATACAAGATTCTGTGCTTTAGAAGTAGAGGCATGGGGCTGGATTTTCATCCTTGGGATGGGTAGCAGGAGTTGGGAACCCACCAGCCTCAGCAGTAGGTCCCACAAAGATGGGATCCTCATTGTTGATTGTTGGGGGGAGTGGGGACGGGCAGGTGGTGCTTAGGCCAGCCAACCTAGGAAAAAAGTCACTCTGATAAAAGGTCATCCTGACTCGAAACATTGGCTTTATTCTCGCCCCACAGATGGTGTCAGACCTGCTGAAATTTTCCAGCATTTTCTGTTTTTGTTTCAGATTCCACCATCCACAGTATTTTGCTTTTAGCTTAGATACTGCCTCTACCCCTCCACTCATCAGGGGATCTTGGGGTAAACCATACCACTATAAATACCCTGATGATAGGCACTCAATCCTGCAATCATACAGGACAATGAATTGGGAAGTTAGAAATGCCTTCTTCCACCTCAACTGCAAAGCTACATTGAGCTTGCACCTATTGCAGTCCAGCCCCTTATCTATGCACCCCTCATATTCTCCCTAAACCATTGAAAGCCCAAAGAAAAAGAGGCAGAACTGTAGGAAAATGGGCTTCCACCCTTTCTCCGTAACCTTTGGACCAGGGACATAAGTATCCCTTGGGACCGTTGTCTCAGCAGCCAAGGAATCATTTTTGTCTTCTGATCATTTAATCATGTCTCTATATAGTTGTTTAGTTCTTGGACTTACCCTTTTCTGGATTGTCATTCAGTATTTATGAGACTTGTTAACTAACAGGATTAATCATCAACTCCTTTCACTAGGAGTCTGTTCTGCATTCTTCTGCTTCTCTATATGTCCCAACTTGATCACTTGAATGTAGAAGAATTTATGTAACAGCACATTCAAGATGAATAAATGATAGAAACCTTTAACAACTTAACAGCCTGATCATCAGATTGGTCAAGTAGTCAAATGAGAAATTATTTTGTACAGTGTAATTGGCCAAGAGAACATATAAGTTTGCAAAGAACATGTAGGGTGGCATAGTGGTTAGTATTGCTACCTCACAGCGCCAGCGACATGGGTTCAATTCCAGCCCTGCCTGTGTTGGAGTTTGCGAGGGTTTCCTCCGAGTGCTCCGGCTTACTCCCACACTCCAAAGATGTGCGGGTTAGGTTGATTGACCATGCTAAAATTGCCCCTTAGTGTCAGGATGACTAGCAGGGTAAATACGTGGGATAGACCCTGGGTGGGATTGTTGTCGGTGCAAGCTCGATGGGCCGACTGGCCTCCTTTTGAACTGTAGGGATTCTGTGAAAATGCTCTGTGAACTTCTGTTGTAAACCACCAGCTGTTGAATAAAAATCAAATAATTATCCATTTCCTTTGCTATGAGCAACATTAGCTGCATGCATTCAATGAAAATGATTGTCCCCAAGCATTGGGATAAATGTTTAAAGACAGCCATGGTGAATTAACTCAATGATTACAGATGCTGCTTCCAAAAGTGGCTATCATAACACTCTGGGGAAAAAGCATAACAGAACATTGGCAGGTGTTAAACAAGATGCAACTGTCGCCAACTGAAGTTTAACACAACCACCCTCACCAAGGTTAATCTTAGTACAAGTCATGCTTATCGACTTCTTATTGCCTCCTATTGGACAGTCAACCACTTCCTGACGTCACGTTTGTGACAAGTGATCTCAAGCCTTTGAGTGTGCTACTTTCGCTGGTCCCACAAAGTGCAACAAAATGAAACAAGAACTTGCATTTATGAAGTTCCACATATGTTGGAAAGCATTTTAAGGTTCTTGAAGAGAGCATTATCAAATAAAATTCCACACCAGACCACGTAAGGAAATAAGAGCAACAAAAACAGAAAATGCTGGAAAATCTCAGCAGGTCTGACAGCATCTGTGGGAAGAGAATAGAGCCAACATTTCGAGTCTAGATGAAGGGTCATCTAGACCCAAAACATCGCTTCGACCTGCTTAGATTTTCCAGCATTTTCTGTTATTGTTTCAGATTGTAGCATCCGCAGTATTTTGCTTTTGAGGAAATAGCAGGACAGGTGACGAAAGTTTAGTGAAAGACAGAATTCACTTATTAAAAGCAAACTTACATAAAAGATCAAATCTACTTCATAAAATACTACACAGCATGGTTTTTAATTCTATTCTTAGAAACAACATTCAAAAACTTCCTAAGCTGTATACTTTAATTGGTGAGTTGAATATTTTTCAGTTCAGATCTGTTTTAACGTAAGGCAGTCAACCATTTTTTTAAAAAGTGATCGGGAAAATTTACATTCTCGACAAGGTGAACAAGAGTTTTATTCTGCATGGATTAGAAAATCAATATGCCTGTTGCATAGATGGAGATGATAGATTCCATCACGTGTGGAGGTATTGGCGTGATCTCTAACTCTGCTGAATTTCTCGCTCTGTTTGATTAGCAACATGTAAGTTCACACGTTTGTCCACAGAGGATAGGAGAACACCCAAAAATCACCATCAAAACACTGTCATGGACAAAGAGTTGTTACTTAGCTGCAAAAACCAACATAAAACCCACTGTAACCAAGAACATACACTGGTTTTGCCTTATTTTATTGTGATTACATGTGCAGTTCCATAGTTAACATGTCCTGAGTGGGTAAAGTGTAGACACAATAGAAGAAAATAAGACATTTCGACTCCCTTTTCTTTCAAAAGGACTCATGTCTTTTAACCAAAATCCATAATGTGTTTTGCAACGGTAACTGTAGAATTAAATGTTAAATCTCATGGACCTTTTTTTAAATTCATTCACGGGACATGGGTGTCGCTGGCTGGCCAGCATTTATTGCCCATCCCTGGTTGCCCGAGGTCAGTTGAGAGTCAACCACATTTTTTTGGCTCTGGAATCACATGTAGGTCAAACCAGGTAAGGAAGGCAGATTTCCTTCCCTAAAGGACATTAGTGAACCAGATGGGTTTTTCCGACAATCGACAATGGTTTCATGGTCATCAGTAGATTCTTAATTCCAGATATTTTATTATTAAATTCAAATTCAAATTAAATTCAAAATCCCTTGGTGGGATTTGAACCTGGGTCCCAAGAACATTAGCTGAGTTTCTGGATTAATAGTCCAGCAACAATACTACTAGGCCATTGCCTCTCTTTACAAACCCCAGAGCTATAAAATTAATTGGACATTTGCGAGGGATTAGCACAGTTGGAATGTGCTGTGCTTGTTTGTTGCCAGCTCATTCAACAAAGAGAAGGAGCAAGCTGTTTGGTGATGGTCTATCCTGTGACCAGCTGAAATGCAACTATTTTTTCCCCAATTACGCATGGAACATATTTAGCATTTTTCTTCCCACATGAACAGTGCTTATCATGCAAGAACCAATAAATACTATTTAATTTTGTACCCTCAGTGCAACCTCACTTTTATTTTCACAGCAACAGCTAAAGACTGGTTCCCTTTTATTCCTGGCTGCTGGAAGCATTTCAGTTCGGAGTGCCAACGCTGCTTGATTGACTGGGCATTTCCTGAGCACTGTTAGCAGCTTCCGAGAGCGGTACTGTGTACTGCCAGTTTGCATCTGCATACCTCCCATCATCCACATTTATAATTCCTGCCTCCACCAGCCTACCATTTTAAGAAGCGGTCTAAATTTTCCTCAGTGGATCTCACTCTGTCACCTGAAATGCAGTTTGCTGCAATTTTGGTGAAATGATGGTGTGAAGTAGGACCAATCACAGTGTAAATTCCTGTTACTTTACTGAAAACCTCAAAGCTCCTGTCTTTCTGCCAACAGCACATGACTGCCAGTACACAGTGAGGTGATAGAAGCTTAAGGAACCTTCTTGGTATGTGTTAATTTAGTGCTGCACAATTGCTAACAGTTGCATTTATATATTTAACATACAAAAGTGCCCCAGCTTTTAAATCAAATTGTCACTTGGGGGAGGCAACGTAAATCAGCAAACGCAGGGATGATGGATGGAAGAATAGGAATATTGGAATAATTTTCAATAATGTAACCTTCAGCAACCCTGTACTCACAATATGGTCTTCAGTTATTTTAAATACAGTGAAGTAATACAAAAAACAGTAGCCAGCAATGTAGGAGGATTAAAACTACTTTCACGGTCTCATTAAACCATAACTCATGACATTTCAAGTTGAAAATGTCATTTAATCTCTCCTGCCTTCCACACTATCACAGATTTTCTCTTTTGTTCTTTCCCCTCCCCTTTTTCCTGCATCTGCACTTGTTTAAAAACTATCATCTCTCGAATATTTTCCATTTCTGATGAAAGCTCCCAAGCCTGCAACATGAACTGTTTCCCTCTCCACAAGTGTTGCCTGGCCTACTGAATATTTCATTCCATTCCCCCCCACCCCCAATCTATTTGCAGGCAGGTGGGGCTGACTAGTCCACTGCCATCCCGCCCACCCCTCAAGCTGTCCCCCATAATATGGGAGGTGGGCAAGGCGCTGCTACCCCACGTGTCCTTCAGCCTATTGAGGACCTTAACTGGCTAATTTTCTTTTTATTCATTCGTGAGACACGGACATCGCTGGCTGGCCAGCATTTATTGCCTATTCCTAGTTGTCCTTGAGAAGGTGGTGGTGAGCTGCCTTCTTGAATCGTTGCACTCCACGTGTTGTGGGTTGACCCACGATGCCTTAGGGAGGGAATTCCAGGATTTTGACCCAACCACTGCGAAGGAATGGCGATATATTTCCAAGTCAGGATGGTGAATGGCTTGGAGGGGAACTTGCAGGTGGTGGTGTTCCCATGTATCTGCTACCCTTGACCTTCTAATTAATTAGTTGAGTCTCCACTGCAATAAAACACGCGATTGGGGAAGGCGGAACATCCTGAACGAAACTGCAGAAAATAAGGTGTGGGTACCTTCTATGCGATAATACCACTAACCTCCACTTGTGGGGGAGGGTGTGATGGAGGGTGGGTGGCAACTGGCATCTCCTAGCTAAATTGTCAGCTTGTTGAGAACCCCACTGGTGTTAAATGAGAGGATATCCCAAAACCCAGAAGAGTAACTTAGAACACCGGTTCTTATTAGTGTATATTTTCAATTTGCTATAATGTGAGAAAGATACACAAACCAGCGAGGAACAGTTGAGTCTTGTTGTGAACAATTAATAAAGATTACTTATTAACTTAAAAGAAAATAGACGACAAGAAAGACTATGGGTGTGATCATGCCACCTGGTAATGCCACACTCCCGCTGCAGCGAAGACAGAGAATTTGGTGACAAGCCAAATCTCCTCCGTTCACTGCAAGGGGATGGGAAAATCCAACTGGCGTGAACGGTTGGAAAATTCCGGCCTATATATAATACACTACGTAAGTACACTCAACTACACTAATGGCTGTACACATCCAGTATCTCATGAAACTACTCCTGGTTCTGAACTACCTACGTTTCGTGAGTGCTGAGAAAAGCCCCTTTTTCACCAAACAACACCTTATATTACATAGCTCTATGGGCTAAATCCAGGATATGGTTACCATTCTCATAGGTTATTTTCCAGGTTTGGGAAATCCGTCATCAGTACTCAGAGATTCTTCTGAGTTTTGATTTTAAACAACAGCCTCTCAGCAGCAGTTTGGTTTCAGTAGAGCCTGCTTTCTGCAGCCGGGTGTGGTTATGATGGTAGCTGCTTCTCTACGCCTCTCTCCAGTTATCTTATGGAGATATTAGTTTTTCCCTTTGATGTTACTGACCCTGTAGGTTTTTAGCATATCAATGCAAATTCCCTTATCTCCCCATTTTAAAGCCACCTCTTCCATACACCATTGTTTTCCCCTGGACACTTAGGTAAACATTAATTCGCATCGCAAAAACATATCTTCAAACAGCTGTAATTTGGTTCCCCTTTTATACCATTTCTTTATTTTATTTTTATCCCAGATTCATTTATCAATCTTGGTTTCTCACAGTTTAACACTTCCTCCCTTTTCCAAATGAAACATCAGGATTTGAAAGACGATTTCATTTCTCAACAATTTCTTATCAGTTATACCTTATCTAACACTACAAAGATTTTAAAACATGTATCAACATAAAATATACCTCAAAATATTTACACACACTAGATTGGGAATCTTACCAAAAACTGGCAGAGCGTTGTTTCCGGAGAGAAAACCAGTGTCTTTCTCTCCAGAGAAACAGACTGGTTTGCTCTCCAGATATTACGACACACTGCCTAAAAATATCAAGGGGGTGATGCACTATCAACTACGACACGAAGACTCCTGTGAGTGAGGGAAACTAATAGGCTTTTATTCACAGAGCACAGGAGCATACCCTTGTAGCTGACCTGGTCTAGACTGAGGCGAGGAGGAGAGACCATCACCTTTATACCCCACTCTGGGTGGAAAGGGAGGAGTCTCAGGTGGAAAGGGAGGAGTCTCAGGCCAGGTGCAGCATGGGTGTGTCCAGGCACATACATGTAGTAACAGTGGTTCACCACATTCACCCCACCTTTAAAAAAGAGTCCGGCGGGGTGGGTGGAACCATATGTACAGGGGTATATATACACATAAGAGTCACAAGCTGAGGTGAGGCGTTGTCCCTTCACAGGTTCAGCCTGTTGGGCGGCTTGACCAGTCGTTGTGACCGCCGCAGTACCGGTTGGGGGTTGCTGCCGGTGGCAGGGTGGAGCCGCTCGTATCCGCCGTCGTCTCTTCTGGTCTGGTCCTGCGTGGTGACTCTGGGGGCTCAGGCGAGCTGCGTACAATGGGCAAAGATGTAAACGGACCTGGTGCTACCTGAACAGAGGGGTTTAGGGATGCGGGGTGGGGGGTCATAGTGGGCTCCGGGGCACCCGCGGGCGCCAGGTCCCGGATAGAGACCGTGTCCTCCCGCCCATCATGGTATGCCACATAGGCATATTGGGGGTTGGCGTGGAGGAGCTGGACTTTTTCAACTAGGGGGTCCGACTTATGGGGTCGTACATGCCTCCGGAGCAGACCTGCCCTGGGTACACCAGCCATGATGGTAGTGCGATTCCCGAGGAGGACTTCCTCAGGAAAGCAAACATCCGCTCGTGGGGGGTGGCGTTGGTGGCTGTACACAGGAGGGACCGAGTCGAATGTAGTGCATCGGGGAGGACTTCCTGCCAGCGGGAGACTGGAAGGCCTTTAGACCGTAACGCTAGTAAAATGGCCTTCCAGACTGTCGCGTTCTCCCTCTCTACCTGTCCATTACCCCTGGAGTTGTAGCTGGTAGTCCTACTCAAGGCTATGCCCTTGGAGAGCAGGTACTGATGCAGCTCATCGCTCATGAATGAGGATCCCCGGTCGCTGTGGATGTAGTTAGGGTAACCGAACAGGGTGAAGAGGCCGTGCAGGGCCTTGACGACTTTGGTCGATGTCATGTCCGAGCAGGGGATGGCAAAGGGGAATCGGGAGGACTCATCTATCACGTTGAGGAAATAGATGTTGCGGTCAGAAGAAGGAAGGGGCCCTTTGAAATCGACGCTGAGGCGTTCAAAGGGGCGGGTGGTTTTTATGAGGCGTGCCCGGTCCGGCCGATAGAAGTGCGGCTTACATTCTGCGCAGACCGGACAGTGTCTGGTTATAGACCGGACGTCCTCAACAGAATAGGGCAGATTACGGGCCTTAATAAAATGGTAGAGCCTGGTGACCCCCGGGTGACAGAGGTCATTGTGGAGAGTCTGTAGTTGGTTCACCTGCGCGTTAGCACATGTTCCACGAGACAGGGCGTCCGGGGGCTCATTGAGCTTCCCGGGCCGGTATAAGATATCGTAATTGTAGGTGGAGAGCTCAATCCTCCACCTCAGTATCTTATCATTCTTAATCTTGCCCCTCTGCGCGTTGTTGAACATGAAAGCCACTGAACGTTGGTCCGTGAGCAAGGTGAACCGTCGGCCAGCAAGGTAGTGGCGCCAGTGTCGCACTGCTTCGACGATGGTCTGAGCCTCCTTCTCGACAGAGGAGTGTCGGATTTCCGAGCCCTGAAGGGTTCGTGAGAAGAAGGCTACGGTTCTGCCCGCCTGGTTGAGGGTGGCGGCCAGGGCGAAGTCAGACGCATCACTCTCCACCTGAAAGGGGATTGACTCGTCCACAGTATGCAACGTGGCCTTTGCGATGTCCGCTTTGATGTGGTTGAAGGCCGAGCAGGCCTCTCCCGACAGGGGAAAAAGGGTGGATTTGATAAGCGGACGGGCCTTATCCGCATAATTAGGGACCCACTGGGCGTAGTATGAGAAGAAGCCCAGGCATCTCCTCAGTGCTTTAAGAGTGGTGGGGAGGGGAAGTTCTATGAGGGGGCCAATGCACTCGGGATCGGGGCCGATGACCCTGTTTTCCACCACATATCCCAGGATGGCGAGGCGGTGAGTGCGGAAGACACACTTCTCCTTATTATAGGTCAGATTCAGGAGAGCGGCCGTACGGAGGAATTTATTAAGGTTGGCGTCGTGGTCCTGCTGATCATGGCCGCAGATGGTGACGTTATCCAGGTACGGGAAGGTGGCCCGCAGCCCGTTCTGGTCCACCATTCGGTCCATTTCACGCTGGAAGACCGAGACCCCATTGGTGACGCCGAAGGGAACCCTAAGAAAGTGGTAGAGGCGGCCATCCGCCTCGAAAGCCGTATATTTGCGGTCCTCCGGGCGGATGGGGAGCTGGTGGTAGGCCGAATTGAGGTCGATCGTGGAGAACACCCGGTATTGCGCAATCCGATTGACCATGTCGGATATGCGCGGAAGGGGATATGCATCCAGCTGCGTGTACCGGTTGATGGTCTGACTATAATCGATGACCATCCGATGTTTCTCCCCAGTTTTGACTACTACCACCTGCGCTCTCCAGGGGCTGGTGCTCGCCTCAATGATCCCTTCCTTTAGGAGTCGCTGGACCTCGGACCTAATGAAGGTCCTGTCCCCTGTACTGTACCGTCTGCTCTTAGTGGCAATGGGCTTACACTCGGGGGTGAGGTGTTCGAATAGTGGTGGGGGGGTGACTTGGAGGGTTGAAAGGCTGCAGGTGGTGCGCAGTGGGTAATCCAGGAACTGTGGGTTGCAGACGGAGATCGGGGAAAGAGGCCCGTTGTACTGTAGTGTGACACTCTTAAGATGGGTCATGAAATCGAGCCCTAAGAGTACGGGAGCACAGAGGTGTGGGAGCACCAGGAGCTTAAAATTTGCGTAATCGGTCCCCCGAACCGTAAGAGTCACCACACAGTACCCGATGACATCCATGGAGCAGGACTTTGAGGCCAAGGAAATGGTCTGTTTGACTGGCCGTACCGAAAGGGCATAGCGACGCACAGTATCGGGGTGGATAAAGCTCTCCGTACTCCCGCTGTCAAACAAACAATTTCCCGCGCGGCCGTTTACCTGTATGTCCATCATGGACCTGGCGAGCTGATGTGGACGAGACTGGTCAAGCTGGATCGCTGCCACCGTGGATCCCGGAGAATCATCGGCCGGCGTCCAAAATGGCGGCTCCCTTGTCTCGCATGCGGCCGACGGCGTCCAAGATGGCGGCCCCCTTGACTCCCACATGGCCAATGGCATCCAAAATGGCGGCTCACACGTGGTCGCTGGTGTCCAACATGGCGGCTCCCTTGACTCCCACGCGGCTGATGGCGTTCGGGTTTTCTGTTCCCTCGGGTCGCATGCTGTGCTATTTGGTTTCGAGGCCGACTTCGCCCTGCAGACTTTCACGTAGTGGCCTTTCTTTCTGCACCCTGAGCAGAACACCTCCCTTGCCGGGCAGCGTTGTCGGGGGTGCTTCGCTAGGCCGCAAAAATAACACTTTGGGGCTGCCACGGCCGCAGCCGTCGAGTCGTTGGTGGGGCGCTGTATGGCATAAGTCTGAGGCCCTCCTAGGTACTGAGATGATAGTGGCCGTGAGGCCCACGATGTCGCGTGATCGGGCGTGTACGCCTCGAGGTTACGTGATGCTACTTTGAGGGATTCAGCGAGCGCTACAGTTTTTGGAAGATCTAGCCCACCTTGTTCTAGCAGGCGCTGTCGAATATAGTTGGATGCGATGCCCGTAACGTAGGCATCGCGGATTAAGTCCTCTGTATACTGCACAGCGGATACAGCCTTGCAGTTACAGGCCCTGCTGAGCGCACGTAGTTCACGGAGGAACTGTGCGTTTGATTCTCCCGGCCACTGTTTACGGGTAGCTAGCAGATGCCTGGCGTAGACTTCGTTCATCTGTTGGCTGTATTGGCTCTTTAGGAGCGCTAGTGCATCTGCGTACGTTTCTGCGTCACAGATGGTGGCGAAAACTGTGTCGTTTACCCGGGTGTTGAGCACGTGCAGCTTGTCTGCATCGGACCGGACGGCCGTGGAGGCTCCGAGGAAGGCTTCGAAACACTTCAGCCAGTCATTAAAGCTGTTGGCGGCCTCCGGCGCTTGCGGATCCAGGTTTAGGGTATCGAGCTTTAAAAGTTGCTCCATTCCGTTTTTTTTTTCTCTGTGAATAAAATTGATACACTATCAATTACGACACGAAGACTCCTGTGAGTGAGGGAAACTTAATAGGCTTTTATTCACAGAGAACAGGAGCACACCCTTGTAGCTGACCTGGTCTAGACTGAGGCAAGGAGGAGGGACCATCACCTTTATACCCCACTCTGGGTGGAAAGGGAGGAGTCTCAGGTGGAAAGGGAGGAGTCTCGGGCCAGGTGCAGCATGGGTGTGTTCAGGCACATACATGTAGTAACAGTGGTTCACCACAGGGGGCATGTTTCACGTTGCCATACAGCGGGGACAGGGCCTCAACACGCCAAAAAAATCTGGCTGCACTGAGATCTGTCACCCCGTTCAGAACAGCAATAAACCTGCCCCGGATCATTGGCCCTTTTCCCTCCCCGATCGTTATGCCCAACACCCCCCCCACCAATTATTGGCTCTTCCTCTGCACCCCCCACCATAATCGGAGCCGACAACCCACCCTCCCTACCTGCCATCGCGGGCATCTTCTGCTCCTCCGTCCACTCCTGGCCCACAACCAAATCTAAATAAATCCCCCCCCTCCTGCATGAGGCTCCCATTGGGACCTTGCCTATAGTTTCTTTTATGCCCCCATGTCGAGCTGAACCTGTTGTAAACTCTACCTGGTGGAGCTTTTTGAAGGAGTGACTAGAATGGTTGACAAGGGAAGGGCCGTGGATGTCGTCTATATGGACTTTAGTAATGCGTTTGACCAAGTCCCTCATGGTAGGTTAGTGCAAAAGGTTGGATCTCATGGGATAAAGGGGGAGGTGGCTAGATGGGTGAAGAACTGGCTTGGTCACAGAAGACAGAGGGTGGTAGTGGAAGGGTCTTTTTCCGGCTGGATGCCTGTGACTAGTGGTGTCCCACAGGGCTCTGTATTGGGACCTCTGCTGTTTGTGATTTATATAAACGATCTGGAAGAAGGTGTAACTGGGGTGATCAGTAAGTTTGTGGACGACACGAAAATGGCTGGACTTGCAGATAGTGAGAAACATTGTCAGAGGCTACAGAAGGATATAGATAGGCTGGAAATTTGGGCAAAGAAATGGCAGATGGAGTTCAATCCAGATAAATGCGAAGTGATGCATTTTGGTAGAACTAACGTAGAGGGGAGCTATACGATAAATGGCAGAACCATAAAGGGTGTAGATACGCAGAGGGACCTGGGTGTGCAAGTCCACAGATCCTTGAAGGTGACGTCACCGGTGGAGAAGGTAGTGAATAAGGCATATGGCATGCTTGCCTTTAGAGGACGGGGCATAGAGTATAAAAGTTGGGGTCTGATGTTGCAGTTGTATAGAAGGTTGGTTCGGCCGCATTTGGAATACTGCGCCCAGTTCTGGTTGCCACACTACCAGAAGGACCATAAGACCATAAGACCATAAGACATAGGAGCGGAAGTAAGGCCATTCGGCCCATCGAGTCCACTCCACCATTCAATCATGGTTGATTTCAACTCCATTTACTCTCCCCATAGCCGTGGAGGCTTTAGAGAGAGTGCAGAGGTTTACCAGGATGTTGCCTGGTATGGAAGGGATTAGTTATGAGGAGAGATTGGATAAACTGGGGTTGTTCTCACTGGAAAGACGGAGGATGAGGGGTGACCTAATAGAGGTGTATAAAATTATGAAAGGCATAGATAGGGTGAATGGTGGGAAGCTTTTTCCCAGGTCGGTGGTGATGTTCATGAGGGGTCATAGGTTCAAGGTGAGGGGGGGGAGGTTTAACACGGATATCAGAAGGACGTATTTTACGAAGAGGGTGGTGGGGGCCTGGAATGCGCTGCCGGGCAAGGTGGTGGAGGCGGACACACTGGGAACATTTAAGACTTATCTAGATAGCCACATGAATGGAGTGGAAATGGAGGGATACAAAAGAATGGTCTAGTTTGGACCAGGGAGCGGCGCGGGCTTGGAGGGCCGAAGGGCCTGTTCCTGTGCTGTATTGTTCTTTGTTCTTTGTTCTACCGACGTGACACCATGTGTGTCAATGTACAGAGGGCGGGTTAATAACATTAAAATCTATTCAAATTCATGTAAAGCAGGTTCACGGCCATTATGCATGACTTCCAGATCTTGAGCCACAACCAGCATTCACACGGATGGCGAAGTGGGCTCAGGATTGGCCCCTAAGTTCTCAGTAGTCTTTTTTTTTTACATTCATGACAGTGCACCATCAATGATGTTCCCTCTTTCAGCCACACGGATGATTTTCAAGTTGAACAGTTGCAATAACAAACTCCATCTGAATAATCCAATTTCAAAACTTCTTCAGAAATGTTAGGGGATTATGGTCTATACATATGATTGTTTCTATGGAATTACTGGCAACAAAAACTCAAAATGTTGTAATACCAATACCAAACTTAAAGTCTCTTCATCAATTGTAGAATACTTCCATTGATGAGGATTTAATTTTCTTGAAAAATGCACCACAGGTCTCTCAAGTTCAAGTTCATCTTCCTGTATCAATACACCAATGTCACTGGCATCCACAGCCAGTTTAAACTGTTCATCATAGTTTGGAGCATCTAACACACGGCACTGCTGTCAACACAGTTTTAAATGTTGTAATGCAGTTTGGCAATTCCCCATGCAATTACATTTGTTATTCTTCTTCAAGAGTTCTCTTAGTGCTGCTACCACAGTTTGGCACAAACTTACAATAATATCCATTAATTCCCTGAAATCTTAAAACCTCTGTTCTTATTGTACGTTCTGGAAAATCCCAAATGGCCTGTATTTTCACAAGTCGTGGAGCCATTTGACCACAGCCTACGAAATGTCCTAAATATCAAATATGAGCTTTAGCAAATTTTTGCTAAATTTGTGACTAGATTCGCTTCAAGTGTTCAAACAGTTCTTTTTGGTGTTGCAGATGTTCTTTCCAACTTTGACTAAACACCACTAAATCATCAGTGTATACCGCACAGTGACTCAGTCCCTGAATAACTTTTTTGTTAGTCTCTGAAATGTTGTGGGTGAGTTCTTTATTCTGAATGGCATATCTTTAAATTGATGAAGTACATTTTGCATCATGAATGCTGAAATTTTCTTTGCCCGCTCAGACAAAGTTTACTCTTCAAAATTCCTTTAGCAAGTCTATTTTTGTAATGAATTTCAACTGTCCAACTCTTTCAATGCAATCTTCCAACCAATCTTCCAGTGGTATAGGAAACAATCCCTCTTGGTGACAACATTCACTTTCTTTTAGTCCACACAAAGGGCCCGATTTTACCATTGCGTCACGCCCGTTTTTGGGCGCAAAAACATGGTAAAGTCAGTGTGAGGCCATTAACGCGATCCGCGCCCACGTCCGCGCAGATGGCCACTTTACCAAAACCCGGGAATGGCGGCGATCCACTTCTCGCCCAAAACGGGCGCAACAGCGATTTAAATGTATTTGCATGCATTTAAATTGAATTAATGAACTGCCCACCCAACTTTATCAACCTTTCCCCCTTTACCAATCCGGAACCGCGCCGTAATGGACCTGCTAAATAAAAGTCTGAATCGGGCGCTCCAGCTGCTGAAGGGCGTGTTCAGAGTTTCCAATGGCTCTTTGACTCAGATCAGTGGTGGGGGGGGAGGCGGGTCAGATCATTCTCTGGTGGGGGCGGATGGAGGGGAATGAGGCCAGATCGTTGTCTGGTTGTGGGGGGGGGTGGGGGGGGGGTGGGGGCGGGTGGAGGAGGAGGCAGGTCAGATGTATCTCTGGTGGGAAGGGCGGGGAGGACTGATCATTGTCTGGTGGCGAGGGAGGAGGAGGCGGGTCGGGTCAGATGTTCCTCTGGCGGGTTGGGGGGGGTGGGGGGTGATGGGGGTGGGTGAGACCAGACCATTCTCTGGGGGGCGGGGGGAATGAGTAAGGCGTTGTCTGGAGGCGGAGCGGGGATGGGTGAGTGAGGCCAGATTGTTGTCTGGAGAGGGGGGGGGGGCGAGGGTGAGTGAGACCAGCTCATTGTCTGGAGGCGGAGTGGAGGCGGAGTGGGGGCGGGCGGGGGGCGGAGGTGTGAGTGAGGCCAGATTGTTGTCTGGAAAGGGGGGGGCGAGGGTGAGTGAGGCCAGATCATTGTCTGGAGGTGGAGTGGAGGCGGAGTGGGGGCGGGCGGGGGGGGGGGCGGAGGTGTGAGTGAGGCCAGATTGTTGTCTGGAGGCGGAGTGGAGGCGGAGTGGGGGCGGGTGGGGGGGAGGGGGGGCGGAGGTGTGAGTGAGGCCAGATTGGTGTCTGGAGAGGGGGGGCGAGGGTGAGTGAGGCCAGATCATTGTCTGGAGGTGGAGTGGGGGCGGGGGGGGAGGTGGGTGAGTGAGGCCAGATCGTTGTCTGGAGGTGGTGGTGGTGGGGGAGGGGGGGCTGGGGTCTGAGTGAGACCAGATCATTTTCTTGGGGGGGGGGGGGGGGGGGATGTGAGTGAGGCCAGATCGTTGTCTGGAAGTGGGGGGGGTGGGGGGGGGAGGTGAGTAAGGCCAGATCGTTGTCTGGAGGTGGGGCGGGTGGAGGGGGGGGGGGGGTAGTGAGTAAGACCAGATCATTGTCTGGTTGTGGGGGGGGGGGGGGGAGGAGGAGGGAGGCGGGTAAGATGTATCTGGTGCGGGGGGGAGGCCCGATCGCTCAGTCACTGGTGCGGGGGAGGAGGCAGATGGATCTCTGGGGGGGGGGGGGGGGGGGGGAGGGGCAGATGGATCTCTGGTGGGGCTGCAAGGGGGAAGGGGGGTCCCCTGCCACTCTGTGGGCGATCGGTGGGGGGGGGGGGAGGAGGGGGGCAGGGGTGGTGATCGGTCTGGGTAGCGGGGGGGTGGGTGGATAAGGGACAGTGATGTGTGTGGGTAATGGGGGGGTTAATAAGGGGGACAGCGATGTGTGCGGGTAGTGGGGTGGGGATAAGGGTGACAGTGATGTGTGTGGGTAATGGGGGGGTTGATAAGGGGGACTGCGATGTGTCTGGGTAGTGGGGTGTGGATAAAGGGGACAGTGATGTGTGTAGGTAGGGAGGGGGTTGGATAAGGGGGACAGCGATGCGTGTGGGTAGCGGGGGGGTGGGTGGATCAGGGGGACAGTGATCTGTGTGAGTGATGGAGGTGTGGATAAGGGGGACAGTGATGTGTGTGGGTAGTGGCGGGGGGTGGATAAGAGGGACATGTCTGTGAGGGCCATCGCTCTTGCTTTTCGCGTCCAGGTTGCTTTCTCCGCTTTCTGCGGCTCTGGGGCGATCTGACATGGGCGCGCTTTTTCAAATTTTTTTCTAACTTCGCATGCGCAGTTCAGAGCTCCGATTGTTTGGGCCGCGCTAAGCCCCGCCCACAGCGTGAATGGGACCCGCGATGTTTTTTTCAGGCTGAGTGCGTATGGGGACGCCTAAAAGCAGATTTCTAAGTCGGATCTGCATTACGCCCAGATTCAGCACTTAGAATGAAAATGATAAAATCGGGCCCAAAGTCTTTGTGTTCCATTGGGCTTTGGTACCATTACAATAGGTGAACTCCAATCACTACAACTCAATTCAATAAAGTCATTTTGGAGCAGATAGAACCCCTACAGTGCAGAAGGAGGCCATTCAGCCCATTGATCTTGCACCGACAACAATCGCACCCAGGCCCAATCCCCATAACCCCATGTATTTACTCTACTAATCTCCCTCACACTAATGGTCAATTTAGCATGGCCAATCAACATAACCCATATATCATTGGACTGTGGGAAAAAACCAGAGAACCCGGAGGAAACCTATGCAGACACAGAGAGAATGTGCAAACTCCATACAGACAGCGACCCAAGGCCAGACCCGAACCCGGGATCCTGGCACTGTGAGGCAGCAGCACTAACCACTGTGACACCATGCCGCACCTTTTGTACTTGTGATAACTTTGTGGATTTAACCTATATGGATGTTGCTTTATTGGAACTGTTTCACCCACATCTATATCATGCATTGCTACCTCTGTTCTACCCAATTTATTTCCATAAATAAAACTGCAGTAACTCTTCCAATTTGCATCAGCTCTTACCTGGAAGGTAACAACCAGTTGTTTAAATTTCCTTGTACTTCCTCATAATTAGAGGAAAGTCACTCTCATAAGTTAACCCGTCTTCTTCTCTCTGCTTCATTACTGCCCAGACTTCATGTTTGCCCTCATTTCCTCTATCAAAATACCTGTTAAGCATGTTAATATGACACACTCTGTGAGATTTGTGTCTATCTGGTGTGTGTACCAAATAATTTACTTCAGTAACTTTTTACTCAATCTGATATGGTGCATTAAACATAGCTGTCAATGGGCCACCCAACACAGGCAATAAAACTAGCATTTTCTCCCATGCTACAAAACCAAGTCTGCATTCTCCTATCAGCCATTGCTTTCATTCCCTCCTGTGCTATATTTAAATACTTCCTTGCCACCTCAGAAGCCCCTTTCAGCCTATCTCTGAAATACAATATGTAGTCCAAAAGTGTGGTCTCTGATTCCTTACTTAATAATTTTTCTTGAATTTATTTTAGTGGATCTCTAACTTCATGTCCATAACCAATTCAAAAGGACTAAATCTTGCAGAATCATTTGTTGTATCCCTAATGACAACTAATAAAAAAGGAACCCCTTTCTGCCAATCATGAGGGTAATCTTGACTAGATGCTTTCATCATTGTTTTAAAAGTTTGATGCCACTTCTCTAATGCTCCCAATGACTCTGGATAATATGCCAGTGATTTATACTGTTTTATTTCCAGACTATTCATCACCTATAGGTAGGTCTAGAAGGTAGGGATGTGTTCGGCACAACTTGTGGGCCGAAGGGCCTGTTTGTGATGTAGTTTTTCTATGTTTCTATGTTTCTACCTCTTTAAATAAATTCATGAAATTTTACCTTTGATCCAATTGTATCTCTTTTGGTAAGCCAATATCTCATAAAGAACTTGGTTAATCCTTCTACCACTCGCTTGGCTGTAATATTTTTAAATAGTTAACGAGTATTGATTTCCACTTTGCATTTTCGAAAGTGGTCCCTTCCTGGGTTTGAACCTGATTACATGCCAGCAGGGTGTGGGGAAGATCTCAAACTGAGACCTTGCTGTCGCAAATCCCGTTATGGCTCTCTTGTGAGAGTTAGCGATCATAACAGGATTTGCGCCCACAGCGAACGGGCTCTGAGAATCGCGCCAGTGTTTTGAATTGAATAGAAGAGTCATATTCAACTTGAAACATTAACACTATTTCTCCCTCCACAGATTCTTCCTGACTTATTGAGTATTTCCAGCACTTTTTGGTTTTTATATCGGCAGGAAATTAATTTTCCAGAATGGAATTACTGTGAATTAAGTTCCAACTTGAACTTTAATGATTTAGGATGAAATTAAAGAAGTTGGCAGTCCTTCTCAGAATAGACTTAAATAAACCATTGTAATCCCCACGGTTTAAAGTGGGTGTATTGGTGCTAATGTGATTAGCTTATTCTGGTGGATGGTGCATTGTCTGCTCTTGCTAACGGAAGGACAAGAGAGATGAAGGGCACACACACACTCGTTGTTACAGTAAGGCACCACTCCATGCCTGTTTTGTTTATGATTCTTCCTTTCAGAGAAGCCGAGATTCTTTACAAAGTCAGCATGGACTGCTCTGTGTTTGATTACGTTTCTCCAAAACTAATCACTGTTTATCTCCAACCTTGTCACCTCCTATAAGTTGATGAGTTAACTGTATAAACCCTGACATCACCTAATAAAACTCATCAAAACCCACTGAGCGCCAATAGCAAAAAAAATCACACACACAAAGAATGATCTCTGGATTTAAACACATTACGAGGTATGATATTTCATTGACCTGAAATAGCCTGCACACTCAATTTAGCATAAACCATGTAACTTGTAACTGAATTCAACAGAAATTGGAAATGATTAACCTGCTTTGCTCAGTTGCCCACAATTAGTTTTGATGGTGAAAATGATGGGGGCAATGATAGAGATATAAGTGTCAGCTAAATAGGCTTCTGATGACAAAAAAATTATTAAAAATTGCAGGTAAAGATGGAAGTGGTGGGGAGAGCGGGAAGGTGAGATATTTAAACAAGTTGATAAGATGTTAGTGATGTAAAATGGGAACCAAAATGAATAAAGGAAAGGATATTGACCACACTTTCAAAAAAGTGTTTAAAATGACACTGAAAAGGTTAAACTTACAAAGTGTTGATCTGGGAGAAAAAGACTGGGTTCATTTTCCAATTATTATGACACAACAAATCATCCAATGTAATATATGTAAATATTTGAGCTGGTATAACAGTCAGTTCCAGTCTGTTTGAAAACCAGAAGACTGTAGGAATTAATGGTTACTTCCAGGTTCCACTTAATGTTGAAGTCATGAATGGACATGAATGGACATGCTTGTTGAAAGGGAAACAATTTGGGCCAGAGAACCTGAAGTTTCCTAAATGAAGTATAAAAGCCAAAGATGTGATCAGTCCAGACTGAACCCAAGAGGAGAGACTGGAGGGAAAGCACAAATTCAGTGGTGAAAAAATAAGTTAGAATAATATGATTGCTTAGTTGTATTTGTGAATCTTTAAGCAAAGGTAGCAATGGGCAGTACAACACAGGGTTGAGGAACCAGAAAATTGATGTGGCAGGAGGACAAATGCTCTGCAAGAGATCAGTGCCAACATGGGATACAAAGGTTTGATAAGTTGTTGGGTGGAGATGTACTGTAATTGGGTCACAATCCAGAGAAAGATTGGAATACCAGTTAGATACTTACCATTTAAGTAGAGATTATTTTTTCAACAGCATAAATCAGCAGATTTGACAATTAGATCAAGGTTGAACCTAACAGATCAGAAATTTCTGAAGAAAACAGATAATAAATGAAGAGAAGAGAGTCCCCAAGAGGATTACTCTCACATCAGTAGTTCTTGATGAAAATAGCAAGCCATTAGATTAGCAGAACATATCGGAAAATATCCTTCTTGATATCCATTCAATCAATTCCCACGATGCTGATATTTTAGACCATCTTTTGTCTCCTATGAGAAGAGTTGAACTACTTAGGAGCAACAATCCCCTTCTGTGTTTGCATATGAATACTCATTTGTATAAAATTCATTTGTCTCTTAGTATAATAAGAATATGAGTCTTTGGATCACTAGTCCACTGACAATGCTATTAGGCCACCACCTCCCACAAATGGTTGGGAGGGGAAGGTTTAAGAAAAGCCTTTTGGAAACAGATTCAACAGTTGATATGTGGGAGTTGGAGTTGGTAAAGGGAAGAACATTAATAGATTAAGAGGAATAAGGGTGAACTACCTAACATTTGATCATTGTTGGTTAGAAATGGGAGGGAGGGGTGTGCATTCTGTCTTTGAGCAATATTGTGTAACGAGTGTTATCAGGTCAGCCACCTGGTTATACAACTCTCTTCCCTAGTTTAATTTCCAATTGCAGATTATTGCCCATTTTACACTCGTGCCCAAAATCCAATAATACATAAAGACATTGTCATTACATGTTAAAGGGTGAGGAAGAGACAAAGGTGTATTGTCTAGACATTGCACTGTGAAGGGGTTGGAGAGGGTGAGCACGGAGAAAATGTGATCCGTAAAATTGATTGTACAGTGGGTTAGGTAGGCAGTGGAATGGAGAGGTCATTGTTAAAAAGGATAGGTGAAGTTAAAATCTACTGGGCTGTACAAATTTGTATCTGTCCAATTGGACAGGTTCACCAAAGTTCCTCACACGAGATTTCCAGAAGGAATGAACAAGTATCAAATTCAGTAGTCAAGAGATAGAGGTCAGGCCGTACTGGTGATCATAGTCAAGAATTTACAAGACAAAGGACATCTGTCTTCATGGGGTTTCCTCCGGGTGCTCCGGTTTCCTCCCACATTCCAAAGATGTGCGGCTTAGATTGATTGGCCATGATAAATTGACCCTAGTATTGGGGATTAGCAGGGTAAGTGTTTGGGGTTGTGGGAATAGGACCTGGGTGGGATTGTGGTTGGTGCAGACTTGATGGGCCGAAGGGCCTCCTTCTGCACTGCAGGCATTCTATGATTAATATCATATTGCATGCACGATGAGTACATCACAGACAAAGACACACAGCATAACCATAACTGACTTTCCAAACACATTGGGCAATTTTGAGCCCAGACTCTCCGTCTGGGGAATGGCGATGTGTCCGGAGAGCGCAACAATCCCATTTCTATTAACTTTGTCTGGCCCCCTCATGAGTTTGAATGCCTCCTCTCATCCTCCTTTTCTCCATGGAGAACAACCTAACTTCTCCAATCTAACCATGTAAATGAAGACCCTCTTCCCCAGAACAATTTTTGTGATTTTATTTCTGTGCCGTCTCTAAAAACTTCGTATCCTTCCTAAAGTGGGTGTCAAGAATTGGACACATACTCCAGCTAAGTCAAGCCATTGCTTTATAAAAATTCATCATGGCCTCCTTGCTTTTATAGTCCAGGGGTGCGATCTTACCTGCCATTCGCGCCACACTCCCACTGCAGCGAGGTCAGATGTCCATTCACTGCAGCAGGATGGGAAAATCCATCCGATGTGAATGGTGGTAAGATTTTTCTCTATGCCTCTATTTATAAATCTCAGGGTTGCATATGCATTTTTAAACACTTTCTGAACTAGCCTTGCTGTTTTCAATGACTTGTGCACCTTGCACCTTGTCCCCTCTAGTTTATACTGGCTCTTCTCATCTTCCTAACAAAATGGATCATTCTGTTCTTCTCTGCATTAAAATGCATCTGCCATCTGTCTGCCCATTCCATTTTGTTTTGAACTTCATCATTATCTATTTTGTTTTGAACTTTATCATTATCTATTTTATTTTGAACTTTATCACTATCCTTCTCACAGTTCACTATATGTCCAAGTTTCGTGTCATCTGCAAATTTCAGAATTGTGTTCTGTACACCCAAGTCTAATTCACCAACATATAATCAAGAAAAGCCATAATCCTGGTACCGACCTCTGCGATACTTCACTTATGTCCAAAAAACAACTGCTCATCAGTACTCTGTTTCCCAACACTCTGCCAATTTTGTATCCATGCTGCCAGTGTCCCTTTTCCTTCCACGGGCTTCAATTTTGCCGACCAGCCTGTCATGTGGCACTTTATCAAAAGTCTTTTGGAAGTCCATGTGCGTGATATCAGCTGCATTACCCACACCAAGCCTCCCTGTTACCTCAATAAACTCAAAGTAGTTAAACATAATTTGCTTTAAAAAAATTCCATGATGGCTTTTCTGGATTCATCGATGTTTATCTAAGTGACTGTTAATTTTGTCTTGGATTATCACTTCAATAAGCAATCTTGGTGACATTTCAACATTAATTACACCCAGCCTTTCTGGTACCTTTGCTTTATCAATTTTTAGGCCATTTAGTGTCTCTGCTGCTTTCTCTTCCACTATGACTTGGGCATCATCCTCTTCCTGGGCAAAGTGAGATACAAAGTGTTCATTTAGAACCTCAGACATGATGTCCTCTGTCTTCATGTGTAGTTCTCCTCTTTGGTTCCTTATAGGGCCTATACCTCCTCTGCCTAACGTTTTACTATTTTTATTGCCTGTAGAAGACTTATGGATTCCCCTCTGTGTTAGCAGCCTGCTCCCTCTCATACTCTCACTTAACAAAGATGTGCAGGGTAGGTAGATTGGCCATGCGAACTTGCTGCTTAATTCTCCAAGATGTGTAGGTTAGATGGATTAGCCATGGTAAATGTGTGGGGTTACAGGGATAGGGCTGGGTGAGAGGGCCTGGGGAAGATACTCTGTCAGAGAGTTGGTGCAGATGTGATGGGCTGAATGGCCTCTTCTGCACTGTAGGGATTCTATGATCTATGTTCAATGAACACCACCACCACCACCACCCCGTCCCACCATTTCATTTTTCACCTCTGACATCTTCTCCAACTCACCAGAATTGAAACCACTGGAGGTCAGATTGCAGATATGTATATATAGCAGTATTGAATGACACACACAAATGATCAGCCACTTACATTGTATTTCTTTCTTAATCACAATCTTGCTATCAGAACATCCTGTTTCCCCAAGTAACTTGGTGTATCCACAAACATAAATATTTAATTTAAAATGCATTTATCAAGGCCATTGGTAAATAATTCTACCAGCAGGGTTCCATGAATTATTGTTGGTCACATTAATTCTTTGACAATTTCTGTCTGGACTGTTGCGTATTTTTACTATTACAAAAAAAATTGGCTCCACTTTTAACCTAACCCAACCAACAAGACAGGTTAAGGCAGAGTACCTGCACATCCTGTCCAATTTTACTCTTTATTGAAATCAGAGAAAAAAATTGGACAAATCTAAAATGGGTGCCTAATCGGAACACCATCCCTCCACCGTTGCCAGTGGGTGGGTGGCTAGGTTAAAATTAGAGATACTGTCTAGAAAAATGTGGAATGTACATACTTCCCCACATTCTTCACTCAAAAACAGGCTTAGACCAAAAAGACTAATGTTACTAGCAACATTACTAACCCGAAGGTTCTCCTGTGACTGCGTGCGTTTCCTCCGGGTCCTCTGGTTTCCTTCCACAGTCCAAAGATGTGCAGGTTAGGTGGATTGACCATGATAAATTGCCCCTTAGTGTCAGGGGGATTAACAGGGTAAAATACATGGGATTACGGGGATAGGGGCTGGGTGGGATTGTTGTCGGTGCAGGCTCGATGGGCTGAATGGCCTCCTTCTTCACTGTAGGGTTTCTAATTTATGATTCTAAATCTAGATAACGATCAGACTTCAGTAAATTTTCAATTGAAGGCTAACAAAAATAAATTCACCAAAAAAGGTTGATAAAGACATGGTTCCGTATATGAAACATTAAGATTAAAATAGACAAATAAACTCCAGCAATTCCAATCTCCAACTAAGGGGATATAAAATAAAATCTAAAAATACCATCCAAAGAAAGCAAAGGAAATCTGTGTTGAAACAGTAAGATAGACTTTGTTGCGGGATTCAAGTTGAGGACTGAGTGAATCGGAGGGTTGTAATCAACAGAGGTTGTTTACAGCTTGAATTAACTCAAGGAAGGGTTTCAATGGCATTGATGCATTTACTGAATCTGTAGAGGACTCGTTTTAACAATATGTACATTAAATAGCATAAACTTATAGTTCTTAATAAATTACTGCCACCATACTTTGTAGAATAACTCAAAGTTTCAGACTTCTTTTCAAAATCCAACACAAGAGATTTAATTCAGCAGTAAAGCTGGTTACATAATTTTGCACTTTGTTTAAATCAAACCAGAAAATGATAGAAATGCACTTCAGGTCAGTGGACACCAGTGAAGGGGAATACTTGGTTAAGTTTATTTATCAGTATCACAAGTAGGCTTTCATCAATACCGCAATTAAGTTACTACGAAAATCCTCTAGTCGCCACACCCCGGCGCCTGTTCGGGTACACTGAGGGAGAATTTAGCATGGCCAATGCACCTAACCAGCACATCTTTCGGACTGTGGGAGGAAACTGGAGCACCTGGAAGAAACTCATGCAGGCAGGGGGAGAACGTGCAGACTCCGCACAGACAGTGGCCCAAGCCTGGAATCAAACCCAGGTCCCTAGTGCTGCAAGGCAGCAGTGCTAACCACTGCGCCACCATGCCGCCCCGACAAAGGGTCTACACGCAAAATGTTAAACTTTCTCTTCCCTTTTTACAGATGCTGATACACTTGCAACATATTTGACTTGGATTTTATTTCAAACTTACAATATGTATAATTTTATCTCTTTCTTATTTCCAGAGTAAATAAACCAGTATTGATGCTCTTTGTATTCCAGCATATAGAACTTTTCATTAGTGCAATTTATGCCTGCAGCATCAGTACCGAGTATTCTGGGGCGAGGACAAAGCATATCCTACATTGTTTCAAAAACTTACCTTCAAGTCAACTTCAGAGAAAATCTCCAGCGGTTAATGCAATTGTAGCTGTACTTTTTGACAGTAGTCATATTTACAGTTTCTATAATTCAGCTACTAATTAAATGCAAACCAAATAATGGTTCCTTTCAATCAGTTTTCTGAAATCAAACACTAGCAAAAGTATTTTATTTAAAACACCCCCTAAAATAACTACTATAAGTAGCTATGCATTCCCTATCGTTGAATCATACCAAATGCTGTATCCACCCATTTAACCAAGACAGAGCAAGTAGTGCTCTGACATTCTCTTGTCTATCACACAAAACTCGTGTGAACCTTGTTGGCACAATTTGTTTCATTATAAAATAAACTAGAAAATTCAGAATTTTTGTTTTATTATTCGTTCATGGGGTATGGGTGTTGCTGGTTGGGCCAGCATTTATTGCCCACCCCGAATTGCCCTTGAATTGAGTGACTTGCTAGGCATTTCAGAAAGCAGTTGAGTGTCAATCATATTGCTGTGGCTCTGGAATCACATGTAGGCCAGACCAAGTAAGGATGGCAGATTTCTTTCCCTAAAAGGACATTAGTGAACCAGATGGGTTTTTATGACAATCAACAATGGTTATGGTCATCTTTTTACTTTCAATTCCAGATTTTTATTGAATTCAAACTTCACCATCTCCCGTGGTGGGATTTGAACCCGGGTTTCCAGAGCATTACCCTGGGTCTCTGGATTATTCTCACGATAATGCCACCACCTGGAGCCCTCTTGCTCACAATCTGCCAATTCAATTACTGACATCTGTCTAATAGCTGTCCCCCTGCAAACAGTCAGAACAAAACCACAGGTTAACATGATGACTACAGCCAGATCTTTTAAGCTAACAAGGATTAGATAAGGGCACCAAAATAAGGACAAATGTTTCAGTTCAGCATTATACCCCCACCTTAGTTGAAAAATTCGGCACTTAAATGCCACCATAACAAAACAGCACGGCAATCAGAAATTCATATTTTACAGACTACTTTTGCATCATAACTAATGATAGGTGATACCATACAAGTCATTGTACAACTTGTAAATTCCCATTTTGCCTACATAACCAATTTCTAATGACTGTTATTACAGTGCAGAACAATATAAAACTTGTGGGTCAGACTGTCACATGAAGATATTGAAGTGAAGTGTGACTGTGAGCAAAGGCTTGGCTCATAATTTTCATTTCATTTTTCAACTACCATTGCAACATTCTTAACAACGTTACCTCAGAGCTTTATTAAGTATTTCCGTATATTATAAATGTGGAACAATGTTCATTTATTTTATTTAAAGAATGAAGGTGACAGTACAGGAATAGTCATATAAAAATTAATTGCTTAACACAGACTCATTCTACAAATGTTCTCTTTATTATATACTCCTTTTACTTCAGCTAGCAATGATAAAAATTAGCAGACTGTAAAATTGCAATAACTGTAAAACACACCACTTATGAAATGAAAAGATGTTAAATGAGGCGTTTCATCATTGTAGAATTGATGCATCTATAATGCTTCAAAATCATGTCCATTTGAATTAATATCTTCAGGATGCATGACTCTACCCATAAAGAGGATGGTGCCTAGATCAGAAGGAGGTAAAAGTACAGTCTTAGGTCATGTAGTAGATACAGTTATATCCAGCTCAAGTTTAAATATTTTATATCTTTTTAGTAATGAGAAGTTCTGTATTAATTCTGTGGTAGTATTTTAATCCCTGGACTTTAAAAAATATATAAAAAGTCACAATTTGATAGTTTAGGACTATGCATAGCGTGAGGAATCCCACTGATGTTGCAATGCGAGGGCATCCCAAATCCCAGAAGGGAATCCTGGAATGTTGCTTCTTAACTATTTATTTTTGGAAAAAATGGAGAATAGAAATGAAACCCAATGAGGAAAGGCTTCAATCTTGTTGTAAATTAGATAAACAACAAAACATTTATTAAACTTTAAAACACACAACAAGAAAGGCAATACTAAAGAACAACAATTAGCAACAACAGTTACCCAGACAGTATGCTTAAATTAACCCCCAATCTAAATCTATCTACTTTCCTAAACTATATAAAGTATGCACCTTCCCCAAAGCAACATCCCATCGGTTTTAACAATATGAGCCAAATCCAGCAAATAATTACCACATAGGACCTGTAGCTTTCTTTTGGGAATCGTTCTTCTAGTTTAGAGTAGAATTTATCACGTCTCAAATAGATAGGCTTCTTCTGCTTTCGTTCCTTCACACCACTTCAACTAAGGTGGGGGGAACTTTGGAGAGAGCTCTGCTTTGCATCTGGGAATGGCTATGATCTAGGTCTCCAGGCGGCTAGCATCCAGTTTGCTTAAGAAAGTCTCTGTTTCAGCCTAATACTAGGCTAATGTGCATCTCAAGTCTTCAATGCAGCTAAATCTCTATCAGGTCCTTTTTTTACCTAATTCTTTAATTTATATTTCATTGCAACTTCCTAATAGTAGTTTATAATAAATATTTTTCTCTAATCTGTAATGTCTGACATTGCAAAATGTGTTATTAACTTTTGCTGTCAGTGCTGTAATATTGGTGTTTGGAATTTCTCTTACCTGTCCTTCGGTTTCTGATCATAAAGAAAAATGGATGATCTGCAATGATCTGGGGATTAAGGACCATCATTCTGCTAACAGCAATCATTTCTGCAACACAACATGTACAAGTTAATTAGTTTATTAGTTTTGCATTACTGCCAGTCTGGAAAGGGTGATCTGATAAGAGCTGTGTACGACAGTAAATGAGATGGAAAAGGTTAATCCAAACATTACGAACATTGCCCACAGCAACATTTGATCTGGTTCTTTTAAATATAAATGAGTGCATCAGCACGAATAGCCATCAGTATATTCTTGCCGGCTGCACATTTCTCTGCAGAGCCTTGGGACACTCTCGTTGAAAGCATAGTCAGCTGCACAAACGCATGGGACAGAATTTTACGTTGCTCGGGCCGACGTGGCCCTGACCCAGACGCACCTGAAATTCCCTGAAAAGACACTGGGCATGTGTCCCGACATCATCATGCACTCGCACAATATTTCAATTTGTGGGTGCACACGAGAGTTGGAAGTACACTTGCTAACATTCAAGCCGGCAATTTAGCCCACGAAGAGGCCAATGGAACAAAATTTTACATTGCTTGTCTGCTTTTACGGTTAGCGGGAGGGCCGATTGGCCTTTACGTTTTAGCTTCAAACTCGATCCAGGGTGGAATCAAGTGTCTGGGCTGAAAAGGTGTCCGAGGACTCAGGTTTGTATTTGCATTTGCTTCCTAGACACTCTTTGCATCGTTTTTTGGTCAGAATGTATTTGTTACAGCTCTGCAGCTCCCTGAGGCAGCTCTGCAGTGGCCGTCCCCCTGAGAGAGCACGTTTTAAGCACCAGCCGTATCCTCCCTTTTCTCTGCACCTGCCTTCTTCCTGCCATTCCCGGCAGCGCTCAGCCTATCACAGACAGTGTTTCACACTGGCTGCCCGTTAATTTGCCAGCCAAATTAATGGCATCCTTGTGTACGCATCTCAGCCAAGTTATTCTCCCTTTATGTCCTTGACGCTAACAGTTGGGGCCAGTGTTTCTCAAAAAGCAAAACATAAGCGCCATCATTCTCCCAAATTGGGGCTAAGCGCCTACTTTCCCACCTCATGTTGGACAATGGCTTGCGCACTCCCACTGTTCTGAGACTGGGCCACCATTTCTAAAGGGCCACCCGATCTCCGTGCTCAGAGACTGGCCCCCCCGACACACAAACATAAATTGTGCTCCTCCACACTGACGAGGGGGGTGCCACCAACCCCTCACGGAAGAGGGGCAGCCTGCCCTCCACCCACAAATAATGGGTAAGCCCCTCCCACATTACACAGGGCTGAGGGTGACCCCCACTCAGGCCACGCACCTTGGGAGTGCATCAGGTTTGCACAGGAGGAAGTGAAACTGTAGGCTATCAAGCAGGATTAGACTTTGTCCACATAGCAGTCAGGATCAATGGGGCACTTGAGATGCAGTCAACAGTGAAGGGAAATCAAAATAAAACACAGGTTGCTGGAGGATGATAGAAATCCTTGATCTGACAGCTGAATCTTTAACAGGACACTGCACATTGAACTGGTTACAGATCAAAGACTTCAAGTGCAGTGGAAAGGGTTTCAACAATTTCTGCTTGCTGGGAAGCCTCAGCAATTTCAAATCCAAGCTGGTGTGTATTCATTGGGGCTGAATGCACAGCTGGGCAGACTGGAAACAACCCCCCCCACCCCACCCCTCGGTGAAATTGACTCTCCCCTCTGTCAGAGGACTTCAAAGGGCTCTGCTTACATCTACAGCTTCTGACAGCGAGAAAGGGAAATCTTTGCTGCAGAAGAGTGCTGCAATGAGTTACAATCTTGCCCAGGTGACGCCGGGGGAGGTTAAAGTGACCTTGCCACTTCAGAATTTGCACAACTGACAGGCAGGAATGCAGATATTGATCCGAGGGCTGCCTGAAATCACCACGGTATTGGTGATCGTCAGGTCCACCAGGGCTAGATGGAGGAACCCAGCCACAACACCCCCATCCCAGTGGAAAGTGGCGAGGTCAACCCCCAGGACCCTTCCTCTGCAGCCTGGCAGCTGCAGAAGGACAAGTGGCCACTGGACCTGCCTCCTTGAGCCACCAAGGTGCCCAAGGTACCAGGGCAGGGTGTCAGTGACAGTGGGTCGTGCAGTGTTGGCAGTGCCAAGGTGCTTGGCCTGAAGGGAGGCTGAGTGGGGGGTCCAAGGGGGGAGGGGGCTGAGTCGGGGGGGGGGTCTGAGTGGAGGATTGTTCAGATAAACCTCATGTCTGTGTGGTCTTGGGGGAGGGAGGGGGGTGGGGGGGGGAGTGGTGAGGAAGGATGTCTCTCATTGTTGGTGCTTCCTCGACCCTCAAGGTCAAGGTCCGCTTGTGAGGACCTGTACGAAAGCCCACCCGCTGTAGATTCCGCTGGGGAGGCGGGCGAATACTGAGAGCTGCAAGCCTGCTAATTATATTTAAATTGGCGGTTTTGAATGTGCACCCCATCGGCACCAAGCCCGCGTTTCCGCCGACTCCCGATTCTCCGGGCCATTGCGTTTAGAGCTAGCAGGCCTGGAAAATCCCCCCCACAATATATTGGAAATCTGAAATAAAAATAGAAAATGATGGAAACACTCAAATTTTGATGAAGAGTTTGCCTGAAAGGTTAGTCAACTCTTTTACTTTCCTCTGCAGGTGTTGCTTTGCTGAACATTTCACTGAGTTAGTGAATTCCTACCTGTCTGTTGACCATTATCAACCTCCAGATCAATCATTTTTGGGGGCCAGTTATTTCCCTGTTATCCCTATTTTGTTTCAGTAGTTTACAAATGTTTCCTTGCTGATCTCATGGTTCCAGTTCATGTTCTGATTTCTTAACAAGCTCACTGTCACTTCCAAACCCTACAAGGGATCTTTGCCTGTGTCTGCACCAAAACATGCTGGATTTCCCGGGCAAACAGGTATTGAAGACAAAACAATGCATACTACCCAAGTCAGTAAAGGAATGCATCCAATTCCCCTTTCCATGATTTCAAAATTAATTAAAGCTTTACATTATTGGGTACATCATTTTATAATTCCAGTTTATAAATATTTAAAGAAAAATTTAATCCGTATGTTATTTCTTTTTAATATTTAAATTAACAACAATTGGTTATCACAGAATTGGTGATTTCTAGACAGCCTGGAATGGCAAATTTAAATCATCGTGAAAATATACATTGAAGTACAAGTTTAAAAATATATAAATGATATGACTTCCTTCCTTTGTCCACCTGGCCTCACTGCACATTTCAACCAAGTTAAATGTTTGAATATTTACAATGATAGCACTGCCGCTCATTAAAAAGCCAGTACAAGGGGCTCTGCAAGTGGAGGTGGAGTTCACATAGTATCAAATACAGAAAACTGCATATTTAGAAGAGTTCTATTTAAATCCGAATTAGGATTTAAATATTGTTCAGAAACTGCTATTGGCAGTAAGATTTAGGGGTAGAAATTTGTCTTAGGCTGTGGCACAAAATAGATGGTATCAGGCCAGCTGCCCATTATATCCAGTGCCCAATATTCAGTTCCACTGACTGCAATAGAACAGAGTACAAGGTACTGCATACAATGGACGGATAATCCAATATGCCCACTTTGTGCCACTGCCAGAGAAACATTTCTATTTCTTGTCTATAAACATAAATGAATGTAGACATTATACACTGTATTGGGGACACAGAACTAACTAAAATGTGAAAAGAAATCAGAGATTTTAACAATCTTTGAACCAATGTGCAAGATTCAAAATACTTATCAACTTTACTAAAGCATTATACCGGAGGCTGCAGCTGCTTCCGAACCTTCTTCATTGACTTCAATAAAAGATGAGTGAATAGCCTTGGAGATGCACAAGTCCTTCTTTCCTGTTTGAAAGAGAGAAATTCAACATTTCACAAGCAAAGTCAAACACACAAACTGAAGTACATGTGATATATGGCCTTGCTCGACTCAAAAGAACTAAACAATACAGTAACAGGAACAGGCACATCAGCCAACCAAGCCTGCGTCAATCACGTTGTCCGAGCTAGATCAACCATTTATATCCCTCTATTCCCCGTCTGTTCAGGTGTCTACCCAGATAAGTCTTAAATGTCACTGACGTATCTGCCTCAACCACCTCACTTGGCGGTGCATTGCAGACCCCCACCATCCCCTGTGTAAAAAAACTTCTCCCACACATCTCTACTGAACCTTTTCCCCCCTTATCTTGAACATGTGCTCCCTTGTAATTGCCATTTCTGCCCTGGGAAAAAGCTTCCAACTGTTCACCTTATCTATGCCCCTCATAATTTTATAAACTTCTGTCGCCCCTCAGCCTCTGTCTTTCCAGGGAGAACAATCCCAGTTTATTCAATCTCTACTCATAGCTAATACCCTCGATACCAAGCAACATCCTGGTAAACATTTACTGTACTCCTTCTAAAGCTTCCACGTTCTTCTGGTAGTCAGGGAACCAGAAATGGACACAGTATTCCAAATGTGGCCTAACCAATGTTTTATATTACTGTAACATAATTTGCCAACTTTTACATTTGATGTTCCCGATGATGAAGGCAAGCATGCCATATGCTTTCTTCACCGCCTTTTCCACCTGTGCTGCCACTTTTAAGGATCTGTCAACCTGTACTCCCAGATCTCTCTGTGTGTCTATGCTCCTGATAGTTCTGCCATTTATTTTATAGTCCATCTGAATTGGATCTACCAAAATGCATCACCTCGCATTTGTCTGGATTAAATTCCATCTGTCATTTCTCCGCCCAATTTTCCAGCCCCTCTATATCCTGCTGTATTCTCTGACAATCTTCATCACTATCTGCAACCCCAGCAATCTTAGTATCCTCCACAATCTTGCTAATCAGACCAGCTACGTTTTCTTCCAAGTAATTTATATAAATTTCAAACAACAGAGGCTCCAGCACTGATCCCTGTGGAACACCACTAGTTACAGACCTCCATTCAAAAAAAAAACACCCTTCCACCACTAGCCTCTGTCTTCTATAGCCACGTCAGTTCTGAATCCATCCATCTAGCTAGTTCACCCTTGATCCCGTGTGATTCAACCTTTTGCACCAGCATGCCATGAGGGACCTTGTCAAATGCTTTACTAAAGTCCATGTAGACAACATCCACGGCCCTTCCCTCAATCATTTTTGTCATCTCCTCAAAACACTCAATCAAATTAGACATGAGCTCCCTTGTACAAAACCATGCTGTCTTTCGCTAATAAGATCATTCAGTTCCAAATGTGTATGGATCTTATCCCTAAGAATCTTCTCCAACAATTTAACTATCACTGAAGTTAAGCTCACTGGTGTTATCTATGCTACCCTTTTTAAATAAACATTGGCTGTCCTCCAATCCTCTGGGTCCTCACCTGTGGCCAACAAGGAAACAAAGATTTCTGTTAGAGGCCCAGCAATTTCCTCTCTTGTCTCCCTCAGTAATCTTGGATAGATGCCATCTGGCCCTGGGGATTTGTCTACCTTAATGCTTTTGAGGTCAATGGACATTTCCATTATCAGCCCCTTGCCCGCTCCGATTCTGTGGCGGGCGGGGCGACTGTACAAGAACAACACAATAGCAGATTTCTGAAATAAAACTGAAAATACTGCAAATGCTCAACAGGTGGTCAGGCAGCAGTTGTGGAAAGAAACATAGTTAATGGGCTGAATTTTAGGTGCCCTCAGTGAGTGTGTTTCCTGCAAGGGGATGGCACATAAAAGAGGGTGGGTACCCAGTTTCCATCCCGCCACCGTCTTGCCCATCCGGCTTTCCCCCATAATACAGGGGATGGCAGGCATGTGCCGAAATTGGCAGCCTGCCCATCATATTTAAGTGGATAATCAAGGGTCAATAAGGCTTTTCATCAAGCCAATTGACCCTGATAATGCACTGGCTATGCCATAAACCACTGGCGAGGGCAGCTGGGCAGGAGCTGGAAGTCCTTTTTTTTTTAAATCGAATGCTTAAAAAGAGCAGGAAAGAAGTATGGTGGAGGTCACTCTTCAGAGGCTGCCCCTTGCCGATCTCGGGATGGCTCCACTTAGGTTGATGTCACCCCCCACTTCCTTTTTACCCACTTCCTTTCCACCTGCTTCCTCCCCGCCCTTCTCCCCAAGCTAAACAGGGGTGGGGGGCCACTATTTCACCACCCCCCCACTCCGAGTGGGAAGGATGTTTACAGCTCCCACACCTCATTATGATCCTTTATTCCTATTGTGAATTCAGATACCAGATCGGACTTATTGACACCTGCTGCAGTCAAATAACCTACTCAAATTGCCAATCATGACATTCTAATTATGGTCACTTGGGTAAATTACTGAAGGGCATCTAGCAATTTTGGAACCATAATCCAGCAAGAGAGTCAACATTTTAGAAAACTGGGAAAGAAAAAAAAAATCCAGTGGAGAAAATGTGCTTTCTTTCAACTTTAAAGATACTCAGGATGAGCTGTGGAAACTGATATATTTATGGAACAAGACACCCTAAGCAGCAAAGTATTTCATGCTTTAAGAGGTTTAACCCCTTTCCACCTGCTTCCTCCCAAGCTAAACAAGGCAGCTTAGTTTATGGATCTTATAGATCTATAAGATCTATATCACTCCTGAGGTTGCTTTCCAATCTGTTACCATTAACCACAGACTGAAACATGCAGGCAAACCTTCAGTATGGAAGCAGCTGAGACCCGGAGATGGCTTACTTTCCTCCTCGTCAGTTCAGGATTGAAGAGTGGGATCCTGATGAAATTAAGGAAGCATAGACCATTACACCGCAGTACAGGCCCTTCGGTCCTCGATGTTGCGCCGACCAGTGGAACCAATCTAAAGCCCCTCTAATCTACACTATTCCAATATCATCCATATGTTTATCCAATAACCATTTGAATGCTCTTAATGTTGATGAGTCCACTACTGCTGCAGGCAGGGCATTCCACGCCCTTACTACTCTCCGAGTAAAGAACCTACCTCTAACATCTGTCCTATATCTCTCACCCCTCAATTTAAAGCTATGTCCCCTCGTGCTAGCCATCACCATCCGAGGAAAAAGGCTCTCACTATCCACCCTATCTAATCCTCTGATCATCTTGTATGCCTCTATTAAGTCACCTCTTAACCTTCTTCTAATGAAAACAACCTCAAGCCCCTCAGCCTTTCCTCATACGATTTTCCCACCATACCAGGCAACATCCTGGTAAATCTCCTCTGCACCCTTTCCAACACTTCCACATCTTTCCTATAATACGGCGACCAGAACTGTACGCAATACTCCTAATGTGGCCGCACCAGAGTTTTGTACAGTTGCAGCATGACCTCCTGGCTCTGAAACTCAATCCCTCTACCAATAAAAGCTAACACACTGTACGCCTTCTTAACAACCCTATCAACCTGGGTGCCAACTTTCAGGGACCTATGCACATGGACACCCAGATCCCTCTGTTCATCCACACTACCAAGTATCTTACCATTAGCCCAGTACTCTGTATTCCTGTTAGTCCTTCCAAAGTGAATCACCTCACACTTTTCCGCATTAAACTCCATTTGCCACCTCTGAGCCCAGCTCTGCAGCTTATCTATGTCCCTCTGTAACCTGCCACTTCCCTCCGCACTGTCTACAACTCCACCGACTTTAATGTCATCTCAGTGTCATCGACAGCCTGCATCTCAGTACTCCCCTCGACAACACTGTCCCTCTCCAGTGTGAATACCGACGAAAAATATTCATTTAGTGCCTCTCCTATCTCTTCAGACTCCACGCACAACTTCCCACTACTGTCCTTGACTGGCCCTAATCTTACCCTAGTCATTCTTTTACTCCTGACATACCTATAGAAAGCTTTAGGGTTTTCCTTGATCCTACCTGCCAAAGACTTCTCATGTCCTCTCCTGGCTCTTCTTAACTCTTTCTTTAGGTCCTTCCTGGCCAACTTGTAACTCTCAAGTGCCCTAACTCAGCCTTCACGTCTCATCTTAGCATAAGTCTCCTTCTTCCTCTTCACAAGAGATTCAACCTCCTTAGTAAACCACGGTAAAGCAGGTAAACAAATAATGGAAAACAGGGAACAGAAAAGTGATGGGATAGGATTATGCATATTTAATGGAATGTTCAATAAAAGGAAATGGGGAATGTCAAAAACAATATTGCCAAGTTTTATCTAATAACTTTACTTCCAAGGACATGAATCTTATCAGGAGGTTGAACATTTTGAATGTTTTAAAATTATGATTGTATTGTGTAATCAAGGGTGCTTAATCTTAGGTTTAAAATAAAACTAACTTCTGAAGTCATTATTGGAAACATTTTTCCTGGAACTGAACTATCATTCCTACATCACATACTGTGCATTTATAGTGTCGACATGTAGAGGTATGTTTACAACAATTTACATTTATATAATTCCTTTAACATAATAAAACACCCAAGGCACCCCACTGCAGTGTTACATGAAATTATAACCACATAAAGAGATAAAATGGCTAAAAAGCTTGGTTGGTAAAATAGTTTTAAGGCAGGTCTTAAAAGTGAGTTAGATGCACAAAGAGGTTTAGGGAGAGTTTCATGCAGATGGAGGGCGATTGGTGGGGGGGGGGGGGGGGAGAAATTCTGCAGAACTGAAGTGATCAGAGCAGAGGGGTAGGGACCAGCACAGGTGGGGGGGAAAGAGTGGCGGGAGATCGGGGTGCCTGTGCCGGCTTCACCAATTAGTTTAGCTGCCCCCTTCCCCCCGCTACTGCCGAGAATCCGGGTTCTCTTTTTGCACTGAGTGTTGTATGGCTGTGGCTTGCCAAAAAAAAACCCGGCATCATTCTCCCATGCCAAAGAAAGATCCTTGTGGGACACCAGAGGTAACTGTGGGGGAAGCCACTGATGATGATTCTCTGGCTACAAATAGCTAGAGGAGAATGGATCAGGCAAGTGCAGTCCCACCCAGCTGGACAGTGGTGGAGAGGCATTGCAAGCTGTGAATAACTATATCAAACGCTATAGACAGGTTGAGAAGATGAGTAGGGATAGTGAATCTTTGTCACGGTCGCAATAGGTTTACAAAATATTTATTAAATGGCTGAGGAATAATTCAAAATACTGGGATGGGTAAAGGATGCATAAAACCAGGATCCAAGCAAGATGCGTGGTTAAAAAACAGAGAATGCTTTAAGTCTCAATTTTGGTCTATTTACTATTCCTCTGTGTGTGCTAGTGTGATGAAATGCAGCAGTCTGGATCAAGATAGCCAAAATATATTTAATATGTAAATATGCATCACATCCAATAAGCCCATTTTTTGCTAGTTAAATTCATTAGGCTGCAATTTGTAGCACATCTTAAGTATATGCCGATCTTACAATGCAGAAATTCCGGGATATTATGCTATGACTTATAGCATTTACATTTTTAAGTTTTTGAGTTTATGTATTAGTGTCACAAGTAGGCTTGTATTAACACTGCAATAAAGTTACAGTGAAAATCCTCTAGTCACCACACTCTAGCACCTGTTCGGGGACATTGAGGGAGAATTTAGCATGGCCAATGCACCTAACCAGCACGTCTTTCGCACTGTGGGAGGAAACCGGAGCACCCGGAGCAAATCCACGCAGACATGGAGAGAACATGCAAACTCCACACAGTGATCCAAGCTGGGAATCGAACCCGGGTCCCTGGCGCTGTGAGGCAGCAGTGCTACCAAACATGCATCATACCCCATAGGTTTCTGTCCAGGGGGATCCCTGCTGAACAGTTTCTGCCATCAATCAAAATGAATACCAATTGCAAATTTGCTGAAATGACATCATTTTGATCGCAGTTGCCACTTAGACAATAACAGAACGATGTTGGTTATTAACAGAATGATGCTAAGAGAGCTTAAATTCATTAAAATATTCAATCATTCAATGAGTTGACAAAGATAATATAGCTTGGTCCCACGCATATGCGCCAATCTTTATTCACTGTCTGTAGTGTGATTAAAAAGTGAAGGACAACCAGTGTTTTGTACTTCCTAGTTCACTGTCCGTTTAGTTTGACGGTATCACGATTGCTAGACACCAGAGATCCCCTATAGCCAATGCTGGAATGAAATTAACATTGGAAAAGGTGAAGCCCACACATCAGAGATAGCCCTTCCTTTCAGGTCAATGGCAAGGGCCATCACTCCACCACAGTGTATTATTGGGCTGGAATTTGCAAATATGTCATTGGTGTGGAGAATACATTACTGTTAAAACACTTTACTAAATAACGCTCTCTATAACATTGGTAAGAAATATCTGAAGTAAAAGACCAAAATAGAACTCATTGTAATTTTAGTAGAAACATTAAATACTCTCTTGTTGCATTTTGTGTCTGGACCCACCATCTTGGATCTATATAGGACATTTGCGGCAGTGCATTCTCATCAGTTGTGGTGCAGATTCACCATGACAGGTTCAGGGAGCACAAGAGTCTAACTCATTAAAGTTTATTTATTAGTCACAAGTAAGGCTTCCATTAACACTGCAATGAAGTTACTGTGAAATTCCCCTAGTCGCCACACTCCAGCGTCTGTTCGGGTCAATGCACCGAACCAGTACGTCTTTCAGACTGTGGGAGGAAACCGGAGCACCTGGAGGAAACCCACGCAGACACGTGGAGAACGTGCAAACTCCACACAGACAGTGACCCAAGGCAGGAATCAAACCTGGATCCCTGGCGCTGTGAGGCAGCAGTGCTGGAATTTTCCCATTCTGCCCTCCACGGGAATTGTAGCGGGCAGAGGGCAGACCATGCAAAGGTCCGTTGACATCGGGTGGGATTTTCCAGTTTTGGGGCGGCACAGCTGGAAAATCCCACCCATGGTGTTCTTCCCAATACCCCTCTGCTGCTTCCAAAAACAGCCAACCTTTAGGAATAGCTGACTATTTGCAGTTTTGAAAAAAAATCCAATTATCACACGCTAATTTGGGTGCTTTGCTTCCAGAGATTTACTCAAATAGAAGGCTTGGCACTAAAGTACTGATGTGCCAACTCTTGTACAATAGTGAAGCCAAAGCTACCCAGGAAACAGTGACCTTCTCCCTTTTCAGGTTAATAGACATAGAATAAATAAATTCCATGTGTGCATCTAGGTGGAACAAGTCTTGATCACCGGGTACTCTGATTTCCTCTTAAAGTTGGGAAGTGATTTTTGTATGTGTGTGAGTGAAGCGTGACACAGTGCATATCTGCTAGAGCGCAGCAGTCAGAGTATAACCAGCTGAACACAGCATCATAGTTTAATAATAATCTGTCACTCACACAGTGCACATCAGTTGATTTTAAAGTTAACCTCTAATGATCTGTAACTTGAATTTGTGTGGACAAGCGCCAGGCTTTGAGGTAGAAACGCTGTTTCTGAGTTCTGTCTTATCCAGGATAACAAAGAGACATGATTAAAAAAGTGTTTTTTGAACAGCTCCAGTGATGTTTTGCTCTGCCTAAATTTACAACCTCTGCTTGAACAGGCCATTATTCTAGCATATTCCACTGTACCACCAGATTATGCCAACTGTTTCCATCTGTGTTTGTAAATCACTTTCACCCTCAATTCCAGCAGTCATAGTGTAGTGTGCTAGCACTTGCAACATTAATCCTGCATATTGGAGTAAAAAAGGTTTGAAGCTAAGCTAAACTGGGGAGCTGATGGCCTCGTGGTATTATTGCTAGAACATTAAACCAGAAACTCAGCTAATGTTCTGGGGACCCGGGTTCGAATCCTGCCACGGCAGATGGTGGAATTTGAATTCAATTTTTTTTTTAAAAATCTGGAATTAAGAATCTACTGATGACCATGAAACCATTGCCGATTGTCGGGAAAACCCATCTGGTTCACTAATGTCCTTTAGGAAAGGAAATCTGCCGTCCTTACCTGGTCTGGCCTACATGTGACTCAAGAGCCACAGCAATGTGGTTGACTCTCAACTGCCCTCCAGGGTAACTAGGGATGGGCAATAAATGCTGGCCAGCCAGCGACGCCCACAACTGCATGAGACAAATAGGCTTAAATCCAGAGATTTGTTCTTGCTAACTGTAGTCAGGAAAACATTCCAGCCATATGAGGAACACATTTTAGAAGGATACTTGAAGATTAACATAATATTTTTCTATTTTGTGCTTGTAAGGTCAAAAATGAAGTTTCTCAAAAAGCCTAGTCTTTATTCTCTGCCAGAAAAAAATAGGACTTGTTAGCGCTGCACTTATGATGTTACTTATGGTCAACACTTTTCTCATGTTCTGAGAATGCTGTGTAAATGCCCTGATGAGGCAAAAAGGAAATTCCCATTAAACCTTGGAGCAATCAGATTTCTATGCAGATTTAAATATGCTTGTCTTCCAATTTAAGTAATCATGTTATAAACAGTTTACAGTATAATTATACATATTGGGCAATGGAAGCAATAAAGTTATTTTACAATGCAGAGGCACGGTGCCTTTATGGGTAAAGATTAATGGTTTATTATAAAAACTTTACGCAGAAATATTGTGATGATTGCAGGTAAAATGGAAAAGAAAACAGCACTGAACATACTAAGTAAATGTCTAACCACTGTTAAAATGCACAACTGTATCAGCAGCAAACTGACGCAATGATTCATATTTTTCTTCTAAAATATGCGACAGATTTGGTTGATCAGACATACCTTGTACAAACATGAGCCCGGGTCATCTGGGTTCACTGCTTTAACATATGCCACGGGCACCGCCCCACCCGCCCCCACCTCTCAACTGACTGCAACATGATGGGTGGGATTCTCCCAAAAATATTTTAAGAGCCGATTTCGCGAAAAGACTGGAGTAAATCCCACTGCATTTTTTCTGTGGGACTTTCAAAATGAATCTCCCATACTCTGAGCACTGCAGAATGCACTAGCATGAATCACACTAAGGGTCAGTGGGCAGGGCTTATTCCCGCTGAAGAGGTGGGCAGCATAGCGCTGAGCGGGCCAATGCACACGCGCTGATCTGTCAGCACTGAGATTGGTGCATGCACAGTAGCTGCGCACTGCCGGCATCCCAATCGCTGGCCAGCTCAATCGCTGGCCAGCCCCATGACCCCCAGATCGCTGCCCTTACGAACATTGCAACCCCACCCCACCCCCAACGGCCTGATCATTGGCCCCCCGGACGTGTCTGGGCCAGTTTCGACACCCCCTCCTGGATCCCCCCACCCCCCCGGCGGTCCCGATCACCCCTCCTCCCCAATCGGCAGCCCTGAACCCCCCAGCAGGCTGACCTCTCCCACCACGATCACTGGTCTCCCTCCCTCTGTCAGCAAGACCAAATGCAGAGTGGCAGCGGGACCCCCCCACCCCCAGCGATCTCTCCCCTCCCCCCCCTCCCTCCCTCCCTCCCCGCTGAGGACCTGCCCCATTAGACTCCGCCCCCTCGGACATTGCCACTTTGCCCCTTGTGCAGTGCTAGGGGGGCAGGCTGGCAATGCCCAGGGGACACCCCCTTAACCCCCGACCCTCTGTGGAGGCCTCAGTGGCCCCACATTAACTCCAGCGGGGTTGGGCCACAAACTCCCCACAAGTGGGGAGCTATTGTAAACCTCGCTGGAGTAAACCACTCCTGGCTGGAGGGAGGGGGGCTAGCGGACCCCTAATAGATATGAAATACATTTCAATGGGCATGTAAATAAATTATGCAGCTCCACGCTGATTTCTGGTGCGGAGCTGACGAGACCGGAAAGCCAGCACCTGGAGACTCACGGAGAATGTGGCGCCCAGCTGTAAAAGCAGTGCAGTGGGCAGCGAGAATTGCCCCCAGTGTGTTTTAACTGAGTATGTTAACCCCTTAAATGCTGTGATTCTCAGGAACTGACACAAGGGAGGTTTCCTCATAAAATTAAAAAAAAGTTTATTTCACAACACCTGAAATGTAATCACAATAGCACCTACTGTCTCACTCACACACACAAAAGATGGTTACAAAAGAGGTGGCATGCACTTACATTTTGAAAGAGTTCAAAAAGTCTCCATTACTCTTGTCTTTTGAGATGGAAATTGGGCATGTTGCAGGCCTCATGAGGGGGTTGCACAGTTGTTAGCACTACTGCCTCACAGTGCCAGGGACCTGGGTTCAATTCCTGGCTTGGATCACTGTGCAGAGTCTGCACGTTCTCCCCATGTCTGCGTGGGTTTCCTCCGGGTGCTTCGGTTTCCTCCCACAGTCCGAAAGACATGCTAAATTCTCCCTCCGTGTACCCAAACAGGCACCGGAGTGTGGTGACGAGGGGGATTTTCACAATAACTTCATTGCAGGGTTAATGTAAGCCTACTTGTGACACTAATAAATAAACTAAAAACTTACTTCCAATTCACTCAAAGATATGGAGGGTTGGATGTTTCTGGCGATGAATTCACAGCGGCTTCCTCCTTGCAACAGGAAGTTTTTGGCTTTGCTTCAGTTGAAAGTGTAATCGAGCTTCTATAGTGATGATCTAGCTTGGTTCTGCAAAACGGTAGGTAAACGGATAGCCCCACTTCTCTTTGACAAAGGGTCATCTGGACTCAAAATGTCAGCGCTTTTCTCTCCTTACAGATGCTGCCAGACCTACTGAGATTTTGCAGCATTTTCTTTTTTGGTTTCAGATTCCAGCATCCGTAGTATTTTGTTTTTAGCCCCACTTCTCTACTTGCCTAGACAGGATTCTTCTTTTTCTGAGATCTCTTCCCTTTGTATTATCTTTGTCTCCCAGACTGACTAACAAAAGCCTGTTCGCAGGATGTGTTAATAAATGTTTCATGTTACAAGCTGATTTGTCAAGTGACCATAGTATCAGCTTTTCCCATTGTCCACACAAATGGTCCCTGGGGTTTGAATCTCAGCCATTTGCATCTCTTTTCCATTCGCGTACCCCCAGTCTGTGGAATTTTGTTCTGCAGCCACGAAGTCTGTGTTGTCTTTGTGCATCAGTTTCTGTAGGTATGGTAGCTGCTAAATCCAGTAAGATGTCTCACAACACCAGGTTAAAGTCCAACAGGTTTATTTGGCAGCACAAGCCACAAGCTTTCGGAGTGCTGCTCCTTCATCAGGTGAGTGAGGACTTGTGTTCACAAACAGGGCATATAAAGACACAAACACAATTTACAAGATAATGGTTGGAATGCGAGTCTTTACAGGTAATCAAGTCTTCAAGGTACAGACAATGTGAGTGGAGAGAGGGCCAAGCACAGGTTAAAGAGGTGTGTATTGTCTCCAGCCAGGACAGTTAGTGAGATTTTGCAAGCCCGGGTAAGTCGTGGGGGTTACAGATAGTGTGACATGAACCCAAGATCCCGGTTGAGGCCGTCCTCATGTGTGCGGAACTTGGCTATCAGTTTCTGCGAGCGATTCTGCGATGTCGTGAAGGCCACCTTGGAGAAGGCTTACCCGAAGATCAGAGGCTGAATGCCCGTGACTGCTGAAGTGTTTCCCGGCTGGAAGGGAACACTCCTGCCTGGTGATTGTTGAGTGGTGTTCATTCATTCGTTGTCGTAGCGTCTGCATGGTCTCCCCAATGTACCATGCCTCGGGACATCCTTTCTTGCAGCGTATCAGGTAGACAAGGTTGGCCGAGTTGCAAGAGTATTTACTGTGTACCTGGTGGATGTGTTCTCACGTGAGATGATGGCATCCGTGTCGATGATCCGGCACATCTTGCAGAGGTTGCTGTGGCAGGGTTGTGTGGTGTCATGGTCACTGTTCTCCTGAAGGCTGGGTAGTTTGCTGCGGACAATGGTCTGTTTGAAGTTGTGCGGTTATTTGAAGGCAAGAAGTGGGGGTGTGGGGATGGCCTTGGCGAGATGTTCGTCTTCATTGATGACATGTTGAAGGCTCCAGAGAAGATGTCGTAACTTCTCCGCTCTGGGGAAGTACTGGACGACGAAGGGTACTCTGTCCACCATGTCCTGTGTTTGTCTTCTGAAGGGGTCTCTCCTGCCTCCCGAAGAGACACAAGGAAAAATTCCTGGAGCCTTATTCATCCAGCCTTCAGGAGAACAGAGATGTTCGCCAAGGCCATTCCCTTGGAATAATCAACACGGATGCCATCATCTTACGTGAGAACACCATCCACCAGGTACACGGTACATACTCTTGCAACTCGGCCAATGTTGTCTACCTGATACGCCGCAGGAAAGGATGTCCCGAGGCATGGTACATTGGGGAGACCATGCAGAAGCTACGACAACGGATGAATGAACACCGCTCGACAATCACCAGGCAGGAGTGTTCTTTTCCTGTTGGGGAATACTTCAGCAGTCATGGGCATTCAGCCTCTGATCTTCGGATAAGCATTCTCCAAGGCGGCCTTCACGACACACAACGCAGAATCGCTGAGCAGAAACTGATAGTCAAGTTCTGCACACGAGGACGGCCTCAACCAGGATCTTGGGTTCATGTCACACTATTTGTAACCCTCACGACTTGCCTGGGCTTGCAAAATCTCATTAACTTTCCTGGCTGGAGACAATACACACCTCTTTAACCTGTGCTTAACCCTCTCTCCACTCACATTGTCTGTACCTTTAAGACTTGATTATCTGTAAGGACTCGCATTCCAACCATTATTTTGTAAATTGAGTTTGTGTCTTTATATGCCCTGTTTGTGAACAAAACTCTCACTCCTCTGATGAAGGAGCAGCGCTCCGAAAGCTTGTGGCTTGTGCTACCAAATAAACCTGTTGGACTTTAACCTGGTGTTGTGAGACTTCTTACTGTGCTTACCCCAGTCCAACACCGACATCTCCACATCATAGCTGTTAAATCCACAGGAGAGATCTGTTGCATTTTTAATGACCACTCAAAGGAATGTTCCAAAAGGTCATTGGTCTTTCAGACAAGCAGGTTAAGTACTAGCCTTGGGCAGATCCATGTATATTTGCAGACAAAGAGAAAGGTCACCTGACTCTCTTGACTCTATTTTGTTTCAATGCAGACTGTTTAATATGCAAAATGCCTATTGTTTTAATGTAAAAACTGCTCACTTTTCACAGAACGGCAGGTACACCTGCATAGGCATGACATGTATCTTAAGGTTTAAGTTTGTACTATCTTTACAAGGTCTGTTTTGAACAAGCAGACAAGTTAATTTTCATATTCGTCATGAAGGTTACAGTTCGTATTCCTTATTACTCTCCTCGGTTATAGTTAGTTTTCCCTCACACCAACAATTGTCTCAAGCATTAAGATCTGTGCCGCTATCAGCTTCCTGAAATTAATTTTGGAATCAAAAAATAATGGAACGTCAGAGAGAACACCTGATGCTGGATCTACTCTGTCTCAACTTCAAATGCCACTTTTCTTACAATGTTAACAATATATTGACCTGCCCGTGGTTTGTTTTATAACACATGTCACAGGAAGATTTCTAATCATAGCTGCACTAAGAGATCATTACTAACATCAAACAGACAGTGGTTAGTGCCACGTAAACTTGCAGCAAATAAGAGTGAAGATTTGTTCAGTACTGAAAGAAGATGATGGGCTGGAACTCTCCGGTCTTGCATGCCCTGCAACTGCTACCAGCAAGAACAAAGAACTTCCATTCACTGCAGCAGGACTGGAGAATCCCAGCTGCTCGCGAGGTCGGAGAATTCTGACCAATGTGTTGGCAGTCATAGCAGACATAGCTAATCCAAAGGATGAATTCCAATGCTATATCTAGCTACGGGATTTATTCAATAAAGTCAAATGATGCAATTGTGTATCCGGAAAACGCTTCTTTTGCCTTTAAGCTACACAGGCCAAGGGAGCAGATTGTTCAGCAGTGCATTTGTCTAGTCAGATTGGATGGTGCTGGTAGGCCTGATAGCAATAGGTTTGTTGGTTCACACAAATCAAAAACAAAAATCTTAGTGCTCCAATGTTATCAACTACATACTCGCCCTAATAACCACTGATGAAGAAAAGGGTTGCTCACGTATCACAATAGGAGAAGCTTTCAAGGATTGATTACCTCAGCTTAAACTGAATTTTACACACCAGCTAATAAGAGAATCTTTAGAAAATTAGACTGTCTACCTACCAGTCATTGCCGAGAGGTCAGCATCAACACCAAACATTTCCGAGATCCCCAGGCTGGCCAGGACTTCTTTCAAATCAATATTCTGTGTCACTTTGAATCTAGCAATGTAATTTTATACACATGCAGAATTAAACAACAATGAAAACAAGCAGATTGGAATTACATGTAAGCATTTCTTTTGCTTTAAATTTAAATGATAGATCAATGTTTCTGGAGTAAAAATGTTGATAAAAAGATTACTAATGTATCTTTTGCGTGGAAAAATCATTTGTCGTTAGTCACTGGACGTTCTGAATACGCTCCCTTTATTCTGCAATTCCAAAGCAATAATGAAAAAGTCTTGTGCGCACAGAGTTAGCGCAAGTTGCATTTCCAACTTTGCTAACTCTGCTTGGGAACCTTTGTAGATCTTTGTAAGGTCTACACTGACAGATAATGATTAAAGCACAGCTAGAGTGAAACTAGCAAGTCTGATGCGTTATTGGTATTTTGTTGACAGCGGCAGCATGGCAATGACAACATGTGAATGAGAAAAACAGCAATAGCTGAACATTTAACTCATTCAAAATCTGCTTTCCGTATGGAATGATTGTGACTGCCATTATTAAATTGCTCCGAAAGTATACGCTACATTTTGAAAATGAACTTGCATTTTAAGAAGCTGTGGTTCTTTCAGACCTCCACACATGCTTGTTGTTCCTAATAATGTTTCTGACGCCTTTACCATTATACCAAGACATATGTATTAAAATATGCATTTTAAATAATACTCATAGAATCCTACAGTGCAGAAGGAGGCCATTTGGCCCATCGTGACTGTGCCAAATCTTTGATAGAGCATCTTACCCAGGCCCTTTCCCCGTAACCCCACATTTCAGTTTATTTATTAATGTCACAACTAGGCTTACATTAACACTGCAATTAAGTTGCAGTGAAAATCCCTTAGTCACCACACTATTTGGGTACAGTGAGGGAGAATCTAGCATGGCCAATGCACCTAACCAGCACATCCTTCGGACTGTGGGAGGAAACCAGAGCACCCGGAGGAAACCCACGGGGAGAACGTGCAGACTCCGCACAGTGACTCAAGCTGGGAATCGAACCAGGTGCTGTGAGGCAGCAGTGCCACTGTGCCACCTCATATTTACCTTGCGAATCCCACAACCTACACATCTTGGCACACTAAGGGACAATTTAGCATGGCCAATCCACCTAACCTGTACATCTTTGGACTGTGGGAGGAAAACTGGAGCACCTGGAGGATACCCATGCAGACACGGGGAGAACATGCAAATTCCACACAGACAGTATTAGTATTACGAAGGTGAGATTGATTTGTGCACCACAACTAAAGCTAGCAACAGCAATTGCACCAGCAGTGCAGTCAAGGACTTATGAAACGGCTTTGGCCGTTTCTCATTGAGACTCGTCTTGAAATGCAGGCTCTGCAGTTAAAAAATGAAGCATGTACTAAAACCCAACTAGAGACAAAATCAATGCTAATCCTTGATTCAGCCCGAAGTTTTCATTTGGTACACACTGATTGGCACAATGTAACCCTCCAGTTAGTCTGCCCTATATTCTAAGGCAGTTACACAATATCTTGGGAAAATCCTCATGCGTCACTATATTTTGCTTTAAAGGAGTGGAACTTGTTGGTAACATGCACTTAATATTGAAATTAAAAATACAATATTCCTGGCTTTATTTGTGCAGTTTGATTTGGGAGACTGGAGACACTCTAGATCTTTTGCATTAGGTTTGATGAAGAAGTCGATCAGGTGGTGTGCAATGTATGAAACGCTGACATGGGCACTGACATAGGTTTAATATATTTTATATATCCTACAAATCAGCTGAAAGTTCAATCCAAATTACCCCCTCACTAGAAAGGTTATCAGGTGTTGACTGAATTAATTCAAACAGTCAATGACTATGGCAGGAAACTGGAGAACAACGTAGTTTTATTTTGGCCTTTCATGCCACAAATGGCAACAGACTACGTTATTTCTAAATATCAAAAGTCTCACATTACTGTCAGCATTATTTAAAGGGCAAATGGACAGATAAGAGAATTAAAAGAAGAATGACACCAAATCACTTACATGTTGCCCTACTGGTTTATGATGGAGTCCGAACATCTTAGTGTTCTGTCCAACCTTCTGATCTGCCACCTGCCTTTGCACATTTATGTATTTTTTTCTTTACATTTGATACTATCTTTAACCTTTCCAGTTAACCATGGATGGTGGGTCTGTTCCTCGGACTTTTTTTAAAAATTTGTTGGAATTTATTTATACTGTGCATTCTGAAACATCCCCTTAAATGTTTGTCACTGCATCTCTATTGGCCTATTGCTTAACCTAATCTGACAATTCACTTTAGCCAACTCTGTTTTCGTGCCCTCTTAATTGCCCTTATTTAAGTTTAAAACAGGAGGGATTTTCCACTCCTGTTTTCAGCGTTGGGGGGTGGGGAGGGGGTGATGGAAATCGGTGACAAGGGTGGAAAATCTCACGGGATCCCAAAACAGTACCTACACATGCAGAATTTCCCTGATTAATTATCTCTGCCCCCCCCAGCAATGATGTAACAGATATCCCGACTTTGAAAGTCATGATAATAATTAGCATAGATTTTAATGTAATTATCAGGCGTTTACGCCTGATTGTCCTCCCATATTGGATTGTCCATTCACATCAGTGTGAGGGGGCGAAAGAGGTGGCATGGAAGTGAGGTTTTTATTTTTATTTCATTTTAAATTGGGTACCCTTTTAAAATCTAAATGCTCGAGCCCGCCCCACCAGCATGACATCACGGGACTCGCCCTTTGCCGTTTTTTTGTTTCTAAGATGCTCAAAAGACAGCAAGGAAAGCTGCCCTTGGGGTTGGCAGCTTCCTCGCCGTTTTATCCTGCCCGCTGCATCACTCTGCTTTTTTTCAGAAAAGTTCTTCCTTGTCTCAGACTCACTCCTCTTTCCCTCAAACTGAATGTAAAATTCAATCATATTATGGTCGCTGCTACCTCGGGGTGCCTTCATTACGAGATCATTAATTACTCCCATATTCAGACACGATTAGCATAGTAAACACTTGGTCATAAGAAGTAAAAGCAGAAATAGGCCATTCGGCCCATTAAGCCTGCTGTGACATTCAATAAGATAATGGCTCCCCTACCTCAATTACACCTTCCTGCACTATCCTTATATCCATAGATTCCCATTGTATTCAAAATACTAGTTCTGAAGTGTGTGATTATCAAAGCATGGTATTATTGCAAGAAAACACTATTAAATGTTGTTTTTCCAAAATAATCACTAAATTTCCCTGCAAAAGTGTATGTTACTTCCTGATTCAAAATGGCCAAACATATCTCAGCCATAATAAAATAGATTTTATTAGACATCATTCCCCAAACAAGAAAAAAAAACCCTCACCTTGGCAGATACACTTCAACCTTCTGCTTCTTTACCGAGCTTGCCCATTCATTAATTAGTTGGGTTTTGATAAGTGGCTCCAAGGTAGCCAGTTGCACTTCCTGTCTCGGGAGAACGATCATCATGCTCATCTTGTCACCAATGTAAGGCATTTCTAAAACTTGGTACACCCCTCCTGCTTCATTTGAGCCATCACTGAACTCACCTAAAAAAAAAATCAAGTTGCATCCGTGAAGAACTTATTACCTCAGATTCTCACAGACTGGTTCCTCGCCAATGAAGTACCTTTTGCAGTAGCCCCTGTTGTAATATAGGATGTGTGACAGTCAATTTTGCACATGGCTGTCTTCATGAACCTCATTGAGATAATGACCAGCTCATTGGTTTCATTGGAGTTGGTTGAAGTATGAAAATTGGCCAGCACACTGGGGAGGACTCTCCTATTCTTCTTTGAAACAGTGCCGGGGATCTTATATTCAACCAAGGCGGCAAACAAAGCCTCGTTATATCTCATCTGAAAGACAACTCCTCCGACTGTGCAGAATTCGCTTAGCACTACACTAGAGTATCAGTCTCAATTTTACACTCAAGCCTCTGGAGTTCGTCTTGAACTCATGGGGCATGATTTTCCAGCGTAGTGGGGCAGGAAATTTAAGAGAGACCCAAACAATACGATTCCCACCCGGCGGCCGGCAGGTTGCAATCTTCCTGGGCCATTTTTTTGGCGTAATTAAATATTTAAATATTCAGCAGGTCATTTATATGTCTTCAGAGAGCTCTGGACTCTATTGTCTGGGCTCACTTGGATTTTCAACCTCGCCGGTGAAGGTTCCCACCAGCAGGATCACAGCTCACCCCCAGCAACGAGGGCCAGATTTGATGGTCTCGTCAGTGGGACCGGAGGCCATTGAGGCTTCCCGGGAGGACAGGAGTGGAGCGAACAGTGTCAGCCTAGCACGGTCAGCCTGGGATCCTGGCAGTGCCAGCTTAGCACCCTGGCTATGCCAAGGGTGTGGGTGCCTCATGGGAGGGCTCAAGGAGCGGGGCAGACTCTGCATCCGGGGGGGGGGGGTAAAAAGCTTAACATTTGCAAACCATATTAGAAGTCTTCTTGTTGGTACATCATAGGTACCAACATGCAGCTAGTGGTGGGGGGCCGGTGATTGGGGTCAGTGCCAGCAATTGGGAGGCAGGGTCGCTAAATGGTTCGGCACAGACAAGAAGGGCCAAAAGGCCTGTTTCTGAGCTGTAATTTTCTATTTGGGGAGGGGGGGGGTGATTTGGGGAGGTGGCGGGGGGGGGGGGAGGTGTGATTGAGAGGGGTATGTCAACAGTTTGGGAGATCGGCGCATGCTCAAAGGCCCCCTGAGCACTCTGCTGTCGGCCTTTCTAGCAGGTTTTATGCCCCCCCCCCAACTAGTATGAATTGCCTGATGGCCTCTGTAGTGCACAGAGTACCGTAAATTCATGAAACTCATTCGTCAAAAAAATGGGTGGGTAAACCTCCTGTTTTCCTGCCCGTTGGACACTCTGAATTACTTTGGGGAAATTGCCCCCATGAACTTTTGACCAAGAAGTGAGTGCGCAACTAGCTGCACCCCAGCTGACACTGCATCACAGTAAAACTATAAACCGTGAATTATCAAGTTATGAAGAGTCACTGCTTGTTTTCAGCATGTTCACATTCACATCTCTGCCCATTTGTAAGTGCTATGGCTAAAATATCTCTGCTGTTTTGCAATCATAACAGAGAACCTCATGGGGTCATGTTTAAAAAGGCTAAAGGAAACAAAGGAATACTGTTCTCTATCAAATCTGAATCTTCATTCCAAATGCCAGATCAAGTGAATGGAAAGGTCAATTTTAATTAACTGAGTAAAAAAGCTAAACATTTGCAAACCATAATAGAAGTCTCCTTGTTGGTACATCATAGAGATCTGGATTTCACTTTCATCATCTTTGGTAAAAGGAAATGTACGTGTATTTTCTCCTCTGAATTGAGACTTCCAATTTCCTTTAAAGTAAATTGCATTAACGAGGACTAGACGAGTTAAAGCATTGAAGTCCTTTGGTGATAAAAGATTTGGTATCTTACCTGCAATTGAGAAAAGAAAAGGTCAAAGTATAGCATTCCACAGAGATACAATTCACTGAGGGATATAAATTACCAGCCAAACTCATTGCACACTGGGGCAATTTTGAACCCGCACTTTCTATCTGTGGGAATAGCGGTGTGTGCTTGAAATCCGGAGAGCATGATTCACGCCAGTGAGTTTCTGAGTTCCAATCATACCGGCCTCTCGCATGTGGAGTGGTGTGAAACACTCAGACCACAGAAAGATCATTTTAATATATTAGCACGTCATTAGCGAGCACTCTCTCTCTTCGGGACATCCCTCCATCTCACCAGATATTCAGCGGGCACCTAGATGGGAACCTGTCATGGGGATCTCCCGGGGTTGTAAAGTTTAAGTGTAGGCCCCAGGGGAGAGGGACATTGCCAGGCAGTTGCCTGGCAAAGGTGGGCAATATGGCAGTGCCAACCTGTGCCAAGAGGCGGGCCCCAGTAGGAGCCTCATGGAGGGGGCAGGGATTAATTTAGATGTGATGGTGGCCAGAGGAGCTGGGACACCAGAAGTGCCTGTTGTGGGGGATGTGGGAAGAGGTGCCGATGATCAGCTGGGGGCCCCTGTGGGCTCTGTCTGGAGGGATGGGGGAGGGGGGGGGGCGGCAAGAGATTTACTCAGGTTATGGTCGGGGCGCCCTTTAAAGATGGCGTATCAATCTCTGAGCAACAGGGTTTTGCCAGTGTGTTATTACCCCTCCCCCTCAAAACAACACAAAGTAAAATTATTCAGGAGCATGTTGTAAATTTAGCTACCATTAGCACTCAACAACAAAAATACAGCGATGAACCCACTTAACATTTGCCAACTTCTAAATGTTCTCCCAAAGGCTTCTCACTTGAAATGTTAATGTGATTGCTTTGTCCACTGATCAAAATCAATAGACAAAACAGGCAAAAATCAATAGTTACTAATGTTTTCAAACCGGAGAGATACAAACAGCAGCATTCCTCCGGGATATGCAGAGATTGAAAATATAAAAATCTATGAAAAGGGCTAAGTAATTTCAGGAGGACATGGGTAACTGGATTGGGCAAAATGATGCGAGTTGAGCTGTGAGTGTGAGAGGAGGAAGGGAACAGTACAGTGAAAAGTAAAACTAGAACAGAATGTATTTGGGGATTCAGATACACAAATCCTGAAATGTGGAAGGAGAAGATAACATATCATAGAAATCATAGAAACCCTACAGTGCAGAAGGAGGCCATTCGGCCCATCGAGTCTGCACCGACCACAATCCCACCCAGGCCCTACCCCCACATATTTTACCCGCTAATCCCTCTAACCTACGCATCCCAGGACTCTAAGGGGCAATTTTTTTTTAACCTGGCCAATCAACCTAACCCGCACATCTTTGGACTGTGGAAGGAAACCGGAGCACCCGGAGGAAACCCACACAGACACGAGGAGAATGTGCAAACTCCACACAGACAGTGACCCGAGCCGGGAATCGAACCCGGGACCCTGGAGCTGTGAAGCAGCAGTGCTAACCACTGTGCTACCGTGCCGCCATATGAATTTTTACCTTTTCTTATCTGGGGGAGGTGCTGGCCTGGTGGTATTATCACTGGACTATTAATCCAGAAACTCAGCTAATGTTCTAGGGACCCGGGTTCGAATCCCACCACAGCAGATGGTGGCATTTCAATTCAATAAAAAATTATCTGGAATTAAGAATCTACTGATGACCATAAAACCATTGCCGATTATTGGGAAAAACCCATCTGGTTCACTAATGTCCTTTTTAGGGAAGAAAATTTGCCATCCTTACCCAGCCTGGCCTATGCTATGGCTCTGGAGTCACACAATGTGGTTGACTCTCAACTGCCCTCGGGCGACTAGGGACAGGCAATAAATGCTGGCCAGTCAGCGACGCCCATGTCCCACGAATGGATAAAAAAATAATAATAGGGCATAAAGGCCCACAAGAAATACCAAACAGGATAGGAATATTTCACTGGATTTTGGGCACCCACCTTTAAATCATAGAAATCATAGAAACCCTACAGTGCAGAAGGAGGCCATTCGGCCCATCAAGTCTGCACCAACCACAATCCCACCCCCACATATTTACCCGCTAATCCCTCTAACCTACGCATCTTAGGACTCTAAGGGGCAATTTTTAACCTGGCCAATCAACCTAACCCGCACATTTTTGGACTATGGGAGGAAAGCGGAGCACCCGGAGGAAACCCACGCAGACACGAGGAGAATGTGCAAACTCCACACAGACAGTGACCCGAGCCGGGAATCGAATCGGGGACCCTGGAGCTGTGAAGCAGCAGTGCTAACCACTGTGCTACCGTGCCCCCCTTTAGGGAGGGAGTGCCAAAGAGATTCATTAGGATGATACCAGGGCTTTATTTGAAATAGGTCGAAGAAACTGGACCTCTTTTCATTAGAAGAAACAATTGTTTGAGGAACAATCTAATTTGGCTGCTCAAAATGAGGTAGTATGTTTAAGTAAATAGGGAAAAAACTATTGCCACTCGTCAGAGCAGCAGAAGGGATAAACTTATAAACATCACTAAAAGAAAGATGTTAGGAGATTGTTTTTTAATGCAGAGAGCTATTTGGAGATGAAATGTTTTCCCAGAAACAGTGTTGGCAGCAGCATCCACAAATGCTTGAAAAGGAAAAATGAATATTCAAAAGAAAATTTTAAAATCAAAAACAGAATATTTCAAAGGATAAATTTTAAGAAGTAGAGGAAAGACAGCAATAACAACATGTAACATAATTAAAAAGCCCCCGAGGCGATTCACAGAAGTTTTATGAAGTAAAATACAACACTGAACTTTTTATGATGATATTAGGACAGATGGTCTAAAGCTCATCAAAAAAGGTAAGTTTTGAAGAGCATCTTAAAAGGTGAAAGAGGCAGAGAAGTGAAGGGAGGGAAATTCAGAGCTTCGGGCCTTCGTGCAGCCACCAATTAAAATCAAAGTTGCTCAAGAGACCAGGTGGCACAATGGTTAGCACTGCTGCCTCACAGCGCCAGGGACCCGGTTCGATTCCTGGCTTGGGTCATTGTCTGTGCGGAGTCTGCACGTTCTCTCTGTGTCCGCATGGGTTTCCTCCGGGTGCTCCTGTTTCCTCCCACCGATGTGCCGGTTAGGTGCATTGGTCATGCTAAATTCTCGCTCAGTGAATAGGTGCCGAAGTGTGGCCAGATTAAGTAGAGTTGGGGTCGGCAGAAAGTGATACAATAATCAGAGTTGGTCTTAATCTAGTGATTGATACAATGAGACAAGCAAGATCACAAAAGGTGGCAAGTTCAAAGGGATGACAACGAATATGGGTTGGGAGGTTTACATGGAGCGAGAATAAGAGGACAGTGAACTCAGAAGAGAAAGCATGGCGACTTGAAAAGAAAGTTAAAATCTCTGAAGTTGACAAGTCACACAGTGCAGAGGCTGAATGAGGAAATCAGTTGGGGAAGGGCGTGGGGGGTGGGGGTGGAATTCTCCAGCTGGAATCAGACAGTCCGCGGGAATCCCAATGACCCGCTGAACAGGGTGCCAGCCAAAAATCAAGATTTCCCCCGAGGTGTTAAGGCAATCAAGTTTCACCCAATGCGCCCTGCCGGTCCCAATCGGGTTAAGCCCGCTAATTGTAATATAATTAGCAGGTTGGACAGCCCATTCAGCAGCTTCCCGTCATACACCTGCCTCCCCAGCAGGAAATGCAGTGGGCAGGTTTAGGTGCTGGTAACAGCCAGTGTGGACCTGGCATGTTGGACCCCAAGAGGAATCAAGTAGGTAGATCCTGTAGCCATTTGTCCCTTTGCCGCTGCCAGGCTGCAGAGGGAGGGGCCAAGGGTCCTGGGGGTTAAGTGGGACTGGGCTGGGGGCAAGATATTGATCTCGGCACTGTCCTCCATCCCAGGACATCTGAGCACTTAGTCTGAAAATGGGCGAATTCCGCCCAAGACATCTCGGTGAAAATCTTTTATGGCATTTGGGTGTGCAATGGTGAATGAGAATAACAAGGGGTAGAGCAAAGTGAGACATTCAAAGGAGGAGGAAGTGCCAGAGGAGTATGGGGACAAATGAACGTGTGATTTGTTGATAAGAGCCACACGCCACAGCAATCTTGGCAAGTAGTGGAAGGTATAGCTAGGGGGAAGGTTTCAATTAGCAGACAGGTATCATCAGGTTTCTATCAAGGCCATGATGTCAATGTAATCATCCACAATAAATTAGTAGATGGGCAAGCGCCTTGTTCACAAATGAATGGGCATTCTGGATCAAGAAGAAGAGAAAGTGGTGCAAGCTGATCGACACAGAGCCCACAGGATCATCAGTAGGAAGGGTGAATGGAAAGGAAGGAGTTTGTGGAGGTTAGTCCTGAGGACATGCTAGGCAGGAAGTTTAGAGAGAGAGTAGGATGGTTGCTGTTCCTAACAAGGCTGCACTGAGTCCCCTTGGAGAATGTCAGGAGGCACAAGTAAAACCTGTAAGCTTAACTAAGAGAAAGTCAAGCCTAGGATGACAGCAGTGCAGAATTAAGCACATAGTTCTTAGAACCATTGCAATCACGATGGGCTAAATAGGCTCCTTCTGTATTGTATAATTCCAATTCTCTGCAACGACACAGACAGTTCAAACACACAAATGTCACTATTCACAGCATTTCACACGTTGACAATACTTACTGTTGGTTTGATTCTGCACCCACTCATTGATATGATCAGCCACAGAAGAAGGTTGGCTGAAGTCAACATTTTCAACACTGGCACTGAAATATTTCTTCAGCATTTGAAGGAACTTGTCACTCAGTTCAAATCCTTTCTCCACAAACAAAGAGTTGGCGAGCTTCATCACATACTTCTGGCTGTCTGCTTTCATTGACTGAGAGAGATCCCGTAACAAGTCAAATTCCTCACCTGAACAGGATAGAATTCAGCACTTTTAAAAATATATACTCCTTAATACTGTTCTGCCATATTGGAACAATGTTCACATTGCAAGGTCTTCCACATTTAGGGAATTTCAGGCTCCACATATAGCTGGAACTTAAATCATAGGACAGGGAGAGATGGCGAAATCATCCATGGAATGACTGCCTTGAAGACCTTGTCCAAAAGTACCAGACTAATTTTAGTAGAAACTTCTCATCTAACAACAAGATTAATATAGCATAATACAAAACAACAGCACTAAGCCAAAATAATTGAGGAGTAAGTCACAAGAAAATTTTATATAGCAAGGCTGCCATCGTTGGAAGAATAATGAAAATTAAATGTGGCATGTAATCTAACCTCATACAAATGACATTTCACAGAATAGATACAGAAATTATCCATACAACATAAAATATCTACACAATCAGCTCTTGTTAGAGCGAAGTACAATAATGCATGTAATTGTATAAGGTACAAAAGCTGCACCAGCGGTAAGGGCAGAATTCTCCCAACCTGCCCACGATGGGTTTGGTGGCAGATGGGAATGGAGAATCCAGTGGGAGCCGAAAAGTCAGAAACACGCCAGCATTAAGAACAGTTTGCAATTCTCTCCATGCGAGTTAATGGTGGGCTAGTCTCCCACTTCCTGGTGGCATGAACTCCATTTGCATCTCATGAATGCTCATTAAAACAGCTAATCACCAAAATCTCGTCAGGCCTTTCAATCTTGTGTCACATCAGTGGGAAATCACTTTGGCATCAAACCCGTTTGAAAAAGAGTGGTATGCACATGGCAGACCTCAGTTCACTCGAGACTTCAAGGTAAGTACAGCATTCATAGCTTACCTGCCATGGTGCTGCATCCCTCCTGTTGCACTGAACGTCAATCTTCTGGGCAAAGCAGCTTGTGCCCTCCAGCATTGTGCTGTAGAACTCATGGACCCACCAAGCCAATGGTCTGAAGTTAGACCGGGGGTGGGGTGAGAGGGGATTTGGAGAAAACAAAGTGGCAGTGTGGAAGGAGGGCTGTGCAAGGTTGAGGGCGGAACAACAAGAGGGCACGATGGCAGGCAGAGGTGCAAGGAGAGGGATGAGGATGACAGACGATGGAATGCAAAGACTGAGGGAAAGAAAGCTGGACCCCAACAAGGCTGCATGAAATGCTCACAAACAAGGCAGTCAAAGGGATACCACATTGTTCACTGGAAGGGGATCCAGACAGGGTGGTAGGGGTCCACGTTGAGCATGGGCACCTCACCGGTGGTGAAATGTATTATAAGTTTACAATGGTTTACCTTATCTGGAATGTTCAAGATCCACTGATTGGAGAAACCTTTCACCCAAAAATACTTGTCATTCAAATGAAGATCAAGATCCAGGAGTTACAGCCTAAGGGATACTTTCCAAAAAGCAGGCATTGGATACCTTGAGACTTCCAAGTCAAGGTAATTGATGGGCATTTTTAAGCTATGAACTTAACCAACTGGAACCATGCATGTATAATTCACATTTAAGGATTTTATGTCTATCTTCCAGACTCTCTAAACAAAAAATCAATTCTACTTAAGAAGCAGACAGTATTTACCTTTTTGCATGTAATTGTAGCCCATAACGTGTTGAATTTGCTCGAGAGTTGTACCATCAGCACCGAGCTCCACCATTCCTAAAGCATTAGCAATACTAAATGGAGAATAAAAAATATTTCCATCTTTCTCCATCGACCGCAAATGGTGGTAAATCTTCACAGAAAAGTCAGCAGTGATGCCATCCTGAATGCCCGCATCAACTGCTGCACATTTCATAATCAACAGAGTCAGGAATCCGATCAAAGATGTCATTTTTCAGATAATTTTCAAGCCTAGAGAAAAAGGAATTGTAAAGTAGTACTGCAAAATACACATATTAACAATTTTATATGATCTATTTAGTTTAAATGGTAAGAGTAGAATGAATAAGGAAATGTCAGAACAGTGTATTCTATACGGTTAAGAAAGCAACCAGAAGGTGCAGGAGACGGAGAATACCACCAGTATTTGATCTCAGGTAAATAAAAAACAATTAAAGAAACCAAGAAAGCCGTAGTATTTTTGAAACAGCACCAGGGACTCCAGTAATTATTTTTTATTCCCATCTTCAAAAGGACTTACTGGGGAACGACAGGGAGAAAAAAAAAACATGCATTGTATAGTGCCTTATGTCTCAGAAATATCCCAAAGTGCATCACGTATGATCAAATTAATTTGAAGTGTTACTATGTCAGAATTTGACTGGATATTTGCCAACCTTCCACCTTGTGTACCCATATTGGAAACTCTTGGTCAAACTTAAAACTTCAACGTCCTCTTGTTCATTTCCAACTGCAAATGGCTACCATCTTGAAAATATATCTGGATGATTTAGATTTTGGACGAAGTACGATTTATAAGACTGTTTGTATTCACTGCTCATCATCTTGGTTCTAGCCCTAGACTCAGTCATTCTTTCTTTCAATGGTGGCCATGATGTGGAGGTGCCGGTATTGGACTCGGGGGGGACAAGGTGAGAGGTCACACGACACCAGGTTATAGTCCAACAGGTTTATTTGTAATCACAAGCTTTTGGAGTGCTGCTGTAAAGTCACTTGACAAAGGAGTAGTGCTTCAAAAGCTTGTGATTTCAAATAAACCTGTTAAGACTATAGCCTAGTTTCATGTGACCTCTCATTTTTCCTTTCAGCACTGCTCCTTTCTCCCATCCCTGCCTTGCTCAAATGCTAAATCTTAAAGTAACACACCTTGCGTTTATCAATAGTATAGTACTTTGTCCAACAAGTTAATGATTTCAGCTGCCTCCTGCATGTTCATGGCACCAGGACGCAATGTTATAATGCTACTCAACCCGCTAGACACAAAATTCAACATCTTTGTCCTGATTTACAAAATCTATCCCCAGTTTCATCTTACCCCACCTTCGCAACTTCCTCCAGCTTTACCTTACAGCCCATTTCTCTTCGATCTCCAGACCTACTGTGCATCCCATTCCATCATCAGTGCAGAACTTTCAGCCATGCTGCCTTGATTTTCTGGCATTTTTGCTAAAACTTGCTATTTAAACAGGATTCTCCACCCCCCCCCTCCTCCCCGCTACTCCCCATAGCGTGTTTTGCAGGGGTGGAAGTGGTCCGCCACTGGCCTATGGTGAGATCTTCCAGTTGTTCGCACCCTGGCAGCGAGAGGCCGCCATCGGCACGGGACTGGATGATCCCACTGGCAAGAATGGCCAGAAATTCCGCCCATAGGCCACCTTGCCAGTTTTTTTACTACCAGCTAGCAGTTTCTTCTCCCACAGCAGTAGCTTCCTTTATACCCTCAGAATTTTTACAGATATACCATAGAAAGCATCCTTTCCAGATGTATCACAGCTTGGTTTGGCTCCTGCTCTAACAAGACTAAGAAACTACAAAGGGTTGCGAACGTAGCCCAGTCCATCACGCAAATGAGTCTCCCATCCATTGACTCAGTCTACATTTCCCGCTGCCTTGGAAAAGCAGCCAGCTTAATTAAGGACCCCATGCATACACTCTTCCACCTTCTTCCGTTGGGGAAAAGATACAAAACTCTCAGACCACGTACCAACCGACTCTTTCTTCCCTGCTGAGATCAGACTTTTGAATGGACCCATCATATATTGAGCTGATCTTTCGCTACACCCTAGCTATGACTGTAACACTATATTCTGCACCCTCTCCTTTCCTTTTCCCCTATGTATGGTATGTTTTGTCTGTATAGCACGCAAGAAACAATACTTTTCATTGTATCCCAATACATGACAATAATAAATCAAATCAAAAATGCAAGTCGTTGTTTTAACACACATTAATACATGGTGAAGAAAAATTGTATGGATGCATGAAATTTTTGTGCTTTAATTATCACTCAAACAACAGAATTAAGAACAGATTACCTGGTCATTTATCGCATTGCTGTTTGTGGAACCCTACAATATACTAATTGGCTTCTACGCATGCTTACACTTTAATAGTGACTACATTGCAAAAATCACTTCACTGGTTAAGATCCATTTCCCGTACCCAATCACTGATAGATAGTTTTTGCTTTAATTATTCCTCTGGAGTCAGTTTGGAGTAATGAATGCAAGCTGTCTCCAATTCAAGCCACACTTCATTTAATGCTAGCTATATATCCTTCCTTTTACCATGCAAAACATCATTGGGACTCATTTCACTGGCTACTTGTGATTACATTAGTCAGTAACACTCAGCTAGACTTCTGAAAATATATGACTAGGCCAATTTAATTCGAGGGTCATGTAAAGCTGTTTTTTTTCACTCTGTCAATAATGTGGATCGTTAAACAATAGTCCAGATTTTTCAGTCACACTGGCTTATACTGAGCATGTAGCACAATTATGGCTGCACACAAGATTTACATTCCTGGTTCATGAAAAGAATATATGCCATTGCTTACACACTCGTACTAAGAGTGGTGATATGACATAGCTAATACATTCACAAAGGTTGTCTGGGCATTAGGATAAAAGAATGTTACATTAGTAGAGGTCCTGTGTCAAAAATCTGGTTGGAAAGGAAAAATAGATTAAATTCTATTTTTCTATTCTATGATGAATTTAATCTATGATTAGTTCAGGGTGGCACAGTGGTTAGCACTGCTGTCTCACAGCTCCAGGGACCTAAGTTCGATTCCCAGCTTGGGTGACTGTTTGTGTGGAGTTTGCTTGCTCTCCCCGTGTCTGTGTGAGTTTCCTCCGGGTGTTCCGGTTTCCTCCCACAGTCCAAAGATGTGCAGGTTAAGTTGATTGGCCATGCTAAATTGCCCCTTAGTGTCCTGGGGTGTGTACGTTAGAGGGATTAGCAGGGTAAATATGTGTGCTTTCGGGGATAGGGCTTGGATGGGATTGTTGTCGGTGCAGGTTGGATGGACCGAATGGCCTTCTTCTGCACTGTAGGGTTTCTATGATTCTATATTTCTATGATGTCCAATCACACAGTTAAGACTGAATTTTTGCAATATTTATACTTAAAAGTGCAAACTAACTATACTGATGCTCCTAGGTTCAGAGGAAATCAAAGTGTCCAGTATATTGCAAATGTAATGTGATATCGATGCATCTACCTTATAATGCTCAGCAACCCCAGTTATAGCTTGGATCAAGACATACACTGGTTGCTATGTTGCATCCACAAAGCCGTAGCACCAGTTTGACATTTAAGGAAATACACAGATACAGGTTGTTGTTAGTGATTTTTAAATCTTTCACAGGGGGTGGGTGTCGCTGACCAGACCAGCATTTACTGCCCATCCCTAATTGCTCGAGAAAGTGGTGGTGAACCACCTTCCTGAACTGCTGCAGTCCGTGTTGTAGGTGCACCCACAGTGCTGAGAGGAAGGGAATTTCAGGATTTTGACCCAGCGACAAAGGAACGGCGAGTGGAGAGTATTCCACCACTGTCTTAACTTGTGCCTTGTAGCGGGTGGACAGGTTTTGGGGAGTCAGATGGTTACTTGCCGCAGAATCCCCAACCACTTGTCAGCCCAAGCCTGAATATTGTCCAGATTTTGTTGCATATGCACATGGCCTCCTTCGGCATGAGGACTCACAAATGGTGCTAAACATGGTTAATTACACAATGAACACTGTGGTCATTTCGGACCTTACGATGGAGGGAAAGTCATAGAGGTAACAGCTGAAGATGATTGGACCTAGGACTTGGAAGAACTTCCTCAGGGACGTGCCAGGGCTAAGATGACTGGCCTCCAACAGCCACAACCATCTTTCTTTGTGCTAGGTATGACTCCAAGTAGTGGAAAGTTTTCCCTTCTGATTCCCAATGACTCCAGTTTTGCTCGCACTCCTGCAAGCCGGCCAAATGCTTCCTTGATGTCAAGGGCTGTCACTCTCATCTCACCTGTGGAATTCAGCTGTTTTGTCCATGCTTGGACCAAGACTGCAATGAGGTCAGAAGTTGAATGGCCCTGGCAGAGCCTAAACTAAGGGTCAGTGAGCAGTTTATTGCTGAGTAAGCCCTAGTTGAAAGCCATGTCAATGACACCCACCATCACGTTGCTGATGATCGAGAGTAGACAGAAGAGGTGGCGGCTGGCTGGATTGGATTTATCCTGCTCTTTGTGGACAGGATAAACCTGGGTAATTTTCCACATTTCCAGTGTTGTAACTGTACTGGAACAATTTGGCTGGGGCATGGCTCGTTCTGGAGCACAATCTTCAGGATTATTGCCGGAATGTTGTTTGCAGCATCCAGTGCCTTCAGCCATTTCTTGATATCACGTGGAGTGTATCAAATTGGCAGAATACTGGCATTTGGCGATGCTGGGGACCTCAGGAGGAGGTCAAGATGCAT